>NW_023416324.1:13958892-14558892 GCF_014108235.1 Myotis myotis
CTCTTCAAGTTAAAGGAAACTTGAAAAGAAAGGGGGGCTTCTCTTTCAGAAAGGCTATCTTATACAAGTTTAATATATTTCTCTTGTAAAGAACATACTGCTTTAACTGCATTGGTCATTTTTCTGGAATACATTTTCTCTGTACAATATCAGTATGATATTTTTATGGTCCCTTATGATTTTCTTAATATTTTTTCTATAGCTTTATGATAAGAGTAGAGTATACAATACATATACTATACAAAATATGTGTTAATTGACTGTTACTGGTAATGCTCTGGTCAACAGTAGGCTATTAGTGGTTTTTAGGGAGTCAGAAGTTAGAGGGTTGGTGTCCATAATACCCTTGTTCGTTGTTCAAGAGTCAGCTGTACTTTTAAGCATCATTTCCTTCTGAAAACTTGGTCTCTGGTCTTCTTGAGGATCTCTGGAACAAATTAAGAACCAATATCTAGAGTCGCAGATCAATGCTTTTCTCTGTTACAACCAGTATTCCAGAGAATGTTACTGTTTTGCTTGCCTTCCTGGTTTTTTCTTGGCCCTTTCCCTATTAAGTAAATGTGATAGGATATCTTATTTCCATAGGGAACTTCTCAGATATAAACAGTAATGATTTAATTAAAAAGATTAATCTTCACTTCTGCCTTTGACCCTCTCCCCCAGTCCACATTATTCAAAAATCTGAAAAAATTGCTTTCATCCTAGACGCAAATCCAGATCTCCTTCCCCTAGAAGACGATCTTCCCCTGTCAGGAGAGAGAGAAAGCGCAGTCATTCTCGATCTCCCCGTCACAGAACCAAGAGCCGGAGTCCTTCCCCTGCTCCAGAAAAGAAGGAAAAAACTCCTGAGCTCCCAGAACCATCAGCAAAAGTAAAAGAACCTTCAGTACAAGAGGCCACTTCTACTAGGCAAGTACATAAAAATTCGTTTATAAATATCACACTTTTAGGTTGTTACTAAGTGAACCCAAACACAATACCTAAGTTTGAAACAAAACTACTTGATTTATTTAAAAAAAATTTTCAGTTATTCAGCTTGTAGAAAAAGTCAAAATTGTGTAAGAGAGCATAAGTAAAATGCCTGGCAGGTGACCACTGCTTTCTTTTGGTTGTATTTTTAAAAAATATTTTATATTTTTTAATATATAACTTGCTTTTTTTTCCTTCTTAATATTGTGGGCAACCTTGCACTTTAAGAAAATGTATGCAATTAGAATTATTAGTTGCTCTCACTAGATTTCACTGATGTTTTGGAGCTCGGGAGAAGTCTTCACAGATTTTGAAAATTTCTTAAAATTTTTTTTATTGATTTTTTAGACAGGAAGGGGGAGAGAGAGAAACATCAATCCGCTGCCTCCTGCATGTCCCTTATGAGGGATTGACCCTACAACCTGGACATGTGTCCTGAATGACAATCAAACCCAGCAGCCTTTCGATGCACAGGATGATGCCCAACCAACTGAGTAGGGCTGAAAACTTTTTTATTGTTTAAAGTTTTACATATGTCTCCTTTTTCCCCAATTGACCCCCTACCACCCACCCACCCCTGCCACTCCCATCCCCAAGGGCATGCCCCCACCACCCCAGTGTCTGTGTCCAGTGGTTATGCTGATATGCATGCATACAAGTCCTTTGGTTGATCTCTCTCTCTCTCTCTCTCTCTCTCTCTCTCTCTCTCTCTCTCTCTCTCTCTCTCTCACACACACACACACACACACACACACACACACACACACATTTGTCTCTGGATCTATTTTTGTTCTCAGTTTATGTTGATCATTATATTCCACATATGAGTGAGATCATTTGATACTTTCTCCAGCTGGCTTATTTCGCTTAGCATAATGCTCTCCAGGTCCATCCATGCTGTTGCAAATGGTAAAAGTTCCTTCTTTTTTATAGCGGTGTAGTATTCCATTGTGTAGATAAACATACCACAGTTTTTCTAATCCACTCATCTGCTGATGGGCACTTAGGCTGTTTCTAAATCTTAGCTATGGTAAATTGTGCTACTATGAACATAGGGGTGCGTATATCCTTTTTGATTGGTGTTTCAGGTTTCTTGGGATATATTCCTAGAAGTGGGATTACTGGGTCAAATGGGAGTTCCATTTTTAACTTTTTGAGGGAACTCCATACTGTTCTCCCCAGTGGCTACACCAGCCTGCATTCCCACCAGCAGGGCACGAGGGTTCCTTTTTCTCCGCATCCTCGCCAGCATTTGCTGTTGGTTGATTTGTTGATGATAGCCATTCTGACAGGTGTGAGATGGTACCTCGTTGTTTTGATTTGCATCTCTTGGATGATTAGTGACTTTGACATGTTTTCATATGTCTCTTGGCCTTCTGTATGTCCTCTTTCGAAAAGTGTCTACTTAGGTCCTTTGCCCATTTTTGTTTGGATCGTTTATCTTTCTTTTGTTAATTGTATGAGTTCTCTGTCAATTTTGGAGATTAAACCCTTATTTGAAATATCATTGGCAAATATGTTCTCCCATGCAGTGGGCTTTCCTGTTGTTTTATTGATGGTTTTTTGTGCAGAAGCTTTTTATTTTTATGTAGTCCATTTGTTTATTTTCTCCTTAGTCTCCATTGCCCTAGGAGCTGTATCAGTAAAGGTACTGCTACAACGTATGTCTGATATTTTGCTGCCTATGGAATCTTCTAAGATTTTTATGGTTTCCCGTCTTACATTTAAGTCCTTTAGCCATTTTGAGTTTGTTTTTGTGTATGGTGTAAGTTGGTGATCTAGTTTCATTGTTTTTGCATGTATCTGACCAATTTATTTATTGTTTTTGGATGTATCTGACCAGCACTATTTATTGAAGAGACTGTCTTGACTCCATTGTATGCTCTTGCCTCCATTGTCAAGTATTAGGGCTAAAAACTTTTTACAAAGATAAATAACTTCCATTTAAAATATGACTTAAGCCTGGCTGACGTAGCTCAGTGGTTGAGCATCAGCCTATGAACTAGGAGGTCATGGTTCAATTCCTGGTCAGGACACATGCCCAGGTTGTGGGCTCGATCCCCAGTGTGGAGCATATAGGAGGCAGCTGATCAATAATCCTCATCATTGATGTTTCTATCTCTCTTTCCCCCTCTCCCTTCCTCTCTGAAATCAGTAAAAATATAAAATAAAATATGACTTAGTCTGAGTAGAAGAGGGGGGAAATAAATCTGTGGGGGTTTTTTTTCCATAGTGATATCCTGAAAGTTCCCAAGCCTGAACCTGTACCAGAGCCTAAAGAGCCTACTCCGGAGAAAAATTCCAAAAAAGAAAAGGAAAAGGAGAAGACCCGACCAAGATCTCGGTCACGTTCCAAATCAAGATCCCGGACACGCTCTCGCTCTCCTTCTCATACTCGACCTAGACGGCGCCATAGATCCAGATCAAGGTGATTTGTGGCTTTAGGATCTGCACAGAGCTTAGGTTTTATGTGCTATTCTCCTAGATAGGGTTAGGTAACTATTTCTTCCTTCCTTCCTTTCGTATTTAATTTTACTGATTTCAGAGAGCAAGGGAGAGGGAGATAGAAACATCAGTGATGCCCTAGCTGGTTTGGCTCAGTGGATAGAGCGTCGGCCTGCAGACTGAAGGGTCCCAGGTTCGATTCCAGTCAAGGGCACATGCCCGGGTTGCGGGCTCGATCCCCAGTGTGGGGCGTGTAGGAGGCAGCCGATCGATGATTCACTTATCATTGATGTTTCTATCTCTCTATCCCTCTCCCTTCCTCTCTGAAATTAATTTTTTAAAAAATTAAGAAAAGAAAAGAAACATCAGTGATGAGAGAGAATCATTGATCGGCTGCTTCCTGCAAGCCCCACACTGGGGATCGAGCCCTGACCGGGGATCAAACCATGACCTTCTGGTTCATAGGTCGACACTCAACCACTGAGCCCTGCCAGCCAGGCTAGGTAACTAGTTTCAAAGCAATAGAAAACATTTAGTAAAATGTTATTCTTTGGGTTTACAGAGAGAATTTGAGGACAGTTTACACCATAAAAATCTCTACATAAATGGAATTATATCCTATGAAATGTTTTTGAAAATATAGCTATTGAGAAACTATGTCAAAACAATTTAGTTTGTGTTCCTGATTTATTGAGGCCCTAATTTTTTTGTTATGGCAGATCATACTCACCTAGAAGGCGGCCAAGCCCAAGAAGGCGGCCATCTCCTCGAAGAAGAACTCCACCAAGACGAATGCCTCCTCCACCAAGGCATAGGAGGAGTAGATCTCCAGTGAGACGGTGAGCTTTCTTTTCTTTTTTTAATTTGAAATTGTTAGGTGAATGGAAGTGGACCATATGTTTATTTTAGGCTAATCTTTATATTAGTGTCCCCTTGGAAGAAAGAACTCATGTGTGATAGGTAATGTCTTCCAAAGAGCCTATCTCATTTGAGGTGTGCTGTTATTTGCAATGAAAAATAATGCTAGTCTATTGCTGGAAAATAAAAAAGAAGAAATTTATCATCTTTTTTTAAATTGTTGAATTCTTTATTGGGAAGGTATTACATATGCGCCCTTTCCCCCATTGACCCCTTCTAGCCCACCCTGCCCCCTACCATCTTACTGATACCTCTTGTTAAGGTGTCCTTTCAGACCCCACCAAGAAATTTTATCAAGTAAGGAAATTAGTCACCTAACCTCTCTTTTTGGATTTTAGTTACCACTGGCTTCTGAACAGTAGATGACAACAGAGCCAGTAAGCTGCTTTTACCAGTATTAAAATAATCTATTTGCATTATTTATTTATTTATTTATTTATTTATTTATTTATTAATCCTCACCCGAGGACATCCTTATAAAGATTCCAGGAGAAAGAGAGAAGCATCAATCAGTTCTTTTTTTGCATGTGCTTTCAGTGGGAATTGAGCCCACTTAACTGAGCCACTCCAGCCGGGCATATACTTTTATATTTTTAAAATGTTTTTTTGTTTGTTTTGTTTTGCTTTTTTGTCATTATAGAACTGAGTACTTAGTATAAACAATTCAAACAGAAATAAAAATTACCCAGCCCTGGCCAGTGGCTCAGTTGGTTAGAGCCTCGTCATGATGCGCCGGAGTTGTGGGTTTGATCCTCAGTTAGGACACATACAGTAATCAAACAGCATGCATTAATAAGTGGAACAACAAATCTATGTTTCTGTCTCTCTCTTTACCCATAATCCCATTCCATAGATATAATCTTTTAGCAGTTTGGTGTCTGGTATTTTTTTTAAGAGACTGGACATTAAAGAAACCCTGTTAATACACAATGTTCTGTTTTTTTAAATCTTAAAGTTGGCACAAAGTAAAATGTGTGACCTATCACTTTTAACAAAAAGATTGTTGCTGCCCTAACCGGTTTAGCTCAGTGGATAGAGCGTCCGCCTGTGATCTAAAGGGTCCCAGGTTCGATTCCGGTCAAGGGCATGTACCTTGGTTGTGGGCACATCCCCAGTAGGGGGTGTGCAGGAGGCAGCTGATCGATGTTTCTCTGTTTCTAACTCTCCCTCTCCCTTCCTTTCTGTAAAAAATCAATAAAATATATTTTTTTAAAAAAAGATTGTTGCTGTATTGTCCAAAATAGAGGCCTGGTGCACTGATAGCAAAGTTCTGTGCCTTCTTGGCAATCAGTGCATTCATGTGTTTTTAGAAGGAACTCTGATGGTTATGCTTCAGCTTATACTCGGGACACAATTTTTTGCGTTTGAATCTTTTAAGGTTGTTTTCAGGGGACTGAATCAATTTGGAAATAAAGAGAGGAAACAGTAAGCTCCATAATTTTTGCTGTTCCTGCAAACAGGGTTTTTAGAATCCCATAGTTTTTAAAAAGATAATATTTTTCTGTGGGGAGGAGTTGTCAAGGTAAATTGAACCATTTTTATAACCACTAAAAATCATAGGATTAATGTTACTGTTGATAATTGAGATATAAATGGTCAGGCAGTTTAAGCATCACACTTCTAAAATTGATTTCTCAGGAGAAAAGTAATACTGGTGCTTTCTATTTCTAGTACAGGATTAGTGGAAACAGCTAATTTTTATACTGGAGTTTTGCAAACAGCATGTTTTATTAATTGAGCCGTTTAGCAATCAAAATATTTTGCAGATTGTGTAAGATTCCCTTTCAGGTAGTTTTTATCTCACACTTAAGGTAGGGTTTCTTTTTTTCAGGTTCTCAGGAATTCTTCTGCCAAAGGTGAATTCTGCAGGTACACATAATTGCAACAGAACTTAACACAAATTTTGCCGCAGAATTCGAGAGACCCCTGCTTCTAAGTTTATGTAGCTAAATGAATTCCTTATCTTTCGCATCTCTTTAAAAATGCATCTAAAGGTTGCTTGACATTGTTAATAAATGGAAAATACTTTGCCACCAAACATTGTATGCAAACTCCAAAGCACTGATATCATTCCTAAGGAAGAATGAGTCTGGTTAGTTATGTTATTAGCACTCAACATATTTTATAACTGGAAAGACAATTCAAACATACATTTATCAGAATAATTTCTTTCTTCATAGTCTTTAGCTGTTACCTGTGGTAGGTTATGGTTTTGTTTCCTATTTTTAAAACTCATTATCTGCTTAGCTACATAAACTCAAAAGTTGGATAAAAATAGCTGTATTTTTATATAAACTGTACATAACCTTTGTAAATGTGCAGTTACTGAGTATGAATACTTTATTCCACAGAAGAAGGCGTTCATCAGCATCCTTGTCTGGAAGTAGTTCATCCTCTTCTTCGTCTCGTTCCCGGTCACCGCCAAAGAAGCCTCCTAAGAGGACAGCCAGCCCCCCTCGAAAAATGCGGAGGTTGTCTCCCTCAACAAGTCCTCCAAGGCGAAGGCATAGGCCATCACCTCCGGCAACTCCTCCGCCAAAAACTCGTCATTCCCCGACACCCCAGCAGTCAAACCGGACAAGAAAAAGTCGTGTTTCTGTCTCTCCTGGGAGAACTTCAGGTAAAGGTAAAAATCAAACAAATAAACACAATATATCCTTTCTTCATTTACTTATAAAGTGCTTGTCAGTTGTTGGTCACCCCTTTCTCCTTTCAAAGTATGAAGTTTCTGGGTAGTATTTGTATGTGGTGTTTGTAAATTGCTCAGAGGTTCGTTCACCTTTTCTTTCCTGCTTTTAAGTTCTTGAGATTTGTTGTAATAGACTTTACATGTGTTTTGTTTTTAGCAGTGCCCTCTGGCATTGAGTAGGTAGAGAAATATATTATTAGTCGGTGCTGTTTGATTTTGAGTAACATCAAAGTTGTTTCATCATGATAAGGGATCATTGTATTACTATGAAATTAATTAACTCCCCAACCCCTGAAGATTTTTTTGTTTGAGGACTTCATATTCTTTTTAATGATTTTCTTGGCCACATTGTGCTCTCTAAGGAAGGACATGGTGTCCTAAAAGCTGATTTGTTTTTTAAATTTAGGCTCTAGACAGGGTTCTTGCGTTTTGTTCTTGCTTCATTCTGTAGATTGATTTCTGAGGAATTTATGATCTGTGATCCTGCCAGGCAAGTAGAATATTGACTGTGTTAGTCTTGAGTGAAGGTTGTGGTCTATTGGGGTTTGTTCCTTTAGTATTAAATACACACTATAGGATCTATTTGAATGGAATCGGGCCTTGGTGCTTAGGGCCAGAATGAGAAAGACACCTGAAAGGTGAGTAGTGGTGGAGGGGGGAAATCTAAAAAGAGGCTATAGTCATTTGGATTTTAAGGAGCAACGTGTCACTTTGCAAAAACACGTCAAGTTATGATTTTTCTGTTTGCATCATATAGCCAAAGGCTAATAAGTGTACCTGAACAGAAGGACTGCATCCCTATTAAAATAGGTTAATTATTAAGAATTAGTAGTTACCTTTGAAAAATCTTCATAGGTACAAACTGCTTGTGTTTTGATATATTATTGCGGGGCGCAAGCTGCTGCTTTTCAGAAACAAGTCACAGTGAATATGTACATAAGCAAGAAATAAGTCATGGTGGAGACAAAGGACTAGTTCTATTCCTGTGGATTCTGAGACCTAGCCAAAGAGACGTACTGTGATCATTGTAGTCAGAGACTGCCTTGTGACCACTGAAGCTGAATACTGGTTCTTACTACTTGGGAATAACTTTATGGTAACATGATCCTAGTCATCTGTGATGAAATTTCAGAGCTAGAAATAATTTTAGAGATTGTCATCAAGAAACAGGTTCTCAGGTTAAGTGATTTGGTGAGGGTCAGCCAACCTGGACTGGAATTTGGGTTCGCATTTCCAGTTAAAAAATGTATACTTGGTCAAACTCTCCTACTCCAAAATGCCTGTTTTGATTTCTGGAGGAGGGGAATGGAGGGCAGGGTGAAATTCTTCGGCTTCTGTACACCTGGTACCATGATTTCAGAAATTCCTTTTTTTGCAGTTTTCATGGCTAATAAGAGCAATGACATTGAAATGTAATAGGCTTTACTTTTGTAATTCATATAGTAGTCACCAATTAGGGCTTTCAAAAAAGGTTCTGTTATTGATGATGGGTAAATGGAGTGGGAGAGAGGCAGGAAAAGTATTTTGGGGGATTTAAGAGGTAAATTATTTGGAATATAATGTAATCAATGGCATTTCATAGTTAAAGTGGTATCTTAGTACATAAAGAAGTGCTTTGAAATCAGTGGGATAGTTAATTATGTTTACCAGAGGATCTATACCTGTGGTAATGGAAGTTTTTTTTATTATTTTTAAACTTATTGGGGTTACATTGAGTAATACAATTATATAGGTTTAAGGTGTACAATTTATAAGACACCATCTCTGTATTATATTGTGTGGTCACTGCCCCAAATCATGTCTCTTTCCGTCACCATTTATCCCCCCATTACCCTCTCCTGCCTCCTCCCATTCCCATGTGGTGAATTCATAGGGACTGCTGAAATAAATTCCAAATACTGGTTTTTCAGTTGACTTAGAAGATTTCTGACTTCATACTAGAATGATTTTTGCCCCTTGAATACAAAAAATAAAAACATTTGGATGGATAAAATCTCATCTGGGCAAACCTCAATGGGACATTAACATTATAATATTAGTAGTATTCTGATTCAGTCAGTCATTGAACCAGCGTAGGAGTATATAATGTATACTTGTCTAATGGTGACTATATATTAACAATAATTAAGGACTACTTTAGCTAAGCCATTTAGATTGAGTTAGGAAAAACTCCAAATGCATATTTTTACAGGAAAAAAATGTAAATAATGTATGGTTAAATCTGTATTATTTACTAAGTAGGGAGTTGCCAGCCATCTTTCAAATACAACCACGCTTTTAATGTTTCCTAGGGGAAATACTTTCTGACATCCACATTTTGGAACCCAGTTTTCCAAGGTGGTAACTTAAACATGTGGGTTTGTAGATAACGGGTTGTCTGTAAAATCTTTTACAAGCATTGAAGATAAACTGACACTTAAAAATGGGGAAGCCCTGGCCAGTGTGACTCAGTTGGTAGAATGACATCCCATGCACCACAAGGTTGCTGGTTCAATTTCTAGTCAGGGTGTATACGGGAAGCAACCGAGCAACCGATACTTCTCACACTCTCTCTTCCTCCCTCTCTCTCTCACTCACTTTTTCTCCCCCTCCCCCTCCCTCTCAAAAACAAAACAAAACATTTTTTACATTTTTTAGGAATGGGCAATACTAAACAGGGGAAAAAAGCCTCATATCCCTAAACATTTTTAAGCCTTTCTATTTTATTTATTTGAATTTATTAACATAACACATTGTTTGCGGGTAGTTTTTATCGCGCGCTAACAGGTGGCGCGGGCCATTTTTGCTAATTTTTTGCGCAAATGGCAATGTTCAGTAAAATTACGATAACTTTAGTTTACGTATTTATTCGTTACCCGCATTCTACCGCTAGTCTATAAAAAACGTATTAATACGTGTCCCGCGCTCTACTACACTGGTAGAACATATAAATATGTAAAACGTGTAAACACGTTTCCCGCATACAATGTGTTAAAATACAAGTTTTAAATGCACTTATAGTGCTATCATATTTCATGATAACTAATTAGGTGTTAATCATTCTTTACCCAGTCCATCAGTTTGACCAAAAAGCTTATTAGGTAGAATCATTAATAAAACGTTGGTTGTTTTCTTTTTTTTTAACTTTTATTTATTGATTTTAGAGAAAGATAGGAAGGGGGGGAGAGAGAAACATTGATTTATTGTTCCACTTCTTTATATGTTCATTGGTTGATATCTTGTATGTGCCCTGACAGAAGATTGAACCTGCAACCTTGGAATATTGGGATGACCCTCTAGTCAACTACTTGGCCAAGGCTAAAGTGCTGGTGGTTTTAAAAGTATAGTGGTGCCGAACCGGTTTGGCTCAGTGGATAGAGCGTCGGCCTGCAGACTCAAGGGTCCCAGGTTCGATTCCGGTCAAGGGCATGTACCTTGGTTGCGGGCACATCCTCACTGGGGGCCGTGCAGGAGGCAGCTAATCGATGTTTCTCTCTCTCATCAATGTTTCTGACTCTCTATCCCTCTCCCTTCCTCTCTGTAAAAAATCAATAAAATATATTTTAAAAAAATTAAAAAAAAAAGTATAGTGGTGAATTCTTTAGTTTGACTACTTTAGCAGAGATTTTATTGCTTTTTTTTTTAATTGCTTAAAGTATTACAAAGGGTATTACATATGTGTCCATTTTTTCCCCCCACCCTAGTTATTGCTTTTTTATGTATTTATTAATAATTATTATTTTAAATATATTTTTATTGATTTCTGAGAGGAAGAGAGAGGGAGAGATAGAAAGAAACATCAATGATGAGAGAGAATCATAGATCGGCTGCCTCCTGCACACTCCCTACTGGGGATAGAGCCCGCAACCCAGGCATGTGCCCTTGATTGGGATTGAACCTGGGACCCTTCAGTCTGCAGGCTGATGCTCTATCCACTGAGCCAAACTGGCTAGGACTTAATTGTTGATTTCCATCACTAGTTCTCTTAAGTTACTGCCCTTTGAATAAGTCTTGATAGAATTCTGAATATGTATGTTTGTTAAATGAAATGTATCTGTATCCTAGGTCAAACATCCCATGGTAATTACTTTAAATTAAAAAAAAAAAAAAACAGTTGTAAAGGTCCTGAGGGGGGATCATACTGTCTTCAAGTTTAGTTCTTACAGTAATGTCAAATGATGTTCAGGTTAATCTATAAGATTAATAGTTATAGCTCTCTATACTTTTTAAGTTGAAGCAATGGATGGCTATTATAGACAGAAGTAATAGTTGTTGAAAATTAAAGCCTGTATCCAGAAATAGAGTGTTAGAGTCAGATCCTAGTTCACTTAAATTATCCTTATGACTTCAAGGTTAATTGTATTTAAATGTCACACCTCTCCTCTTGTAAAAAGGAGGGGGACTGTGGTATTAGCAACAGTACTTAACATAGCAAACGTACAAAAGGTAGTTGCTATAATAATTTTCCTTGCAATTGGAAAAAGGTAAGCTGGATAATTCATAAGGTACCCACCGCTCTCCTACTACTATGGTTATATTTCAGAGCTGCAGCTGCTTTTTTTTTTTAACCTCCCTCTGAGCTTTAGAAAGAACCTTGCAATCTTCATGTTTAATTATTTTCACTATTGTGAAGGTCTACTTTTTTTTATAGGTAGTTTAAAATCCCTCATGCTATTGTGAGGGTTATATATGCTCTGTGTACATAAAGAACCTACAGCCTGTTGGGTGACTCGTTTATTCCTCCTCTTCAGTCCAAATATCTTTTTCTGAAAATTTCAGCAGATACAATTTTTTAATTACCTACTTACTGAACCTACTCAGTGGGTGTTTGAAAGCTTTCGTGTTGATGAGGTCTCCTTAGAATGTTTTAAGTTGTGGGGTAGCACACAGAGGTTTACTGAGTTGATGTTACACATAGCATAAAGCTACTCAGAAACAGCTCCCAATTTCTCTAAACTATTGTTTCTTTTGGGTGAATCTCAAGATTCTAAATCATTATTAGGTCTTTTGATTCAGTATTAAAAATTCTTGCTTCTACTTCAGGTACTGCCCAGGTAATGACAAAGTCCTTACAGAAATTTTGTAATTTTCTGTAAATCCTTTATGAGAATAGTCACCCCATTTTTGTATTGTTAACATGTCCTGTGAAGCTTTGTTTTGTTTTCTTTTTATAAGTGGTTTTTTTCTGTACTCTTTCTAGTGACAAAACATAAAGGTACTGAGAAAAGGGAGTCCCCTTCACCAGCACCCAAGCCTAGAAAAGTAGAGTTATCTGAATCAGGTAAGTTTTGTGTGTATGTTTGTTTTAAGATGAATTCTGTTTGTAGCACATTTGATAAAACCCTTCTGGTTAAAGATTACTTACAGGATATTAGTTAAGAGCTAGGACTCTGAAGTAACACGAACCTAGTTTGAATCCCAGGCTCCACTCTTTAACTGCTTTTTGTTGTTTAATTACTTAATTTATCTTAGCCTCATTTCTTTCACATCTGCAATGTGGATAGCAGTATCATCCTTTAGGTTTTTTAAAATTTATTTATTTAAAATATATTTTACTGATTTTTTACAGAGAGGAAGGGAGAGGGATAGAGAGTTAGAAACATCGATGAGAGAGAAGCATCGATCAGCTGCCTCCTGCACACCCCCTACTGGGAATGTGCCTGCAACCAAGGTACATGCCCTGGACTGGAATCGAACCCGGGACTCTTCAGTCTCCAGGCCGACGCTCTATCCAGTGAGCCAAACCGGCCAGGGCTAAATTTATTTTTAGAGAGGGAAAGAGAGAGAGAGAGAGAGAGAGAGAAAGAAACATACATTGATGTGAGAGCAAAACATCAATCAGCTGCCTCCTTCACACCTCCTACTGGGTATGTGCCCTGACCAGGAATCGAACCCGCAAACTTTCAGTGCATGTTATGATGCCCATCCAACTGAGCCACATTGGCCAGGACTAAAGAAGTTTATTACATTTGGTGGTGATGGTTTAAATCAGCATTTAAGTTGGCGTTTTGAGCTTTTCCTTCTTTGTAAAAAAAGAAAAAAGTGTGTGTGTGTGTGTGTGAGATAGTTGTATTGTTTGACCCAATCAGATAAAGGTTTAAGAGACCTTTTTCCTATTCGAATATGTTTCATTTTCTGTATGCATAACTAAAGAAACACTTTCTAAATGCATCCATCTTTCAGAAGAAGATAAAGGTGGCAAAATGGCTGCAGCAGATTCTGTGCAGCAGAGACGCCAATACAGACGACAGAACCAGCAGTCATCATCTGGTACGGATACTGATTAAGTTTTTTCTACCTGCATTTCCTAATTTAAAAAGTACTTAAGATATGCATGTCCCATGTAATACTTTCAACAATAAAGAATTATATATATATATATATATATATATATATATATATATATATATATATATATATATAAAGATAATGCATGTCCCTCAGTATAGCGAGTATATGTAGGAAAAATATGTTTGTGCCTACATAGAAATAATTGATTCTTTTTTTAAAAAACAGAATTTATTTATATTGTTATTGATTTCAGAGAGGAAGGGAGAAAGAGATAGAAGCATCAATGATGAGAGAAAATCATTGATTCGTAGGGATCAAGCCTGCAATCCGGGCATATGCCCTTGAGCAGGACCAATGCTCTATCCATTGAGCCAAACCAGCTAGGGCAAAGTAATTAATCTTTAGACCAGTGATGGCGAACCTTTTGAGCTCGGCATGTCAGCATTTTGAAAAACCCTAACTTAACTCTGGTGCTGTGTCACATATAGAAATTTTTTGATATTTGCAACCATAGTAAAACAAAGACATTTTTGATACTTATTTTATATATTTAAATGCCATTTAACAAAGAAAAATCAACCAAAAAAATAAGTTCGCGTGTCACCTCTGACACGCGTGTCATAGGTTCGCCATCACTGCTTTAGACACTCCATCCATTTAGATTCAGAAAATGTGGACAGACTTTTAAGCACAGACTTGCTGTAATATTTTGCTTATTGTGTAATTATAGATTCTGGCTCCTCATCTTCCTCAGAAGAAGAGCGACCCAAGAGGTCCCATGTGAAGAATGGTGAGGTAGGCAGGCGGCGGAGACATTCCCCTTCCCGGAGTGCTTCTCCATCACCTCGAAAACGCCAGAAAGAGACTTCCCCTCGGTAATGTCTTTTCTTCAGTAGCTTCATTGCTGTGTTCTGTAGTGATGAAACTTCATAAATAAAGGGATGGGCTATGGGCTTATTTTAGAATTTGGCTAACTCCATTTCCAGGACAGAAGGAAATGGTCACATTTTGTTGGGTAGGGGGTTGCATTGTTTGGTGATTATTAGCTAATTAATGAGAACTTTGTAAGGTTTGTACCACCATGTGATATGTGTGCATGACAAAAAGAATACCAGTTAAATGATTCCTGTTTAAAAAATATATCTCCATTAGTGATACTTAATGCCATTGAAGTAAATAATTTGGTGAATGGAATTCTTGACATTTGTTTTTCTCCACTGCTCTCAGGATGCAGATGGGAAAGCGATGGCAATCGCCAATGACTAAAAGGTTGGTTAGACACTACTTTGTAACAGGATTACATGTCAAAGTTTTAGTGACTTAATTTACTGTTTAGGTAACCTTACTCCATTCCTAGGTATACAATGTATGGCTGTGGAAAAGGTCCTCAGTTTTAGTTTTTAATTATGCTTCTTTACACATCAATTTAATGATAGAATTGTATATACTGTTCATTTTAGAGAGTTATTTGAACATATTTTTGTACAGTTAAAGTATTTGTAGTAATAGCACCTCAGATTTAGTGGGGAAGGACTTGATGGTGACATTAGGGAAGGCAAGAAAAACTATGGAGAGGCTTCAAAAAGTGAAAAAGGAATGCAAGATTTTGGCCTTTGCTCAGTGCTTCCTATGGTAGGAAGGTAGGTTTGCATATTTTCATTGACCCTTTTTGATTATCAGTGTCTGGGTGACCATGAAACCTAACATTTTCAAGTCAAATCATACCTAGAAATCTTTAATGTAGCCTATCTCGTGGGTGAAATAAACAGGCCCGGAAGTAGTAAAGTGAGTTTTTAGAGTTACAAAGTAACAAAGCTAGGTCTTACCTGTGCCATTGACATAGCACTAGACTATATCTTCACTGGTTTTCTGTTTGCAGAGGTTTAGCTGCCACTTAATTTCTAAGTATTTGTTCTTCCTGAAACTCTCATTGTCTTATTTTGGCTCAGTTTTTGAAGCTATGTTCTTTTAGGTAGTCTCATTAATAAAAGGGTTTTCTTGGAAAGGCTCTTTAGAACCAGTCAGCAATATTTGTAGTGGAGCCTAAGCAGTATATTTGTGCCGTGAAAGGAACTATTACTTCTCAATTAAAAAATGAAAACCTAAAACAAGATCGCTTTAGATCAGCGGTTCTCAACCTGTGGGTCGCGACCCCTTTGGCAGTTGAACGACCCTTTCACAGAGGTTGCCTAAGACCATCCTGCATATCAGGTATTTACATTACGATTCATAACAGTAGCAACATTACAGTTATGAAGTAGCAACGAAAATAATTTTATGGTTGCGTCACAACATATGAGGAACTGTATTTAAAGGGCTAGAAGATTGAGAACCACTGCTAAGGTATTCTGTACCCAGCTGTAATTAACCCTGGCTTCTTTACTCATCAACTTAATTATAGATTTGTATACTTTACAAAATCAGTTTAGTGGTAAGATTTCTTCCACTCCCCAAATTATGGAACTATTTTCTTTACTGAAAAAGAGATTTCTCATTACAGTGAAATCAACGCTAATGTTTATTACCCTACACCAGGATGTTTTTGTTTTGTGTATCCACATTTTAAAAGGTACTGCGCTAGCTGGTTTGGCTCAGTGGATAGAGTGTCGGCCTGCAGACTGAAGAGTCCCGGGTTCAATTCCCGTCATGGGCACATGCCCGGGTTGCGGGCTCGATCCCCAGTAGGGAGTGTGCAGGAGGCAGCCGATCCATGATTCTCTCTCATCATTGATGTTTCTATCTCTCCCTTTCCCTTTCTCTCAGAAATCAATAAAAATATATATAAAAAATAAAAGGTACTAAATTATACTAGTAGCCTCAAGTTTAGTGATGTTAGAAATTGCAGTCAGGTGTCTGGGATTTAGAGATGTAGAAATAATTAATTGGAATCATGCTTCAATATTTATAGTATTTTAAGAGGGGAAACACAGCCTTGTTTCATATATATATATATAAAGTTTAAACAAAAAACAGTAACATTTTTCATGCTCTTAAACACTCGTCTTTGGGGATTGAATACTCCTTTAAATTAAAGGATACGGTATATTGATCATACTTAGTGTAGTGGTCACATCTATAACTTTTTACCTCCGATCACCAATGTGGCTAGTGAAATGAGATTGTTCTGAAGATGTCGCTGCAGAGATAGCAAGTTGGCGCCTTGCTGTGAGACTTGTCTATTCCTAAATGCTTGAGAGGCTAAGGGCTACACATCAAATTGAGTCTTACCGAAAACTGGTTCTCTCACAGTTTTTAGGAGGGAAACTTTCTATTCAACAATTTCTACACACATTTGAATGCTTGGTTTGACATTAGTGTTCAGGGTAACTAGAAAATGCTTACCTTTTTTTCCTTTAATCCCTGAAATGTGTGCCTTATCAGATCAGTTAAAAAAACTACAGCTTTCAGGTCATAGAATCATGTGGTATCAAGATTCCAGTTATAAGTGATTATCAGATTTTTCTGGCAGTTCCTTAGGTTATGCTACTTTGGTTATGGTTTTATTTATTCTCTTTTCAGTTATTTTCTCACATAGAAACACAGGAAACCAGATGAAGGTCATTACTGAAAGGGACCTTTAGTTATTTCATTTTACAAATGAAACTAAGGCGCAGAATAAATACCTCATAGATAGATTCATAATAGATTCTAATCTGAGTTCAGTTTTAATGAGACTCTTTGTTTAATGTTTTGCAAACAAATTGGGAGAATTTTTAAAAGAGAAGCTACATAATCAATAGTAAATAGCCTCTTATGCTATTATGCCTATTGATAACATATTGGGAGTTCTGGTTTAAGTCATCTCACCCTCAAAGTTTGTGAATATAAACCTTTGCTTTTCTTCTTTTTAAGTCAAAAACCCATTTGAAATCTTCATTACCTGTTGATGAAACAGTACTGTAATTATCCTATTTTCTTGGTCCCATAATTCTGATTAACCCTGCTGATAAGTGGCTTCCCCTTTAAAACTGTCCCTTTTTTTGTAATTAATAGTTCAATGCCTACATTTCACTCATCTAAAGCTTATCTGTCTTGATATCTTTGCCTCTTGTAGCTTTTATTTTAAATCAAAGTGGAGTTTTAGTCTACACAAGGCATAAACAAATATAAATTTTAATTTAATAATTTCAGGATTTTCGCTGGTAACAGAACCCTTCTTAATTTTAAAGGGAACCAAGACCAATAAACTTTAGAAAATATTTCCAGATTCATAGGAAATATGAGGAGCATGGCCTCGAGCTCCTCAGACCTCAAGGACAGCACCAATACTGTTCTGGACAAGAAATTAATTATATTATTTGGCTACTTGTAATTACAAATTTACCCAAAAGGTGGCACACTGGTTTAGTGTATATTTTAATATATCTTTAGGAAGATGGCTATGAATTGATATAATCTGTATATTTCAGATGTAGTTTTAGTGCTCAGACAACTTTTATCCTTTGCCTTTGGGGACAGTGTTTTCAGTTAACAGTATGCAACTCTTGAGCAGTGTACATTTTAAAACTCAAGAATTTGGAGCTGTGACACCCAGATTTTGGGCTTTAAGCCACTAATAAGTGTTAAATTCAAAATATCTGTTTTGAACATTAAATTTTTCTAGGCTTCAGTGCAGTTGTTTCTAGTAAGGTATTGGAAAATCACCTTGAGAGTCTTTTCAAAATACACTGGCTAGACCACAGCCCAGACCTGATGAATGCAAAGCTCAAATAAGTTTCCCAGGTGATTCTGGTGTGTGCCAATTTCAAAACAATTCTCTTAAGGCTCTGTTTCCAAACTTTTTTCCCTTCATCACGTTAAGAATATTTTATATCATGGCCCAGACTACATATTTATATGCTGAAACAAAGATTTCATAAAGAATATTTATCTTTACTGCAAGCAACATTCTGATTTTCTGTTCTTTAAAAATGGTGGTTCATAACCCAGGGTCTTGACTCATACTCTTGAACTGTAATTTGAAAACTGCTCTGAGGGATAGAGTAACAGTTGCTGCACTTTGGGTTAATGATTGAAATGGTGTCATTTAGATAACTTAATTATAAATGCTACTAACTCAGAATCAACTATAATTCTTCTTTGGTGCAGTGGTCGACGCAGGAGAAGTCCCTCCCCACCACCCACCAGAAGGCGACGTTCTCCCTCTCCTGCTCCACCTCCTCGACGGCGTAGGTCTCCCACACCACCACCAAGACGAAGGTATTTTATCAGATATGTTTGTTGGAGTTCATTAGAGAAACTTTGCTTATTTATCTATATAGTTATTAAGATCATTAAATATCGTTGTTGACAGCATTACAGCTGTCCCCCGATTTCCCCGTTTTTATCCTCTTCCACCCAGCCCCCGCCCTACCCAGGCCTTCACCACATTACTGTGTGTCCATCTTTGATGAATTCTTTTTTTTCTTTATTGATTAAGGTATTAATATGTGACCTTATCCCCCTATTGCCCCCACCTCCCTGCTCATACCCTCACCCCTAGTGTCTCTGTCCATTGGTTATACTTACATGCATGCATACAAGTCCTTTGGTTGATCTCCCCGCCACCCTTGATGAATCTTAATTAGAGCACGTTTGAGCCTTTCTGATTGAAATAGCTTAGAGTGATATTGCTCAGCCATTCAGAAAACACCACAAATATGATTCCATTTATATGAAAAATTCAGAACACAAATCTATAGATACAAAGTGGATTAGTGGTGTCTAGGTGGGAATGGGGAGTCATATGGTTATACAACTACAAATATACTAAAAACCATTGAAATGTACACTTTATACTCTTGCATGTGCCCTTGACTGGAATCAAACCTGGGACCTTTGATTTTAGAGAGCAAGGGAAAGGAAGAGATAGAAGCATCAGATTAGAGAGATTCATTGATCAGCTCCCTCTTGCACACCCCCCGCACTGAGCATTGAGCCCGAAACCCTGGGAATGTGCCCTGACCAGGAATTGAACCTTGACCTTTTGGTTCATAGGTCAATGCTCAACCACTGAGCCACAAGGGATGGGCAAAATGTACACTTTAAATAGCTCGCTTTTATGGTATCTGAGTCACATATAGATACAGAGAAATCAATTTAAAGGTAGGAACACTATTTAATGTGGGGCAAAAGTAGGTTTACAGTTGTTTGTATGGAAAATAATACAAAATTCTGGTTATTGTAGTACTTTATGATAAACAGGAATTTTATTGTGATGTTTTTACTTAAATAAAGATAAAGGTATAGCATTTCCATGTAGAAAATACTCCCTTTGCCTGGTGCTAGTACAATACACGCAAGTACCTCATTTTATTGCACTTTGTAAATATTGCATTTTCATCAACACTGAGCCAAGATCCACCACCAACAAAAAGATGGCTCAGATGATGGGTGAGCATTTTTTAGCAATAAGATATTTTTAAATAACTGTACATACACTGTTTTTTAAAGAAATATGCTATTGCACACTTAATAGATTACAGTATGGTATAAGCATAACTTATATGCACTGGGAAACCAATAAATTTATTTTACTTGATTTATTGCAATATTTGTTGTATTGCAATGATAGGAAACAAAATCCAAAGTATCTGAGATGTGCCTATATTGCCATAATTACTGGTTAGTTTTCTTTGTATACTATTTCTTGTTGGACCTTCCAGCTTAATGATGTGTTTTTCCTATAGGACTCCTTCTCCTCCCCCTCGTCGGCGCTCACCTTCCCCAAGAAGATACTCTCCTCCAATACAGAGGAGATATTCTCCTTCCCCACCTCCGAAGAGAAGAACGGCTTCTCCCCCACCCCCTCCTAAACGAAGGGCATCACCATCTCCACCACCAAAGCGTCGCGTCTCCCATTCTCCACCTCCCAAACAAAGAAGCTCCCCAGCCAACAAGAGACGTTCACCTTCATTGTCATCAAAACATAGGAAAGGGTCTTCCCCAGGCCGATCTACGCGGGAGGTCCGGTCACCACAACCAAACAAACGGCATTCGCCCTCGCCACGGCCTCGAGCTCCTCAGACCTCCTCAAGTCCTCCACCCGTTCGAAGAGGAGCCTCATCATCACCCCAAAGAAGGCAATCCCCATCTCCAAGTACTAGGCCCATTAGGAGAGTCTCCAGGACACCAGAACCCAAAAAGACAAAAAAGTAAAGATATGTTATGCTCTTTGATTAGGAACATTAACTTGCATAGCTTTCTTTATGTTGAAATGCTCCTCTCCTCACCCCCCTTTACTATGAAATTACAGAAAGAATAAGCTGTGAATACAAACTTGTAAAGCAAATTCTGATTACTATTCAGAGACCCTTCTCTGTTTTCAGGATTGTTCCTAATGGCATAAACTAAATGCCATAGGTTTCTTTCTGGTTCTAAACTCTTAAGTGATTAATAGAATATTTCATTTTTGGTGGGGTTTTTTAAAAATATTTTTTTATTGATTTCAGAGAAGAAGGGAGAGAGAAACATCAGTGATTAGAGAGAATCATTGATCGGCTGCCTCCTGCACACCCCCTACTGGGGATTGAGCCCGCAGCCTCAGCTTGTGCCCTTGACTGGAATCAAACCCGGGACTCTTCAGTCCACAGGCCAACACTCTAGTCACTGAGCCAAACTGGCTAGGGCTAGAATATTCCTTGCATGTCTATGTAAGACTGATAAAAGCTAAAAGCAGTCTTAAGTAAAATACTAGGAATTGGCATTGCTAATTTCATACAGAAAGAATCACTAACAGAATGGAAAGAGAATTGTGAGGCTTGAACTATTTAATACCAGGAGACTTAGATGATATAAATTTGAGTTAAAGTTTGTGATCTAGTTCTGTAATGGTAGTTGGTTATTTTCTTTTAGGAAAGATCTCTGTTCTTGAATAATAAATGTTTTGTTTTGTTTTTCCCTTTGTCTAGAGCTGCCTCACCAAGCCCTCAATCTGTAAGGAGAGTCTCATCCTCCCGATCTGTCTCAGGATCTCCTGAGCCAGCAGCTAAAAAACCCCCAGCACCTCCATCTCCTGTCCAGTCTCAGTCACCCTCTACCAACTGGTCACCAGCGGTACCGGTCAAAAAGGCTAAAAGCCCAACACCAAGCCCATCACCTGCGAGGGTATGTGTCTGGTCTATTTTGGACATCCTTTATAAATGTACTAGAGGCCCAATGCACAGAATTCGTGCAAGGGTAGGCCTTCCTTCCCCCGGCTGCCCACACCTGGCCCTGCTCCCCGCCCGCACCTTGGCCTGGCGCTGCCTGCGTCTGCCACCACCACCCCTTCTCCCCCCTCCCCCATTGATTGCCCCTTTGGCTGGTGACCTGGGCCTCCCTCTGTGGGGTGATCCTGGGGCGACGGTGGGGCCCCCTGACCAATCGCATCACACCGGCCTTGGCTGGCCTGGCACCAGTGCATGTCATAGCGTGGTCATTCGGACAGTTGTTCTGCTGTTCAGTCGATTTGCATATTACGCTTTTTTATTATAAATGTGGTCACTTGGAAGCAGAGAACATTTTTTGTCTTTTGTAGCTCAGAGGAGCATTATTTTCTGTGGTTCAGATAGACTTCAAGGAGGTACAAATTAAGTGTTGTTGGTTGCATCAGCAATCCATTAAAGTACTATAGCAACCCACTAATTTCTGATATATCTAACACTGTTAAACTCCAGAATCTTGGTGGTTGAGATTGGACTCTTTAGAAAATCTAGAAAAACAGAAGAAAAAATTGCCCATGGTTCTATTATCTAGGTCAGTGATGGCGAACCTTTTGAGCTTGGCGTGTCAGCATTTTGAAAAACCCTAACTTAACTCTGGTGCCGTGTCACATATAGAAATTTTTTGATATTTGCAACCATAGTAAAACAAAGACTTATATTTTTGATATTTATTTTATATATTTAAATGCCATTTAACAAAGAAAAATCAACCAAAAAAATGAGTTCGCGTGTCACCTCTGACATGTGTGTCATAGGTTCGCCATCACTGATCTAGGTGAAAAACACTTCAGTATTTTTACTGTTTTCTCTAGAGTTTGATACATTTGGGGATGCCTAATTAAGATCATGCAAATCAATGCAATTTTTTATTTTAGATTGTGCCTATATAAATATGATATTTTTATAAAGGAAAAATGTATATCACAAAGAAGACAATAGACTGCTGGCAGTGGGTTATGTGTTAGGGCAGTGGTCGGCAAACTCATTAGTCAACAGAGCCAAATGTCAACAGTACAACGATTGAAATTTCTTTTGAGAGCCAAATTTTTTAAACTTAAACTATATAGGTAGGTACGTTGTTATTAACTTAATTAGGGTACTCCTAAGGCTTAGGAAGAGCCACACTCAAGGGGCCAAAGAGCCGCATGTGGCTCGCGAGCCGCCGTTTGCCGACCACAGTGTTAGGGAAATGATGAGTGATTTGAATTTTTCTTCATTGCACTTTAATGCTTTTATTTTTTCAACAGGGGAAATACAGTTGACTCTTGAACTGCACAGGTCCACTGATAAGTGTATTTTTTTCCTCAATAAATATACAATTGACCATCCATATCCCCCTAGTTTCCCATCAATGAATTCAATTAACTGTGGATCAAAAACAGTATTTTCAATCCACAGTTGGAAGGCTGACTGTAAACATTGTTTTTTGCCACTTTATCTAAGGGACTTGGTAATCCGTGAATTTTGGTATCCTCGGGGTTCTGGAACCAATCCCTCACGGGTACTGAGAGATGGCTATAATTAAATTTAGGGGGAGTAAAATATTATTTGTATATTTTTTTAAGTCCTCCAGGTTATGTGTATTGATTATTTTGAGAGAGAAAGAGAGTAATCAGTATGTGAGAGACATCAATCTGTTGCCTCCTGTACATGCATGCCCCAGCCGGGGATTGAACCCGAAACCTTTTGGTGTCCAGGATGATGCTCCAACCGAGCCATCTGGCCAGCGTTATTTGTGGATTTTTTACTTCGAGGGGGGTTGGTATCCTTTATCCCTGCATTCTTCAAGAGTCAACTGTACATTGTTTCTATAAAAAAAAAAGAAACGTTGCAACCTGTGAAATACTAGATGGAATGAAAAGTACTTTATTGCTTTATCTAGTCCAGCGGTTCTCAACCTGTGGGTAGCGACCATTGGAAAACACATACAGCATATCAGATATTTACATTACAATTCATAACAGTAGCAAAATTACAGTTATGAAGTAGCAACGAAAATAATTTTATGGTTGGGGTCACCACAACATGAGGAACTTTATTAAAGGGTCGCAGCATTAGGAAGATTGAGAACCACTGATCTAGTCTTTGGCAAGCTACATAAAAATAGCATTCTTTCCCTAGCTGGTTTGGCTCAGTGGATAGAGCGTCAGCCCGTGGACTGAAGGGTTCCAGGTTCAATTCTGATCCAGGGCACATGCCCGGGTTGTGGGCTTGATCCTCAGGAAGGGGGTATGCAGGAAGCAGCCCATCCATGATTCTCTCTCATGACTGATGTTTCTAGCTCTCCCTCTCACTTCCTCTCTTTTAAATCAATTTTTTTAAAAAAAATTTTTTTAAAAGGGCTTACCCTCAAGCACAACTAAGGAGCCTTTGGAGCCCAGAGGCTGACCCAAAAGGGCTCATTTTAAAAGTCGAGCAGATTTGTTTGAAGTCAGATAGTTAACAGGTTCAAGAACCAGAATTCAGTTCAGGCCTGTCTGAGTTCTGAGACTTTTCTTTCTATTGGACATGCCGCTTTTCCTTACAACTGGAGGTTGACCCTGACTCACAGCTGGCTTGTGGTCGGGAAACCTGGTTTAATGTGAAGTTAGTTGGGTAAGATTGTAAAAAAAAAAGTTTCCCGTCACAGTTCATTCTAGCTCTTAAAAATCTGTGTAAAATATCTTTGAAGCCTTGAGACTGGTCCATTTAGTTATTTCCTTGGGCATATAAAAGGTTGAGTTGGCCCTGGCCAGTGTTCCTCGGTGGTTAGGGTGTTGGCCTGCACACCAAAGGCTCATAGGTTCGATTCCCAGTCAGGGGGCATGTACCTGTGTTGCAGGTGCGGGAGGCAACCAGATGATACGTCTCTCTCACATCGATGTTTCTCTCCCTCCCTCCCTTCCACTCTCTCTGAAAAGCAGTCGGGGGGGAGGGTGGAATATATCCTCAAGTGAGGATTTTTAAAAAGGGGGGGAGTTGAATTGGACGGAATTTTAATGATTAATTTATTGCTGTTATTTTTCTGGATTTCTAGAATTCAGACCAAGAAGGGGGTGGAAAGAAAAAGAAGAAAAAGAAGGACAAGAAACACAAAAAGGATAAGAAGCACAAGAAACACAAAAAACACAAGAAAGAAAAGGCTATGGCTGCAGCTGCTGGAACCCCTGCAGCCATTGCTGCTCCCACCACCACATCAGCACAGGAAGAACCGGAGGCAGAGCCAGAGCCCAGGAAGGTATTAGAATCATTGTCCCTCGGTTTATACAAGTGGCTAAATTTTCTTCTTCTTTTTTTAATAATTGGCTACTTAGTTGTTAACTCTCTTGCTCTTTTTTCAATGACCTACCAAGAACAGGAATTTGCCAAGATTAAGGATAACAATATGAATGGCTACCATATAACTTAATTTATATTTTAAAAATAACTTCTCAATATAATTAATATACTATACAGTTTACCCTTTTAAAGTATATGGTTTGATAGGTTTAGTATATTCATAGAATTGTGCAGCTATCATCACAGCGTGATTTTGTTCTGTACTTAGTATCTCCTAGCAGTGTCTCGAGACTTAAGGATAAGAGCTTTCGGTGTGTTTTTTTTTAGGAGACTGAAAGTGAAGCTGAAGATAACCTTGACGACTTAGAAAAGCACCTGCGGGAAAAGGCCCTGAGATCGATGAGGAAGGCTCAAGTGTCCCCACAGTCTTAGGTGGAAATGTTTGTTATGATGTAAATTTTATTTGGTTTGTACTCAATTCAATTTCAAAAAATGCTAAAATGTGTTTGAGCTTTAGACTATAACATTTGTTGTAATAATTACTAGGTTGAAGTTCACCATGTAAAAAAGGGCATGGATTTACATTGCAAAAGGTGTCCACAGTGTATTAGTGACATTCTTTTATTGACAGCTGACATAAATTCATTTAGAGTGAAATATTTTAAGCCAAAAAAAAAAGTTCCCTTTTTAAAAAAGGGGCTTTAAATATTGTTGGCATTTTTATGGTTTCTTTAAATGCCCCTGGCTATTCCCAGAGGTTTTCTTTCTTTTTTTTTTTTCTTTACTTTTTCTCATTTGAGTCTTAGCACCCATTTAAGTTATGATGCTTCCAACCTTGTATGGTTTGCAGTTGCCCAGAAATAAGACCACTGTTGAACTACTACAAAAGTACAAATGAACATTTTAATGCCACCATCTTTCCTGTTGCCTGTGGAGTCTCTGCTGAAATGAATCAGGATCAAGCTCTAGGATGAGACAGAAAATGAAAGCATGCTGTTTGCCAGGACGCTGTGGGTTAATACTGATGTGTAACAAGTTGATTTGGAACACTGGAATTTCATTCTGTTCTGTTGTGTTTTTTTGTTAAGGCAGTTAACTAGTCCCAGGAAGGATCCTTCAGTTACGTCAATTTTGTTTTTTGAAATGTCATGGCTCCATTCATAATTTTGTCTTATTCTTCCAATTGGTATATACAACTTCAGAACTCTTGTATTTGAAAGGCTGGAAGGGCCCAGACTTTGAAATAGTGTCTTGTTTTCACTGTTTTGTTTTGGGTTTTTTTTGTTTTTTGTTTTTTTCGTTGTTTTTTTTTTTTTTTTTTTTTTTTAACTAAAGCTATATAAAGCTTGTGGATTAAACAGAATAAATTTCTAAATTTAAAAATGTTGGCCACTTACTTTTACTTACTCATCTCAATACTGCAAGAAACCTACCTTAGAAATCTTAAAGTGCCTGCATTTTACCCCTTGGCACTTTGAGCAGAGTGGGGTTAGGGCAGCCGTGGGCAAACTACGGCCGCGGGCCGGATGCGGCAGCTTGAAATGAATAAAACAAAAAATAAAAGACCGTACCCTTTTATGTAATGATGTTTACTTTGAATTTATATTAGTTCACACAAACACTCCATCCATGCTTTTGTTCCGGCCCTCCGGTCCAGTTTAAGAACCCATTGTGGCCCTCGAGTAAAAAGTTGGCCCACCCCTGGGTTAGGGTAAAGGAAAGAAAAAGGTGGTGAAGTTGTTGTACCATTTTTATTTTAATAATTAATGTGATAAGTGCTATGAAGGGAAAGTGGGTGGAGCATATATAACGGGCAGGGCAAGTCGACCAGACATGAGCAAGTAGTATCTGTATAGGCCAGTGATGGCGAACCGGTGACACGCGAACTCATTTTTTTGGTTGATTTTTTCCTTGTTAAATGGCATTTAAATATATAAAATAAATATCAAAAATATAAGTCTTTGTTTTACTATGGTTGCAAATATCAAAAAATTTCTATATGTGACACGGCACCAGAGTGAAGTTAGGGTTTTTCAAAATGCTGAGATGCCGAGCTCAAAAGGTTCGCCATCACTGGTATAGGCTGACACAGAAGGAACCTAGTACCTTCCAGCAAGTGAATAAAGGCTAATGGTGACTGGGCGGAGGCGGGTGTTGAATGCTTGCCTACTAACAAGTCATTTTTGCATTTAAGATTTAGCAGAGCAAAATATTTTGAGGAAACGGAGTTGACAACATTATATAAGGTAAAACAGCAACATTCATATGAAAGAAGTAAAGGCGTTTTTGGCACCATGACACATGGGCAGTTCATTTTATCCTAATTTCTGGCAGTTGAAACAAAGGAGAAAGTGCCTACATGTCTTAATTTCAGGAAAACTTAGGAGAGTTTTTTTACCTAAAAGACGGACAGAAAAGGGGCTGTTTTATAGGTTGGATTTTAGAGTGATTTGTAACAAAACAAAAGCTTAAGATGCTTCTGCAGGGGCTGAAGTAAAGTGGTCTAGAGTGACTGCTTTGGCAGGATCTTCATCTCCACTCCTCAATCTGCTCAGACTGTGCCTGCCGCCTTGCTCCTCCTCCAATCCATGAAGACTGATTACTCTCTCAGGGCCTTTGTTTCTATGGTTCCCTCATCCTAAAAGGCGCCACCTGCCAATCTCCTGGCTTGTTTTCCTGTCTTTCCTTAAACAGGCTTCCTTACCTCCTTTATTTCATGTACAGCAATTACTGTTATTACCTGAGATATATTTTTGGTTCCTAGGAACTTGCTTTTGTTTTTTACTGTGTCCCCAGCACCTGGGACATAGAAGTACAAATACCTGATGAATGGGTGAAAAAATATTTAATCGTTACCTCTGTTTGCCAGTGCCAACGGGATTTGAGGTAAAGAAAATGAAAAGATGTGATGATTGCTTCCCTCAGAGTCGGTAGGACAGGATTTCTACCATAGTTTTCTGTGTCAGCGTGGTCAAGTTACTCGACCCCTAAAGCAGCGGTCTCCAACCTTCCGATCTCACGGACCACCAGTTGGCGACGGCTGTAAAGTGCTGCCATTTCCTCTATGGGGAGTAATGGTGGGACCTACCCCAGAGTTTTTGTATGTTAGTTAAAACATACAAAGCAATGATTGCACAAAGAGAGGTTCCTTTGTTAGCTAACATGACATGTATTCATTCTGGTAATGCAAATTTTAGTTTAGATATCTAAAGAATTTTAATCGATCATAACCCTATTTGATGCAGTTTTCTCCTTTTTTTAAAGATACAACATCACCATAAAGCTCACTATTTTACAGTGTGCAACTCAGTGGTATTTAGTACATTTGCAATATGCAACCATCATCACTATTCCAGTGTTAAAGGATAATTTGTTCAAGGTTAAGCCATGGTGCTACTTTTTTTTTTTTTGTAAGAGAACATTTATTGGGTAAATTACAGAGGTAGAAAAAGTAATTCCTGGAAGAAATGGGTTTAGGAAATGAATTATGGAGGTGAAGGAAGGGGGTCCCTTGGAGCTTGGGAGTGAGGAAGCTAATGGTAACGAGCCCTGAGGGGTGGGGGAAGGGAAAGGGAAAGGAACTGCATGCTCTCCATTCTAAGTGTTTTAAGGGCAGAGTTTAGGGGAGGTCCCCGGGACAGATCTTAATAGAATATTCAGTAGCTTTCCAGGTGTGGCCATTCAGGGCCGTAGTCTCCACTGATGAATTAGCCGGCACCCTGCTAGGGGTCATTATTCAATGCAGCTGGTCCTGATGTCAGCCTTGGCTGGTTTTATTGCTTATCTGGGCCTGGAGTTGAAACACAACTTGAGGCATAGATGTTATCTCTAGGGAAGGAAGGTCAGGGGGTCCAAACCTCATGACCCTGGGGTGAGGTCCCACTCTACAATTGATTGTCCATTGCTTTGCATCTGGGGCTTGCCACCCTGATGACCTGTACCTGGCCCATCGTCCTTGCTGTGCTCTTGTGTGTCTAACTGCATTTATTTTTAATGCTGAATAATACTCGTTTGTATAGACATCCACATTCTGTTCATTCATCAGTTGGACATTTGGGCAGCTTGCACTTTCTGGCTATTATGAATAAAACAGCTGTGAACATTTACATCCAAGTTTGTGTGGACATGTTTTCATATATATATATATATATATATATATATATATATATATACACATACATACACACACATACCTATGAATGGAATTGCTGTGTCATCCGGTAACTCTTATTTTATTTTTAAATATATTTTTATTCATTTCAGAGAGGAAGAAAGAGAGAAACATCAATGATGAAAGAGAATCATTGATCAGCTGCCTCTTGCACGCCCCAAACCGGGATCAAGCCCACAACCCAGGCATGTCCCCTGACTGGGAATTGAACCATGACCTCCTAGTTTATAGGTTGATGCTCAACCACTGAGCCATGCTGTCCGGGCACTCTTAACTTTTTAAAAAACTGCTGGACTATTTTCCATATAACGGCTGTACCACCTTACATTCCCACCAGCAGTGTATGAGAGTTCCAATTTCTCCACATCCTTACCTACACTTGTCACTTTGATTATAACCATCCCAGTGGGTGTGACATAGTATCACATTGTGGTTTGATTTGCATTTCCCTGATGGCTAATGTCGATGACCCCTTCATGTGCTGACAGACCACAATGCCATTTTAAGCTGATTTGTATCTACATGAGACTATTTCTAAAATTGTGGTTGTGGGTTTTGTTTTGTTTTTTAATATACTTTATTGATTGTTTTACAGAGAGGAAGGGAGAGGGATAGAGAGTTAGAAACATCGATGAGAGAGAAACATCAATCAGTTGCCTCCTGCACACCTACTGGGGATGAGCCCACAACCAAGGCACATGCCCTTGACCGGAATCGAACCTGGGACCCTTCAATCCTCAGGCCGATGCTCTGTCCACTGAGCCAAACCAGCCAGGGCTGTTTGGGTTTGTTTTGTTTTGGTTGTAGGTTTTGGATCCAGGGTGCTCAGAGTCTAGAGCTGATCATGCATTTGTCAAGTCTCATAGTTGTTTTGGAGGTTGGGGCTGGGGAACAGTGGCCAAACAAAAATTTGTTCCTAGTCTATAAAGAAGATGAGGAGACTTGGGGAGACTGTCACTTTTTATTTAAAATATATTTTTATTCGGAAGAAATGCTAAAGGGACTAGTGTAAAAAGAAAAAGGGAAGAAGGAACACAGGCACAAAAAATAAAAATGGCTACAAACAAGTACCTATCAATAATAACTTTAAACGGACTAAATGCTCTAATCTAAAGACATCAAGTGGCTGAATGGATTAAAAAAACCACCCATATATAGTATACGAGTGGCCTGGTGCACAAAAATTTGTGCACTTGGGGCAGGAGGGGGAGGAGTGTCCCTCAGCCCGGCCTGCACCCTCTCCAATCTGGGACCCCTGGAAGGATGTCCTACTGCCGGTTTACAGGGATTGAGCCTAAACTGGCAGTCAGACATCCCTCTCACAATCTGGGACTGCTGGCTCCTAACCACTCACCTGCCTGCCTGCCTGATTGCCTCTAACCACTCTGCCTGCCAGCCTGCTTGCTCCCAACTTCCCCCTGCCGCCAGCCTACTCGCCCCCAAGTGCCCCCCCCCCCCGCCAGCCTGATCACCTCCAATTGCCGCCTGTACCAGTGTGCTCACCCCAACTACCCCCCCTGCCTGCCTGCTTGCCCCCAACTGCTCCCCTGCTGGCCTGCTCACTCCAAATGGCTCCATCTTCTATTCCATTTGTGTCCTTTCCACCCCTAAGTTAATGTTGTGTCCTTAATATGAGATGTCTCTGTGACTGAGCTGGGAAACCTTTCACGTTTCTCTTTCCTTTCCTTTCATCTCAGGATAACTGAGCTCTGTGGTTTGTGTGGGACCAAAGGCCCTGGGAATACAATGCTGGGCCCTCTGAACTCATTTTATTCTTTATTGTATTATTTGATTCCTGGGGCTGAATTAAACATGAAAACAGAAGAAAATATACCCTTAGATATAGAATCTGAGTCATTACCTGGAGATTTATGCAGGAGTTGACACTGAGGCATGAGACACGTGTTTATTGGTCAGTTTCCTCAACTATGGAACGAAGGTTGATCCTGCCCCGCGGATCCTTTGGAGGTTGGATATGATGCATCCAGAGGCATTAACTGACAGCTCGGAGAGTAAGATCAGAAGTCAACAGACACTTGTTTCCTTTACCCAGACAGAGTTAGAAAAACACAACTCCTTTTATCATAACAGCAGCAAGGGCCATGCCTGTGGGAGGAGGAGCAGGGAACCAGTGCTTCCCCCATGCCCCTTCCCCGCCCTCCCTCCCTGCACTGGTCCAGCTGCTATCGCTGTGGTGGAACTGCTCAACTCAGGCTCTGGACCCGCCCATGTCACAGGAGGAGCATGTGTAGTTTCTTGCAGACACAGAAGCAGCTGTGGAGTAGGGAGGTGGTGGTTTTTCTCTGAGCAGACGTTGAAGGCCTTGCTGAACTGTCCACTCTAGAACCTGCAAGTCCGAGTCCTGGGAGGTGGCACAGTGGAGGCGCCACACTCCTTTCAGTAGAAACTGAAGATCCATAGGAGCCTGCTGGCTGAGGGGAAGGACCAGGAGGTCGGCCTTGCGCCCATTCGCCAATCCCCAGTCCCGCTTTGCTGATCGCGCCTCCTGAGCCCCGCGCCCGGGCCTCACACGGGGCGGGGCCGCCGTGATCGCCATCACCCCGCGCCCCGCCTGAGCCCCAAGCCACCCTGCCTACAGTATGCAAATTAGCCGCCATCTTTGTTGGTTAATTTGCATATCACTCTGATTAGCCAATGGGAGGTGTAGCAAAGGTATGGTCAATTACCATGTTTGTCTAATATTAGATAAGATGCTGTCTACAAGAGACCTACCTCAGAACAAGGGACTCACAGACTGAAAGTGAAGGGATGGAAAAATATCTTTCAGGCAAATGGAAATGAAAAAAGGGTTGGGGTAGCAATACTTATAGCTGACAAAATAGGTAAGGGAGTCCCTTGAGTCTGGCACCTTAGACCACTCGGCCATCCTGACACCCAGCTGACAAAATAGACCTCAAAGAAGGCCATAACAAGAGATAAAATATATTTTATTTACTTTTAATATTTTTATTGATTTCTGAGAGGGAGAAACATCAATGATAAGAAAGAATCATTGATTGGCTGCCTCTTGCACGCCCCCTTACTGGGGATCAAGCTCTCAACCCCAGCATGTGCCCTTGATCGGAATCGAATCTGGGACCCTTCAGTCCGCAGGCTGATGCTCTATCCACTGAGCCAAACCAGCTGGGGTGAGACTGTAACTTAAGGTAACAGATGCAGGTCGAAAACAACACAGGAGAACCAAGATGGCGGCATAGGTTAACGCCGGAGTTTGCTGCCTTGAACAACTACTTCAAAAGTGAAACTAAAAAACGGAACAGACATCACCCAGAACCACAGGAACGCTGGCTGAGTGGAAGTCCTACAACTAGGAGGAAAGAGAAACGCATATGGACACTCAGAGGAGGCGCAGTGCTGAAGTCAAATTCTGAGGTGCGGAGTGCGCGCAGCGGGCTGGCGGCGGAGGGCGCGGTTGGAGTTTTCAATCAGGAGGGAGTCGCAGAATCTGAGCTCCAGATCCGGGCGAGTCTTTAGGGACCCAGACTCAAACGGGAGAAGCGGGACTGTCTGGCTTCGGTCAGAGCGAGTGCAGCTTTCTCTCTGAGCTTTGCAGCGGGTGCTGGGACTCAGAGAGGCAGAGCCCCTGGGGGCAGGACTGAGAGCCACCATAACTGCTCTCTCCGGCCCACCCTGTTGATCCCGTGCGACCAGCCCCGCCTAAGCCCTGCACACAGGCATTTGCCGGATAGCCTCAGGCAAACGCCAGATTAGCACCTCCCTAGAGGACAGAAGTTCTCACACTGCTGACACAGCTGATTCTCATAGCCACTTGGCCTGGAGGTCAAACCCTCCCTGGAATTAGCTACAACAAGGTTTAACTATAAGACTGTGAACAAAGACCACTAGGGGGTGCACCAAGGAAGCATAACAAAATGCGGAGACAAAGAAACAGGACAAAATTGTCAAAGGAAGATATAGAGTTCAGAACCACACTTTTAAGGTCTCTCAACAGATGCAGGTCTAGTTATTGTCTCTCGGCCGGTGTGGCTCAGTGGTTGAGCATCGACCCATGAACCAGGAGGTTGCTGGTTCCATTCCCCATCAGGGTACAAACCCTGGTTGCTGGCTTGATCCGCAGGGGATGTGCAGGAGGCAGCCTTTTGATGTTTCTCATTGATGTTTCTGTCTCTCTATCCCTCTCCCTTCCTCTCTGAAATCAATAAAAATATATTTAAAACATTTTTTAAATGTTTTCTATAACTAGGAAATTTGGAAGGTAAATGACCCCATGCCAACATTAAAACACAGCTACAGGTCTCCCTTATTTGCCTCTGCAGATAAAATGGTATTAATGGTACCCGCCCCATAGGGTTTGGGGAAGATTAAATGAGATGATGTTGGGTCACAACCTTTTAGGGCGCTTCCCAGGTCTTCCCTGAAGTCGGCCCCATATGCAGAGGGCAGGGAGTCACTGAAGAAAAAGACAGACCCTCCAGATTGTTAGGTGGCACTTTTAATAAGCACCGGAACTTAGGAGGCTTATTTTGAGCAGCCTGAAGACAGTTTTCTGCACATGCCTGCCAATATCTTAAAAGTTTTATATAGAGGACTTAAACTGGGTTCAGTCATGTACCCAGGGGGCCTTAACTGGAGTCAGGCATGTACCCTTGGAGATAGTATCAACACATTTCCACCTCCTTGGAGCAGGGAAGGCGAGTGGAGCACAGATTCCGCAGCACAGGGGAGGAGGGGTGGGGAGCCTCTACCTGCCTGAGTCCAGCTCAAAGGTCAAAGCAGTGTCACGACTTCTTGACCTTCCCTAACAGATGAACAAAACGCAGTGCCTACCCCAGTGAAGCTCCTGGCATATGGCAGGAAAGGGGGATGGGAGCAGAGGAGCAATCAGGTAGCGGTGAAACCATCTAGTTGGGGACATAAGGTAGAGGAAGAGGGCACTGTAGCAATGGACAAGAACCGTCTTCTGCGGATAGCTTCTCAGCCACGGGCATTCTGTGAGACTGGGCCAGTGACTGCACCTCCCTCGGCCTCAGTTGGGCATGGATTCAATAAGGTAATGCACGTAGAGGGCTCAGCTCATGCCTGGCATAGCATGAGAGCTCCATCAATGCAAGTTACACCTGTTTCATCAGCTCTTGGATGCTGGCAATTGGAGGATGCACTGCCATCTATTCAACAATGCATTCTGTTCATTTTAAAGACACATTGTGATTTCAGAGAGGTTAAAATATGGGAAAGGTCTTACATTGTTTTATAATGTGTATGTGTTACATCATATATAGTGTTGTTATGCACAGGAGGGTCTGGAACATTGAAGAACCGGCCCTGACCCAGCCCAGCGACACTCTGATCTGTCAATTTTTCCATCCATCTCTGCTGCTTAGCTTCATTTTGTGTGTCTCACTCTCTGGTTTCAGCAGTATTCTCACAGGCTTCCTCTAGGTGGCGCCCTGGTCCTGGGTGCCTGCAGCGGGAGCTGACGCCCTAGAAGTCAATCCTACTTCTTAGGTTCCCCACTTTTCTTCCTCTTTTGCCTCCATCCCTGTGTTTTGTTTTTCTGGGGTCTTTTAAAAAATATATTTTCATTGCCCTAGCCAGTTTGGCTCAGTGGATAGAGTGTCAACCTGTAGACTGAAGAGACCTGGATTCAATTTTGGTCAAGGGCACATGCCCAGGTTGTGGGCTCGATCCCCAGTGGGGGTGTGTGCAGGAGGCAGCCAGTCAGTGGTTCTGTCTCATCATTGATGTTTCTGTCTCTCCCTTCCTCTCTGAAATCAATAAAAATATATTTACACACACACACACACACACACACACACACACACACACACACTAGGGGCCCAGTGCACGAATTTGTGCACCTTGAAAGAAACTGTGGGCCACCAGGCTGCAGTGAACACAGGGGCGGGTCTCCGCCCATTCTCCGTGCCCCCACCCGGACCCTTCTGCTGCGGCCCCCTGGTTCCCTGTCTGCCAGCAGCCCCACTCCCGCCACCACCACTCCCATGTGCAGACTGCGCTGGCCCCACTGATGGCATGGAGTGATTGGAGCCGAGTGGTGGCTGCTGCCCTGATCACCTCTCAGGAGCAGGGGGAGGTGGAGAAGCCCAGAGAGGTGATCAGGTCCGGCAGCTGCCACTTGCACCTGCTGACGACGCCGAGTGATTTGGACTGGCACTGGGCACCGGCAGCAGGTGTGAGCGCCAGGCGGGACCTCAGTGTGCAGGAGCAAAGAATTTTCAGTAACCACCAGAGGCTTGCCCCGATGACAGGACTAGAGCCCTGCCTTGGTCTGGCACCCCCACTCACCTGCTCCACCATCCCACTGCGGCCGATGCCCGCCATGCTCTGTGTGTGCCCCCTGGTGACCGGTTGTTTGGTTGTTCAGTTGTTCCGCTGTTCAGTCTATTTGCATATTAGGGTTTTATATATAGAGATATTTTTATTGATTTTAGAGAAAGGAAGGGAGAAGGATAGAGATATAGAAACATCAATGTGAGAGAGAAACATTGATTGGCTGCCTCCTGCACGCCCCTACTGGGGATAGAACCTGTAACCCAGGCATGTACCCTGACCCAGAATCGAACTGTGACCTCCTGGTTCTTCATGGGTTGATGCTCAAACTGAGTCACACCTGCTAGGCTATCTTTGCACTTTTAGATACAGGAGTTAGGTCATTCCCTTTATTGCTTATGCCAGTTTGAGTGGGGTTTTCTGATCCATGCATACCAAAGAGCCCAGTGCCTCATGGGAAGCACTTTCATCTTCCTCGTCTCCTCCAGGCCTGCTTTGTCTGGCCATGCCCCTCTTAAGTGCACTGGGGAGAGCTGGGCTCAGGCTCTGGGAGAGGAAGGACAAGGCCCTTCACAGCCTGGTCCTTTATCCGTCTACATCACGGTTCCAGGATCGCTGGGGAAGGTCGCTGTGGGAAAGTCACACTGTTCTGTTGACTCATGACCCATCATACTCATCTTTCCACCGGCTGCTCCTGCCCAGACATGCCTTTTCCATCCTTGACTTGCCCTTAAACATGGACAATTCCAGGTCATTCTGGGTCAGCCCCCTCTCGGGGGAAGGGGACAAAAGAATCACATGGCCAAGTGGGAAGAGTTCTGTCTAGGTCAGCCTCCACCCTGCCTTGCTGTGTGACCTTGAGCAAGTCCCTGCTCCTCTCTGGGCCTCAGTGTCCTCCCTTATGAAACTAGAGGGCTGGACTACAAGTCTGAGGATGCGTTAGGATTTTCCTTAGTTAATTTTTGTCCAGAAAGACGTGACATTTAAGGAGCCTCACTTCAGACAATCCGAGTCTTGTGCAGCCGTTCATACCTTGGCAGCGATACAGCCATACACTGCCTGCCCTTTGCCATCTGCCATCTCATTTGATCCTCCCAGCAGCCAATGAGGAGACGGGACAAGGCAGAGCTGCAGCCTGACATGGTCTCACTGTGATAAGACGGGTGCTGTTGTCACTGAGGTTTTCTGCTCACTGTGTGAGTGTTTTACGTGTGGTCACCTGGGTTCATTCTCACGTCACCCCTGATGGTGGAACTATTGTTACCCCCTTGTATAGATAAGGAAACTGAAACCCGAGGGGTAGAGTACCCAGTCCAAGGAAAGTGCAGCAACGGTGAGCTGTGGAGCGGGGATTCAACCCCAGCTTGCCTGTCTCCAAGCCCGTCTGTTTCCCATCACACACACTCCCTGGTATTCACAGAAGCACACAGTTAGGAAAGGGTGGGGCAAAGCTAGGAGGCTGAAACCTGGGTTCTTGAACAAACTGAAAACTTTCATGGCCGAGGCAAATCACCCATCTCTCTGAGCCTCGGTTTCCTTACCCACAATACGGGGATAACAATTCTCACCTGAATTGTGAGGACTGGGAAACACGTTAGTGAGGGCATGTATGAGAGCATCGCTTATGCACTGTAAAGGGTTGTCAATGTAAGAAATTGCTTTTCTTAATCCTCGCACAGGAACTAGGGCAGGAAGTGAGCAGGCTGACCAGGGTGGGCCAAGTGTCCCCAAGTGGCTGTTTCCACCCTTGGAAAGGAGGGGAAAGGTCAAAAGGAAAGGACACAGCTCTGGGTCCTTATCTAGAAGCATTCCTTCGACTCCAAGGCCCTTCTGGACTGTCACCACTGAGTTCCAAGCATTCCAGAGGGCTCAGTGAGGAGGAAATCTGTCATCACCTGACCCAGCATCAGGCAGAGAGGTCAGGATGGGTTAGCTGTCTCCCCTCTCAGCCTCTGTCCTTGCCCTGCCCTGGTCTCCTTGTCCAGGACCCAGCCCAAGGCCCAGCCCTCATTGCCAGTCCTACCAAGTGGACTGCCAGTTGCCAGCCATGAAGACCAGTCGTCCAGCCCTGCTGAGGGGCAGCTTTGGAGGGTGACTAGAATGTGGAATTGGAGCCACCAGCTCTGGTTCTAGTTTAGTCCCTTCCCTTCTCCGGGCCTCAGTGTCTCCACTGTAAAATAAGGAACGTTATGCCCGGCCGGCATGGCTCAGTGGTTGAGCATCGACCTACAAACCAGGAGCTCATGGTTAGATTCCCGGTCAGGGCACATGCCCAGGTTGTGGGCTCCATCCCCAGTGTGGGGCGTGCAGGAGGCAGCCAGTCAATGATTCTCTCTCACCGTTGATGTTCCTATCTCTCTCTTCCTCTCCCTTCCTTTCTGAAATCAATAACAATATATTTAAAATATGATAAAATAAAATAAAGAACATTAGCTGGAGGGGACCGGTGCACTGCTTCCGGCTTGTCCTGTGTTTAAACAAGAGCCTGAGGAGCAGCACCCCCTACACATGCGCCCTCTTGGTTGGTAGTCACCTGTATTCCAGCGCTGGGATCTCGCACTCACGCCATCTTTAAAAGGTGGTGTCTCTGATTCTTCCTCAATTCTAGGTCTTTCTTGCTCCCAATTAGACCGAGAGCTCCTCGAGGATAAGAGGCGGGGGCCTGCCTACATCAGTGCTCCCTCAGAGCCTCGTCCAAGGAAGATGCGGCACCGAGGACCTCCGGCCGGCTTACTGATTGAGCTGCTGGGCCATCCTGGAGGCCCTCCATGTACACCCACTGGGCCCCCTGAGGGAAGAGCTCTGGCCGCACAGAAAGGAAACCCCGCCTCTGGCCTGCCTGGCTCCCTCCGCTCTGGAGTCTGCGTGACATTAGGCCAAGCCTTTCCCTGTCTCAGGAGCCTCTGTGGTTTCCCAACATGTGCTCAGAGGGCCGAGCGTGCAGTGGCTGCTCCTCTGGGGGGAGCGGCCAAGGGCAGGACCAGCTACTCCACAGCCCGGAGCGGCTCCATTCCTCACGCTTAACTCTTACACCTTGGGCTCTCACAGGACATTTCTTTTTTAAAATCTTTATTGTTGAAAGCACTACATGGGTCCTCCCATTAACCCCTTCCAGCACGTTCTCGTGGCCACCCCCCGCCCCCACATGACATTTTTGTTTCATTTTGATTTTACAGTTTTACTGAGGGGAAATGGAAGTGCAATGAGCTGACATATTTAAAGTGTAGAATTTGATAAGTTTTGATATATATACACTCACGAAACCATCAACACAAGATCGTGAGCATGTCCGTCACCCCCAAAAGTTTCCTCGTTCCCCTTTTGATGCGCCCACTACCCAGGAACCACTGAGCTGCTTGCTCTTGCGCGTGTCTGCGTTTCCTAGGCTTCTGTGTGAAGGGAATATACAGAATGCACTCTTCTTGTCTGGCTTCTTTCCGTCAGAATCATTGCTTTGATATTCATCTATGTTGGTGCTTATATCAGTGGTTCATTCCTTTGATTTGATTTGATTTTTTGTTTTTTGTTAATGCACACCCGAGGATATTTTTCCATTGATTTTCAGAGAGAGTGGAAGGGAGGGTGAAAGACAGAGAGAGAGAGAAACATCGATGTGAGAGAGACACCTCGATTGGTTGCCTTCCGCACAACACAGCCAGGGCTGGAGATCGAGCCTGCCACCAACTCACATGCCCTTGACCAGAATCAAACCCAGGACCCTTCAGTCCGTGGGCCGACGCTCTAGCCACTGAGCCAAACCAGCTCGGGCAATTCATTCCTTTTCAACGCTGAGTGGTAGTAATATCCCTATTGTCCGTTGGTCTGTTGACGGGCGGGCCCTAGGCTGTTCCCAGTTGTCAGCTAATAGGAATGAAGCTGCTGCGAATTTTCCTTCGCACAAGATTGTATCTGAAGAAGTTGCAGTAAAAACAAACAAACACCTGGACAAGATGATCCCTGAAGTCACAGGGATCATTAAGAACTGGGAAGCTGGGGAGTCGAGGACAAAGGGAACTGCCAGTTCGAGCCGACTGGTGCCAAGCACCTGACTGAGTCCGCTCATTTCATCACAGCATGTCCGCGGGGCGGGTGCCATTGTTCCTCCCAGTTCACAGACCACGTCGGCGAGGCTGTCTGATGACACTCATCCCGGCCGTGGCAGCGCGGTGACTCAGACCCAGGTCTGGCGGCCTCTGAGCCCAGGCTCGCAGCCACCACACGCCTGCAAAGAGAGCCAGCTCTGGTTCCCCCGCTTCCTTTGACTCACCGTGTGGTTGGGGTTGATCCTTGCACTGCCTCTCATCATGCGGGGCCCACCGGGAGGCGTGCTGGGACGCTTGGCCAAAGCAGAAAGCGAGTCAGCCACGTTACCGAGGGCAGCAGGTCCCAGCAGGGCAGAGAAAGACAGGAGGGAGCCCCTCGTTGTGTGGAATTTTCCCACATGTTCCCTCCTGAAATGTTCACGGTTACTGCGAGGTGGGAATTACCGTGTCCATCTTACAGATGAGAAAACTGAGGCTAGGGAGAGTCTATCAGGATTCGGCCAGCTTCATGGAACAGAAAGCCAACCCAAAGTGGCTGAAACGATAAAGACATTTATCTGACAAAAAACCCCCAAGTTCTAGATTTGGCAAATTCCAGTTTCTTTATTTTTTGAAAAAATGTATTTGTATTGATTTCAGAGAGGAAGGGAGAGGGAGAGAGAGATAGAAACATCAATGATGAGAGAAAAATCATTGATTGGATGCCTTCTGCACACCCCACACTGGGGATTGAGCCCGCAACCTGGGCATGTGCCATGACTGGGGATTGAACCGTGACCTCCTGGTTCATAGGTCTACGCTCAACCACTGAGCCACGCCAGCCGGGCAGCTTCCAGTTTCTTAATCCAGGGGCCCACGCTGTTTTTCTCTTTGGGGGCTCCCTTTTCCATGCCTTGGTCCATCTCTCCCTCACAGTCCTCAAATGGCTGCAACAGTTTCGGGGGTCAGCAATGGCACCCAGAGGCAAGCAGGGTATTCTTCCCTCCTTTGTCACGCCTTTGAAGAGGGAGGAGACCCTCCCAGCAGCTCCCACCAGGCTCCCCTCACTTATCATTGGCCGGGATTGCCCAACCTGCTCACTGGGTAAGGGAGTGAGACCCCACGTGGCCCAGGCCCACCGGAGCCAATCCCTGGGGCGGGCTCTCCTGCAGGCCCGGGTGCTGAGAGGAGGGCACACAGCATCGGGGTTTTGCTCCTGAGGCAGAAGGGGTCTGCCTCAGAGGAGAAGAGACTTGCTCCCCACCATGCAGCTTGCCAGAGGTGGAGCTGAGCCCTGAAACAGGCAGAAGGGTTGTGCCTTGCCTGTTAACCTTCCATCTTTCCTTTTCTCATTCCACCGAGGAGCGAACTGAGGCTCTTATTGGAAAACCCAGGCCAGTCCTTTGCCCCATTAGGCGCCTGTGTAAGGAAAGAATACTCTCTGTGCCTGCCGCCATGTATTGTCCCAACACCTGTGGGGTAAGGTGCTGTTACCATCCCTATTCTACAGAGAAAAACACAGAGGCACAGAGAAAATAAGAAATTTGTCAAAACAACAATGAGGTACCACCTCACATCTGTCAGAATGGCTATCATCAACAAATCAACAAACAAGTGCTGGCGAGGATGTGGAGAAAAAGGAACCCTCGTGCACTGCTGGTGGGAATGTAGACTGGTGCAGCCACTGTGGAAGACACTATGGAGTTTCTAAAAAGTCAAAAATGGAACTCCCATTTGACCCAGTGATCCCACTTCTAGGAATATATCCCAAGAAACCAGAAACACCAATCAGAAAGGATAATGCACCCCTATGTTCACATCGGCACAATTTACAATAGCTAAGATTTGGAAACAGCCTAAGTGCCCGTCAGCAGATGAGTGGATTAAAAAATTGTGGTACATCTACACAATGGAATACTATGCCGCTATAAAAAAGAAGGAACTTTTACCATTTGCAACAGCATGGATGGACCTGGAGAGCATTATGCTAAGCGAAATAAGCTAGTCGGAGAAAGATAAACATCACATGATCTCACTCAAATGTGGGATATAATGATCAACATAAACTGATGAACAAGAATAGATCCAGAGACAAATGGCAGGGGAGGGGGGCGGGTTAGAGAGCAACCAAAGGACTTGTATGCATGCATATTAGCATAATGAATGTACAGACACGGGGGTGGTGGGGGCTTGCCTGGGGTGGGAATGGCTGGGGGGGCTGGGGGGTGGGGAAGGAGGTCAACTGGGGAAAAAGGAGACTTTAGACCAGGGGTGGGCAAACTTTTTGACTCGAGGGCCACAATGGGTTCTTAAACTGGACCAGAGGGCCGGAACAAAAGCATGGATGGAGTGTTTGTGTGAACTAATATAAATTCAAAGTAAACATCATTACATAAAAGGGTACGGTCTTTTTTTTCAATAGTTTTATTCATTTCAAACGGGCCGGATCCGGCCCGCGGGCCGTAGTTTGCCCACGGCTGCTTTAGACAATAAATAAAAACATAAAAAAATATATATATATTTTTTTTTTAAAAGAAGTTTGTCTGAAGTCACGAAGCCAGAAAGTGGTGGCTGGTGTTTGAACTTGCCTGTTACTCCTGGATTCTATCACATCAAAAGGTCCAGGGCGGTCAATGGGGCAGAGGGCGGGTGGAGCAGCCCCCAGACCAAACAGGGATTGCTGAGCTGTAACGGGTGAAGACCGGCTGCTTGGGAAGCCCAGGGGCTGGGAATGGGGCTGGGGCCAGGCCAGCTGGCAGGCCCAGCTGTGCCTGCAACATGAGTCCAGGAGCCATCGGCACCCACTCTCCTCTTCTCCCCTCTCGGGTTCCAGTTCCCCTGCCCAGCCTCCCTGCAGCCTGAAGTACTGCCTCAGGCTTTATGGGCAAGAAGCACTCACAGGACAGTTCAATGGACCACAGACGCTTACAGCCCAGAGGAACTTCAAGGAGTTTTGGTTCAGCCCCCCATTTTCCAGGTTGGAAAATAGAGGCCAACCTCTTACAAAGGGTTTGGTTTGGTTTGGTTTTGTCTGAGTTAATTACTGACTCCTCCCCTGTCGCCTAGAACACACAGTAGGCATTCGGTAAACATTTGAAGGATGGATGACTGACTCATTGACCGAAAGCTGCTTTCCCGAGGCACTTAGCTTTGCAACAGAAAGCCGGGCTTCAAAACGGAGCCGAGGCCTCTCCAGCCCCTCAGGTCCCCGTGGAAGATCCGGGTCCCAGAAAAGTGGCTTGTCCACAGTCAGGAGGTATGCTCACAATCCACGCAGGCTCTCACACGCACGACCTTTAATACATTTCCCCAGCACCCAGACACACAAACACAGCCACGCCTCACTGTAGCTATAAGGACAGAACCCACTCAGCTCGCTTAGAAATAAATGTGTGTGGTGGGGGAGGGGGGGGCGGGGTGGGGGGAGGGACCACTGCCCACCACCCAGGACTGTGAGGGCAGACCCTGAGAAAGGGGGCGCGCGTGGCTTCTCTAAGAGGCACGTGCAGGGTGGAGGAGGTGCGCCTCCCAGTGCAGTCCGCTGGCCTAATCCCTTCGCAGCCCCCATCTGCCCAGACAAGAAGCCTTGACTATCGCCCGGGACGGAGCTCTTACTACCCACACTGCACAGTATCACCCATTGTCCCCGATGACTCATTCCTGGTTGCGGACTGAAGTCATCCCTTCTTTGGAACGAGCCATTACTCATATGCTCGTGTCGGCGGCTGCCGCGTTTACGCAAGTTTAAGTCAAGAGAACCCAACTGGACCCTCACTCTGTGGGTTGGGCTGCTAGGAACCATGTTACACCTTGTAAATCCAAACGCCATAGGAGAGAGGATCTGATTGGTTCGCCCACTTGCCAACTTGTGAAGGCGTGCCCCTGTTGGCCAGAGCAGTCACACAAGCCCCTCCTCCCAGCCCCCTATTGGTTGCGAGCCGGCCTACAGCATGGCAGCCTGAGGGCCGGAGCCCGCCCGTCCCTGGTCAGTGAGAGTTGAGGTCATGGTTAGCTTTGGTTTTTGCAAACATCTTCTCTGCTTCTCTTGCTTTTCCTCTGGGCCTGGGCCAGTTCCCTGTGCTCCCGCCCCCGCCCCAATTCTTTGTTCATTGTCTGCAGCGGCTTATTCTTCTCTTTCCTGGCGCCCCCCACCTTCTTCCTGCCGATTGCACACTTTGGACACAGCTCTGCTCATTTCAAACTTGACCACGTACATTGCTTTGGGCAAGCCTCTTCCGCTCCTTGTGCCTCAGTTTCCCCATGTGCATAGGGGGCAACTCCTCACAGGGCTGTTGAGAGGAAGAAAAGAGTCCATGTATGCACAAGTTCCTGCCGCAGAGCTGAACACAAAGCCAACTCGGCGTCTGTCCTTGCTTTTGGCGTCAGCCCTTACCTGTAGCTGACAGACGACCTGGAGACACAGAGCTGCACTAGGCGAGAGGCAGGGCCGGCCTGCGAGCCTGGCTGGACATTTGGCCTGCGTGTGGCCTGGGGCCAGTCCCTGCCCCTGTCCCTCCCTGGGATCAGTCTCCCCAGCTGTCAAATGAGAACTGGACCAGAGGAGCGTTTCCCAAACTGCACACCAAGGGAAAATAGCACAACATGAAAAAAAAAAAAGGAGATTGGAAATTTGGTCAAACACGTTAGGAAAAGCCGCTCAGAAAATTAAAGACTCGGGGGCTGTGCTGTCCAATTATGGCAGCCACTGGCCACATGTGATAATCAAAATTAATTTAGAATCAGTTAAAATTTAAAATTCAGTCTCACCAGCCGCATTTCAGGTGCTGGATAGGCACTCGGGCAGTGATGCCACACAGCACAGAAGGGACAGAGCACCCGATGGCAGGACGTGCTGGCTGTGCTGCCGTCAGCGGAGGCCGGCGTCACCCGAACCCAGACTCTCCCACGCACATCTGACCGCACTGTCTCCACCGGACATCTTCGACCGAAGCAAGAAACGACCCTGCTTCCAGGCCGGCGGTCTGGAGGACGCCGAGCGAGGGGCTCTCTCCGGGCCCTTCCGACTCCAGGAGCGGAGAAGGGGAACATTCTGGCCACCGCTTCCTCTTCGGGGAAGGAGCTGCCTGTGCGCAGCAGTTCTCTTTGCAAAAAGACATTGGAATTGCGGGAAGAGAGCCCCTCGAAGCAGCTGCGAGGCCCTGGGAAGGAGAGGAGGTGGAGGACTTAGTTGTTGAGGGTAATAAAGGAAGGGGGGAGGAGAGTGGGTTGAAGGCGGAAGGGGTTCTGGCAATCTGTCAGGACAATGGAGCGGAGGCAGGAGGGAGCCCAGAAGCCAGGATGGCTGAAGGACTCTTTAAAAAAAAAAAAAAAAAAAAGTATGTATTTTAGAGAGCAAGGGAGAGGGAGAGAGAGAGAAACATCAATGATGAGAGCGAATCATTGATCGGCTGCCTCCTGCACGTCCCCTGCTGGGGATCAAGCCGGCAACCCAGGCATGTGCCCATGACCGGAATCAAACTAGGGACCCTGTAGTCCGCAGGAGGACACTCTGTCCACTGAGCCAAACCAGCAAGGACTAAGGCCTCTTGAGAGCAGAGGCCTGATGCTCAGCTGGAGGGCATACAGTGCAGCTCCTCTCACCCAGCACCCATGAGTCAGTACAAGTCTATCACGTTTTGACACACAACCTTGGGGAAAACCCAGAAAATGAAGCTATGCTCCACCTTTGGCGGCCAGTGGAGTGGAAAGTACCTCCAAGGGAGCTGAGAGCTGAGGGAGATCAAGCATTTGGCAGGAGTGGGTTCTATGGAAAGAAGAATAGAAGTTGACTGGGAGAAATGGAATCCCCGAGGGATTAGGAGGTGTGATGGTTCTAAAACATGTTCCCCAAATGCGTTGACACTCGTCCCATTGAAATGTGAGGCTTTGCAAGCCCGTCCCTTGAACATGGGTTCTGTGGCTGCTGGAGCAATAGAATACGGTAGAAGTGACCCAAATCTTAAGAGACTGGTAGGTTTCGCTTCCTGTTTCTCGGGACACTTATTCTTGGAAACCAGCTGCTATGCTGTGTCCAAGGCACATTCAGAGGCCAAGTGTAGGGGTTCCCAGCTGACACCCCCATTGACAACCCGTGTCAACTGCCAGACGTGTGAATGAGGAAGCCTCTAGACCAGTCCAGCGCCACTCACTGCGACGGCAGCCACACAGAAACCCCAAGGGAGAGTGCCCTGCTGGAACCCAGTGACCCTACAGGACTGTGAGAAATAATAATCAAATGGTCTTGTTTTAAGCTACTAAGTTTGGGCTGGTTAATTTACACCAATAGTTTCATAAGTGGAAGAGGAAATAAGCCACGAATCCCAGCACAGTGAGATGGGGTAGGAAAGCCAATGTTACATGAAATCTGAAAGCGTATGTGGGGGGCGGCCTTTGGCAGGACAGCAGGGGCGACATTTGGATAAACTTGGCATAAGATCGTGTTTCTGCCGGGACCTCGAGGTGCTGACCCAGAGGCTGTCTAGGTGGGAGAGAGAAAGGTGTCAACCATGACTGGGAAGCTTCTCTCTGGGGCACCGTCCTCAGTGACAGCAGGAGCTGGGATTTGGAGGAGAGGAAGGGGAGGAACGGGTTTGTAGGGAGAAGATGAGACCAGCTTTGGAAACGGTGACGTTTACAAAGAGAAATCCTTGCTGGAAGTTTCCATTTTTGCTTCCAAAACAAAGATGTGAGAAGCCTGAATCCCAAACCTCTTTTATAGATACCCGCATTCATTTTTCCGCTCGTGTAGTCAGCCGTTCAGGCAGGTATAGTCATACTTAAGAGCGCATGCCTTGGTCTGGGTTCAAAGCCCAGCTCCATCTCTGAATAGCTGCATGGCCTCAGGCAGGAGACTCGATCTCTCTGTGCCTCAGTTTCCTTATCTTTAGATGGGGAAGAACGTAACAGTACCTGCTGTTGTAAAGGGCAAAGCGCACACGCACAGAAAGCTCTTGGAACAGTGCTTGAAACATAAGTACATATTACAGTGAGCCAGCAATGCTCAACAACTGATTTCTGAGTACCTACTATGTGCTGGGCACTGAAGACACAGCCATACAAGATAGACACAGGCCTCACCCCGTGAAGCTGACATTCTGGTCCTTCTTTAGCACCTGAGCCCTATTTTCTTTGGTTTTCTTTCAGACATATTGTCCATTTGATCCTCAGAAGGGCCCCATAGGGTTGGCACAATAGTGACCTTACCCCCAGTTGGCAGAGGTGGAAACTGAGGCCCAGAGAGAACCACTGATGTCTTCTTTGCACAGTGCCTTAGTCTGTCACAAATCTCTGTGTCCCTCCAACAGAAGCACCAGGACATGTGTGACCCACCCTCCTGTTGGCTAGCTGTGCTTCCTCTGCCTGCAACCCCGCTAGCAAATGAAATGGCAAAGGTGATCAACCGCCTGCCGCTGAACACTCCCGCGACAGTGCAGAGTGCGCAGGAGGCGTGAGGTCAGGGCTCTGTGTACGTGCTGCCCCTCTCCCTCCCTGGTCTCCTAGGTAAAGTGAGCACGCATCTACCTGTGACCAGTAAAGCCCCACCCGGTCTCATCTTCATGGATGCCTGAAACTCCACCATTTGGAATTCATTCTTTCAGGTTGAGTAGTTGCTCTAGGAACTTCCTTTTCACCTCTGGAATGCCTCTGGGATGGATTACTAGCATATTAATAGGCTAAGACCTGACCTCCAAGATGGTCACCTTTCTTCTGTAGCTAAAGAAAATGGCCCGGCCCTAACCGGTTTGGCTCAGTGGATAGAGCGTCAGCCTGCAGACTCAAGGGTCCCAGGTTCAATTCCTGTCAAGGGCATGTACCTGGGTTGCGGGCACGTCCCCAGTAGGGAGTGTGCAGGAGGCAGCTGAATCGATGTTTCTCTCTCATCAATATTTCTAACTCTCTATCCCTCTACTTCTCCCTTCCTCTCTATAAAAAATCAATAAAATATATTTAAAAAAAGAAAAAGAAAAGAAAATGGACCGGAGGAAAAGTGACTTGCCCAAGGACATGTAACCAGTGGTGGGCAAAGCCAGGACAAGCAGCAGGCGCTGTTCACAGGGCTTCCTGCCCTGGATCGCAGGGACAGAGACACGCGATGCTCCCCTGTGTCTTGTGCTACTTTGCAGCCTGCAAAGGGCTTCCCCACCAGAGCTCCCTTGTTCCAGGTCATTCCTCCAAGCAGGCGGGCCTCCTCCCTGATATGGGCATGGTTGTTTTGGGCGGCTTCAACATTCCTTCTGCTGATAGCAGAGCCAGCTTGATTCTTCCTTACAAATAGCCTGAAGGTACTGCTCACTGGTCTGCCCTTGGATGCCCGGAGTGGCCCTGGTTTCTGGACTTTCTAAGGCCCAGGTTAGCTCCTCCTTCCGCATTTTTTTTTTGTTAATCCTCACCTGAGGATATTTTTCCACTGATTTTTAGAGAGAGTGGAAGGGAGGGGGAGACACACACAGAGAGAAACATCGATGTGAGAAGAGTCACATGCACTGGTTGCCTCCTGCACATGCACTGACCAGGGCCAGGGATCGAGCCTGCAGCCTAGGTACGAGCCCTTGACCAGAACTGAACCGGGGACCCTTCAGTCCAAGGGCTGAGGTGCTATCCACTGAGCCCTCCTTCCATTCTCGGTGAGCCCAGAGCCTTCCCACACAGTCCTTTTTTGTTGTTTAAGTTGGTTTCTGTTGCTTGCTTATAAGAACTCTAATAGACAGACCCACTTTACAGAGGAGGAGGACAAGGTACGCAGAGGAAATGTAAATAGTAAGAGGGAGACCCAGGGCTGCAACCCAGGTGTCCCGCCTCCCCGCCCAGGCTCTGGCCTCACACCACGCGGCTGACTCTGAGCAGCTGGGCCCTGAGGAGAGGAATGTAGGTGAGCAGGTCTGACCATGGAGGTCAGAGCTATTCAGTGAGTGGTGTTGGAGTCAGACAGACCTGACTTTAAATCCCAGATTTAGCCCAGCCAGTGTGGCTCAGTGGTTGAGTGTTGACCTATGAACCAGGAGGTCACAGTTTGATTCCTGGTCAGGGCACATGCTGGGGTTGTGGGCTTGATCCACAATGTGGGGCATGCAGAAGGCAGCCAATCAATGATTCTCTCTCATCATTGATATTTCTCCCTCTCCCTCTCCCTTCCTCTCTGAAATCAATCTATACTAATAAAAGGGTAATATGCTAATTAGAGCAGGAGACCTTCTGGACGTCCTTCTGCACAAAGCCATGATGGCGGGGCTGAGACAGTTAGGGTCGATCAGGCCAGGAGGGGAGGGCAGTTGGGGGTGATTAGGCTGGCGGGGGGTGGGGGGGACCGTTGGGGGCAAGCAGGCTGGCAAGGGGAGGTAGTTGGTGGTGAGAAGGCCAGCAGGCAGAGTGGTTAGGGCCAATCAAGCAGGCAGGCAGGTGAGCGGTTAGAAGCCAGTGGTCCCAGATTGTGAGAGGGATGTCCGACTGCTGGTTTAGGCCCAATTCCACAGGGATTGGGCCTAAAACGGCAGTCGGACATCCCCTAGGGGCCCCAGATTGGAGAGGGTGTGGGCCGGGCTGAGGGACACGGACCCCTCCCCCCCCCCCCCAACCGGGGAAGGAATTTCGTGCACCGGGACACTAGTAAAAATATAAAAGGAAAATATAAAAAGAAAAAAAATCCAATATCTGTCGCTTACTATTATGGGCCTTGGACAAGTCACCCCACCTTCTCGGAGCTTAGCTTTCATGAGCTGTAACATCAAGAGAATGGGGCCTTGGTATGGACACAGATGTGCAGGAACACATCTAGCAAGTAGAGCACCTTCTTTGCCTGGGTCCTCTTACTCAGTGAACAAGCCAGACAACTGTACACAGCAGCTGTACAGATGAATGATACCGGCCTTACGTGGTTACACGAGATAACGTATGTAACGTTGTTGGCACCATGCCCAGCGCTTAGCAAGTGCTTAAAAAATAGTAGCCAAGTATGGTGACACCATCACCACAGGCTCAGTCAGGTCTCTTCAGTCTATGGTGAAATGGCAAATCCTAAGCTCCTCCCTTTTTCACCACTCACCCCTAAACCTGGATGGCCTCAGTGCCCTGCCTTTCCCCCCAGGGCCCTGCAGGTCTGGCCAGGCTGCCGAGGAATGGGTTATGGCCTTGTCCAGCACGCCACAGCTGTCAGTTTGGCGAAGGCCCAGCTATGCCAGGGCCCAGCTGGCAAGACTTTCCTGCTCCACAGTTCCCAAGAGTCTAGTGGCCAGCCCTGCCCTCCAGCCTCCTCCCTCAGACCTGAGGCAGATGAGAATCAGAATGCAGCCTATCCCCGGGGCCCAGCTACCGCAGGCCCAGAGCCCCATATAGCAGCCCCAGCCCCCCAGGCCTCCTCCCTCCTCTGGGCAGGCCCAAGCAGCCAGAGACAGGAATGGCTGGGCCCTCTGAGCCACGTGGGCCAGCCCAGAGCCTGCCAGCTCAGGCTGGTCTCACAATGGCTTCTTTCACCAGGGAGAGGAGCTGGCCCATCTGGAGCCCGCAGGGTGATGTCCCAGGCCCCGGGGACAAGGAGTGGGAAGTTAGAAGCTCAGAAAGAGGTTGCTAAGACTGGGAGAGTCAGAAGTGCTCAACAATCAACCCCCCCACATACACACTCCACCCATACTATCTCATGTCAAGGTGACTACTGCACAACAGGGAGATCAGATTCCCTGGGGCCCCGGGGCTAGAAGGGGTGGTGGGGAGTAAGTGTGGAAACAGATGGAGGGAAAGGGTTAGTCATGGGGTTCTGGGGGGAAGGGAGCCTGGGCCCTCAGCCCACGCTCTTGCTGGCATTTGCAGGCCCATAGCAAGAGGGTGACGTGGTCTGGGTCCTTGAAACAGCCCTTGCAGTAACAGTTGGGGCATCCCAGCCAGGCCTCTTCTGCATCTGCCCCTGCTCTCCCTGCCTTCTGCCCCAGGCCTCCAGGATCTCTTAAAGCAGTGGTTCTCAACCTTCCTAATGCCGCAACCCTTTCATACAGTTCCTCATGTTGTGGTGACCCCCAATTTCATTGTTACAAATTGAACAGAATTAAAGCATAGTGATTAATCACAAAAACAATATGTAATTATATATGTGTTTTCCGATGGTCTTAGGCGACCCCTGTGAAAGGGTTGTTCGACCCCCAAAGGGGTCACGACCCACAGGTTGAGAACCGCTGTCTTAAAGGGACTTGCATATTCCTACAAGAATCTCTGCCCCCATCGGCTCTCCTTCTCCACTCCCAAAGCCCCAATCTAATCTAGGCTGCCCAGTCCCCGAATTAAAGTCCTCACAGCCTCGCCCCTGTCCAAGGACCATGACCTCGAGGCGCAGACTGTCATTTCTGCCCACTCGGCACCCACTCCTTTTCCTTCTGATCTGTAAATCCCTTTGCTCCTGGAGGCCACCCTCCTTCCCCTCTGTCCATGTGGTTTGGGTGACGCTTGTGCCTAGAGATCAGCATGTGACCAAAATCTGTCCAATCAGAGAATTCCATCCCAGGCATACTAGTCAGGAGACCCAGACCAGTCGAGGGAATTCAGTTCCAAAACTTGTGTTTAGTAAACGTTTGGAGAAATGCATCTTTCCTTTCCCTGGCCTTGGAATTGGGAGGGCATCAGCCCGGAGCTGCCTCCACTTGGAAAGGGTCTGTTCCGGGGCGAGGCCGGCACGGGGAGAAGCAGAGAGATGGGAGACCGACTGGCATCGCTGAGCCCCTAGATGCAGCTCTACCTGAAGCAGATAGCTGCATTTTTCAGTTTTTTAGGTCCATAGATTTCCCGCCCATTTAAGCCTCTTGGGATTGTGTCTTTTGTCTCTTGCAACCCAAGAGTTCTGACCAATACAGAGGCTCCGCTACCCTGGCCTCGAACCCCCTCTGCAGCCCTGTCTGCCTTGCCCTGGACACACGGAACTGCCATTCCCCCAAACACCCCATGTGCCTGCGCCTCCTGCCGGGCTCCCTGCCGGGGAGGCACTCACGTTTTCCCTTTTGCACTTGCTCGACTCTTGAAGATTCCGTTCGAATGCCAGTTCCTCCATGAGCCCCCCCAGCTCCTCCCAGGGGAATTTGCTCTTGGCTCCTCTCCACTCTCGAACCATCATCTAGCTGGATCAGAGGGACCTGTTTGTACATCTGTCTCCTCCACTAGAGTATGAGCTTCTTGAGGGCAAGAACTGTGATTTCTTTTCTCAGTGCCCAGTACCTGGCCCGGCACATAGGGAGTGCTCAGGAAATGCTTGTGGAAAGATCTGGATCGCCCTCGCCTGGGCAGGCCCTGGCCTGGGGCTCGGGCTCTGGCACGACCACCAGGCAGCTCTGTGGCCCATGCCCACCTCTGGGCAAGTGCTGTTTGTCTGTCTCCCTTCAACCTGAAAACCCTGCTCATCCATGAAGGAGCTCAATACCTTTGGTGTGTGATGAGAGGGCTGCTTTGGAGTCAGACAGACTTGAGTTCAAGTCCTTGAGCTCTTCCATGTGGCGCTCCTGTGATTTGGGCCAACTCACAGAACTTCTTCGAGCTTCGGTTTCCTGAAAGTGGCAAACACGTAGTGCCTGTTATGTGCGGGGCATGGTTCTAAGCTCTTGCCATGTCCCAGCACCTCTAATTCTTTTGCCTGCCCTCTGAGGTGTGGTACTATTATTATCCTTACTAGAAGCCCAGCTCGGAATCACTCGGCCCCGCCCACCCGCCGTTGGGTCGTTAAGGCATTAGGGCTGCTTGCTTTTTGTAATATAGGTTCTAGGGGTGCAAAAACTGAAGCCCAGGGAGGTTAGTGTTGCTTGGAGACCACGACTAGCAAGTAGCAGAGCTGGGGGTGGAACTCGGCAGGCTGGCTCCAGACTCAGTGCTCTTAATCCTCTACTGTCCAGGGCAACATGAGGACAACACTAGGCCCTTCATGAGGTTGCTGTGCAGCTCAGCCTTCACCTAGGTGTGTGGCCTGAGCCCAGGGGAGTCCAGTCTTCCCAGAGAAGTCTGGAGCTGGGGGTCAGGCGGAGGGAGTGGGCTGTGGCTGCTCCAGGACGGCGCCCGCTTGGCTCGGGCTGCACGTAGGGCTCTCTGCTTGGCAGACGGGCTCTGCTCATAATGCCCATTTGTCCAGACGTGGGTCAACAGCTTTGCATTCTCCACACGCACTCCCCCGGGCCCAGGAGGGATGGAGGGGGACGACCCAGGCTCCAGCCAGGCCAGGGAAAGCTGCTGGGAATGAAGAGGTCTGGGGTGGCCTAGTTTCTAGAAACCCCAGCTCTGCCACTGCCTGGCTGTGAGAACTTGGGCCAATCACAATCTCCGGGCACCTTAGTTCCCTCATCTGTGAAACGGAGACAGAAAGGGTACCCACCTTCTCTGGGGGTGTGGGGGTGAAAGAAGAACATGCATTTTTGCCGTATGAATTGTGGGTACTCAATAGAGGACAGTTCATTGGGGTTCAGCCCCAGCTCTACCATTTCCTAGCCATGTGCGAACTTGAACAAGTTACTTAATCTGTCTGCGCTCAGCTCCTCACTTGTAAACTGGGAACAATGACAAAACAGTACGCGTCTGGCACATTAAAAGCGCTCCGTAAGGTCAGCGCTTGCGGTCATTATTCTCCCGCTATAAGACCGTGGGCGGGCAGGGTCTGGGCAAGGGACGGAGGCACCGCATCAGCCACGAAGGGGCAAGAAGCCCTGAAGCAGCCCAAGAAGCAGGCCAAGGAGATGGACGAGGACGATAAGGCGCTGAAGCAGAATTAGTAAGAGGAGCAGAAGAAACTTGAGGGGCTGAAAGCGAAGGCCGCGGGGAAGGGCCTCCTGGCCGCAGGCGGAATGAAGAAATCTGGCAAGCCCGGCCGGCCGGCATGGCCCAGTGGTTGAGTGTCAACCTATGAGCCAGGAGGTCGGGGTTCGATTCCGGCCAAGGGCACAGGCCTGGGTTGTGGGCTCGATCCCCCGTAGGGGGCGTGCAGGAGGCATTCGATCAATGATTCCCGCTCATCCTTGATGTTTCTATCTCTCCCCCTCTCCCTTCCTCTCTGAAATCAATAAAATAAAATTTAAAAAGAAAGAAAAAAAAAGAAATCTGGCAAAAAGTGGGCTGTTCCTTGCGCCCGGGGCCATGGCGACCCTTCATTCCATTCCTGTTTTAACCTCTGGACTCCCTGTCATAACATCTCTTGCCACCTACACCTGAAATGGAGTGCTGTCTTGGAGCCTGCTGTGCATTTAAGAATATACTTTTGTAAAATAATCCTCATGCATTAGCTCATCTCTTCCGTTCTCATTCTGCCATTTCAACCTTAGCTGTGTGGTCAGAGTAAACCCAGAACCTATCGAAGTGTGTTCTTCAGTCTTTGTTCTATCTGAGATTCTGTACCACCTGGAGTTAAACCAACTCATTTGGAGAAAAAAAAAAAGACGGTGGGCAACAAGCTGCCCCTCCCCAGGCCTCAGTTTCCCCATTTGTTTAGACTTGACTGTAGGTGCCATTTGCTCACAGATTCTGGGGTTCCCTACGCCCCCACTCTGATGACTGAGTCCCTCTAGGGAAAGGCCAGGTGCCCTTTCTCCCAGGGCAGCTCCTGGCTCCTTCTTGCTCTTGCTCAGGGCTCTGTCCCCAGGACCTGGCCTGGACCTGACCTATGGCGGTTTCCTGACCTTGTTTTTCATGAAACAAACACCGACACAGAGCTCTTTGTGCGCCAGGCCCTCTTCTGAGTGCTTTACGCGTATACATGTATTTACTCCTTGTAATCTTGGGGGAGGGACTCTTACTAACCTAAAAAATTTTTTTTTTACGGATGAGGCAGTTGGGGCAGACAGTTAACATCATGGGTCCAGGGATTCAAACCCAGGCCCCCCAGTCCCAGGGACAATCCTCTGACTTTCTCTGGCCCCGTCCCTCTGCTCAGGAGTTGGGGCACACCGTGTACCCGCCCATCCACGGGCACCCATTACTCATCTCCTGGGATGGGATTCTCCCTTCCTTGGGGAGAGGGGCGGGGGCGGCTGTGGGATGCAGGGAACTGAGTAATGGCCCAGCCTCCGAGGGGCAGCCTGCCAGCACTTGCCACTCACTCTGCCAAGTCCACAGAGCGGCCTGGGCAGCTCACAACCTGTTGCTCTCCCGGAGCCCAAGGAGAGAACAGCAAAGGCCCAGAGGCCCCGCTTCAGAGCTGACTCATGGAGGGGTGCAGCGAGCCTGGAGTGTGATCATTTCATCTCTCCTTCTCTGGATACTCGCTGGAATAAGGCTGAGCCCCACGCCAGGGGCCTGAATCCACCCAACCCAGAGCCTTAAATGCTCAGACTCCGGGGGAGGAAAGCCTGTTAGATGAACGCCTGGCCACAGAATCCCTTTAGGAGGAGGAGGGGGGTCTTTGCGTGGCTAATGATGTTGGTCGTGGCCCTGGGTGCGAAGGGCAGGCCCGCCCCCTGGCCACAGCCTGGAGAGCCGGAGGGTTGGGGAAGGCCTCGGGGAAGGAGGTACGGGGAGCCCTGAGACCTGGAAGCAGGTGGAGGGAGTGAGAGTGGAGAAACCAAGCCTGAAGAAAGAGCAACCTAAGGTCCACACGGTCCTGGAAATGTTGGCTGGACTTTTAAGAACCAGGATATTTAATACTCAAATTTCAGCTCTTTAGTGCGGGCTCCCTCCGCGGTCACCACCGACTTTCTGCCATACCCCCCTGCGGGCATGAAATATTTGAACATAGAAAGGATGGGGCCGGGTCTCAGCAGTGGGAGGGGCAGTGGGGACAGCACCCTTTGGAACTAGATTATTGGGTTTGACAAACTTACTACGTGGGTAACCTTAGGTCCCATTGGAGACTCTCTGAGCCTTGGTTTCAGCTGTAAAATGGGAATACTAGTATAAAGACTAATTTTGTCCAGCACCTACAAATACTTTTTACGAATTACCCTATTGTATTCCTTACGACAACCCTATGATGTAGGTGAAGCCAAACAGCTGGCTACGTTTACACAACAAGCAGCAGAGCCGTGAGAACCCAGGCGGTCTCACTCCCGAAAATGTGCTACTACCTACGACACAGATCACATGTACCTATTAAGGTAGTTGTGTTAAATGCATGTATGTATGTAAAGCTCTCAGAACAGTGCCTGGCACATAGGAGGTGCTCAATAAATTGAATGCGAACTCTTATGCTTTGATCAGTGAAGATGTGAACACCCAACTCAAATGGCTTACACATGAAGGGAAGTTGTCATTTCACCACCAAGAAGTCCCAGGGCTTTCCTGGCCTCGGGATCAATGGATTCGCAGTGAAGATGTGAACACCCAACCCAAATGGCTTACACATTAAGGGAAGTTGTCATTTCACCACCAAGAAGTCCCAGGGCTTTCCTGGCCTCGGGATCAATGGGTGCAGTGATTCGGTGATGGCATAAGGGCCCAGGCACTTTCTGGCTCCAGCTCTGCACCTTGGCTGCCTGTCCCAGGGTAGCTATTCTCTTGGTGGCAAGACAGCTTCCGGGCCCACCCGGAGTGTCAGGCATCTCTCCTCTACCCCAGCAAGAGAAAGAGGCAGTGCCCCCAGCCGGACAGTTAAGGCCTTCCCTTCGGTGGGGCGAGGCATGAGGTATTGTGGATGCAACTTTAGAGAACGAGTGATCCTTGCCAGCTGGAGAACCTGGGGCGGGGGCTGGGGGGGGGGGGTGGCGCCAGGGTTACACAAATAGTTGCAGCACAATGTGCTCATCTCGAGTCCGGCGGTGCCGGATCCAGAGGAGGAAGAGGTTTGTTTGGACTGGGGGTGGAGGCGTGTTTGTGGGAGGATCCCTGGAGGCTTGGCCTCTGAATCCTGAAATATGAGCAAGGTTTCCTTAGCCGGGAAAATTTGGAAAGAGGGTCGGCGAAGACCTGTGGGCTGCTGGGAAGCTGGGCTGGTGGGCAGGGGAGAGGGGTGGGTCGGGGAGGGTGGAGACAAGGCCCTCAGAACTTCATCCTCCCCACCTGACCCTCGGGCTGGGAGGACTAGAATAATAATAATAGCACTAACCATGCTGAGGGATTCCTGTGGGCATGGGGAAGTGTTCCTCCCCATTTTACAGAGAAAGTGAGGTGCGGAGAGATTAAGTCCTCTGCCTAAAGTCACCGCCTGGCAAGGGCAGAGCTGGGCGGTGAATCCAGGAGTCTGGCCCCGATGCCAGTGCTTTGCACATGCCCTGAACCTCCTGGCCAAGCCCCGTCCCGGCAGGGAGAGGGCAGTGGGAGGAGAGAGAGACCCACACACCGCAGGCGGTGGCATCAGCAGGGGACCCGCAGGCCTGCACCTGGCAGACAAAGGCGGGAAGCCAGGGCTTTTGTCTGAGGGCCAGGCCGGGGAACTCCCTCCTGGAGCCGGAGAGACAGGGAGGAGGTGGGGGAACGGCTGTGTAAAGGGGCTCTTGAGCCAGGAGGTCTTTCTTCATAGGACTTGACTTCTTCGAGTCTCCACTTTTCTCATTCGAAATAATAATAATTCTCATTATTTCAAATGCCAGTAGGACGGGGCAGCTGGAAGACAGTGAAGAATGCAAAGCTGCTTTTCCCAGGCCTCTCAAGATTACTGGTTTTTCTTCTTAAAGCAGAACCCACAGGTTGAAAACGGTAGCGGTGATGGCCTTTGCAAGGTAGCATAGCTTTGTTCTGCTTTCCTACTTTTTGCCCCCCCCCCATATTCTCTATAATAAACATATTTTGCTTTTTAATGGTCCCGCCCCACCACTACCACATAGAAGAACATTAAAGTTCATTCATTTTTTTAAAATATATTTTTATTGATTTCAGAGAGGAAGGGAGAGGGAGAGAGAGATAGAAACATCAATGATGATTGGCTGCCTCCTGCACGCCCCCAAATGGGGTCCGAGCCCACAACCCAGGCACGTGCCCCTGACCAGAATCGAACCTGGGACCCTTCGGTCTGCAGTCCGACGCTCTATGCACCGAGCCAAATCAGCTAGGCCTAAAGTTCATTCTTAAAATTCCCCCATGGGCTATAGCTACATAGACCGATGCATATATGCATAGAATGTCTTTGGAAGGCAACCCAGGAAAATTGGTCAAGGCCTTGCAGGGGGGAAATGAGAGATTGGGGAGGTGGGGAGGGTGCCTTTGTGCTGCAGGCTCCAGGGCACTGCTTGAACTTTCATTTATTTACCTGACCTTATGCTTGCATAACCTCTGAGAAAAGGGTTTTATGTTTTTTCTGTCTTTTTTGTGTGTGTGTTTTTTTTAAGTCAAGAGGAACAACCAGACCCAAGCCCCATATCCTCTTGGGTCCCATCTCTGGGCTCCCCTCTCTCATTCTTTGTTCTGGCTCTTTAAGAGACACCCCTTTTGGAGAGATCCTGGGTCCGACTGGAAGGCTGACTTCCGGGGGTGGGCGGAGAATCTCCCAGAACTGGGTGCCTGGCAACTGAGGGAGCAGAACTGCAAAGATGCCCCTCTGCCTGCCCCACTTTGCACGCCCTCCCCCAAAGCATTTGCATCAATAAGGTTTCTTCCCCCCGGGGCCAGGCGGCTGCTCTTCACTGGCTCCTGGGCACCTCTGCACCCAGGGGAGAGGCCGCGTTTCTCAGGGTGATGCAGGCCCTCCCTGACCTGCCACACTGGACCTGGACCTTAGGAGCTTCTTGAAGGCTGTGGCTGGATCATGTCATCCTGGTGTTCACTCAGGATCTGGTACTTTTTTTTTCAGTAAATTTTATTTATTTATTATTATTATGGGTTGTGTTTTTGTTGTTGTTGTTAATCCTCACCCAAGGATATTTTTCCATTGATTTTTTTTTTTTTTAGAGAGAGTGGAAAAGAGAGGGAAAGACAGAGAGAAACATTGATGCGAGAGAAACACATCGATTGGTTGCCTCCTGCACATGCCCAGACCACAGCCCGGGCCTGGGAGGAGCCTGCAACCAAGGTATGTGACCTTGACAGAATCAAACTCGGGACCCTTTGGTCCACAGGCCGACACTCTATCCACAGAGCCAAACCGGCTAGGGCAGGGTCTGGTACATTTTTAAAAAATATATGTTTTTATTTATTTCAGAGAGGAAGAGAGAGGGAGAGAGAGATAGAAACATCAATGATGAGAGACAATCATTGATCGGCTGCCTCCTGCACACCCCCTACTGGAGATGGAGCCCACAACCCAGGCATGGGCCCTGACCAGGAATTGAACCAGCGACCTCCTGGTTCCTAGGTCGATGCTCAACGGCTGAGCCACACCGGCTGGGCAGGGTCTGGTACATATTGAAAGTTTCTAAAAAAAAATATTATTAAATAAGTGAAATAATCCATTCAAAGCAATAAACATTTTTTGGGCATTTGCAAACCATGTGAAGTATCTAACACTCCACTCTGTGCTTTCAAGGCCCACGGCAATTCTGTGGACCCTCTAACCCAGTGGCCAGCAATCAGGATTTTAAAAAGGTTCCCAGGTGATTCTAATGTGCAGCCGAGGTTGAGAACCACTGCTCTACCCAGTTCTCAGGCTTCGTTATATTGCTTCTTAAACTGGTGGTTTTTCGTGGCCAGCCAGCTCACTCTGGGAGGGCAGGGTCTGTGGTTAACAATAATGGTAACAATGGACATTTACGCGGTATTCGGCGTGGGCCAGCTCTTTACATGAAGAATTCCGTTCAGTAGGTTCAAGGAGCCTATGAGGTAGGGTGCTGTCCCCACTTTCCAGAGGAGGAAACTGAGGCTCGTGGGAGGGGAGCGGGAGGAGGCTTGCTGCAGGTGAGGTGCCTGGCCCAGGTGGTCTAAACTCCAGGCTGGGTCCTTAACTGCACACCTCGCCTCTTCAGAAAAGACACTTATACAGCCCACTGAGCAGGGAGCACTTGACAAGAGTCTTCTGACCGCCCCTGACAAGCAGGAAGCAGAAAAGGTGGTTCCTGGGCCACTGATTCCTCCCTCCACTCAAGACAATGGGGGGTGCGGTGCCGGGCCAGTCCGTGCAGAGGCATAACAGCGCGCATTCCTCCCACTTCCCCTCAGTGGGTCCCCAGGCTCGGAACCCCTTGCCTTTTCACTTCGGGAAGCCCAGTGGTGAGCTGGAAGGTTCCACCCTGACTGCCAGACTCGGCGGCCCCACGGATGGTGATTTAAGAGGGCGGGAGTGTCTTCCTGGCTGTTAGCAAAAGGGAGCCCAACCAACCCACGGAAAAGTCCTTGAAAGAGAAACGTCTCAGCCCTGGCTGGTTTGGCTCAGTGGATGGAGCGTCGGCTTGCAGACTGGGAGGTCCCGGGTTCGATTCCGGTCAAGGGCGTGTGCCTTGGTTGCGGGCACATCCCCAGTGGGGGGTGTGCAGGAGGCGGCTGATTGATGCTTCTCTCTCATCAATGTTTCTCGCTCTCTGTCTCTCATCGATGTTTCTGGCTCTCTGTCCCTCTCCCTTCCTCTCTGTGGAAAATCAATAAAATATAATTTAAAAAAAAAAGAGAGAGAGAAACGTCTTAGAGTGGATCTGCCACCACCCTCCTTCAAAGGGAGGGGAAAATTCCTGGGATCCAGCTTCGCCTCCCTCTGGACCCTGTGATGTTTATTTTCATTAAAACTAATTCCAAACTAACAGAGAACGTTCAAGAATAATACAAGAGCTTTTAAACACCCTTTGCCTAGATTCACAAATTTTTGCGTTTTGCCATGTTTATTTTCTGTCTCTCTCTTTCTAGATAGATATTATCTAGGTATAGAGATGATAGATAGATAGATAGATAGATAGATAGATAGATAGATAGATAGATAGATGATAGATAGATATGGGTACACATGTAATTATGGGATAAATGTTAGTTTTTTAATTATTTGAGGGTAGATTACACACATCACTCTCCCTTTAACCCCAACACTTCAGTCTGTATTTCCAAAGGAGAACACTGTCCTCTTACATAACCACGCAGTACAGATAAGAAGTTCAGGAAATTTAACATGGGTATAATTCTTTCATCTATTACCCATAGTCCCATTCTGTCAATCGACCCAGTAATGCTTTGTTTTGTTTTGAATATATTTTTATTCATTTCAGGGAGGAAGGGGGAAGGAGAGAGAGATAGAAACATCCATGATGAGAGAGAATCAGAGATTGGCTGCCTCCTGCATACCCCCCACTGGAGATTGAGCCTGCAACCCAGGCATGTACCCTGACCAGGAATCAAACCATGCCCTCCTGGTTCATAGGTCAACGCTCAACCACTGAGCAACACAGGCCGGGCCCAGTAAGGTTTTATAGAATTCTGCTCCCTCCAGTCCAAGATCCAGTCCAAGAGCCTGCACTACATTTAGTTGTCATGTCTTATTTTTTATTTTTTTTGTAGTTGTCATGTCTTTTTATTTTCCTCTAATCTGGAGCAGCAACCTGCCTTTCTTTGCCTTTCATGACACTGACATTTTGAAGAATACAGACCATTATTTTACAGAGTGTTGCTCAGTTAGGGTGTGTCTGACGTCTCCTCATGATTAGATCCAGGGTATGTCTTCTCCGCTGGACTATTACAAACCTGATATTGTGTGCTTCTCTGGGGACACTCCCAGATGCCCCTGGCGTCTGTGTGCCTGGAGGGGGTGCTATTCATTTTGATCACCTTGGTTAAGAGGTGGTCTGGTTTTCCCCACCACATGAGTTACAGTTTTCCCCCTTGCAAGTAATAAGTGATCTGCGGGGACACTGTAAGGTCATGTAAATATCCTCTTCCTGCTGATTCTGTGGTGTTTATTTCTGATGGGCAGGAAGAGGTGCCCAGCCCCCCTCCAGCTTCTTTGTCCTGGTCATCCAGCTCCTCCCTCCCCCGCTACCCCTCCCCCCACTTGTGGGGCTGGGATGAGGCCACTTTTCCGCATACTGTATCAGCATTAGGTGGGGCTTGGACATGCTCACCCACCTTGGGAGCCCTGCGGGGTGACTCCAGGGTGGATCCTGCAGCTGGAGGGGCTGGGAGGGTTCAGGGGAAGGACTGAGTCCTTCCAGAGCCTCACCTGAAGATGAGGAGGCACACCAGACAGGGGGGATCAGGGGGGATGGGGGGAGTTAGACTCAACCCTCGGGACCCTGCCCACATCTGTAATCAGCTCAGGCAGGCTGTTGTCCTTCTGTCTGTCGCTGTGTGTACAGTGTTCACACAAAGACTAGTGGTCCTGGTCCAAATAGGACCTTACAATAGGAAGCATATCTCTGTGTGAGGAGATCAGCAACTCTTTTATATGAAAAACAAACAAACAAACAAGCGAAGCCTCCAAGTATCACCAAGCCACCACCAAGTGAGGGAGGCAGACGGCCAGGGCGTGGGCTGCAGCTGGGAAAACATCGGCCTGTTGGCCTGTTGATTTTCCCTTCCCCCTGCTTTCGGGTCTCTGGCTGCTGAGATGGCACAGCTCAGAGCTGGGGGACGCGCTCTTCTTCTGAAGCATGAAGGACACTGCTCAGCTTTGAAAGAATACAGTCGCCTGCTTGAATTTCAAATAGTTTAACCAGGCCCCAAAGTACCAAATAAGTGAACTGAATGCCTAAGGATGAAGAAGGAATGCCCGCACTCAAATCAGACTTTGTGGCCGGAGAGGAGCATGTCCGAGCCCCTCCTAATGGTCAGACGCTAGTTGATTTTTGCTCTGATGTTGCAGGGAAGCAGCTGGGAAGTGGACTACCACCCCAGGGTTCCCCTGGGGCAACAGCTGGCTGTCCCTGTGCCTTTGGGCAGCAGAAAATGGGCACCTCATCTGAGTCAAGGCCCCCAGCTCCAGTGGGGACTCTCTGTGATGAAAGCTATTTCTCTATGTTGAAGGTCAGTCATATCCATAGTCCTAGGTTAAGGGGCAAAGGGCAGAGCAGGTATCTGGGGGGAGACTGTTGAAGGCAGGGCACTGCCCACAGTGTGGCTATAGGTGATGGGAGCGGGCAGGACAGTGTCGTAAACTGCACCATCTGGAGTCAGAATAGACTTGGGTTAAAATCCCAGCTCTGCTGCTTTCATAATGTTAGGGTTGCTGAAGGAGGAACACACGAGGCCAAAAGGGGTAAAGAATTATGAATTTACTAGAGGCCCAGTGCACAAAATTCGTGTACAGATAGGGTCCCTCGGCCTGGCCAGCGATCAGGGCTGATCAGGTTCCCCGTCTCCCCACTTCCCACCTCCCAGCCTCCTCCTTCCCTCACTCCCTCAGTGCCCCGCCACCACTGGTCGCCCACCATGTTCCGCACCACCCCCTGGTGGTCAGCGCATGCCATAGCGAGCAATCGAACTCCTGGTCTCCTGGTCGAACTCCCGAGGGGACACTTTGGTTGATTCTGGGATGTGGCCTCATGGGGGATCGAACCTGAAATCTTAGGACTATGCTCTCACCAGCTGAGCTACCCAGCCAGGGCTCACGAAATGTTTCTAAACCCTCTGCTACTCTCCAGTGCTCACCAGGCAGAGGAAAGGGTAAGCGTCACTGAGCTGGCAGCAGGATGTCTCAGCAAACAACTCACCAAACTCTGGCCTTTGATTTCTCTTCGCTTTTCTCCAACACACCGAGGAAACCCCTGCCTCAGTGCTTCTGCACTCGCTGTTCTCTCTGCCTAGAGCCCTATTTCCCGAGATAGCATCTTCACGGTCGGTCCTCAGGCCTTTACTCAAATGCCATCTTCTCAGAGCCTGTTCCTCCTCTGTGCCCCCAGCACCCCTCTCCATTCCTTTACTGTGCTTCATTCTTCTTCGTAGCTTTCATTACCTTCTGACATAGGCAAGTGGGGCTGGGTATTGGCTTATCTGACTTCTCAAATAGATGCATTCTTCGTGAAAGGCAAGATGCAGCCCGTCCTGGGCCTGGAACAGTGCCTGGCACATAGTAGACCCTCAGTAAAAACTGGTGGCAAATGAGCCTGCTCACAATACAGTGTTTGCTAGTGTCTGGAAAAAGTAAAAAGTGGTTCCAGTGGAAGGGAGAATACTAATAATTGGAAACTTAACACAGTACCTTCTCCGGGTAGGAGGCCATGGAAGATCTTGGCTGGGTGTGTGAGAATGGAATTGGGATGGGGGAGGAAGTATTTCCTCTCTGCCAAGCTGCAGCAAGAGGCGAATGGCCTCCACAGGGATCCAATCCAATGAAGGCCCTGGCTCCAAGTCAACGCAGTGCCCTTCCTGGCTGCCGCAGCTTCCAGTGACAAAATGAAACCTGTAACTTTCCCAAGATGAGACCGTCTCCAGGCGAGCAGGGCAGCAAGGGGCTGAGGGTAGAGTTTCTGCTCCCAGGGGAACAGATCTGCATTCATTGCACCCAAATTGTTTTAATTGTGTGTGTGTGTGTGTGTGTGTGTGTGTGTGTGTGTGTGTGTGAGAGAGAGAGAGAGAGAGAGAGAGAGAACCAGTCACAGAGGCGGGTCACCACCCCCAAGACCAGTCCTCTTGGGGAGCAGCTGGGTGCAGTGGAAAGGAGTGAGATGGCAAGCAAGGAGACATGGGTTCCTTTGCTCCCACCCAACCATGGAACAGGGCGGGAGGCCGAGATGGCACGGAGGATGAGCCCTGCCCCAGGTCACACAGCTCCCCACTGCAGAACTGGAAAGGTGACTGCCACAAGCTTGGACCTAATTGCTCTCAGAATGCTTTCAACTGTTGTTTTTTTTTTTTCTTTTTAATATAAATTTTGGCTAGGTAATACATACCCATAGAACAAAATTTTAGAGTTATGAAACAAAACAGTATGTAGTAAACAAATGTACATCTCTGTCCCCAGTGCCCAGTTCCTCTCTTTGAGGGTAAATACTGTTACCAATTTCTTGTGCACCTTTCCAGAGAGAAATGCAAATGATATACAGGCATTACAGGCATGCCAAGATGATATAGGAGTATCACCATAAATCTTAGATTAATATGGAAAGACCAAATATCCTGATAATTTTGAGTCTCCTTATCCTCAGAATAGATTATGCCTCTTAATTTATCAAAGCATTTTCTTTCTTTTTTGTTCTAGTCCCATGTTGGGCACACTTTTTTTAAAAAAATATTTTCATTGATTTCAGAGAGGAAGGGAGAGGGAGAGAGAGATAGAAACATCAATGATGAGAGAGAATCATTGATTAGCTGCCTCCTGCACGCCCCACAATGGGATCAAACCCACAACCTGGGCATATGCCCTTGACTGAAATTGCACCTGGGACCCTTCAGTCCGCAGGCTGACACACTATCCACTGAGCCAAACTGGCCAGGGCTGGGCACACTTCTTTTTTTCTTCCTTCAATCTGTTTTATGTTTGTTTGTTTAAAATTGTGTTATTGATTGCACCCAAAGATTGCATTGTATTTATTTATTTATTTATTTATTTAATCCTCACCCAAAGATATTTTTCCATTGGTTTTTAGAGAGAGTGGGAGGGAGAGGAAGAGACAGAGAGAAACATCAATGTGAGAGAGACACATTGATTGGTTGCCTCCTGCACATGCCCCAACCAGGGCCAGGGAACCTGCAACCAAGGTACGTACCCTTGACCAGAATCTAACCTGGGACCCTTCAGTCCACAGGATGATGCTCTATCTGAACCAAACCGGGTAGGGCAATTTTGTATTAAATTTATTAATTATTTTTTTAAATTAAATTTATTTGAGTACACTGGTTAAAACTATAAATTTTAGGAGTACAACTTTATAATACAACTAGAGGCCTGGTGCACGAATTCTACCTGGCCAGCGATTGAGGCCTATCAGGGGTGGGACCCCAGGAGTTGGCTGGCCGGCCCCCCAATTGGGGCCTATCCAGGGGGCCGGCCGGCAGGGGCTGTGGGAGGTTGGCCGGTGGGGCGGGGGCAGAGGGAGCACAGGAGGTTGGCTGTGGGAGTGCACTGACCACCAGGGGGCAGCTCCTGTGTTGAGTGTCTGCCCCTTGGTAGTCAGTGTGCGTCATAGCGACTGGTCAACCGGTCATTCCAGTCATTCTGGTCATTTGGTCATAATGGTTGCTTAGGCTTTTATATATATAGATATCCATATACTACATTGTATTCTCATCACTCAAAGTCTAGTGTCCTTTCATCACCTTGTATTTGAAGTCTTTATCATCTTCATCCTTCCCCCACCCACTATTCCCTCTGGTAACCACCATTTTGTTGTATGTATATATGAGTTTGTTTGCTTTTTTGTTTGTTGACTTGTTGCTTTTTGTTTTATATCTCAGTACCTGGTGGGGGAGGGTTTCCCTCAGCCCAGCCTGCACCCTCTCCAATCAGGGACCCCTCAGGGGATGTCCGACTTCTGGTTTAGGCCCAATCCCACAGGTATCGGGCATCCCTCTCACCATCAAGGACTGTTGGCTCCCAAACATTCACCTGCCTGCCTGCCTGATCACCCCTAACCACTCCCCTGCCAGCCTGATTGACACCTAACTGCTCCCTTGCCGGCCCAATCGCTCCCAACTGCCCTCCCCTCTTGGGCTGGTTACCCCCAACTGCCCTCTCCTGCCCACCTGGTCGCCCCCAACTGCCCTCCCGTGCTGGCCATCTTGTGACCACATGGGGGTGGCTATCTTTGACCACATGGGGTGGCCATCTTGTGTGAAGGAGTGACAGTCAATTTGCATATCACCTATTTATTATATAGGATGAGTGAAATCATGTGGTTCTTGTCCTTTTCTGTCTGACTTAGTTCTTAAGATCCATCCATGTTTTGCAAATGGCAAGATTTCATCTTCTTTTATGGTTGAGTAGTAGTATTCCATGGTATATTTATGTACCACATCTTCTTTATCCAATCATCCATCGAAGGCCACTCAGGTTGTTTCCATGTCTTGGCCACTATGAATAATGCTGCACTGAGCATAGGAGTGCATATGTCTTTACAAATAAGTGCTTCAAATTTTCTGGTAGATACCCAGAAGAGGGATTGCTGGATCATATGGTAGTTCTATTCTTAAAACATTTTGAGAAACCTCTATTCTGTTTTCTATAGTGGCTGCACCAATTTACATTTCTGCCACCAATGTATGAGAGTTCCCTTCTCTTCACATCCTCTCCAATACTTGTTATTTCTGCTCTTATTGATAAAAGCCATTCTAACGAGGTGATATCTCATTGTGGTTTTGATTTGCATTTCCCTTATAAATAGTGAAGTTGAGCATCTTTTCATATATCCGTTGGCCATCTGTACGTTTTCCTTGAAAAGTGTCTACTCAGGTCCTCTGCCCATTTTTTAATTGGATTGTTTACTTTTTTTGTTGTTGAGATGTATAAGTTCTTTATATATTTTCGATATTAACCCCTTATTGGGGGTATCTTTTGTAAATATATTATTCCATTTAGTTGGCTGCCTTTTTGTTTTGTTGAGGGTTGTTTTGTTTGTTCGTTTCTTTGTTTTGTTGCATAGAAGCTTTTTAGTTTGACGTAGTCCCATTCATTAATTTTTGCTCTTACTTCACTTGCCTTGATCAAAACATTTTCAAAGTCTTTTTGTGAATATATATACCGAAGCAGGTGACTTTTTCAATGCCTACACTGTGTCAAAAACTTTATGTATTATCTTTTAAAAAATATATATTCTTATTGATTTTAGAGAAGAAGGGAGAGGGAGAGAGAGAATCATTGGCCGGCTGCCTCTTGCACGTCCCGTACTGGGGATTGAGCCTGTAACCCAGGCATGTGCCCTGACCGGGAATTGAGCGGAGACCTCCTGCTCAAAGGTGGACGCTCAACCGCTGAGCCACGCTGGCCAGGCCATATTATCTTTCTTAACCCTCAAAAGAACTCTCTGAGGCAGTGTTAGGAGCAGGTGGCTGGCAGGGCACGGGCAACGGGACAAAGAGATTTGGGTTTGATTAGTGGCTCTGCCACTTATCAGCTGTGTGACCCTAGGCAAACTGCTGACCTTCTCTGAGCCTCGGTTTTCTCCACTGTATCCTTGTTACAAATGGTACTTGGATGGTCCTCCTCTCAGGGAAGGTCCATCTACTGGGGCTCGTGGCCAAGAAGAACAACTCAGTCCTGGAACTCTGTTCCGAGAGCCTGGAAAAGCCGCACTGATGGTCTCCAGCTCCTGTGTTTGTTGGGTGACTTTGCTTCCTCTAGGGCAGGGGTGGGGAACATCCGGCCTGCGGGCCATATAAGGCCGTGAAATCATCTGGTCTGGCCCTGCCAAGGCATGAGGGGTGAGTTAATTAAATGTTTGGCCAAATATAGCAGGCTAACTTTTAAGCTGAAAATTCTGTATGGCCCGCGAATGATGCTATAAATATCCAAATGGCCCTTGGCAGAAAACAGGTTCCCCACCCCTGCTCCAGGGGCTCCTGGATCTACAAAGAGGCAGGAAAGGTTGGTGCTTCTGTGGACACAGCATTCAGGTTAGACTTTGGCCAAAACTATGAGTAAGTCACAATTAGCAAGGTTTTACAGGACCTAATACACATCATGGGGACATACTTGACGTTCAGAGCTGCATTAGAATCTACCATAGCTGGGTTCGCCGACATCGCCAACGATGAACAGAGCATCTGCTATAAGCGCAGTGAGAGGAAAAAACAATAGAAAGTTTGGTAAGTGGGAGATTAAAAGGCAACGTTTGAAATTTTAAAAATTTGTGCTTTCACTCTGATTATTATCTTATTATGTCACAGGCACTGATTTAGGTATAGGAGAATGTAAATAATAACTAGTGTTGAGCCCTAACCAATTTGGCTCAGTGGATAGAGCGTCAGCCTGTGGACTCAAGGGTCCCAGGTTCGATTCTGGTCAAGGGCATGTACCTTGGTTGCGGGCACATCCCCAGTAGGGAGTGTGCAGGAGGCAGCTGATCGATGTTTCTCTCTCATCGATGTTTCTAACTCTCTATCCCTCTCCCTTCCTCTCTGTAGAAAATCATTAAAATATATTAAAAAAAATAAAAACTAGTGTTGATTGAACGCTTAGCACATGCCAGGCAGTGTGCAAAGTGCTTTACAGTTATTCACCTGCTTAATCTCCATAACAACCCAATGAGGTACCTATTGTAATTACCACCATTTTACTTTTATTTATTAAAAATAAATCTTTTTAAATTGATTTCAGAGAGGAAGGGAGAGGGAACCAAACCGTGACCCTTCTGGTTCAGAGATCGACCCTCGACCACTATGTCATACCGGCCAGGCTCATTACCATCACTTTATATGAGGAAACTGAGTACAGAGAAGGTAACTTGCTCAAAATCACACAGCTGGGAAGTTAAATATTTTGCTCAAGTAAAGGTGGATATAACAAGGTTCCTTGCACTCTGAGAATCTCACAGCATACCGAGGAAGAAGACATTGATAAGAAGAGTAATAATCGTGTTCACTTTGGCAGCACATATACTAAAATTGGAATGATAGAGAGATTAGCATGGCCCCTGCGCAAGGATGACACGCAAATTCATGAAGTGTTCCATACTTAAAAGAAAAGAATAGTAATAATAGCTAACATTTATTAAATGCATTACACGGATTATCTCTTTTAGTCCTTACAGCAACTTTATGAGTCAGGTTCTGTTATATTCTATTGCAGTGATGAGGAAACTTGCTTGAGTTAGGAATTCAAACTGCCCAACTGGAATTCAAAATCAGGCAGATTGCCCTGGCCAGTGTGGCTCAGTTGGTTGAGCGTCTTCCCATGCACTGAGAGGTCACTGTTTATATTCTGGTCAGGGCACATGCCCAGGCTGGGGGCTCAGTCCCCAGTAGGGAGCCTGTGGGAGGCAGACAAATCATGTTTCTCTCTCATCAATGTTTCCCTCTCTCTCTCTCAAATCAATAAAAACGTATTTTTAAAAAACAGGCAGATTGCCAGGGAAGCCCGCATTGGCAACTGCAGCACCACCCTGACTGCTGTGATGGGTGACATAGAGTTCAGACCGAAGCATTGGCAGAAAGAAGCTCCTTGGAGCAGGCGGACATGAGTTGGGCCTGGAAGGATGGGTAGAAGACTACCTTTTCCCACACCCCCTTAATATAGAGTGCAGTGCAGAGACGCGAGTTTGAATCTCAGCTCTACCATCTTCCCAGCTGAATAACTTGTACTTATCTTTTCTGACCCTCAATTTCCTTAATTGTTAAATGGGCACAATGAAAACCACTGAAACACCCTGAGGAATAAATGTGATTGGCTATAAAAGCACCCAGCTAGGTGTCTGGCAGGCAGCATGGGAGCTCAGTGGTTGAGGCTGTGGACAGTTGGATATAATAGCTACAGCTAGTCCCTACCAAGCACTTACCTCATGCCCCGCACCATTCCAAGCACTTAACATAAATTTACTTATCAAGGATCCTACTAAATAGGTATATTTTTAGACCCATTTTACAGAGGAGAAACTGAGGCACAGAGAGGTTAAAAAGTTATCTGAGCTGGCAAATGACAGAGGCAGGATCGGAACCCGGGCAGTCTGGCCCCAGGGTCTGCCATACATAGTACTTGACGCTACTGCCTTAGTTGGGGAAAGTGGGTGAGAGAGCCAGCCAGCCGCACCACAGACTCAGGCGTGGGAGGAGGGGAGTGTGTCATCAGGAGGAGCTTCCGGGAGGCTCCATGAAGGTGGCATTTGAGCCAAGACCCGAAGGAGGCAAGGGAGTGGGAATTGAAGGAATTCTGGGGAAAGAATGTTTTGTGGCGGGGATAAGAGCCAGTGCATACATAGGCCCTGAGGTGAGGGCGTGTTTGACATGTTTAGGAAATAGCTAGGAGGCTACCTGACTGGGGTGGAGAGAAAGGGGAGAGTAATAAGAGATAAGGTCAGAAGGGCGGGTGAGGAGGGAGGAGAGCACATCTCCACCCGTCTTCCAGATTAGTGTGTGTGCTATAAAAACCATGAGTATAGAATGCAAAATATGCAAGCTTCTCAAAGTTCAAAGGTGAGATTTGAAGGCAGTGTGCTTATGGACCCTCCCCTGCATAAACATTCTCTTCCTCTGTCAACCTCCCCAGCCCAGCTCTGACCATCCTCGTGACTGAGCCACACAGGGGTGGAAATTGGGAAAACTTGGTGTGAATGACAGTGACCAGGTTTTAAGCAGAGCCTCTGCGTCTGAGCCTGGCAGATCGTCACCACCTCAGGGCTCTGTGGAGGACAATGCCATTGGCTTCCTCCCAGCCAAGATCCAAGTTCAGTCAACTCGGCCTAAAAATCCGTAGTCTGCTCAGTCTTCCAGGTCATCACCACAGCGAACATTCTCTGATTCAAACTGAATTTGATAAACCCTCAGACACACCTCTGAAACCAGCCTTGAAACAGTCCCTTCCTCGGGGCCAGGGTGGGCCTTCCTTGAGATTCCATTTGATCCTGTAGGTGTAGATCTTGGATCTGCTTTGCCCTGGTTCACCATTTGGGTTCCTTTTCTGGCAGAGGAGGGGGAGGCTGGAAGGGAACTTTGGTATAGCTCGTGATTCCGTGCAAAGCCAACACTGGGTTCAGTTCAGAGTCCAGCCAGGCGCTCGGTTTGTTTTTGGCTCATGAACCCATTTAGGGGGCAGCCTAAATGTTTCTTTCTTTCTTTTCAACAGTCAAGCTGGTCATAGAGGGAGTTGAATATGATGCCATGCCGGCCTGCAGGGGTGAACAGTGGCCACAGAAAGCCCAATGCAGTGACAATAGCCATCACTGACTGAACAGGACACCAGGACCAGTAGTTGTCCTTGCCTTAGAGGTAAGGAAATCGAGGCTAGGGGTTTAGACACTTTGAAGTTTCAGGATAGTGGGACTCTAGAGCAGGGGCTCCTAACCTCTGGAGTCCACTGTCTCTGTATCAGAGTCCCTACAAGAATATGTGAGCAACTTGCTTTGGTCTGGGAGAGGAAGAAGCTGCAGGTTTAGCTGTATTTTTAGGCATACATTTAATTTGTTCGAAAATTAGATCACCTGTGAAACTTACTGCGGTGCACTAAGGGTGTGGAAACACATCTATGTGTGGCCTTTCCAAGACTCATCATTCAACCTAACCAGGGAATTAGGGAGGAGTAGCTGTGAGTCAAACATCACAGAAAGGCAGAAGAGGGAACAAGTTAACTGTTTCCAGAGGGGGTGACATTTGTCCAGGTGTTCAACAGCAGCCAGCCTGGACCAGGTGCGACTGGGTGGCTGGCTTAAAGTATCACAGCCCTGTCCTCAGTGCAGTATTTCTGGTTTGAGGATCCCTACATTAAAAATCGCCCTGGTGCTTGTTAAAATGTGAATTTCTCCTTTCTCTGGAGGAGAATCAGAGTTGGATAATGCAGGTCTGGGAGTAGCGCCCAGGTGGAGCTGATGCACACTCAAGCTTGCCAGGTGCATGGGGGGAGGGGGCAGAAATCCTCTAGGCAGGAGGCACAGCACGGACATGGTTTGGGAGTCCTCGTGGCCTGCAGACACTGGGGTTGCAGTTCAAGACTAAGTTCTGGGAGGAGAGGAATCCTGTCCCTACTGTTCATCACCGGGGGCCTGGAACACAGTAGGGCCTCCTAAATATTTGAGATGTATTCACCTGGCAAAATTGAGTGTTTATTAGATTCACCTGGGTGCTAGGCTGGCTCCCAAAATGGAAGTGACAAGAAGAGTCAAAGGGAAAAACAGAGACGTCAGAGGAGGGGAAAAAAAGTGTTTCTAAGGGGATGAGAACTTTCAAAAAGTCCTGGAAAAGGCAGCTCCATCTAACAGAGGGAGCTGGGGAAGTGGCCGCTCCGGGGAAGGGCAATGAATCCTGGGGCTGCAGCTAGGGAGCTGGCAGGAAGCGCCTTCTCGCCTACCAGGCGGACAGGAGGCATGAGGTCACCTGGCGCACCGCCAGCAGCAGCTGCCTGGCCGCGCCCGCGCTGCGGCGGGAGGCGGTGTCAGGCTCAGGCCCCAGCCCCGGGGGGGAGGGAGGGCGGGGCGGGGCGGGTGGTTCGGAGACCCGCTCACAGCCTCCGTCTAGGCCACGCCCCCGAGCCTGGGCCACGCCCCCTCCCGTCCTCCCCCACCGAGGCCACGCCCCGGGGCCCGGCAGTCCCATTTCCTCCAGCGAGTTCCGAGACGCCGGCCTGGGCCCGCTCCCAACGAGGCCCCGCCCCACAGGCCCCGCCCCCGGCCCCGCCCCGCGGCTAGAAGCCGCTCGGGCTGCGGCCGCCCCGGAGTCGCGCGCGAGGCGTCGGGTGGTGCTGAGCAGCCGAAGGGGAGGCGAGCGCTACGCCCGGACCGTCCAGGAAGGCGCCGCGCGGCGGGAGCCCACACCGAGCATCCCCGGAGCAGAGGCAGCCGCCGCTACCGTTGTCCGCGGAGTGTCGTCGAGCCGGCCATGGCGTTGTCGATGCCGCTGAACGGGCTGAAGGAGGAGGACAAAGAGCCCATCATTGAGCTCTTCGTCAAGGTGAGCGCTGGCCCGCCGTCCGCCCCGCAGAGTCCCCAGCGCCCGCGGGGCTGCGGGGGGCGGGGTCCCTGGGCTGCGTCTTTAGCCCCCGCACCCCGAGGCGCTCCCGTGGCGCCCGGCACCCGCCCGGGGCTGAGGGGCAGCGCTGCTCGCGCCCCCGCCCATTGTGTCGGGCTCACCCGCGCCTTCCCGCCGCCGAGGTGGGTCCCGGGAGCCAGAGTGGGACCGGGACCCCCGAAAACTAGCACTCGGGGCCGGTCGTCGCCGCCTCGCGAGGCCGCGGTCCCGCGTCCGGGTGGGACTAGCTGCCCCCCGTCGGGCCCCAGAGGCCCCGGGGCCAGGGCGGGGTGCGTCCCGTCACCGACCCCCGCTCTCCCCCGGCAGAAGCCTCGAGCCGGTGGTGAGATGAGCTGAACTTCTAGGGCGCTTTTGGAAAGAACAGTTCCCTCCCCGCTGGTGTGAAACTCACTTTAATTTTCCATGCAATCCTATCTTTTTTTTTAAAAAAGAGCAGGCATTCCTGGCTTCCGGAGAAGCCCGAGATTCCCAACGTGGGCTTTCCTGCTTTAGGTGTTTTACCACCATCTGGTTTTCTGGTTTCTCGGGCGCGGAATGTCTCGTATGATGCAACGTTTTGGCTGCTCCCCTGGTGGTGCTGCCTCCGGGAAAGAGTGTGTGTGCTCTTTTGTTTTGAAAGAAAAACTGAGGAGGGAAAGAATTCACCACTTGCTTGGGCTTTACAGGGTTGATTTCCCCCTCCGGTCTCTCTGATGGTTAGATCCTGGAATTACCTTATTTGCTTGCCAATACTACCCCTGGCCCTTTCTTTGTTTTCTTTGATAGTTTTCATTTGAGCAAAGGAGAGGGTAGAAGTTAGAAACATCTGGATCCAGCTGCCTTCCTCAAAACTTCTTTAAGCCGGTGCAGGAGGCAGCTGATCCATGATACTCTCTCATCGCTGATGTTTCTCTCTCTCTCTCCCTCTCCTTCCCCTCTCTCAAATCAATAAAAATATATTTTAAAAAAGAAACTTCTTTAAAATCCTCTAGATTCTCGTAGTCACTTTCTTCAGCAGACTCATTCAAAGCTGGGCTCTGAAGGAGAGTTAACAGAAATGCAGAACGATTTTTTCCCCTGAGTTTTTATTTTAACGAAGGGAAGACATGGGAAGGGTGTGTTTGAGGCATGGAGAGAAGAACTGATCTGCAAGCGATCGGAACAGTGTCTGTTTTAGGATTGTGTTTAGGTTACCAGTTGTAGAAAGATTTTGGTCTAGGGAACTGAAACAGGAGATAGGTATAGAAACCCCAGAATATCGTAAAAGTCTCAGTTACTCTGGGTGGCAGATAGAGTATTCAGAGGGGCAGAGAGTGTAGGAAGGTAGCTGAAATAAGAGAAAGAGTGGGAGGCAGCATTGAGAAGGGGCGCGGGGGTCAGAGATTAGTGTTAAAATTGTTTACTGAGCTAGGAGTAGGAAGGAATTTCCATAAGCTCAAAAACAGTATATCTACTAAAAAAATCTAAAAATAATGTTATCCTTAATGGTGAAACCTTAGAAGTAGCATTAAATTTAGAACCTGATAAGGATACTATCAGTAATGGTTTCTTTTCAGTATTGTACTGGAGGTCCTAGTCAATACCATAAGACAAGAAAAATGAGGTGTATGAACTAGAGAGGAAGAGAGCAATGCTTAATGCCCTGCTTGCTATTAATTTCACCATTAAATTAGAAGGAGAGGCCCAGCTGGTGTTGCTCAGTGGTTGAGCCTTGACCTATGAACCAGGAGGTCACAGTTAGATTCCTGGTCAGGGCATATGCCGGGATTGCGGGCTTGATCCCAGTAGGGGTCCTGCAGGAGGCAGCTGATCAGTGATTCTCATCATTGATGTTTCTATTTCTCTCTCCCTCTTCCTCTCTGAAATCAATAAATATATATTTTTTAAATAAAGGAGAGGAACATGACTTCCCAAATTTGAGTCACTTGCATACTTCTTCTCAGCTCTCCGTATTTGTGTTAGATCAGTATTATGATATTATTGTTTACTAAATACAATTCACTTTTAAAAAAATTCTCACCTGAGGATATGGCTTTTGATTTTAGAGAGAGGAAGTGGGGGAGAGAGAAACATGGGTGGGAGAGAGAACCATCCATTGGTTGCCTTCTGCAGGTGCCCTGACTGGGGATCAAACCCGCAACCTAGGTATGTACTCTGACCAGGAATCGAATCTGCAACTTTTGGTGTACGGGATGACACTCTAACCAACTGAGCCACTTGGCCAGGGCTCTACGACTCACTTTTTAAAAAACAGCTTATCCTTAAGTAATAATTCCTGTGAAACTATGGGTTAGGTGTGATGATTATATTATAAAGATAGAAAAGGTTGTGAATCAGCTAAAAGCATCCTGTTTATCATTAGTTGTAAGCCTTTCTCACTGGCCTTAGTGGCAGAGAATCAGGGTTCAAGTCACATTCCTCTCGTTAATCTTCACCCAAGGATATTTTTCACTGAGTTTTAGGGAGAGTGGAAGAGACAGGGAAAGACAGAGGGATATATCGATGTGAGAGAAACACATCGGTTGGTTGCCTCTGAACGGCCAGGGCCGGAGGAGATTGCAAGCAAGTTACATGCCCTTGACCAGGATCGAACCTGGGACTCTTTGGTCCTCAGCCCAACGCTCTAGCCACTGAGCCAAACCCTCGAGGGCTCAAGTCATTTCTTTACTCACTGACTTGGTTACTCTGGGCAAGTTGTTTTCCCTCTCAGAGACTTATTTTCGTTTCTGAAGTAATAGGCGACATGTTTTCTGTTGCCCGGTGATTCAGCATAAGCAAAACTTTGTACTGATGTAAACCAGGATGGTTGTTTCAAAGGAGAGAAAAAGAAAAGGTAGTGGGGGGGGGGGGGAGGGGGCAGATAAATTGTGGTAAAGAGTATTTTTCTTTCTTCTCAAAACCTATGTGCGAAAAATGCAAATGGGGGAAAATACCTTTGTAAATATAGTTATTTTGAAAGCAGTGAGGGGGCAGAGGCCATGGTTGTCCAAAGTGGTATTTTAAACCGTATTAATTATTCTGCCAAAAGGTTTCTGTAGCAGAAAACTGCTATCTAGCCCTAGCCGGTTTGGCTCAGAGGATAGAGTGTCGGCCTGCCCACTAAAGGGTCCAGGGTTCAATCCCGGTCAAGGGCACGTAACTTGGTTGCAGCCTCCATCCCCAGTAAGGGGCATGCAGGAGGCAGCCAGTCAATGATTCTCTCATCGTTGATATTTCTATCTCTTCCTTCTTCTCTGAAATCAATATGAAAAATAAAAAGAAAAAACTATTATCTAAACTTAAAGCCCAAGTGAAAAGCGTTGAGCCTACCTAAATTTAGATAACTTTAAATTTAAGAGAAATAGGCTAGGATCTTCCCAACTAGTGTGACTGCATTTCGCTTCCTGGGGAATATCGTTTTTGGAATCATTTACCCATGAGCCCAGTGACTCGCCATCCCCTGTATAACAGCACTTGTCTATTTTTGTGTGTTTACCTCAACACTGATAGGACAGGAACCTTCCCAGGAGTAAAGAGGCTTACAAAGGCAGCCCTCCTCAACAGTGAGGATACCCACTTCCACCACGTGTAGGTGTATATATTTTGATAATGCCAGCCCCAGTTGGGATCCACCAACCAAGAGGGTGAAGTTCAACTCTTTAGCAAGGTCTTATCTGACTGCTATCTGGGTTTCTAATTCGACTTGCTCACTTATTGTGTGTTTCAAGACATGTTGCTTAAGACTTTCTGTGCCTCATCTGCACAGTTGAGTTATTAATAGACCAAACTCATGGGATTAAATTAGTGAATATATATGGCATAGAACAGCGACTGGTACACAGTAAGCAAGTAAATGCTAATTGTGTGTTATTTTGAACCCGGTACCCTTCAGTCCGCGGTCTGATGCTCTGTCCACTGAGCCAAACTGGCTAGGGCTTGTGTGTCATTTTGTATATACATATTTAGTTACAGATCCTCCTATTAGATAGTAAGGAATTGGGGTGGTGGTTGTTAAAAAGAAAGAAAGAAATCTTGTGCAGAGTGGCTTAACACATAAGAATAGCTGTTTCTTTGAGATATCTGGCAGGGTTTCTAATGTGCTTGGACCCTGGGGCAAGACTGCTTGGCTTGGATCTGGCTTCCAGAAGTGTCAGGCAAATTTTATATGTACTCAGTACCTTATTTTCCTGATCTCTCATATCAGGATATAATGACAATTTTATAGAGTTCCTGAAGGGATAAACTGGTAATCTGTGTTATTTTTTTTTCCTGTTAATCCTCACCCGAGGATATTTTTCCATTGGTTTTTAGAGAGAGTGGAAGGGACGGGGAGAGACAGAGAGAAACATAGATGTGAGAGACACATAGATTGGTTGCCTCCCGCACATGCCCTGACCTGGGCCAGGGGTCAAGCCTGCAACCAAGATATGTGCTCTTGACCGGTAATGGAATCCATAACCCTTCAGTCCCAGGGTCAACGCTCTAACCACTGAAATAACTGGCCAGGGCAGACAGTATATTATTCTTAAATGTGGCCTTCACCTGGCTGGGTTGCTCAGTTGGTTGAGCCTCATCCATACACCAAAAAGGTTTTGGGTTAAATTCCAGGTCAGGGCACATACCTAGGTTGCAGGTTTGATCAGGTTGGGGTGCGATGGGAGGCAACCAATTGATGTTTCCCTCTCCCTCTCTTTCTCTCTTTCTCTCTCTCTCTGAAAAAAAAAATATCTTCAGGTGAAGATTACAAAATAATGTGGGCTTCATTACTGTAATAGGATTCAGGGATTCTGTAAATCCTTGAAATTACATAGAAGATTCTCTGAATTTTTTTCCGCACTGCAGATTCCTAACCCAAGGATTAAGAACCATTTTTCTAAAAAAAGTACATGGTGGCATTCTGATTGTCAAGCGTAATTCATATAAGTAAGGTATAGAAGTGTTTGGGCTAGATAATCACTGAAGTCACTTCCATCTGATTACCTGTGACTTTTACTGGCATGAGCTAAGTGCCTACTACTGCGTTAAGTACTCTGGGAGTTATAAAAGCTATTAAATATTTCCTATCTTTAGGTATATACATTTTATTGGAAAGAAAACAATACAAGATGGTTTGGAGTCAAGTATGGTTCACATTAAGTTGGGCTAGGTCACAGTGGTCGGCAAACTCATTCGTCAACAGAGCCAAATATCAACAGCACAACGATTGAAATTTCTTTTGAGAGCCAAATTTTTTAAACTTAAACTATATAGGTAGGTACATTGTTATTAACTTAATTAGGGTACTCCTAAGGCTTAGGAAGAGCCACACTCAAGGGGCCAAAGAGCCGCATGTGGCTCGTGAGCCGCAGTTTGCCGACCATGGGGCTAGGAGATGGTTCAGAAAGATGAAAGTAAGGTTGAACTTGCTCCTGAAAAAGTGGGTGAAGTAGGTGGATTGGGAATAGCCAAGAATGGCAGTGTTAGTTATGACATCATTTGTAAACTCCTTCTGCAGGAAACAATGGATAGACTGAAACTTGAAAGAAGAAGGAACTAGGAATAAAATTAAGTCCATAGTGCCAGGGAGACAAATTATTTAAAAGTTGAGTATGAGACTTTTCAAACCTAACTTAGATTTTTGCTAATACATTTTGCTAGCCTCGTTTATTCTCCCAACTCTTTCCTGTTCAACAACTATATATTCTACAACTTCCCAGTGGATTTGGGAAGGTGTGAATGGATCAGACAGATGGGCAAACTCTTAGCTGTTTTGCCAGTATAAAGTGGGGGTTCTCTGTTTTGTTTCAAGAGCAGGCTTCAACCCTCTTTTTAAAAAGCACGGACAAATGAAATAAATTTTCTACTGGAAACGATGCTGAGAACTTTGTTCTAGTAATTGAACAAAAACTAACTCAGCATCAGTAGAGTGTTACCTTGGATGTAAATTGATTTATCGTTCATTTGAGGGTTTCAGAAGGGACCATTCAGGAGATGAAAATGAATGTAAAAACGGGAAGTGTTCCTGCTAAGTTTTGTCTAAGATGTTACTGACGATCTAACCATGCTTCTCTTAATAAAGGTGATAATTCCGGTTAAATGTAAAAAGATTGAGAGAAAGGGACCCAGAATGGAAAAGAAACAGGAGACTTCTGAGCCAAGGGGACCGAACACAGGAAAACCCTAGCGCAGTATGAATACCATTAGAAAAGAGGCGATGCGGAGGGCCTGGCTGTCGCTGGAAGTCACGTGTGGTTTGGAGGGAGGCTTGCAGAGTTGCTTGGAAGTAAGTTAAAGGATGATGAGCAACACTTTCCCCCTTCCTGTTTCATTCGAGCTGTGGAGGCTCACTGGTGTCTCCTAAATAGGGAATCGGTGAGTCCATAAAAGGGAAATGTGTTAGGCAGGATGGCAAGTGTGATTAAGACAGGAATGAAGATTTTGATCAAGTAAGGGAGTAAGTTGGGATGGGTGTGCCTGTTTTAGAGGCTGTTGTAGAGAGTGGAAAGGGAGTTTCTGGAGGAAAATGACATTTAGGCCATGATTACAAATCATCCAACTATGACTTAACAGAAATCTAAATTTAATTTAGGGCATTGGTTTGTGAATTCTCTTGGAACCTTTATTTTTTTAAATATGTTTTTATTGATTTGAGAGAGAGAGAGAGAGAGAGAGAGAGAGGAAACATCAATCAGCTGTCTTGAGCCCACAACCTGGGCATGTGCCCTGACCGGGAATTGAACTGGCCACCTTTTGGTGGGACGATGCTCAACCAACTGAGCCACACTGGCCAGGGCTCTCTTGGAACTTTTAATCCTGTTGTCCTTTTTTTGAGACTTGGCTTTTATCCCTCAGTGCTCAGTACCAAGTATTGGTACAAAGGATATCCATTTGCCTTATTTGGTTTGTTACTTTCCTTTATTTAAAATATAAAGCCAGGAGACTATGTTAGTCTAAATTTATGAAAATAACAACTTAGTGTAGATAAATAAGACTGTATCTGATAGTTATGCCAAAGATGGACTAAGAGGATCTTAAATTTTAACGGTAATGTTTTGAAGAAGTAACGATATTAGAAGCAAGGCCATGTTCATCAAACATCTTTTGTCTCAATAGATTCCCCCCTTTTTTTGTAATAAAATTATTCTAACTTTACATGCGAAATAATTCCTTTTTATGAAAAAGATTTAGTTTTCACTATAATAGAATTGTAAAAATGTCAGTTATCTGTAATAATCTAAGTATTGAAATTTACCACCATCTAGCATAGCTATTTATTGGGTGTGTGAGAGAGGAAAAAAAGAATCTGAGCAAACATTGGAGAATACAATATCAAACAATTCAATGAAAGCAGAGGTAATCAACTTATAACACTATGTGAGTTCTGTGCGTGCTTTCCTTCTTTAACTACTTTATTTTGGACATGGAGACCACACGGTAGATTACTAGGGTGAAAGTTCATTAAAAACTAAAGACAGCCAAATTAGTCCATTGTGTTACTTGGGAAAGTGGAAGAGTGGTAGCTGTGAGACCAGACTACATAGACTAATGGAGAGAAAAAGAAGGTGGTGCCCTGGCTGTGGCTCAGCTGTTTGGAGCATCATCCTGTGCACCAGAAGATCTCAGCTTGATTCCCGGTCAGGGCACATGACGAGGTTGTGGATTTGATCCCCTCCCATCCATATATATCTCTCTCATGTCAATGTTTCTCTCTCTCAAATAAAAAAAAAAAGGAGCTTGCTATTTAAATGAAAATTTGGCTTTGAACATATATACATCCAAAACTAAATTGAAAATTTTTTAGCCCTGGAGGGGTGCTCAGTTGGTTCAGGTATTGTCCTGATATGCCAAGGTTGCAGGTTCGATCCCCCTTGCTCCCCCAATCAGGGCACATACAAGAATTAACCAATGAATGCATAAATAAGTGGAACAACAAAATTGATGTTCCTTTCCCTCCCTCCCTCTCTGAAATCAATAAATTAAAAAAATAATTAAAAAAAATTTCCAACAGCCCTAGCTGGTTGGGCTCAGTGGATAGAGCGATGGCCTGTGGACTGAAGGGTCCCAGGTTTGATTCTGGTGAAGGGCACATGCCCTCGTTGCGGGCTCGATCCCCAGTGGGGGGCGTGCAGAAGGCAGCTGATCAGTGATTCTCTTCATTGATGTTTCTATCTTTCTCGCCCTCTCCCTTCCTCTCTGAAATCAATAAAAATATATTTAAAAAATTTCAGACATAAACTTGAAGACTGTGAAGTTTTATATTATTTGATGTTCTAGGTCACAGCATAATTTAGTTAACATAGGAATCTAAAATTTTGGCTTAAAAATTAGGGGTTGTTGATTCTTCATTAAATCATGTAGAAATTGTTGTTAATCCTCAATAACAGCCTTCATTTACATTTTGTAATTGTCAGGAGGAGTCTTGATTACAAATATACTTAAAAAAATGGCTTAGCATAAGTGGTAGCTAACCTAAGTCTGTCTTAGCTTAAATATTGGCCCTAAACTTGAAAAACAATTTTGTTTGCTTTTGCTTCCTAGTATATTCATTTGCATGTATTATGCTCTTTTAAAACTTTTTTTCCAATTAAAAAAGTTACACGTTCACTGTACACAGCTTAGGAAACACAGAAAAGCACAAATATAATAAAAATCACTTAAAACCTTTCTTCTAGAAGTGGCTGCTGTTACCATTTTGTTATATATCCTGTCTTCTTTATAAACTTGCATGAATTATTTTTTCATATTTTCATATTTTTAAAATATTTTTATTGATTTCAGACAGGAAGGGAGAGGGAGAGAGATAGAAACATCAATGATGAGAGAAAATCGTTGATTGGCTGCCTCCTACATGCCCCACATGTCCTTCTTCAATATATTCCTAGTGACCCCCTCCTTCAAAATTTATCTCAAATCCATTCTCTTCTCTCCATCATCACCCTAATCCAGTGGTCGGCAAACTGCGGCTCGCGAGCCACATGCGGCTCTTTGGCCCCTTGTATGTGGCTCTTCCACAAAATACCAACTTCTGCGCATGGGCCACGAAGTTTCAATCACACAGTACGTGCGTGCCCGCACGTGGTATTTTGTGAAAGAGCCACACTCAAGGGGCCAAAGAGCCGCATGCGGCTCACGAGCCGCAGTTTGCTGACCACTGCCCTAGTCCAAGCCGCCATCGTCTTTCTTGATTGCAATGGCCTCCAATTAGTTTTCAATTTTTCTATTCTTGCCTCTCTTCAATTCATTTTCCAGAGTGGTCAGACTACTCATCTTAAAATGCAAATCAAACCACGACACTCCCTTCCCTAAACCCTGCTGAGAAATGCTCTTTATACTAAGGATAAAATTCACGTGACATACAAGGACCTGCATGATGCAGCCCATCTATCTGCTCACTCTACACCTCTCTTTGTTCTCTATTCCAGGCGCACTCTCAATTTGTTGAATTTATTCCAGCTTTATATATGCCAATTCCTCCAGCCTGGGATGCTCTACCCCTCATTTTTCTATACTACTACGCGTCGTACATGTAATTTCTCAGAAGCCCCCACGGAGCTTCCATCTAAACTGAGATTCCTCTCATTCTTTCTCAAGATGCCTTGTTCTTGCCTTTAATGTAATTATACGCTGTCTTTATGTATTTCTTTAACATAAGCCACTCTTACTAAACAACAGGTTCCGGGAGCTCTTTTTTCTTCCCCCTGTCCCCGCCAAAAATCTGCACCAAAATAAAGCAGAGCTCTAGTTGATAGGAGTGTGTTATTTAGGCGTTAGTAGTACTGGCTTCACTACATGCTCACTGGACAGTAGTGCAACCCCAAGAAAAGATAGTTTCATGTGTTCTTAACACATTCAAATTTAACATGTCAAAAACTAAACTTCTGATACCCCCCATTAGAACTAGTTCCTCCCAATCTTCCCATCTCAGTTAATGGCATTCCATTATTCTCGTTGCTCAGAACAAAAAAATCTCAGAATCACTTTTGACTCCTTTCTCTCACATTCCACATTCAATCCATCAAAATAAATATATCTCCATCTTATAAATACATCCACAATCAGACTACTTTTCACCTTAGTCCAAGCCACCGTCATCTCATGCATGAATTAATAAATAGCCTCCTACCCTAACCGGTTTGGCTCAGTGGATAGAGCGTCAGCCTGCGGACTGAAGGGTCCCAGGTTCGATTCCGGTCAAGGGCATGTACCTTGGTTGCAGGCACATCCCCAGTAGGGGGTGTGCAGGAGGCAGCTGATCCATGTTTCTCTCTCATCGATGTTTCTAACTCTCTATCCCTCTCCTTTCCTCTCTGTAAAAAATCAATAAAATATATTAAAAAATAAAAATTAAAAATAAATAGCCTCCTAATTAGTCTCCCTGCTTCTGTCCTTACCTTCCTATGTGCTGTTCCCTATAAGGCTACCAGAATGTCGTTAAACAGAAAACAGCACCCCCTATCATTCTCAATACTCCTTATCCTGCTTCATTTTTCTTCAGAGCACTTATCATTAGTAGATATACATTTATTGTTTATCTCCCATAATTCAGTAAGAACACCATAATGTTCATTGATATATCCAAGCCACTAGAACAATGCCTCAATATTTGTTAAATGATTGCATGAAAGAAGTACAAATATTATTCTAGCAAGCAGAAATTGGAGGTGGGGGGAGAGGTTGAAGAAGCCAAAAACATTTCAAATAGAAAAATGAGGGGTAGAGCATCCCAGGCTGGAGGAATTGGCATATATAAAGCTGGAATAAATTCAACAAATTGAGAGTGCGCCTGGAATAGAGAACAAAGAGAGGTGTAGAGTGAGCAGATAGATGGGCTGCATCATGCAGGTCCTTGTATGTCACGTGAATTTTATCCTTAGTATAAAGAGCATTTCTCAGCAGGGTTTAGGGAAGGGAGTGTCGTGGTTTGATTTGCATTTTAAGATGAGTAGTCTGACCACTCTGGAAAATGAATTGAAGAGAGGCAAGAATAGAAAAATTGAAAACTAATTGGAGGCCATTGCAATCAAGAAAGACGATGGCGGCTTGGACTAGGGCAGTGGTCAGCAAACTGCGGCTCGTGAGCCGCATGCGGCTCTTTGGCCCCTTGAGTGTGGCTCTTCCACAAAATACCACGTGCGGGCGCGCACGTACTGTGCGATTGAAACTTCGTGGCCCATGCGCAGAAGTTGGTATTTTGTGGAAGAGCCACATACAAGGGGCCAAAGAGCCGCATGTGGCTCGCGAGCCGCAGTTTGCCGACCACTGGATTAGGGTGATGATGGAGAGAAGAGAATGGATTTGAGATAAATTTTGAAGGAGGGGGTCACTAGGAATATATTGAAGAAGGACTTGTTTGAGAGAGAGAAGTGTGAGAAATAACTTAGGTTTCTAATTAGAATCACTGGTTGATGAAGATGCCTTTTATTAATATAGAGGGGAGGAGAGAATTTTCAGTTTTTGACTTGAGTTTGACCTGACAGATGTCAGGTGATGTCTACTAGAAAGTTGGATATACAGATCTCATGCACAAAAAGAAATTTGGGACTTGATATATAGTATTTAAAGTGTGGATGAGTGAAGAGTAGGGAGAATGCCCAGGACCAAATTCTGAGGAACTTTCAACACTTAGGGGTTGGGTAATGGAGGAGAAGCTGACAAAGGAGAACAAGGGGGATTGCAATAGAGCAGTAATGAATGGGAAGATGAAAATTTACAGGAGTGAAGTACCATTCACTCTTATGAGAGGGTTTTAAGAAGGAAGGAGTGACCAGTTGTGTCAAGAAAGATGAGTACCTATTTGCTTTATCAGCCTGGAAGCATTGGTAACCTTACTAGTAATAGCTTTGGGGCGGTGCGGGCAAAGCCATAGTAGAGTGTGTGGAAGTAAGAGTAGAGTCACTGTGCAAAACCAACTCTAACAGGAAACGTGGCTAATTAGAAGAGAGGTTGGTAGCTGGAAGGGGATACCTGTCAACGGAAGGCTTTTTTTTTTAAGTATGAGCCATAAGAACTATAATTTTAGAAGAAACACTGTACACCATCATGTTAGAAAGGAAAATATTTTCCACGAGTCATAATTCACTGACTGGAAGATCTGGTTTGTGTACGTATATTTAGAATTGATGCTTATTCCCACTGACTTATATTTTTGTTGCATTTCCCAAATGCAGAAGATAGAAGAAATACATAGAAGAGTATTTCATAGTTAATTAAAATAACATAAACATTTATGGGGTGCTTGCTGTGTACCAGGCACTGTGTTAAGTGCTTACTTGTATTAACTCATTTGATTGTTCTTTAATAAAATGTTTGCTGAAGCCGAAACCGGTTTGGCTCAGTGGATAGAGCGTCGGCCTGCGGACTGAAAGGTCCCAGGTTCGATTCCGGTCAAGGGCATGTACCTGGGTTGCGGGCACGTCCCTGGTGGGAGATGTGCAGGAGGCAGCTGATCGATGTTTCTAACTCTCTATCTCTCTCCCTTCCTCTCTGTAAAAAATCAATAAAATATATTTAAAAAAAAAATGTTTGCTGAAGAAGTACACAGAAGCTTCCCCCACCCCCTCTGCACAGGGCTGGTTCCAGAGGAGGCTGGTGGGAAAAGAAGGAACAAAATATCTGGGGAAAAGCAAATGCTCATTAAATTCATAGAAATATTCATACAAGAAGCCAGAGAAATAGACTGAGAATATAATGCAAGTCATTGGTTTAGTTCATATTTGCTGTTTTGATTTAGTGCCTCAAAACGACTCTTATTTTAGATTGAAATGAACATAATTACTTTTTTTCCCCTTGCAAAAAAGATCAAACGGAGAATCCACACCTATGATCTGGCTCTAGGTATGTGTCGACTGCCGCTAGGATGAAGAGCTGCAGTCTTTGTCCTGAAGACTCAGCAGAGACCCCAGTGCTACATTATGGGGTTGCTTTGGTATTGCTTGTAAAAAGGTTCAAAAGTCACACCCAGGGAATGGTTGTTGACTTGAAATATCATTGTGTTCCCCATGGAAGGCACTAAGTGGTCTATTTCAGAGTTGACGATGGTTAGAATTAATATTTCAAGTAGGCAAGTGGGCTGTGATTTGGAAGAGTGGGTATGAGTGTCATGTCATAGTGTAGTGGGGGAGAGCATGGTTTCCGGAGCCATGCACAGTGCTTCAGTCCTGGTTCTGCCTTTCCCTAGCTGCTCTCGTGTCTCCACTGGGGTGATAGTAGCTACATGAGAAAGTTCTTAGCGTTTGACACAGCGAGCATTGCCTTATTATTCTTCCATGGGCCTTGGGAATGCTGAGTTAAGATTGTATTGGCCCACGTTACTTTATATATTCAGTATATGTGGTTCCAATCTCCAGGATGTTACTAAGAGAAGCATCTGCCAGGCTGTCCCTACAAATAGGTGGGGTTTCCATTTTTTATCAGAAGAGCAGGTTTAGTGCAAAAAATTTTCAAGATTAGACTTGAATTTATTCCTGAATTAACGTCAGTGAACCATGATCCAGCTGACATGTACTAGGTAACTAAAGGATAGTTAGATTGGACTCTGCCGTCTTAGACCGTCTGCCTCAGCAACTCTTTGGACTTGTAGCTAAAGCTGAGAGTTCATTTCTGTAGGAATGTTTGCCTTGTCTCTTTTCTTTTCAACTCCTCCCCCCACCCCCAGCATCCCCTGACTTTTTGCGAGAGCACAAAAGAAGTAAAGAATAATCTATGGCATATAGATAGGATCTAGTGGTCTTGCAGAAGTTCTTTTGAATTATGGATTTTGGCATATATATTTCACTTATTTTCCTGTGCTACTACATTTTACATTTTACTCTTTTTTTTTTTTTTTGGAAAACAGTTTTGATGATTTCAGAGGGGAAGAGAGAGAGAGGGGGGGGGGGAGAGAGATGGAAACATCAGTGATAGAATCATTGATTAGCTGTCCCCTGCATGCCCCCCACTGGGGATCGAGCCCATAACCCAGGCATGTGCTTTTTTTTTCTCTCTTTGGGCATGTGCTGTTGGCTGGAATCGAACCTGGGCCCTTCTGTCTGCAGGCTGAAGCTCTGTTCACTGAGCCAAACCAGCTAGGGCTCTTTTAAAATATATTTTTGTTGATTTCAGAGAGGAAGGGAGAGGGAGATAGAAACATCAATGATGAGGGAGAATCATTGATCGCTTGCCTCCTGCATGCTCCCTACTGGGGATCGAGCCCATAACCCGGGCATGTGCCCTCGACTGGAATCGAACTTGGGACCCTTTAGGCTGATGCTCTATCCACTGACCCAAACTGTGTAGGACCATAAGGTGACTTTAAAAGCCTTCATTTTATAATAATGTTATAAGCTTTTTGAAACTACTTCATTTATTCCTATATAAGATAGAGTACACTGATATATAAAAATGAACAGTAGGTTTTTTGCTTTTCTGTTAAAGTTAGAATAATAATCATAAGATAATAGATAGCAGTAAGTGCACATTATGGTCCAGGCACCAAAACATATGTGCCAAGCCCTTTACATATGTTAGCCAATTTCATCCTCATAAACTCTGAAATAGGTGCTATGAATACCACATTGAAGCTTGAAGAGGTCCTTGCTTGTGTGTGGTCGTGGGGCTAGTAAGTAGCAGTATTGGAATTTGCACCAAGGTCTTTGTGACTTGGAGCCTAACTCTTAACCACTAAGAGTTGTCTTGTTTTATCTTGTTTATATTCTTTTTCTCTATTGGAAGTTGAATATTATCTACCAGAGTTACTATTTGCTCTTTTCAGTCAGCCTGCAAAATAAATAAATCAATCAGATTGTTGAAGGATATTTCTAAAACATGCTAACAACCAATGAGCCTTGATGGTTCTTTAAATGAGTTTGGTTGCTTTCAGTTTTTGGTCACATTGGAAAGGAAACTGTAAAATTTCCATTGCCTCACCTCTGTGCATTTTTGGGCTTGGTTAATTAGTATTTTATAAAGTCTTTAAAAGGGTTATTTATAAACTTATTAAGGAACTTGACTTGACCATCACTTATTTGATTTTAGAATTTTTTTCCAATTTAGAAGTGTCAAAGCAGTCCAAGTTAAAAAAAAAAGTACTAAGTTGTTAATTGTGTGTGTGTGTGTGTGTGTGTGTTTAACCTCTCCCTTCAGAGGAGCCTACACTACTAATCTTTGCATTGTTGATAGAAAAAAAGCAAGGAAGTTTCTTTTTGTGGAGAGAGGAAATGGCTGTTAGTTCAGGACTTTATCCATATTAGGTATAAACTAAATATAGACGTGTAATCCAGGAGTGAAGTCACATCTATAAAGTTTCTTAAGCAGAGCTAATGAGATCAGCCAGTGCTTTGGGATCTGGGTGTTTTTGGTTTTTTTTGTTCTTTTTTATTTAACTTTTGGCTCACTTAAACAGTTACCAAACTGTTTAGTCCTGTGGTCTGCCTCCCATTGTCCCTCAAAAAACCCAAATCCTTTATTTACAAGGGATCTTTCTGTAAAACAAACACACAAGTAAAAAAAGAAAACCTGCTTGTGTATAACCACTTGCTTATTCCTCTTTTTGAAGCAGATTGTTGATGTTTCTTTAGGGTTTTTTTTTTTTTGACCTATGGTTATTTTCGAATCACCAGTTCTTTTCTTTTAGTTATTTTTATCCCTACGTCTTTTTCACATACATTTTTACTGTGAGGCTAGACTCTTGTCTAGTGTAAGAAACATGTTTTACTTAGTGCTTTCTTGGTTTATTAGTTTTAAGTCAGATCTCAGTGTGTTCAAGTGGTAATAGGGTTCTTCTGCTTGATTGGTTATAGATACTATAGAACAGAGTGAAGGAATCAGTCTCCTATTTATGGCCAAAACTCATGTTGTTCTCAGATAAGGACTTTTAAGAGCATTGCGAAACAATGCGAAAGCGTTGTTAAAATAACTGTTTGCAGCTTTCGCGCTCCTCAGAGAGAGCCCTTTGCAAGCGTGCCAGAAACATTCAGGCACTTAGAAGCGTGCTATGCTTCTGAGGAGAATGATATACTTTTATGACATATTTTACTAGAAATATTTTGGAACATAATTAAAAAGTTGCCCTCCTAAATTGAGTTCAGATATCTTCCAAAGCCTTCCTTGACCCTCAGTAGAGCGAATCCTTCCTACTACCGGTCGGGAGCACTTTGTGCTTTTGCATGTTCTGCCACTCCTCTGAATTTTTCATCCTCTGTGTTCCAGGCTAGAATGTGAATTCCAGGAAATCAGGGATCAGGGTCTATTTTCTTATCTTTTATATCTCCCACCTAACATACATCTTGTTATATAGGAAATAGCTCATTAATTCAATAAGTATCTCTTAGTGTTTGTTTTTGGGCAAATTGGTATGCATAGTCTGTGGATAGAAGCATGAAGAGAGAGTATTGTCTGTTTCTGGTGTTGTCTTATACCAGAGGTAAAAGTAATATTCCGTTGTTGAACTTAAGACATATAATTTGCTTACTAGACTGATAGCCATGGATCTAAACTTAATAGATTGGCTTAGAGGTCTAGAATCTCCAAGTTGCATAATGGAAGATGAGGTTCAAGTTGTTGTCACCTGTAAAGTGGGTGTGTGTCTTAGGAGTGATGTTCAATCTAATCCAGATTTACTTTATGTGCTAAAGTAGGTGTTTAGGCTCAGACAGGAAGTTGAGATTTCAGAGTCAGGTCCAGGTAATTAAATTCTCATAATTAGCAGCAGTTTATTAGACAACAAATATAAATGGAGCCAATAAAAATTCCCAGTGACAATGGGAGCAGTTTGCCAGAAAAATGAGAACTATTTCAAGAATGACTTTTTTTAGTAGAAAATACAGTTTCCACATGAACCAACATGAAAGGTAAAGGGAAGGTTTTGTTTGTTGTGTCTAAAGTAAAACAGATACAGAACTATTCTCAGTTAGAATTTGCCTTTATCATATTTAAGGCATCTGTGCATTGAAATGGTAAGCAAACATTTTAATAATAAGCAAGGTATCTAGTACTAGTCAGATATTTTAAATTTATTTAGGCCAGCTAAAAAGTGAGACAAGAATTCTGAATGTTAACTTTTCACAGTTTCAATGTATTGCTGAGTATATAATTTAAAAAAACAAACTTTGTAATATATTTTAATGAGAATTTTAAACATGGATAATTCAAAATAAAATACCAGCAAAAGATTCATGTTTATTTTATTTTATTTTTTTTAGATTCATGTTTATTGAGTGCTAATATTTTATATTAAAACATTCTGTAGCATGTTCATGACTGCAGTTTTTCACTGTTCATTGTTATCATTATTAATCCACTGTTTGTAGTCATTTAGAGGTCCAAAATTTAGCAAACAGTACTGTGATGTGTACCTTTATAGCCAATATTTTTGTACATAATAATATAATGCAATTAAGTTAAGGCCCCACTGTACATGCCCTTGACCGGAATTGAACCTGGGACCCTTGAGTCCGCAGGCTGACACACTATCCACTGAGCCAAACCGGCCAGGGCTGAATTCTTTATTTTGTTAATGAAATGAAAGGAGGGGTCAGGGAGGAGAGGAGGGAGAGAGAGACATCTATGTGAGAGAGACACACCAACTGGTTGCCTCCTGCATGTGCCCCCACTGGGGGCGGGAGCAAACCCCTCAACTCAGGTGCATGCCCCTGATTGGGATTCGAACCCGTGACCCTTGGGTGTGTGGAACGACTCTAACCATTGTACCACACTGTCCAGGGCTATCCTCTGAATTCTTTTTCTTTTCTTTATTTATTTTTTTAATTTTTTTATTGATTAAGTTATTACATATGTGTCCTTATCCCCATGTTACCCCCATCCCTCCCACTCATGCCCTCACCCTCCTGTTGTCTGTGTCCATTGGTTAGGCCTATATGCTTGCATACAAGTCCTTTGGTTGCTCTCTCCTCCTTACCCCCACCCTCCCCTACCTTCCTCTGAGGTTTGACGGTCTGATCGATGCTTCTCTGTCTCTGGGTCTGTTTTTGTTCATCAGTTTATGTTGTTCATTATAATCCACAAATGAGTGAGAGCATATGGTATTTATCTTTCTCTGACTGGCTTATTTCACTTAGCATAATGCTCTTCAGTTTATTTTCTTTTATTTACCAAAAGTATAATCTCTTAAAAACAAACAGCTTTCTGGAGAATTTAGATTTTTTTTTTTTACAAAAGGACAAGTTGGATTTTTTACTCTACTGCTGAATTCTTTGTGGAATTTCTAGGTCTGGGAATTTGCTTATAAAGAGAAATAGCCCTTACCCACTAGAGTTAGGTAGCAGCCATCGCACAGGTCTGGGAAGAGTGTTTTTGAACACTGAATTGTTTTCTTTCACTCCCAGGACTCTTTCTGAGACTAGTTTGTACTACTGCATGTGTATTTTTAAACTGCTCGTAGGGAAGTGGGCTGCTGGATTCTGACTTATGTAAGAATTTTACCCACCCACAGTGTATTTGGCTTCTGCTGATAAACAAGGGAAGACTGGCAGTGAATTTATCTTTGGTTAGAAGATGTTTAAAGAATAAGGCTTTGAGTGAAAAAATTTGAGGTAAAAATTTTTTTGTATGTGACCAAAGTGAGAATAAGTAATTTTAAAGGGCACATGTTTATTTTTAATAGTAGAATCATGCCTTAATATAATGAACACATTGGTTTTCTCCATTCCTGAAATTAACTCTTTTAAATGCCAAGCATTTACATTCTACTGCGTTTTATCTGAAATTGTCTTGATTTGACTTGATTTTCAGCTAAACTCAGACTTGGGATTTTAGGACTCCCTCTCTTTGGCTCTCTTTTCTGTGGCGTTCTACCTTCTTTTCCGGTGGTGATGGTGGCTCTTCACTCTGTCCTTCGGTTCTTCAGGCGGCAACATTGTGAATTTTCCATTGGAGTCTTAGCTGCCCTGCATGGCACAAGGTTAAAAGAAAAAAATTGGGGCAACTTGTCTACTCTATTTCCCTTTTTCCAAGTGTCCCCTCCCACATCTGCCTGCTTTTTGTTCATTCTCCAGTGCTGTCAAGTGGGCTATTTTTGTCTGGAAGCTGTCACTGCTCTGGGGCAGAGGGTTGATCCTATGGGACCTACTTAGTTCATACTCGAAGCCTGAAATTGTTTTTTTGTTTTTTTTTTTAAATTGATTTTCAGAGAGGAAGGGAGAGGGGGAGAGAGATAGAAACATCAGTGATGCGAGAGGAACCATTGATCAGCTGCCTCCTGCACACCCCAAACTGGGGATTGAGCCCACAACCCGGGCATGTGCCCTCAACCAGAATCGAACCCGGGACTCTTCAGTCTGCAGGCTGATGCTCTATCCACTGAGCCAAACCCGCCAGGGCTGAAATTGATTTTTTAAAATTAGCTTTATAATTTTAGAATAGTTTTATATTTATAGAAAAATTTCAAAAATAGCACAGAGTTCTCAAATTGATTTTAAAAGGAAATGTTTCTAAAACATTGTTTCCGTGACTTCTTAAAATGCTGAATTTAACTGCCAGTTAATGTCAGCATTCTGAATACTAATTCAGTCCTGCAGCAGTGGCCTCGGGAACTCGTGGCCTGGGTAAGACTACTTTTTGCCTTTCTGCTAAAGCGGCCTCTGTTGTTATGCCTTTTGAATCTAGATCTCCTTTGTGTGAGTTCATGGGTGCGTGTATGTTTATATGTGTTTTCTATTTTTTCCTTTGCTAACTTAGTTCTATTGATGCAGCCCATTTCCTTTCATTTTCTATTGTAATCTGTTGTGGTTGGCTAAGCCAGATAAGCAAACTTGTTAAAATTTGTTTGAAATAAGAATAAATAATTTCTGAGAGCTTGAATGTTGAGTTGATGGGTCAGGTACATGACCATTGGTTTTTCAGAGGTTTTTTCCTCTGTTTAATATGATAGCCACCAGCCATATGTGGCTAATGAGAGCTTGAAATGTGTCTAGTTTGAATTGAAGTGTACTATAAGTCTAAAATATATACCAGATTTCAAATATTTACTACAAGAAAAGAATGTAATAACATTTTTTGTTGATTACATGTTGAAATGATATTTTAGGTAATATAAAATAAAATATTATTTAAATTAATTTTGCCTGTTTCTTTTTATTTTAAAAAAAATAGAGCCACTAGAGTCTTTTTCGCTCCTCCTGTTTTAGGCTTTTGAGGAGTGAATGTAAACTTCTCAGAACTTGTTTTCATTATGGTTCTGTTGTGCTTAGATGGAAAGTCTGGTCATTGTATATCTGACACTTTGTTTTAATAAAGTATCCCTGCTGAAACATTTCAGATTTTTAAAAAATATATATTTTATTGATTTTTTACAGAGAGGAAGGGAGAGGGATAGAGAGTTAGAAACATCGATGAGAGAGAAACATCGATCAGCTGCCTCCTGCACACCTCCTACTGGGGATGTGCCCACAACCAAGGTACATGCCCTTGACCGGAATCGAACCTAGGACCCTTCAGTCCGCAGGCTGACGCTCTATCCACTGAGCCAAACCGGTCAAGACTCAGATTTGATTTTAATACAGATAGAGCCGTTGTTTTCATTTTCAGCATATGCTTCAGATATGTAGCAGGCAAAAGTACTCAGTAGGATCTTTTTTAACTGTCATTGTTAGTTCGGTTAGTGGTTTTTGACTATTTTGCATTCAACATTTTTTAAAGCAATATGAAGGAAAAAGCAGGTCTGTATTTAAGCAGTCGACTGTTTTGGCAGTGATTAGGGACAAGAAGATTATCATGTGTAAACATTTGGAATATTTTCTTTACATTTTTTTCTTAAATCAAACAAAGACGATAAAACAGTGCAGAGGTGTATAAAGTTAACATCCCTGTCCCTTCCTCTCCCCAAATGTGTCCTGAGATATAGACAGTGTTAATTTTGGATTATAGCCTTTCACACCTAAAAATATTTTCAAGCCAAGGCTAGTACAGCTCTATGGTTGTTACCTCCTGATGGGATTTTCTTTTTAACTTGCAACAAAATGTAGACACATTCACCGCTGTCTTGAGGCTTTCCTCTACCAAGTTGTTCAAACCAGAAACCTAAGAGTTATTTGATTTCTTTCTTACCCTCACCTCCCACATCCAAACCATCCACAAGTCTTTAGGGTTGTACCTTCTGAATTCAGTTTAATCTATGCATTTTTTTTCATCTCCATTGCCTCTACCTAATCCCGGCCACATTTTGCTGGGACTACTGCAGTAGGTCTCCCAGCTTCCATTCATCAGCCCCATACCCCCAACCTGTTTTCCATATGGTAGTAAGTGTTATTTATTGCCTGAAAATGGAAATTGCATTTTATGCTCACGTCCCCACCCACCAAAACCCATCAGTGGTACCCCATTACCCCATTCTGTAGTACCCCTGTCCCCCAAGCTCCATGAAGTCAGGAATATGTTTTTCACTTGGCATATACTTTGTTACTGAGCACTTAACCACATGCTGGGCTATATTTTAAGAGATTTTCATATATTAACTCATTTAGGCTAATAATAACTCTGTGGCCCTAACCGGTTTTGCTCAGTGGATAGAGCGTCCTCCTGCGGACTGAAGGATCCCAGGTTCGATTCCAGTCAAGGGCATGTACCTTGGTTGCGGGCACATCCCCGGTAGGAGGTGTGCAGGAGGCAGCTGATCCATGTTTCTCTCTCATTGATGTTTCTAACGCTCTATCCCTCTCCCTTCCTCTCTGTAAAAAAATCAATAAAATATATTAAAAAAAATAACTCTATGATGTAGATATTATTCCCCATTTTACATGTAAGGAAACTGAGTCCCAGAGATGTTAAGTAACATGCTTAACATCACACAAGTGGTTAAGTAGAAGAACCCCTGTATTAAACCAGGGACTCTGCTTCCAGAGTCCTTGCTGTTAATCATTGTGTCCAATGATTTCTTTCTATACAGTAGGTACCTGGTTAACGTTTGTTCAGTGAGTGAATAAATTGTTCCCCCAGTAAGCATCAAAGGTTATTTCACATAGGTAAGGGCGTCAACTGAAGAACAGGTTGTTAGGCTGAGTTCTGTGCAAGAAGTATCTTTAAAGTTAGGTAACCTTTACTAAACTCTTACCATGTGCCAGGAACTGTGTGTGTACCCTAACTATTTGGATCCCCATAATAAGAGGTATATGAAGTCGAGTTTCACAGATGTTAAGTAATGTTAAAATGAAGATTCCATAGCTAATAAGTAGTGAAATCAGGTTCAACTCCAGGTTTGTCTGATTCTAAACCTTGTTATTTCCCACATACTCTGCAGCCCTGTAGAAGGATAACAGCTTACTAAACAAACCTTTAGACCTTGGTTTCAGCATGTGTGTAGCAAAAACCAAAGAAATAGATAATAGAAGCCAGGTGACTACCCATTTATCATGTTGTTTTCTGACCTTTAAGTTAATCTAAATCAAAGCAAGCCCTTTTGTATATTTAGATAGCTAATTTAGATAGAATCCACACTAAAAGTTAAATGAGGTCTTTAAATTTTGAGTGCATTTTTTTTTTTTTTTTTTGGCAACACGTTTTATACATTTCCTAGAAAATGTGTCAAAGGAAATGATTTAATGGTCAGGAGCCCATTCTTACCTTCAGAGGCAGCCTCTCTTTTCCCTACTCATCAGCACCCCTCACCCCCAGTCCCATAAACACAAAGAAATAGAGAAGAATGAAGTTGAAGATCTTTGGTGTTTTAAGGTCTGACTTTCTATAAACTGCTTACGCTGGGTTTTCTAAGTGAGCAGTTCCTTAACTTTGAATTAGTAAAACATTAAAATATTTATGGCATCTACCACTGACCCCTTTTCTGCAATGTGGGAGTTAATCCAGCAGTTTCTGATTAAATAGTGGTATTAGGCAACTCAAGAATTACAACAGAGGTCCTGATGGAGGAGGGTGAGGAAGAGTTGAGTGTGTGAGAGGAACCCCAGACAGCAAGTCAGTCAAAACTAACCCCTTTATAAGAACAAAACCCAAATGAATGCCAATTCATCTTTTATCTGGAAATTGGTGATTATTTCTGGGCCAGTGGGATTATTCAAATTTTTGCTTTGATTATTTGGGTTTTCTGGTTTTTAAGAAAAATTATAGACATTAATTTTTTATAAGCTGCAATTATAATTTTAAAACTATATATTCTAAATTAAAATCTTGTCCAGTATATGTATATTTATACTTATAATTTGTGTCTATATATTTTGGAATCAGCTTTGTTGAGGTGTAATTCAAAGACCATACAATGAACCCATTTAAAGTATACATTTCAGTTGTTTTTAGTTTATTCAGAGTTGTTCAACCATCACCACAGTCTAATTTTAGAACATTTTTATCATTCCAGAAAGAAACTTTGTACCTGTTAGTAGTTACTCCCTAACTCCCCCCCCCCCCCCCCCCCCCCCCCCGGCCATAAGCCCTAGGCAACCACTAATTTACTTTCTGTCTCTATGGATTTGCCTGTTGTGGACATTTTCTATAAATGAAATTACGAAGCCCTGGCTGGGTGGCTCAGTTGACTGGAGGGTTGCCTGATACACCAAAAGGTTGTGGGTTTGATCCTGCAACCAAGGTCCGTGCCCTTGATTGGAATCGAACCTGGGACCCTTAAGTCCATGGGCCGACGCTCTGTCCACTGAGCCAAACCGACTAGGACTCAGTGAATAGTTTGAATGAATAATAGGACTTACGTTACTGTACCTTTCCGTGCACAGATGAAGCTCAATCAACTGAGCCATACCCGCCAGAGCCCAATTTAATGATTTTAACACTGCTGTGGTAGGTAGTTTGGAAAGTTGTAGTTAATTTTACAGATTAAGTAAATGGAAAAGGATGAAGACCTTAGTCAGACTTATAATTTGTTTACTAAACTTTTCTGCTTTTTCAGTAAGTCTCAAATTTGGTATCCTTTTTTTTTGTATTTATGCTTCTGCTGCTAACCGTGTTAAAACTTGGAGAAAAACAAAAGAAAAACAATGATAAAAGTTGGTTATCTAAAGATACAAGCTTGTGTGAAAATATCAATCACCAAGCTATTTAGAAAGGTAGTGTGTTAACTTTTTCTGATCTGTAATAAACTCATTTGTATGCTATGTGTTTGGATGGTGAGCACCTTCAAAAAAGCAACTTTGAGTATCAGTTTGTTATATAATAGGACTTAGTCCTAAAAAACTGACTTGTGCTCTAAAGAAGGAATATTGCCCAGCCGGCATGGCTCTGTGGTTGAGTGTCAACCTATGAAACAGGAGGTCATGGTTCGATTCCTGGCCAGGACACATGCCGGGTTGCAGGCTCGAGTCCCAGTGGGGGGCATACAGGAGGCAGTCGATCAATGATTCTCTCTCATCATTGATGTTTCTGTCTCTCCCTCTCCCATCCTCTCTGAAATCAAAAGAATAAAAATAAATAAATAAAGGAATACTGTCCTAACCTTTTCACACCAGTGTTCCTCATTGTGCCCAGCAGATGCCTCTTTGTGACTCTGGGTGTCCTGGGCCTCGCCCTGGGAATTCTTCTGCAGCAGAGTCTCTGGATGTAAGGCACAGAAATCTTCATCTTAAATGCTTTCTCTAAGTTATTCTTAGTCACTCTAAAATTTAAGGACTAGAACTTCTTTAGGAAATAAATTTTGTATAAGTTGCAGTATTAGAAATTAATAAAATTCATTCTGGCTACAATTCTGTGTATATTTTGTTTCTGATAAAGAATGGTAAGTTTTTTCCCTCCAAGCTCAGTTGTAACTATCCCATACTGTCTGGTTAGGGTAGGGTTTTGGGGTCCTTATATGCCTGTATGTTTTGCTGGTTATATTATGTGTAATCAGCTAACTGCTTTTATCTTTTTATACCCTCCTGCCGCCCCCCTCCCCCCCACTTGACCATTAACTAGGAATTAATGATGTAACTTGATACAGCGTTTTACGGACATGGCTTCTGAGTTGCTTTGAGAGTTACTTCAGAATAATAAACAGTACTTTTACCAGCGTCTTTGAATGACTTGTTGGAGGTCATTTCTGGCTTCTCCATAGACCTCTTGGTGAAGGGAGCTGTGTTGGGCCCTAGCAAGTGTCAGAGTGTTCTCTTCCAGCAGCTGGCCCTCTCCAACCCCCATTTCCCATTCCCCCTCCTTCCTTCTTTTTAAGCTTGGGGCCCACGTGATGGAATTAAAGATTTGTTCCACTCTGATTTTTAGGAAAATTGTACTTCATTGTTGAACTCGGGGAAGTCAACTGCGGCATTCATTAATTGGATCACAAATGGCTTATTGTAAAGCTACGTTTGTTCTTTCTCTCCCTGAAGGAATGTGTAAAACAGGATATGTAATTTTTATAATGAATATTTTTTAGAATAGGGGGAGGCTGGCAGTTAACTCTTTGGACACACCTACAAGTTTCCCTTTATATATTGTCCTATAAAGAATATTATCTCATAGAACAAAACATGATTTGCATTTTATAAAACCCATGATAGACTTTGTCTTTTCCCTGGGGCAAGGATATATGTATCCCCTACGCCCGTGGTCGGCAACCGTGGCTTTCGAGCCACATGCGGCTAATTGGCCCCTTGAGTGTGGCTCCTCCACAAAATACCATGTGCGGGCGCGCACGTACAGTGCGATTGAAACTTCGTGGCCCATGTGCAGAAGTCGGTATTTTGTGAAAGAGCCACACTCAAGGGGCCAAAGAGCCGCATGTGGCTCGTGAGCCGCGGTTTGCCGAGCTGCAGTTTGCCGACCACTGCCCTAGTCCCTAGGGCAGCCGTGGGCAAACTATGGCCCGCGGGCCATCCGTTTGAAATGAATAAAACTATTGAAAAAAAAGACTGTACCCTTTTATGTAATGATGTTTACTTTGAATTTATATTAGTTCACACAAACACTCCATCCATGCTGTTGTTCCGGCCCTCCGGTCCAGTTTAAGAACCCATTGTGGCCCTCGAGTCAAAAAAGTTTGCCCACCCCTGCCCTAGGGGCTAATTAGACCTGTGCTGTCCTATTACCCACATGTGACCTGACCATTTAAATTGATTAAAAGTAAATAAAAATTTAAAAGTTTAGGTCAGTTGAACTAGCCACATTTCAAGTACTCATGAAGCCACATGTCACAAATGATTACCATATTGGGCAGTGGTAGTAGAGATAATTCCTATCGTTGCTGAAAGTTCTCTTGGACAGTCTATACTAGACTGGCCATTTTTAAAAAGAGAAAGAGACAAGTGAAAGAGCAAAATAATAAAGACCCGCATTTCTACCCTTCTTTCCAGAGTGCCACGTTTCCTGTCTCCTTGTACTCTTGATTAGAGTTCAGAAAAAAGGTCTGTTTTGAGTGTCATCACTTTGACCTTGTTTTTTCATGTTTCTGTTTCCTAGGCTGGCAGTGATGGTGAAAGCATAGGAAACTGCCCCTTTTCCCAGAGGCTCTTCATGATTCTTTGGCTCAAAGGAGTTGTATTTAGCGTCACAACTGTTGACCTGAAAAGGTAAGACGTGGTTGCGGTTATCTGAGTATATGTAGATCACTTTTTCAGTTTGATCCTCTCCCCGTCCCTCACTTTGTTCGCCATATCTTCTCTGAAGAAAGTATATTGTATTAAAGTTCAGCTGATGTGTGGACAAACTGAACTTGTATTAAGTATTATGGTAATTCACAATATCAGTAAATTGCATTGTCGCCACTCAGTCTTTTTAGGAACTCGTTGTATGTTTACCTTACATTTCAAGAGCAGCACCAGGAGTGACGTTTTGGTGTGGATGCAGTGAAATCTTTGCCATTTCTGTGTAAACATGAGTCTATGAAGAACTTTCTAAGCTGACAGCTTCTTGAGCTCAAGTTTGCTGATAAACACGTGGCCTATATAATTTAGATCAGGGGTCCTCAAACTTTTTAAACAGGGGGCCAGTTCACTGCCCCTCAGACCGTTGGAGGGCCGGACTATAGTTTAATTAAAAACTATGAACAAATTCCTATGCACATTGCACATTACTTATTTTGAAGTAAGAAAAATGGGAACAAATACAATATTTGTATTTGCATGTGGCCCGCGGGCCGTAGTTTGAGGACCCCTGATCTAGATCCTTAAAGGCAAGAATGTGATTTTAGGAGGATAAATACAGCTAGGTCTATTTTATTTAACCTCCTTTCTAGGAATTAAAATAGGATTTTTTAATAATACAATTTCCACCATATTTGGTTAAGTATTATTGTAAAACTAGAGGCCCAGTGCATGAAATTTACACACGGGTAGGGTCCCTAGGCCTGGCTGGCGACCTGGGCCGATCAGGTTCCCTGCCTCCTTCCCTCGCTCCCTCAGTGTCCTGCCGCCGCTGGTTGCCTGTAATGTTCTGTGCTGCTCCCTGGTGGTCAGCGCGTGTCATAGCGAGTGAGCGAACTCCAGGTCTCCCGGTTGAACTCCTGAGGGGGCACTTTGCATATTAGCCTTTTATATATAGAGATAAGAGCAATTATCCGTGGCTGTGATTGTTCTTGCTAGTTGAAGAGTTGTTTCTAACTTTTGCCATGGAGCACAGTGGAGAGGGAGAAGGCTGAGAAGAGCCCTGATAGGTAGTAAGGTGTTTTTACTCAGGAACTCCTGTTCCTCCTGAGATGAAGAACATTCATACTTAAAAGAAAAGAAAAAAGACTTAAATCAAGGGTTAAGAACAGTTGTAGCAATAGACAATCTAGGACTCAGCAATGGAAATGTGTTCCTCTTGACACAACATGGTTTGCTGCTTATTTTTAAGCATATCAGTCATGAACAGTGTTCAAGAAAAAAATATGGATAGGCTATCACTTAATGGATGGCAGAATTCCTCTGTGTTATCCCTCCGGGCATCACAGAGTGAGAGTTTCGTGAGAGCTGTGAACTTACTCCCCGTTCTAGGTTAGCATTCCCTGGGACACCTGTCAGTTCCTTACAGTTTATTCCTTACCTACTGCTAGTGCACTTATTTGAAAATATGCAGACGTAGAATTTATTTATTGAAAATAAGCCTGAAATCTTCCAGGAACTCCATTAGTTATGTATATGAATGTAGAGAAGGCCGCTGGGGATAGTAAGAGTTAAAACTGCAGGTTCTTTGGAAGACCTAACTCATATCGGACAGAGCTATTGTAAGAATGAAATAATTCATGGAGTTATCCTTTGATTACTGTTTTTTTCCTACATGCATTCGCAAAGAAGTTTCCCAATATAACTTCTAAAAATAGACCATGCTGCCAGGCACACACCCTGACTGTGGCCTAAAATACATGTATTTCTGCTATTCCATTTTTGGATTGGAGCAAGTGAGTTGACTGCCATGCTTCCAAAAATCCTTTCAACAGCTCAATACAGTGCTCGATTGGGGTACATACCAGTAATGGTACCATAAACGAAGACCGTCTGGTTCAGGAAAGGAAGTTAACACATAATGGCTATTTCAAAGTCATTGGTTTCACTTTTCATTTACAAACTTTTTAAAAGGCATTATTCTTGTAAGCTGGCTGATGTTTGAGCATATGTGTAAGTGTGATGTACCCTACATGTCCAAAGTGACACATGGGCCCCCAGTGTGGCTCCCTTGTTTGGAGCATCGTCCTATACATGGAAAGGTGGTGGGTTCAATTCCCCGTTAGGGCACATATCCAGGTTGTGGGTTCAATCCTCATCTGGGCTTGTATGGGAAGGCAACTGATTGATGTTTCTCACATAGATATCTCTCTCTCTCTCTCTCTCTCTCTCTCTCTCTCTCTCTCTCTCTCTCTGTCTCTGTCTCTCTCTCCCTCTCCCTCCCTCCCTTCCTTCCTCCCTCTCCCCTCACCCTCTAAAATAGATTTTAAAAAATTTTTTAGAAGTGACACATAGGGAGTTTCAGGGCCTCCTATTAGAAAATACTACCACTCAAAAAAAGGTATTTTATTTCCTAGGGCTTTTTGTAAAATCAACAGAGTACACTAACATGGGAGCCTATATTTTTTTAGTTTTCTTTAGAAATCTTAGGTCTATAGTATATATATATTTTTAAAATGGTTCTTAAGGGCAATTAAAAATATACAAAAGCAGTACATGATAATGAGTCCCTCCACCCCTGGTCATCAACTTCTCTTCACAAATATCATTGCATTTAGAGTTGGTCTTGCCCTAGCCCGTTTGGCTCAGTGGATAGAGCATCGGCCTGCGGACTGAAGGGTCCCAGGTTCGATTCCAGCCAAGTGCACATGCCTGGGTTGCTGGCTCAATCCCCAGTGGGGGGAGTGCAGGAGGCAACTGATCAGTGATTCTCATCATTGATATTTCTATCTGGCTATCCCTCTCCCTTCCTCTATGAAATAAAAAAAAAGAAGAAAAAAAATATATATTTAGAGTTGGTCTTTATCTTTCCAATCCTTTTCTATGAGTTTACTTATAGCCTTTAGTTAGATTTCAAAGAGAAAGTGAACATTGGCTCAAAAAAACTATAAAATCAAATTGTCACAGAGGAATACAGCATCCTGTAGTGAAAAGTACCTTTCATAATATAGTCTTAACTATGACTGATTATAGGAAGCTGTGTGGGAGAAAATGCCCATAGTGCTTATTTTCCTGCTTTTTTTCTGATTAATTGCCTAATTCCTCAGTGGAAAGTACTGATCCCAGAAGAAACGTGGTGAGCAATAGAACTTTCCTGAGAGCTATTTAAAAACCCACTCTATGCTGTGAAAAAATTATTGTTACATGACATTTCATCCATTAAAATCAAGCCAGTTCTGGCACAGTGTGACACGGTCTCTTTGAATCTCAATTGGTGTTAATGACGGTGCTGGCGGTATTCATGTGCCCTGTGAAACTTGGAACAATCTCCCGTCGCTTGCCTGCCAGTGCTGCCTTAATGCGTTAGTGTGGGAGTCCGTTTTAAACCTAATTTTCTGTTCATGCTACAATCGCATTACAGAACTTTTGGATTCAAAACAGTTCCCAAGCGTTAGGAGAAATTTAGGTTTTACATCAACCACTATTTGGACAAAAAGTTCAGATAAATAAGTGGAAATATTAAAATTTGGGGCGAATGTTTAAAGATGTTATCACATGTCGTCAGAGGGGAACAACCGTGCATTGTAGCAAGTATCAGGGGTAGAGGCCTGGTTCTGTTTGAAGAGAGCCCTGGGGTCTTGGGCAAGCGTCTCATCTGGGAGGTCAGTTGTCTCATTTTTAAATTCAGGAAAAAGGAAGGGAAACTAACATTTCTTCAGTCTATTATGTGCTAACCATTGTTCAGGGTACTTCTTACTACTCTCACTAAACCATTTTCAGACCTGCTACTGAATGTAATTCATTTTTTTAAATAACACGGCTACTGTAGGATCTTTCTGGCTGACAGGTTCCTGGCAGCGACCAAGATCTTTATTTGAAGACTTACACTATCTTCATTATGCCCAGAAGTTCCTAAATCAGATTAGCATCTTTAGAGCACAGATAAACCTGAGATGTAGGCAAGGAAGAGAAAAGAAGAAAGTATGAGAATGGAGGGGGAGAGAAAGAGAGAAAAAGAAAGAGAAAGAAATTGAGACACTGCCTTGGCAATAGCTGGGTGTGGCCGTATTTCATCACATACTTGCTGGGGGAAACTCTGGTTTTGAGAAATGAGAGTAGAAATAACTTTTAAGGAATTTATTGTAAAAGCAGTGATATCTGCTATATTACTAGTGAGTAAAATCCCCCTCCATTGTATTCTCTGAGAAGAGAAAGTAAATTGGAGACCACTTTTTTAAAAGTCTGAGAAATACATGTTTCCATTTCCTCATCCCCACCTTAAACACTGAAACTATTTCCTCTGCAATGTCATTACTGATTCTCTTGTTTGAAATGTCAACATACCAAATTGTAACATATTATGTGAGTCACACTCACATGTAAGTTGCCATAATAATGGCATAAAGGTTTAGAAGATTATGGTAGTTTAACCTTTCACAACTTAGTAATAGTTTAAGATGTTACAATGAAATGATAAAACGAATAGTTCTGCATATCTTAAAGGGCCGTTATAAACTTAGAACAAAGTCTGATTTCAAAATAGATCCCTTACATAGTTTGCTTTCATTATCATGTCTCTGTGGTTCTAACTTTCTGAAAACAGCTTTCAGCAAGTTGAGAGGTCAGTTTGATTTCCAGGTAGTTCCTCAGAAACAGCCATGAGACACAGAGACTAAATGTATGGAACAGGCCAGCCTTTTAGAGAGATCGTCCACTTCCTACCGCTGGCCAGTCAGGAAAGTACAAACTCCATTCTTCCCCTTTGTACATTTGATTTGAGTTACAGGAAGCCCTGTTAATCCTAACAATTCAAGATATGTGTCTCACCAATGCATCCTGAATCATGTATATCCCGTGTGCACGTGTGTGTGTGTGTGAAAGAGAGACATACATCGAGATAGTCAGATAGAGAGGGAGAACTTGGCTGCCACGTGGCTTTATGATGTTTTTTTAAGATAATTTCAAAGATGATAAACCCTGTTGAGGCCACTAAGAGCTGGATTAGAAATATGTTAGTGAGTAGCTTTCTAACTCTGTTATTAATATAAACTCTACTTGTAAACTGTGTAAACAAAATCTGTTAAGAATCATAGAAGCTGTATTTGAAACCTTTTCATGGGTGCTGTTTTGTTTTAAAACAATTGCGCCACAAACCAACATTGAAGTAGACAAAGATCAGCAGTATACCACACTGAATCAAAATTAATAAAATCCTTTAACTGAACTGGCACAACTAGACAAATGCTTAGTAACTAGGATCTGGTGTGTGTCTTGGTGAGTCCACAATCCACTGATTCAGTTAGTGGCTTTACTATCGGAAAGTAGCAAAGCTAGTGAAGAATAATTCATAGGAGTACATTGAAATAAATAAAGGATTTGTGATGTTAACTTGTGTTTGCTTGTTTGCTTTGTAGTGTCCAGTATTCTCTTGATTTGTGTGAATTAATATTATGCCTTGAAACTCAGAGCCTTCAAAAGGAAAGGGGAAGTTCTACATACTTAGTATTTTTTCTCCATTTAGTGAGTCACCTAATTACAGACAGGTCATCTTAAGAATCAGCGTCAGTGTCCTGTGGCTGTGCCGCACTCTTCAACGAGGCAGCTGGAACTGAGCCACCAGCCCCACGTCCTCCAGTTGCTGCAAGTGTACCCCATTAAATTTTAATTGACGTTAAGCCACTTAGGTTGTTAAAGTATTAGCTCCGGTCAGGTTCCTCCTTTGAATTTCTTTCTTTCCCTCTCTGTTTGTTATTTGTCTGTTTCTCTTTATTTTATTTTCTTCACCTGAGAACAAAATGGGAGAGAACAGAATATATTTTTTTAATCTAAAATATTCCTACTATAAAAAAAAAAAAGGTCTACTTTGATAAGTAACATTAAAAGTAAAAAAAAAAAAATCCAGCCCTGGCTGGTGTGGCTCAGTTGTTTGAGTATCGCCCAGTGTACCAAAAGGTTGCTGGTTGATTCCCGGTCAGGGCACATATCCAGGTTGTGGGTTCGATCCCCAGTCGGGGTGTGTGCATGAGGCAGCCAATAGATGTTTCTCTCTCACATCTGCGTTTCTCTTTCGTTCTTCCCCACTCTCTTTTCCTCTCTGAAATCAATAAAAACATTAACAAAAGAATGAACAAAGTCCCCCAAACATTGAGGTATATTTTTTGCTCTTATCTCAAGGCATGAATTCTGTGTACTTTGCTTTTTCTGGATATGTCACACAAGGTAAACATTTGAATGAGTTTGACTGAATTGTTGAATATTTGTTGAAGGCCTTTCATGATATAAACCAAATATTTATACATTTTTAGCCATTTCCTATCAGCCCAGTTTCATGTATCTCACACTACAGTTCTTGAAATGTTAAGTGTTTGTAAAGCATCTGTAAAATGAGCCTTTGTGGGTCAAACAAAACACCTGAGGCCTCAGAGTGCCAGGTGAGAACTAGAAGTTGAATCTTAGGTCCTCTTTGCTTGATGACTTGGTACACCTTCTGTCCAATTTGACCACTGTTTTTGTTTAACAGGAAGCCTGTAGACCTGCAGAACTTGGCTCCTGGGACCCATCCACCATTTATAACTTTCAACAACGAAGTCAAAACAGATGTAAATAAAATTGAAGAATTTCTTGAAGAAGTCTTATGCCCTCCCAAGTGAGTATCAAAGAAAAATGCATGGAAATTCTTCCATCTCTTTAAAGCTTTGTCTTGACTGGTACTTGAGTTAAATTCTCACAGTGTTAAGTTGGAATGACTAGGACTTCCCTTCATTTATTATAATTAATTCCACACAGATGTCAGAATTGGCTTCTGGCGAGGCCAGTAGCTACATTAAGAAAGGTAGGAATCTAATTAGGTAGGAAGCTGTAGAGGACATGGTGTAAGTAGGTTTGGGGCATGTGAGATAGGTCAGGAAAGACTGGCTATTAGAGGGACATTGGTTCCAAGTTTAAAGAGAAGTTTAGGGAGGAGAAAAGATGGGGAAAGACAAATTTAAACTGAACCCAGCCAGGATGTATAAGCAGGTGTGTGGTGCAGGTTGCTGGGGGATTTCTTACCAGGTCATTTCAAAGGTAACGTTCTGAAGCTGCCACCCAAGGGAATTGACTTTTTAGACTGTGTCCCTGGGATTAATTTTCTATTTATGTGTTTCTTTGAGGTGTTCTAGATCCCCAGGTCCTACGTGGTTAACAGTTTTGTAGTTCTGTTTCCTATAATGCAAAGTACAGTTGTAGACTAGATGAACTCTCATGACAGTTACCTAAGACGCAGAGAGGCAGTTTTGCATCATACTGTAATCTTGGCATAGGTTTAAGGCATTACTGAATTCTTCTAGGCTTTTCCAGTTTCATTATCTTTAAAACTGGGGGGGGGGGGGGGGGGGAAATCCCCCCCTCCCCCCATGCCTTTCTTGCTAGTTACCATCATTTATCTTCTATATCCAGATAAATTTCCCAGGAATGGGATTATTGAGTCAGAGGTTTCCAAAATAACTAATGACTCAATATTCATTCATTCACTCACTGTGCAGTTATTGGGCAGCAGAGCCTTGTGGACACAATAGTGAATAAGCCATAGTTCCTGCAATATGGATGGTGGTGGTGGTGGTTTGGGAAAGTGAGTGGATCAACTGTAACTGAAAAATAAATGATTAAATGGCAAAAAAGAGAGGGGAATCGGGAAAGGCTTTATAGATGATACTTGAATTAAACTTTAATTTTTTTTTACTTTTTATTTTTTAAATATATTTTATTGATTTTTTACAGAGAGGAAGGGAGAGAGACAGAGAGTCAGAAACATCGATGAGAGAGAAACATTGATCAGCCGCCTCCTGCACATCCCCTACTGGGGACGTGCCCGCAACCCAGGTACACGCCCTTGACTGGAATCGAACCTGGGACCTTTCCGTCCGCAGGCTGACGCTCTATCCACTGAGCCAAACCGGTTTCGGCTTTTTTTTTTGTTTGTTTTTGTTTTTTTTATAAACTTTAATTTTTAAAAAGTGGCATTCACCAGGTGAGGGAAGGAGTGGCAATCATTCTAGGCAGAAGAATAATTTTGTATCAGTAGTGGTTTTTTTTGAGAGCTGGAGGTATCTAACCCATCTTCCATTATGAACAGAATTGGCCTCTGTTTAGCAATCTTGTACTAAGCTTAAAATTTCATTTTCTTAATCCTGTATTATAAAAGCTTATCCTCTGCCTTCCTTCCTGTTTTTCTAAGAGCTTCAAACTTCTTTTACCTCTGCTTATCAGGAGTCCAAACCTTCTTTCCATCCCAGTAAAGTTTCTTCAGACCAACACTAATAAAACTGTGTCTTGCCTTTTCTTCCAGACCTTGTATATAAGCAGAATACCAATAAATCAAAACTGGGATCTTTGTATTTGCAAAATGTAAATTGTAGGTTTACACATATCAGTAAGGAGCTGTTACAACCATATATTCAACGTAGTAGAAATAACTTATGAAAGAATGTTGCATCATAGAACCTACTAGATCCCTTTTTATTTTTAAAAGTCTGTCAGCCCCAAGGGAAGTTCACATTTGTCTACTTGTCCTCAGACAGTAATGAAAGTGATCCTCCTCTCCTGTAACTGTAGATCATTGTATCAACATTACATTATAAACAGAGGAACAGTCTGAATGACTTGCCATCCTCTGTGAAGAAAACTGTGTTTTGTCTGAAGTGTTTAATGTGTAAATTCTCCCAAGATAGTTGTTTTTAAAATCAGTATGCTGATACCTTTATATACCATTTCAGTCAAATGGACATTTTCTTATATTTTCATAATAGTCTTCATCAACAGCAACAACAAAAATAAATTTTTTTTAAAGGGGAGAATGATGATTTTTATTTTAATATATTTTATTGATTTTTTACAGAGAGTAAGGGAGAGGGATAGAGAGTTAGAAACATCGATGAGAGAGAAACATCGATCAGCTGCCTCCTGCACACCCCCTTCTGGGGATGTGCCCACAACCAAGGTACATGCCCTTGACCGGAATCGAACCTGGGACCCTTGAGTTCGCAGGCTGATGCTCTATCCACTGAGCCAAACCAGTTAGGGCCAAAAATAATTTTTTATTAGACCTTGTTATTTTTCTCAGAGGAAATGGACATTAAGATAATAGATCTAATATCAGCATATTCTGGTTTCTTCACACCCAGTCCTCTGTAAGACATCGGTTTTTGAATTGGACCATGGGAATAAACATTTTCACTTAGCTTTTTATACATAGAAATTTCAGCCTCATTTTGTTTGGATGTATTCATACAGATACTTTAATCAGAGATGGTCTTTCCTTTCAGTTTAAATAATTTAATTTAAAACTTGGAGATCTTTCTGTTATAAAGGGTTCACAGTGTGCTAAATTCTCTTTAAGGGTAATTTCTTTGCTTTTATGTTGTAGGTTATAATCTAAAGAGAGTTCCTAAATAGTTTTATAATTCACTTAATTTAGAAAGGAGGGTTTTTGATGTTGCTAATACCTCTGCTGTTATTAACTAACATTCAAGTACCATTATGTGCCTTGTGTACAGTGCATTAATGGATTATTTTGTGGATTATCTCAGTCCTCAAAGACTTCATGAAGAACCCGAAGATGAGTAATCCAAACAATTTGTCCAAGGTTAATGGTGGCAGAGCTGACGTATTTATTCCAAAGCCAGGTCTATGTAACTTCAAAAACCTATGTTTCTCCTGTTGTCTTCTTTCTGATTCTCAATTTCGTTGAGTTTGACTTTTATAAAAGAGGTGAAATGTGTCTTTAAGTGGGATTGTGCATTAAAGAGTACCAAATTGAAGGCTAGCTCAAGCTTAAAGGAAGGGTCGAGAAATCCTAGAAAATTTACTTTACTCTGATGAGCAGGCTGGACTGAAGGTGGTTGTCAAACTGAATTTAATGAGTCCTTTTTAAAAAGTAGGTGAGGTTTAACTTCTGACGAGCTTTTGTTTATATGATTGCAGCAGCATGTTTGGATTGGGAATTCCTTCCCTTCCGTGGGCGCTGCAACCCGCGATGTGAACTGCTCAGCAGGCAGCATAGTCGTCTCTGTCGCGCAGAATTGTATGGAGGAGCCGGGTTTCTGGGACTGTGACATGCATTCCTCTCCCTTTCCTTTGTTGTTCTGTGGCATTCAGGGACCATCCTGCTCACTGTCATTTCTCTAGAACAGGTAGACCTTCAGGTCCTTAACTCTGGCTGATCCTCCTCACAAAATTGTAACCTTCTTGTTTCCAAATAGGATGAGGCGAAAGGCAGAATTGTTGTACAAGCTGGTAGGCTAAAATCTAGCATTTCTAATAAATGTTTTTGGCATTTGATGCTAATGAGAACAGTGTTTTTATGTGAGCACTTCTGATTTAGCCATGACAAATATAAATATAGGCAACTGTCTATTCTAGAGTTGTTTTGCATTTACAGACTAACGGAAAGCTTAAATCAAGCAGCTTTTGCTGGTCAGTGTAACTATAGGTTTTAAGAAGAAACTTTCTCTTTTTTCTTCGATGGGGAAAGTGTTTATGTTTTTAGTTCCTCTTGCTTGAATGAAGGAACTACTTTGCCTCCTCCATCCCACCCCCGCCCAAAAAAAGCTTTCAAAAAGCTCTGAAATGGAGTTTTAACTGAAGCAGGACTGTACACTTGGCTAACTTACTGATAACAGGATAGAAGGATAGAGAAAGCTAGATAATTTTGGAGAAGAGCTCGCAAAGGCATTATGAAGCCTTTTTTTTTTAAATGAGAAATACATGCAATGAAAGTTGAATGTATTCACCTGGAAAGCTGCTGATGAATATCCTTTTGGGATCCTCCCCTGCGACTTCCAGATAAATACCCTCAAGACTGAGGACCCAGCCCGGCCGGTGTGGCTCAGTGGTTGAGCTTTGACCTATGAACCAGGAGGTCAGGGTCTGATTCCCAGTCAGGGTACATGCCCAGGTTGTGGGCTTGGTCTCCATTACGGGGCATGCAGGAGGCAACCGACAAATGATTCTCTCTCATCATTGATGACTCTATCTCTCCCTCTCCCTTCCTCTCTTAAATCAATTAAAAAAAAATAAAAAGACTGAGGACCCAGTGCTGCTCTCTGTAGAGTTTACCCCCACCTTTCCCCTCCCTCTTCCCTTGGGGGCATCTTCCTTGTCTCTTTTTAAAAATATATATTTTATTGATATTTTTACAGAGAGGAAGGGAGAAGGAGAGGGATAGAGAGTTAGAAACATCGATGAGAGAGAAACATTGATTCAGCTGCTTCCTGCACACTCCCCACTGGGGATGCGCCCACAACCAAGGCACATGCCCGTGACCGGAATCGAACCTGGGACCCTCCAGTCTGCAGGCCGACGCTCCATCCACTGAGCCAAACCAGTCAGGGCTTCCTTGTCGCTTAAGTTCCAGGCCCCCCCCCCCCCCTTTTTTTCCCCTCTGTAACTTGTTTCCTGAGCTGATTTCTTCTACCTCTGTGATTTTCTAAATAAACTTTCTCAGGCAAAAATCCAAAGTTAAATATATAAGGATAATTTAATAAGCTGTATAACCAGACTTTATTCTTACATTAGTATGAGAAAGGAGAAAATATATGAAACCTTTCCTAAAATGATGGAAATATTATTAGCTAGTCTACCATTAATACAGAGTAAAGAACTAATCTAAAAGTCTAAATACCCAGGATGCTCATGTCCATTCTATGATTGACACAGCCTTTTATTAACTAGTTGCCTTCCTTTTGTTAAATGTTAAAATGAATGTTCACAATAATTGAAAATTATTGTTTTATCAAGCTGTTAAAACTAATAATAATTGATGACTTATTAAAATCCAGTGTTATGTTTTATTTTTTTAAATATATTTTTTTTAATTGATTTTAGAGAGGAAGGGAGAGAGATAGAAACATCAGTGATGAGAGAGAATCATTGAGCTGGAAATCTGGGCATGTGCCCTTAATAGGAATTAAACCATGACCTCCTGGTTCATAGGTCAACACTCAACCACTGAGCCACACTAGCTGGGCTGATTTATGTTTTAACAACACTGCACGTGAGGACTGGAAATACGTGTGTTTTAGTTTGGGGAAACTTTTAATTAATCCAGTGACTGGGGCTGGAAAATAATTCCTTTTAGGCAAAATGAAACATTGAGAAGGCCTCTTGTAGCTATAGTATTGTATGCATTAAGTTAAGAACACACACTTAATCGTTTGTCTTGGAAGGGAAACACAGGGCATGTTTAACCTGCTTTAGAGACAGTGTTTTAAAAAAATTTTAATAGCGTCTGTTTCCATATGAATAAGGATATGCTGATTGACAGTCCTTCACTCTTACCTGTTCATCAAAATAGATGTCTACCAAGTGTGCTCATATAGAAATGCTCATTACATCCCCAACACTTAGTACAATGCCTGACACATAATAGGTAATAATTAGAATTATTATCATGTATGAAGTGAATATATACATGATCTGTAATGTAAGCCTGCCTTCCTGTAAGTTTTTTTGGAAATTATGAAGTTTACTTCAGTAGAAAAAGTTGGTACAGCTAAATATTGGTTGGGGAAAAGAGGACTAATTTTGGAAACTTGGCTAGAGAAAGACATAAATGTATTTGGATAGGCATTTATGTACCTTGCACTATTTTTTTTGTTGTTGTTGGAATGAGTCAATGAAGGTACTGTATTACCAGTGGTGAAAGCATTTAAGTTGGAAGTTGGTTGTTTTTGTAGTCAAGGGAAACCCAGGGATGTTGAAGAAGGGATTAACTGTTACAGCTCAGGTAGGGAAACAAAAAAAAGTGTGTGGGGATAAGGTTTTCTATAGATGGGAAGAAAAAACATACATACGTAATATATATATATGTATATATAAAAGCTCGGGAGAAATTAATTTATAATTTTTCACTAAAAATAGTTATTTAAATACTTTTGTTTATAAGAGAAATCTTTAAGCTTAAAAATTGAGAGATATTAAAAAAGAAAGATAGCTTGAACATATAAATGTTCCATAGATATTTTATATTCTTACCCATATAGTATACTGGGTCCTATTTATTTATTTATTTATTTATTTATTTATTTATTATTTTAAAAATTGATTTCAGAGAGGAAGGGAGAGGGAAAAAGAGATGGAACTTCAATGATAGAGAATCATTGATTAGCTGCCTCCTGCACACCCCCTACTGGGGACTGAGCCCACAACCCAGGCATGTGCCCTTGACCAGAATTGAACCCGGGACCCTTCAGTCCGCAGGCGGACACTCTATCCACTAAGCCAAACCGGCTAGGGCTACTGTGTCCAATTTTTAGAAAATGTATTATTTCTTGAATTCAAAATAGTAAAGTGTAAAAAATAATGACTATAAGAACTAACCTGAAACCACACCTCGCAATTGAACTAAATTTCTATCTAAAAATACCTCATCTTCATCTTTAATTTAAAGTGGTAAAACAGTACCTTAAATATATAAATAAGTCTAAATTATAGTTCAATATAAGATATTTTTCTAAAGTCTTACTGCCCCGAAAGCCCATTTTCCGGTGAAGTTTTGGAGGGCCTTTTAGCAGATAAACTTTTCCTAAAGTGGTTCTTTGAGTCCGAATTCCTTTAGCCCTGAGTCCCTGGAGCTGATGTCAGAGGCAAGAGCAAAGTGTTAAACTTTTTTACATGTACTTTCCAATTTGAGGAAAAAACATATGGGCATGTGTGTTTGAAATTAAAATACGTAAGATACACATTTGTGTCATTTTTTTTGAAGCCGTTGTGTCACTAATAACTTCTCCAAGTAGGAAAGCTTTGTAACAACACAGCTGAGCACTTGCTAGCAAAATTCCCGCCATCTTATTTTCCTGTTGCTCCGTGCCCCTTACAAAATGTAATACAGAAGAGGTTTTGGAAAGTCCTGAGTGTAGGGTCCTCTGAAGTGCGTGATCTGCCTTTCGCTGCTTTTGCCCCCAACCCCCTGGATGGACAAGATGCTGACCAGCCTCGACTTTGCTGCTCCCAGGGTTCTCTGGCGCTGCTGCCCAGGGCTGGTTCAAGGCACTATACACCAAGCATCGGGCTAGCATTCCTACTTAAGAAAGCTCTGCGGCTGGAAGAATGTGAATTCTTAACTTGATTTAATTGCTATGACTAAATTCATGTTCAAATAGCCACATATCACTAGTGGGATACCGATTGGACAGTTCAGATACAGGATATTTCCATCGTCACAGAAGTTTCCTTAGCGCGGCTCGAGGGGTCTCTTTCTAAAGTGCCACTGGCTTGGCACAAGTCTCTGAACAAGTAGACAGTCTCCTCAGCATTTTAGTTTGTAAAACGTAGGTGGAGTGCGGATACCTTTTGATTGCCAAGAATATTAATGTGTGAACAAAAACACTGCAGAGCTTTGTTTCCTAAGGAAAAAAAAATCTTAAAAATATCCTAGAAAACAGCCCGACTGGCATGGCTCAGTAGTTGTGTCAACCTATGAGTCAGGAGGCCAGGGTTTGGTTCCCGCTGGGGGCACATGCCCAGGGTGTGGGCTCGATCCCCAGTGTGGGGCTTGCAAGAGGCAGCCAATTGGTGATTCTCTGTCATCGTTGATGTTTCTGTCTCTCTCTTCCTCTCCCTTCCTCTCTGAAATTAGTAAAAATATATTTTTAAAAAATATCCTAGAAAACAGATGATGGTATTTCTTAGAGTAATATTAACTATTAAAAGATGTCTAGTAACTGCTAGCACAATGGTTTGTTGATTGAGGGGATTTATGCTAATGTATCTTTGGGGGATCTGTAATACATTATCACTTTTCCATTTAGGTACTTAAAGCTTTCGCCAAAGCACCCAGAATCAAATACTGCTGGAATGGACATCTTTGCCAAGTTCTCTGCATATATTAAGAATTCAAGGCCAGAGGCTAATGAAGGTAAAAAAGAATGTTTGAATTATCACTGCAAAAAACAAAAACAGCAACCACCCCTATTATGAGAATGATTATAAATGAATACTTTGGAGTCCAGACATTCCCATATGTGTTAAAAACTGGCTTTCACAGTTGATCAGAGATTTGAGAAAAACCAGGTTAAGTCCTTAGTTCATGGGACAGTACCTAGCAATATAGTAGGTGTGTGATAAAATGTTTATTGAGAGAATTTGTTCTCATATTGTGTGAAGGGAGCTATACAAAGAACTAATGGCACATCAAAAACAGTGGATTGAGCCCTAACTGGTTTGGCTCAGCGGACAGAGCATCAGCCTGTGGACTGAAGGGTCCCAGGTTCAATTCCGGTCAAGGGCATGTACCTTGGTTGCGGGCACATCCCCAGTAGAGGGTGTGCAGGAGGCAGCTGATCGATGTTTCTCTCTCATCAGTGTTTCTAACTCTCTATCCCTCTCCCTTCCTCTCTGTAAAAAAAAATCAATAAAATATATTTAAAAAACAAACAAACAAAAAACAATGGATTGATGGCACTTACTTAAAACCATTACTAAATCTTGTTTATTGTTAGGTGCCAGCATTCTAAAATCAGCCTCAGTGGATTTTTGTGCTAATTACCCTTACAGAGCAATTTTTGGATTTTCTCTAAGAGAGCCTTTAGACCCACCAGCCTTCCAAATTTCTCTGCATCCTAAAAGGATTTTAATTTCAAGTCATATTTTCATGGTGAGAATGGTTTAGGTAATAGGGATGTGATTTTCTTTTATTTATTAAAGGACACACTCTCTCATTAGTTCATTCACCAAACTTATATTTGGTATATTGGAGGAAAGCCTCTTTGAAAGAGGTCCTTTTGTATTGTTTCTCCCCCCCCCCCCCTATTTTTTTTTAAATTGAATTTTAGAGAGAGAGGAAGGGAAGAGGAAGAGAGAGAAAGAGAAACATTGATGTGAGAGTGAATCAATTGGCTGCCTCTGAATGGCTGCTTCCCGAATGCTCCCTATGGGGATCATGCCTCCAACTGAGGCATGTGTCCTGATCAGAATCAAATCGTCAACCCTTTAGAGCACGGCAGGATGCCCAAGCAACTGAGCCACATCGGCTGGGCTGAAAGAGGTCCCATTTAATGAACCTGTTTAACCACACCATCCACTAATTTCCCTTTTTCTTTCCTTTGGGATGTTAAGAAACTGTGTAGGGAGAGCATTAGTATTTAATTAAGACTAACAACAATAACCAAAAAGCTAGCTCCTCAAGGTTTTAATCATCGTTTTTATTTATTGATTTGATTTTGTTCCATTTATTTATGCATTCATTGATTAATTCTTGTGCCCTGGCTGGGATGGAACCAGCAACCTTGGGGTATCAGGATGACGCCTTAACCAACTGAGCTACCTGGTCAGGGACTCCACCATTGTTTTATAGGGGTGGGGGACGTCCTGTCTGTGGGCAAAGGCCGTGAGATCATTTGGTCTGGCCCTGCCAAGGCATTAGGGGTGAGTTCATTAAATGTTTGACCAAATATAACAGGCTAATTTTTTAAGCTGATAATTTTGTATGGCCCTCGGATAATCTTATAAATATCCAAATGGCCCTTGGCAGAATAAAGGTCCCCCACCCCTATAGACTGTTGAATTTTTTTTTCATATATATTTTCCTATTTAAAGAAGAAATATATGAATATGTGATATTTAAATATATAAAATATTCATTTGTGTGCTTTTTGAACACAAAGCCGTTGTGTCACTAATGACTTCTCAAAGTAGGAAAACTTTGTAATAACACAACAGAACACTTGTTACCAAGATTCCTGACATCTTATTTCTCTGCTCAGTGCCCCCCTTACAGAATGTGATACGCGGGAGGAACTTCTGAGTGTAGGGTGATCTGAAGTGAGTGATTTGCCTCTTGCTGTTTTTTTGTCCCCAACCCTGTGGCTGACCCTCCGGGGTTCTTTTGGGTGGGAGTTTATGGCAGCAAATGGCCAAGAGTATGAAAGTGGGGTCGGGTGGGGTGGGGGAGCAGAGCTTAGAGAATAGCATTTTAACAGTTGCTGGTTTCCTTATCATTTAGACAGATTTCCAAGCTTTTCGGGCTTTTTAAAAATTATTATTGCATTTCATGAATTAGTATTGAATTTCAAGGGTTCCCGGAATAATTAATATTCACTGCATGAAATGTTTTTCTACAGTGAAGGGAGAAAAGGGAGAAGGTTAGTGATCAGGCCTGGCTTACATCTATTAAATGTGTTCGAGAGGCTGTCTTGATTTGGGAGCAACTCTCCTTCGTAATTGACTTTTTTTCTGACTCGTGTTTCTGTCTAAGCATTTTACACACTAAGAAAACAGTTACACTGGAGCACGCTCTGTCCACAGTTCCTATACTCTTCTGCCTTTCCTTTTCATAAAACTGTCTTTTATACCCAGATGCTCTTGGCTGCATAGTTCTTTGAATGCTCTTAGTTAAATCATAATGTTTTCATTTCTCTTTGTGGCTTTTGGAAGCTGGAGAGTGGTTGAATTTCTTTTGACACTTGGTGGGGAGGAGAGGGAAAAAATGTGTTTGCTTAAAAAAATTGCTTTGCTGGACAGGTTTGGAGGCAGAGAATGAGTCATTTAAGTATAGCTTTGTACGTATTCTATTTTTTCCTATCAATTTGTTACTGTCTTAAGTAGCCACCTATGCTTACTTACTGTCCTTAGAATTCTGTAACCAATAAGAACAAACAACAGTGAATTACACAGTGCATAACTTAGAAGGCCTTATATTAAATTACCTGTTGGTAAATAAGAAATCCAGTTGCTAAGCAACTTCTCCCCACAGGGGCCTGTCACTGCCATGAGACTTGAGAAAACAATGTTCCAAATAATTTTGTACCTTAATGGGTCTCCCTTATGTATATTTGTTGCAAGTCTCTTACCTGTCTCATACAATTAAATGCCTTAAATAAGCATAGTAAATCAATGATCCACCTCCTTATTTCTCCAAATAATGAACAACTTACATAGAGATGGATTTGTTATTTTATATGGTAAGTCATTATAGGCAGGTCTTTGATTAGTTTTGCCAGCCTGTGAAATATTTTATAAACTCTAATATTTTACAAAGCTTTGGGCAATTTTAAGACCTCATTCTAAGTAAGGGATTAAATGCCTAGATGCTACAGTATTTTAGGTTGGGATCCAAAGTAAACATAAGATTTAAAGAATAAAATAAACACTGATGATAGATAGATTGAGAGGTAGAGAGATTGATAGGTAAAATATATAATTCTTTTGGTAACATGTCCAAGTTGGTTTGGAGTAAGAGTTTGTGAAATCTTTTGAAGCATTAAAGGAGATTAATGAGTAATTCCTTTTACGGGGATGGGTTAGGTACGACCTGTCCCAAATCTGTTTATCCCCCCAGTCAATTTATATAACTTATTAAGCCCCCAAATGTAACTGATCATTTATTAGTCTGTTTGGTGTTTATAATAATATTCTTCATTTCCCTGAATTTACTAGTGATGAAAACCTGCCATTATATGCTCTGAAGCATATTCCTTAATGTCCAAATTCCTATTTTTAAATGGAGGAATTGAATCTTTAGGTTCTAATGAGTTCCTATTCATTCAAGATTCATTCTCCTTCCCTTCCTCTCTTTCTGGAAAAGTGGAATCAGAGGATGATTGTTAATCATTGTAGCTATGAAACTGCATTATATATTTAACCATCTTTACGCACTACTTCTCCTGTTTTCCTCTAATGTGTTACCTAGCCTTTAAACATTGTTTATGTCAGATTACCCTTTATTAAAACTAGCAGGAGATTTAAAATATAGTTTTATCCATGTAAGTGTTCATAATTTTTGTTTTCTTCTTTGTGAATTGTATTGATTTCTACAACAATTAGGGACTTGTTACATTTAATGATATCTGCCTTATGTTTACTCATTCAAATTATGCAGGTAATAGAGTTATGCCTGCTTATTTAAAAAGTTCAAGTAGTATAAATGTAAATTTAATAAAATTTCAGTGCTCCTTAATCACATTATGTAATCTCTTCCCCAACAGTACGCAATCTTTTTTCTATGTAATTTTGCAGTGTACATAAATGGTGTATTTATATATTTACATTATGCACTTGTCTTTTTCACATATTATGTGGTGGAAATTCTTTAGAATATCGAACTTTACTTCATTGTCTAAGAAATGCTGCTTAATATTTCATAACATGGATTTTTAACCATATCCCTGTTGATAGACATTGAGATTGTCTCCGTTTTTTTTCATTATGACAAACAATACTGCCTTGTACTAGATTCCAAATAGGTTAAAACATTTTATTTTCCAAAAGTGTATACCAGTTAATATTTCCACTAACGTGAAATTTCGTATTCATTTCCCCATACTTCTGACCCTGGTGTGTGCATGTGTGCTAATCTTAAATTTTGCTGTGTTCTCTTAGGCAAAAAAGGGTGTTTTGATTTCCATAATTTAAAACTGACTGTATGGCTTCTATTATACTTACTCATTTTTTTGAGAGCCTTTGAAAGACCTTTTTAGAGATCCGAGTGTTACTACAGCAGGGGTATTGGAGAACAATAGTGCTACTTATTAATTACAAAAGACAAGGAGCTACTTTCTGGTGGCTAGCTACTGCCTCCTAGTGGTTAATCTTTACATTTTCTTATTCTCAACCAACTTCAAATTCCTTTGTGGTGGTTTCAAAACTTGTTTATTAAATGATGCTCTTTAGTGCCTTTCGATACTTCTATTTTTCTTTATTTTGTTGGCCATCTCTTATATTAACACATAAAAATTGTAGCAAACTAATTCAGCATTCTTTGTGTTCACTAATATACCTTTTATTCTGACATTTCTAACTTTGAAAAATTACCCAAGATTCTAGTCAGGTACAACAATTCAACTTGATTGCAGGTGCTGTGTTAAGCCCAAAATTATAGAAAGAACAATAATTGTAATGTTTTGTTATCTTAATTTTAGTTCGCGCCTTACATCTGGGATCCTAAGCATCATATGATATAAACCTTGTAAATTTAAGATATTTTATTTTCTATTGGATACATTTGAAAATTAATTCATAAAAAGGATTTATTTAGAATAGGTTGAAGATTACTAGCTTGCTCACTTGCCATACCACTCAAGTCCATTGCAGACATCATTTCAGTGTTTAAATTTAGGTAATGTTATCTTCCTTACTGGCCATGCTTCTGTTCATTGTAATCATACAAGGAAGAAGTTCATGATTTATTAGACTATTAGTTTAATGTAAATCAGCCCTGAGTTTAAAAATATAAAGGTTTTAAAATGTAATAGTAATAGAAAGTACCTGTATCAAGGACTGAACATAACTAATAAATTTTTCTTTCTTTCTATTGAATTGATTGGGGTGACACTGGTTAACAAAATTATATAGGTTTAGGTGCACACATCCTCACAACACATCTGTACACTGTAGTGTGTGCTCACCATACCAAGTCAAGTCTCCTTCCATCACCATATATGCCCCCTATACCCTCCACCTCCCTTCGGCCCCCTCCACGTGGTAATCACCACATTAATACATTTTTTAAAAGCATATTAAAAACTACAAGATATTCAGTGATACTGCCTTTTTTTGCATTTAAAATTTTGTGCAGTCTTTTATTTTTAGCTATTATGGAAATGTAGACAGTTATAATCATTATCCCAATGTTTCTGTGGTAAACTTGGTCTGTAACATTACATTCGTTTCCAGGTGTACAACATAACAATGTGATCTTTGTATATGCTGTAATCACCACAGTAAGCCTAGTTTCCCCCTTCACCAATTTTGCCCGTTCCCCAACCTCCTTTCCCTCTAATAACCATCCATCTATCCTCTGTTTCTGTGAGTTTTGTTTGTTCATTTGTTTTGCTCTGTAGATTCTACATATAAGTTAAACAATATGGCCCAGGCGTACCTCAGAGATACTGTGGGTTCTGGTGCAGATCACTGCAATAAAGCGATATCTCAGTAAATGAGTCACATGAATTTTTGGCTTCCTATGAAAGTTATGTTCCTTCTATAATCCAGTGAGTGCACAAGTCTTTTATGAATCATAATCTTTTTGCGGTGCAGGGTCTTGTCTCCATGTTGGCAGCTGACTGATCAGGGTGGTGGTGGTTGCAGGTTGGGGTGGCTGTGGCAATTTCTTAAAATAAGAACAATGAAGTTTGCCTCCTTGGCCGATTCTTCCTTCCTTTCATGGACGGTTTCTCTGCAGTATGTGATGCTGTTCGATAGCATATTACCCACAATAGAACTTCTTTCAGAATTAGTCAGTGCTCTCAAACCCTGCTGCTGCTGTTTGAACTGAGTTCATGCGATATTCTGATCCTTTGTTGTCGCTTCAGCAGTCTTGACAGCATCTTCACCAGTAGATTTCATCTCAGCAAACCACCTTTTCTCCTCATGCATTCGAAGCAGCCCCTCATCCGTTTTATCATGAGATTGCAGTGATTCAGTTACATCTTCAGGCTCTACTTCTGATTCTAGTTCTCTTGCTGTTTCCTCCACATCTGCAGCCACTTCCTCCATGGAAGTCTTAAACCCCTCAATGTCATGCGTGAGGGCCGGAATGCACCGCCTCCCACCTGTTAATGTTGGTATTTTTTACCTCTTCCCATGACTCATGAATGTTCTTAATGGCATCCGGAATGGTGACTCCTTTCCAGAGGTTTTCAATGTACTTTGCCCAGATCCGTCAAAGGGAGCATGATTTATGGCAGCGATAGCTTTACAAAATGTATTTCTTAAATAAGACTTGACAGTCAAAATTACTCCTTGATCCATGGGCTGCAGAACTTCAAGAACTTTCCTTTTCATGAATTCACAGCGTGGCTAATTGTTTGGCGCAAGAGGCCTAGCTTTTGGCCTACCTTGGCTTTCAACATGCCTTCCTCACTGAGCTTAATCATTTGTAGCTTTTGATTTAAAGTGAGAAATAATGTGATTCTTCCTTTCCCTGAATACTTAGAGGCCATTGTAGGGTTTTTAATTGGCCTGTTTTAATATTGTTGTGTCTCAGAATAGGGAGGCCTGAGGAGGAGAGAGATGGGGGAATGACCGGTCAGTGGAGCAGTCGGAACACACACAACATTGATTGATTAAGTTCCGTTTGATATGGGTGTGGTTTGTGGTGCCCCTAAATAATTACAATATTAACATCAAAGATCACGAATCAGGTATCACCATAATGAATATAATAACAATGAGGAAGTTTGAAATACTGCAAGAATTACCAAAAATGTGACAGAGAGGCACGAAGTGAATAAACACTGTTGAAAATGGCACTGAGCCCTGCCAGTGTGGCTCAGTGGTTGAGCGTTGACCTATTAACCAGGTCACGGTTCGATTCGTGGTCAGGGCACATGCTGGGGTTTCGGGCTCGATCCCCAGGAGGGGTCATGCAGGAAACAGCCAATCAGTGATTCTCTCTCATTATTGATGTTTTTCTCTCTCTCCCTCTCCCTTCCTCTCTTTGAAATAAATAAAAAATATTTTTTAAGAAAAGAAAAATGGTACTGATAAACTTTGCTCAACACAAGTGGCCATAAACCTTCAATCTGTAAAGAACACAATATCTGTGAAGCACAGTAAAGCAGACTCAGTCAGATGAGGTATCTCTGTATTTGTCTTTGTCTGACTTATTTCAGTGTAAAACCCATCATTCCTTTTTATCTAGTTAAGGCCACTGTCTATTGTCTGAACTACTTGAAGGGACCAAGGGATGAGTAGGTGGGAGCATTGGAAGAAGAAGTGTTGGGTTAGGATATATTTATGTTGCTGGTGAACTATCTAATGGGCAGCATGTGGAACTTACATTTTCCCATAATAGATCCAACTTTATTCACATTTATAGCTAAAAAGGTTGTCAACTCATAACATTTAACTTCCTTTTACAACCAATACTGTAATCATTTGTGTAAGTTTATATATTCTGGGAGTGGGAGGTGAAGGTGGATTGGGAAGGTTAAGGTTAAGAAAGGATGAGAGAAGATCTGTCTATATTTATTCCATATTCCTTTCTAATGATGTCCCCACCTCCTCTCTACGAAGGTCACTAACTTGACTTTCCAGATATACAGGGTTGGCTCTGTCCCACTTCTCTCTAAATCACGACAATTATAGCATCTTAATCTATTTGTCTAGAGACACCCTCAATTCAGCTCTAATCTGATTCTGTTTTTTATGTTATATGCAATATGCTATTCTTGGCTTTCTGTGTAATATTAGTGCAAAAACTTCAGGTTTTTTGCTCCAGATTGTTTGCATTGGGGTTTAACAACACATTTTGTGGTGAAAAATCCAAATATTCTTAGGGGAGTAGGACTTAAAATTGAAAGTAAAAATTCTGTTTCAGCAGGATTTTCTTCCCTAGAATTGAACTAGAAGGTTTGCTCTTTCTCACCAATCTTTCCAGTTTATTATTTTTATTATCTTTTAAAATATATTTTCATTGATTTTTAGAGAGGAAGGTGGGGGGAGAGAGAGAGAGAGAAAGAGAAAAACATCAATGATGAGAATCATTGATGGGCTGCCTCCTGCAAACCCTGTACTCGGGAATGAGCCTGCAACCCAGGCATGTGCCCTTGGCTGGAATTGAACCCAGGACCCTTCAGTCTACAGGCCGATGCTCTATCCACTGAGCCAAACCAGCTATGGCTAATCTTTCCAGTTTAAACATCATCTATGCTATGTATTCATATGTAGGCTGTTGAGCTATAAATAAGATTTTACAGACACCATTGTCTGAAACTGTCATGCTTGTTTTGATATTTATCCGAACAAATCTGTCTCACGCCCCTGCGCCATGTAGGTAAGCCCAGGAGGGCAGGCACCTTGTCTGTTTTTTCTTTGTGCTAGTGTCAGAGCGAGCATTTGACAAACAGTTACTGACTGAAAGTAATGCTTCTACTTTGGGCTTGGGTGGGCTCCCTTCTCATCGTATTCCCATCTTTCTTTCAGCATTGGAGAGGGGTCTCTTGAAGACACTGCAGAAACTGGATGAATATCTGAATTCTCCCCTCCCTGACGAAATTGATGAGAACAGCATGGAGGACATTAAGTGTTCCACACGTAAATTTCTGGATGGCAATGAAATGACATTGGCTGATTGCAACCTGCTGCCCAAACTGCACATTGTGAAGGTAGGCCCGTAGGATGTGGTGTCTCATTGCCACTAGACCTAGTCAACTATGTACTAAGACAGCACTTCTTCGTGCGTAAACTTTTCTGGTCTTCTGACATGACTGGGGACCCCCCTCCCCCCCAAAAAAATAGTGTACTTTAACGCTGCTTAGGCCTTACACATCATAGAGTTAATGAAATGGAAATCATGTCTGAAAATTGAGGTGTGTGAGAAAGAGGGATATTACATTTTTCTCTGACTGCATAAAAATTCAGAGATGTAACCGGTAACTTTGGATTGGAGTTTGCTAACTGACATGCAATAGATTCTGCTCTGTGATCACCTGGCTTTTTCTATCCAAGGGACACATGCTTATTGAGCATGTATTGTATGAGACACTGCTAAATAGAATAGGAATAAACACTAGTTGTGCAGTAAAGGTTGAGATAGAGGAAAACAGATCTAAAATAGTGTGTGTGTGTTTTAAGTATCTGCCCAGGGATTTCCCATGGCCGTCTCTCTGGATGGCCAGAGCAGGTGTTTGCAGTCACTGTCACATTTCTCAATCTCTGGTGTGGTTTGCAGTCCTCGTCATTATTTAAAACTAGAGTCCCGGTGCACGAAATGCATGCACTAGAAGGGGGTCTTCCCTCATCCCGGCCTGCGCCCTCTTGCAGTCTGGGACCCCTCAGGGGATGTCTGCCTGCTGGCTTAGGCCCACTCCAGTCAGACATCCCTCTCGCAGTCTGGGACCCCTCAGGGGATGTCTGCCTGCTGGCTTAGGCCCACTCCAGTCAGACATCCCTCTCGCAGTCTGGGACCCCTCGCTCCTTACCACCTGCTTACTCGCTCCTTACCACTCGGCTCACTGCTCAGCGCTGCCACGGAGGCAGGAGAGGCTCCCGCCACCGCCACTGCACTCGCCAGCCCTGAGCTCGGCTTCTGGCTAAGTGTCTGCATTGAGCGTCTGCCCCCTGGTGGTCAGTGCATGTCACAGCGACTTGTTCCACCGTTTGGTCGATTTGCATATTGGCCTTTTATTATATAGGATTCTAGTTAGATTGAAGGTGACTTCTAACTTCATTCTCCCCCTCTCTGATGAAATTGATAGAATGGTATAGAGGACATTAAGCTTTCAAATAGAAGGAGTTCTCAGAGTTTCACAAAATCAGTTTTCCTTAAAATCTAGAGATGTTTCTGGTTAACATGGAAAATAAATGTTAACTTTTGATCTCTTTGTCTTTCAGGTGGTGGCCAAAAAATATCGCAACTTTGATATTCCAAAAAGAATGACTGGCATCTGGAGATACTTAACTAATGCTTATAGTAGGGACGAGTTCACCAATACCTGCCCCAGTGATAAGGAGGTTGAAATAGCATATAATGATGTAGCCAAAAGACTGACCAAGTAAAACAGCACTTATGAGAGAGGTCTTCACATCGCTTCCTGATTAAGAATATGCTTTTTCTAACAGGCTGCTCCTCTTCCTATAAAATAGAAATTTTATTTTGCATGAATATGACAGTTATTCAAGATTAGGGTAAAGGATAGATAAGGTATAGTAGCTATCTTTAAACATACACTCCTAAGCAGTATTATTTTAAAATTATTTTACCCTGCCTACCTCCCCTAACCCATATCCTTCTCTCTTCTAATTTGGAGAAAGTTCATCAGAAACTTTTTACTTTAGAGGTAGTTTCCTATCTCTAGAGCCCTCCCCATTTTGTCCTTTCACTGTGTATAGATGGCAGGACTTTTGAGGTGCAATGTTTAACGGTTAAAACTAGTAAGCATGACCTCATCAGTCAGCCCCAAACTGGTGCATAATGCATGGTACAAGGGATATTTATGTATTTTTGGAATTTTATATGTAGTAAGAGTATATGAAAGGATTGCTACTGTATCAGAACCCTCTGTTTCAGTTTAGTCTATCCTGGAGAAGTGCTAAAGGTTTCACCACCAGAGGAGAGAGCCTTCCACAGGAAGTCACTACAGATTTTGCTATTCTGTTTTGTACATGGATTTTCACGTTTCCTAAAAGCATTTATTCTTTACACCAATGGTAACATCTGACACTATGTAGAAGCTAAAAGTTCAGAGGGAGGGATAATATTCTCAATCTTTTTTTGAGTATCTTATCCATATAAACTAAACCAGCAGACACCTTGTACCTGTCTCAGTGTGGTGTTTGCTAATGTACTTTGCCCAGTGCCATTCATTTGGAACGTTACTGCTTTCTTTATTTTAAAACGCTCCTTTTTAGGTCAGCATAGATCTTGCTGTTTGTAGATCTTTTGAGCAACACTACATAAACTACTATTTAGTTGACTTAGCTATAGCAGTACAATGAATAGGAAGGTAAAAATTAACACAGAAATTAAGGTTTGTCAAAATACCAAATAGAATTTTGTTTCTAAAGCTTATGTAGGAAACCAAAAAACCCATTCTCCATCCTATATTGAAAATAAGACAAAACACACAGATTAGCAGCTGTTCCCTCCACCCCTATTTACTGTTAGACTTTGGGCTTAAATGCCTTTTGGACTAAATTATAGTTGTTATGGTGAGTGCATATTTACAGCAGTTTTGCCTAATGTCAGCCATTGTGTTTCCTTCCATTACATTTTTCTGCAGCGACGTTGAGGAATAGCATTCTGCATGTTTGTTTTTTAAATTGAAGTTCTAAAGCAGGAATTATTCGTGCTCTAACGAGGGAGGATGGGCTTAGTGAAAACAAAACGAGTTTGCTGTTTATCTACTCATTTTTTTTTCAATTGGACTTTCTGGACGGGGTTGTTACTACAGAACGTTCCGTAATTTTTTTCCTTGTTTAAGAAGCCTATTTCTCGTAGGCTGTTTCTGGAAATGTTAAGTATATTGCTTTAAAATGGCAATGATTCCTCCCTTTGATATGCTAACATTTAGTAAGCACTGGCTGTATGGAAGCAACCTGATTTTTATAAGCATACTGCATTTTTTTTTAATGCACCAGTAATTCGTACAAAAAGATAAGTAAAGCTCCATATTGTATCCATTTGGCTCAGGGAGATTTTTTTGCTTTGTTTTTCTTAAAATTCTCTATTGCTGATCAAAAGTTTGAGCACCCACCTTTTGTGTAATTAATGTTGGATGCTGACTTATCTGGTTCCAGGAAGAACTACTGCAGGTGATCTATTGAGAAATTCTATAGCATTAGCTTCATTGGGTAGAAATGTTACATCTGCCACCACTACACAGACAGCCATCATCACTTTCCCTATTTTTAAATAGCGGTAACTTGGCATCCGGGTAATATTGAACCTTGCTTCAGAGCTTAGGGTGTGAAAGAGAGTCAAAAGAAGGGGTGTTGTTCTTGCCAGTGAACGGTGGACTAAGTGGTGTGGAATAGAGAGCTAATGAGGAAAGAGCATCATTCCTTAGAATAAATAGAATGATGAAAAATACAGTCAAACTCAATTGTGAAGTATTTTTACCTTGAATATTTATTCTCTATCTTTGAAAAATGTATCCGGTGATTGTTCTCTATCTTTAAAAAATGTATCCCATGATGCATCCCTCTCAATGTCCAAGGAACAGGTAGGACTGTTACAACATGGATGAAGGCAGAATGGTTTTTTCTCTGTAGAAAGACCTCATTGCTTTTATCAGGGAAATTAGTTCATGAAATTGAGATTGGCAAATGGACAAAAGGCGGTAAATAGGGTGGTCCCAGCAAATGCTATTTTACCCCACCTTATATTTGTACAAAGATATAGCTTAAATCTTAGAAGATTTGGGGATAAAAGTTTACATGACAATTCATGTGGCGTATGGGTTATATAATGGAAATCATCTGTTATTTCGGCAACTACTGAATCATTTCCCCCTTCACTTAAACCAATAAGGAGATTAGAGCCTGAGTGGAAGCTCTGTTTCCCAAGGGGTTCTGTGACGTTTTCATGTTCAGCAGTTGGAAAGCTCTCCATTTCAGTTGATGACTTCCTTTAAAAAGAAAGAGTAAATGCAGGTTTTCTGTACGGCTCTGTTACTTCTTTTACTAGGATTGTTGACTTGTGATGAAATTAATATAAGACTTCTTTCTTGGTAACTTTGGTTTAGACAACTTACCTTTAAGCCCCTGAGCAATCTGTATACAATTAAGACATTTCTGACACATACTCTTACCCTAAATTTGTCAACTCTAGAATTTAGGCAGTTTTACTTCTGTTGAGTTTTGAGTCTCTCCAGAGTTGCATGTAAATAGCGTTTATTTCTGTGCATTTCAAATATCCATTTAGAAAATATCTACAAGGTAAACATGATAAAAAAATACATATTTTTTTCATGAACATTTTGATACACATTTCATCAAGTTGATTGATCAACCAATTTCTTATACTGGCTGTAATAGTATTTGATTCAAAGAGAGGGAAGCATTCATTATCTATATACTTTGTGGGCTTTTTTATTCCATTCTTTACAAAGTATCAAATGTTGGGGCTGTCAAGTTTATATTTTTATTATGGAAAAATGTTTCAACTCCCCAGGTCATAATGTTGAATAGAATTGGAGTATTTCCTTTAAAATTATTTGAAAAGGCAAATGAAAGCCTATTGAAGAATGCTTGTATTTTTCTTTTGTCTCTGGACCCAGTATATTGCTGGCAGCTATTGTATTAAAATAAAGTATATTTTCACTATCATTAAAGGTTCTTTTTTCTCCCCCCTCATGAAAATAAATAATAATTTGGGGTAAAAGTGTTTTATTTGAGACTTTTTTTCCCCACAAGTGGGTGATTCAGCACAATTAATACATTAAAGGGAAAACCCATATGACCTCAATTGGTGCATAAATAATTTCATAAAAACTGTAATGGTACTCATTCTTAGCAAAATAGAACAGAGGTAAAATTTTAACAAATCTGATAAAGACATCTGCCAAGAACTTCCAACAAATTTCATATATAAATGTGAAACAGAAGCCCTTTCATTAAAGTCAGGAATAAGACAGGATTGCCCTCTATCACAGCTATTTCCAGCTACTTTATTAGAGCAGCATCCTAGCCAGTGCATTAAAATCACTGAGAAGAATTGACCAAATGATTGTTCTTTGCAGGTGAATGCATATACATAAAAGAAATCCAAGACCAATGTACTATTAGAAATAATAAGAAAATTCAGCCAGGTTACTTAGATACAAGCATGAGGAACAAAAATCAATATAACTATCCATATAAAAGCCTAAATGACCAACCAATCAGAATGACTGGAACAATAGGTTGCTATGACGCTCAGTGCAGGAGCTGCCCCCTGGTGGTCAGTGTGCTTCCACGATGGCAACTCCGACCTGTCCCAGTGGCCCACCAGGCCAGCGGCAGCCACTCACTCCCTCAGTAGTCCTACAGGTCCAATCTCCAGAGAACGGACCAGGCACCGACAGACCAGTGCCGCCAGCATGATCCCGACAGCGCTGCCAGCCTCCTGGAAGTCAGCGTTGGGCACCATGGCCGCTTCTCTTCTCTAAATGCTCTGCGAGGAAGAAACAATATAAAAGCAGCCACCAGTTGGCTCCCAACAACCAGTGCGAATGTCAGCAGGACCAATCCGACCAATCAGGATCCCAGGTTGGCAAGGGCGTCCCACCGCCTGTCTGGAGGGCTGAACATGTGCTGCCCCCCCACCCCTCGGGATCCCACCCATGCATGAATTCATGCACCAGGCCTCTAGTATACTAATATTTACCACATTAAAATTAATAGATAATCTAGTAACATTGGTTTCTTCTGGAGGAAAACTGGGTGACTCAGGAAAATGGGTGGGAAAGTGTCATTCCTTTTTGCACTTTTAGGATTTGTAACAAACATCACCCTAAAAAAATAAAAAAGGGCTTTAAAGGATAAAGTAAGATATTTAGGATTAAATCTAATAAAGAATGTACAATTCCTTTATGAAGGAAAGCACAAAATATTAGAGGACCTAATAGAAATCTGTTCAATGGATAGGTGTACCATGTTCATGGATGGACAACTTGAAAGCATAAGAATTTTAATTCTGTCTCAAGTAATTGATAAATTCAATATATTGTCCAACAAAATCTCAAGTTGGTTTTTTTGGGGGGGTAGGGGGGGGAGACTAGATAAATGGATTTTTTAAATTCATATGGAAGAATTTATGTCTCCGAATAGCTAATGTTTCTGGAAGGGGGAGGGAAAGGAAACTTGCCTGAAGATACAAAGATTTTAAAGCTTACAGTAATTATTGGGTAGGATATAGTAGGCCACAGCAACACAACACTCCTGCTGCAACGACCAGAAAAAAAAAAAAAGATTTAAAACACCAAAATAAAAAATTTAAAACACCAGAAAACTGGAAGCAATAAAGACTAACTGAGTTGGGATGTCAGAGGAGGAAGTCTTTCTGAGGTGAACTGATAGTCTGGCCATTTTCTCCTCTGGGGGCTTTTGCTGGAACTGAGGTTTGGATTTGGGCCATGCAGAGGGACTCTGCTGGAGAAAAAACCACAAGGTTCTTGGTCATAGGGCACACTGGAAACCAGAGACACCCCAAATACATGGCTGGTTTTCTCAGAAGACATTTGCTGAACTCCAGAGCTGGACATGACATTCTAGAAGCTAAGCCAAGGGCTTCCAAAAGGCAGAGTGAAATCTCAATTGCACAACATTTAGGAGACAAAATTTCACAAGGGAGGGGCTTTCCCAAAACACAGAAAGCCTTGTGGTTGCCTGGCACTGAGGATGAGAGTGGGAATTGACCTCAAACAGGCACAAGCGGTCTTTTTGGGAGGTAATGGAACTGTTCTAATACGGATTGTGGAAAACGGTTTAGTATCCAGTTATACAAAGAATTCCTACAGCTCAAAGACATCCCACTTTAAAAATCAGCAAGGATTTGAATAGATGTTTCTCCAAGGAAGATATACAAATGACTATTAAACACATAAAAGACACTTAACATTACTTAATCAGGGAAATGTAGATCAGAACCACACACAAAGAGATACCCTCTAGGATGGCTACAATCAAGAAGACAGGTCATTATAAATTGCCAACGATGTGAAGAAATTAAAACTCATTGCGGATGGCAATGTAGAATGGTGCAGTTGATTTGTAAAACACTTTGGCAGTTCCTCAAAAACTTAAAACAGCCCTCAATTCCTCTCCTACGTTTATAACCAGGAGAATTTAAAACTTACATCCATATGTCTTGTACATGGATGCTCATGACATCATCATTCGTAATAGCCCTAACAACCCAAATAGCCATTAACTCATGAAGGGATAAAATGATATACTCCAAAATGGTATATACTATTGGGCCATTAAAACATTGATACAAGCTGCAATGTGAAGACTTTGAGAGCGTCATGCTCAGTGAAAGAAGCCAGATACCAAAGGCCACATACTGTATGATTCCGTGCATGTGAAATGCCTAGAAGAAGCAAGTGTATAGAGATAGATAGTAAACTGGTGTTTGCCGGGAACCGGGGGAGGAAAGAATGAGGAGTGACTGCTGGTGAGTATGGGTTTGTTTTCGGAGTGATGAATATGTTCTGGAATTAGATAATGGTGATGATTGCACAACTTTGTGAAGATACTAAAAACTACTGACTTGTATAGGTTGGAAGGGTCAACTCATGGTATATAAATTATATCTTAAAAAAAATCGAAGGGGGGCAATTCTGCCTTGCTAAAGTTTTTGATAGTCAGTGTATTGAGAGGTTGATTGGCAAAGGTAGTGATGTGTCTGAGTTAAAGTTCAAACTAAATGTCATTCAAAATATATTCTTAAAAGGAGAAAAGCAAAGAAAGAATTGTGCTAATAGTTATTCCACTATAAATGTACTAAAAATCATGTCGTTTTCTTCACCTAAAATGGGTGAATTCTCTACAGATTATAAATTACTAGAGGCCTGGTGCATGAAATTCGTGCACTGGGGCAGGGGGGTGTCCCTTAGCCCAGCCTGCACCCTCTCTAATCTGGGACCCCTTGGGGGATGTCCAACTGCTGTGGGATCAGGCCTAAACTGGCAGTTGGACATCCCTCTCACAATCCAGGACTGCTGGCTCCCAACTGCTCACCTACCTGCCTGATCACCCCCTAACCACTCCCCTGCCAGCCTGTTTGCCCCCAACTGCCCTCCCCTGCTGGCCTGGTCCCCCCCAACTGTCCTCCCCTGCTCGCCTGATCGCCCACAACTGCCCTCCCCTGCTGGCCATCTTATGACCACATGGGGGCGTCCATCTTGTATGAGCGTGTGATGGTCAATTTGCATATTACCTCTTTATTATATAGGATACCTCAATAAAGCTTTCTTTTTAGAAAAATGTTAAAAGCACAAATCTGAAATTAAGAGTTCACCATATAGGTTTAAAAGGATGGACACAACAGAAGACAGGATTGGTGCTTGAAGATAGGTCAATTGAAAAAATCCAAACTGAAGCAAAGATAGAAAAAGATTGCAGAAAAGAAAACAACAAATACTACAAGAAAAGAGCACAGCCCTGACCGGTTTGGCTCAGTGGATAGAGTGTCGGCCTGCGGACTGAAGGGTCCCAGGTTCGATTCCGGTCAAGGGCATGTACCTGGGTTGCGGGCACATCCCCAGTGGGGGGCGTGCAGGAGGCAGCTGATCGATGTTTCTCTCTCATCGATGTTTCTGACTCTCTGTCTCTCTCCCTTCCTCTCTGTAAAAAATCAATAAAATATATTTTTTAAAAGAAGAAAAGAGCATAGAGTGGCCCGGTGCCCCACGAGCGCGCCGGGTGTGCCCGCCCCTTCCCACCGCTCGTCGCGGCCTGGCTGGGCCTCTGCTCCCTGGGCCTCAGCTCCACAAATTCATAAAACTCGGCAAACTCCATATGGAACAGAAACAAAGAAACCAAACCCAAAGAATATCATAGTCAAATTGCTAAAACCAGAGAAAATTCTGAAGACAGCCAGAGAGAAAGGACACATAACTTCTTTAAAGTTTTAATTTTTTTATTTCAGAGAGAGGAAGGGAGAGAGAGAGAGAGAGAAACATCAATGAGGAGAGAGAATTATTGATGGGCTGCCTCCTGCCCTTCCCTTACTGGGGATCAAACCTGCATTTAGGGTCTGTGCCCTGATGGAAATCAAACTGCAATTTACTGGTTCATGGGTTGATGCTCAACCACTGACCCATCCCGGCTGGGCATGGATACATAACTTATGAAGGAGAAATAATAAAACTTATGTCTGGATTTTCAGCAAAAACTTTGAAAGCCAGAGAACAGGGGTATTTTCAAAGTGCTGAAACAAAAAAAATCTGCCAACCTAGGATTCCATACTTAAATGAAAACATTTTCAAAAGTGAAGGCGACATAAAGGGATTAGGATGTTGACTCTTTAAACAACAACAATAATGTCTTGAAGACATACACTATTACAGAATATATAATGAGGAATTTATAACAGTGGTAGAAGGATGGGAGGAAGGTAAGTGGAGTTAAGTACTTGCATGATCCTTACATTATTTAGCAAGTGAAAGTACCAATTTAAGAAAACTATAATAAATCACAAATATTGTAATTCTAGAAAAATGAAGATCATTACAAGAATAAATAACTTTAAAAATCTAATATAAAAATAATAAATCTAGGCCCTGACCGGTTTGGCTCAGTGGATAGAGCATCGGCCTGTGGACTGAAGGGTCCCGGGTTCAATTCCGGTCAAGGGCATGTACCTTGGTTGCAGGCACATCCTCAGTGGGGGGTGTGCAGGAGGCAGTTGATCGATGTTTCTCTCTCATCGATGTTTCTAACTCTCTATCCCTCTCCCTTCCTCTCTGTAAAAAAATAAATAAATAAAAAATAATCAATAAAATATATAAAAAAATAAAAAAATAATAAATCTAATATTCAAGGGGAAATGGTGTTTAAAAAAATATCTAATGACTCAAAGAAAGCAGGGCAAGAGGGCTAGATGAACAAAGGGTAGGACAAATTGGAAAAGCAGCAAAAGGTGCGCTCTAAACCCTACACCGTTAGTGATTATATAAATGTAAGTGGACTAAACAATTTGGTGACAAGTCAGAGAGTGTCAAACTGGATTTTAAAAAATGCTCAACCCAACACATGACATTCACAAGACACAAACTTTATAAGGACCCAGAAAGGTTGAGATTAAAGGATGACAGAGTCTATTCATTGACAGTAAACAAAAGCAAGCAGATTTATCACACAAAGCAGGCGTCAAGGCAAAAAGTACTACCAGAGATGAAGGACAGATAGTCCATTTATAATGTCCTTCTATAATGACGAAAGTTTTATTCACTAGGAAGACAGCCCTAAAACTGTATGAATCTAGTAACACAGCCTTGAATGCAGATACCAAAAGTTAAGCTAAAAGGAGAATTAGACAGATAGGCCATCATAACTGGAGACCACAGCTCTCTCAGTAACGGACCCATCCAGCAGGGGCGCGCCTCGCCCGCACACGCACGCCCAGAGAGGAAGAGCAGATTGGAGTAACACAGTTAACCACTCCGACTTGACATTGGAACGGTATATCCAACGACTGCAGAACACACAAACTTTTCAAGTGCACATGGACGCTTTAGTAAGCAGGCCATATGCTGGCTCACAAGGCAAGCATCCACACATGTCCAAGGAATGAAATCATACGAAGTGTGTTCTCTGATCACAGGGGAATTAAACTAGAAATATATAATTGAAAGCGAGAACAATCCCCGGAATAAGGAATCAGTTATAGCAACTGCAACAAGCCCGCAACCTAAACTGAAATTTAAAAAATTTAATAAACGTGCAAAAGCCAGAAACTATTCTAAGCACTTTACATATAACTCAGCCTCTAGCAATCCCGGTAGAGACTTTGATTCCCATTTTATGGATCAGGAAACTGAGGCCTGGGAGGGTAAGAAACTTGCTCAAGGCCACACAACGAGCGACAGAGGCGAAACTAGAGCCCTGTAGCAAGATGCAGACCGCGACGTGCAAGCTTGAGAAGTGCTTCTGCTTTTCTCATTAGGGGGGACTCGGCTCTCTGAGCCCTGACAGCCAAGGCAATTGGGTTGCCAGGTAAGCAGAGCTCCAGCCGGAGCAAAGACATCCTCGTGTTTGTCCTCCGGGGCAGGTTACCTTACCAGGAGCAGAAGGTGAGGGCCCGGGCCCCCCCAGACCCCGCGTCTCCCAGGCCGGCCTACCACCCTCTGCAGGAGGCCCCAGCCCGCCGGCCCCCGCGGCCCGCGCTGCCTGCGCTTCCCCAGCCGGCGCGGCTCCGCCATGACCAGCAGGGGGCAGGCGCCCCTCCTCTCGCCGCGCGGCTGCAAACTCTTCCTCGGTGACAGCTGCAGGCCGCGCGTCGGTTTGGGGAGCTGTCAGCTCGGTTCCGTGGCATCGCGGGCTTCCTTCCTCTTTATCAGATCGGCCAGGGCCGCCGCGCGCTGTGAAGGCACCTCCGGCCTCCTTCCCTCCTTCCTGTGTCGAACGGACGCTCTCGGGGCGCAGCGCTCAGCGACACCTTCGCTCCTGCACCCGCCGCGGGCCAGGGGCAGGGCCAGGGGCAGGGGCAGGGGCAGGGGCAGGGACAGAACTTCCCCTCCCTGCCCCCCCCCCCCCCCCCCCGGCCACACACAACGCGCTCGCACCCCTTTATTTTGGAGGGGAGCGGGACTTTGCTTTGAGGTCAGCACGCCCGTGGGCTCTGGCTTCCACGCCGGTGCGCCTGGGTCGTGCAGACCTGAGTACTTCACACCCTCGGTTCTCGCCGCCAACCAGGCAGCTGGGGCAGCATAACAGGCCTGGGTGGCAGTTGGGTGAGGAGAGCGAGGGGCTGTGCTGTGGCTAGTCCCGGGGCTCCTCCCGCCCCCATCTCCCCCCCTCCTTCCCCCCCCCCAGCCCCGCCCGGCGATCGCAGGGGCCCCTAATCGCCCTGTGACTGAGGCCGTGCGCCCAGGTGCGGGCCGCAGAGCCCCTCGGATAGACCACCGGACGCAGAGCCGGATCAAGATCCACCAGGAAGCCCTAGCCGGTGTGGCGAAGTGGGTAGAGTGCCGGCCTGCCGACTGAAGGGTCCTGGGTTCGAGTCCAGTCAAGGGCACATGCCCTAGCTGGCAGCCCATCAACGATTCTCTTATTACTGATGTTTCTATCTCTCCCCCTCGCTCTTCCTCTCAAATCAATATATATATATATATAAAACCCACCAGGAACTCAGGAGCCAGGGGCTCTGCTGAGAGCGGAAGGTGACACTGTGTCTGGGAGAAAGGTCCCTCTGCAGACCTCCCTGGAGGGAGGAGTGGCAGCAAGTGAGCTGCGCTGGCCTGGGGGGTCCTTTGGTGAAAACCAGGAAAGCCGGTGGGACGCAGTCTGATGCCATTGCACAGAAATGGGTGAACTTCCATGTCTTCAAATGGTCCCTCTTCCTCTGACCTTCTCAGTCAAATAAGAATAAATAATTTTCTTTAAAATTTTTATATTTTTTTTATTGATTTCAGAGAGGAAGGGAGAAGGAGAGAGAGATAGAAACATCAATGATGGGAATCCTTTACCAGCTGCCTCCTGCACGCCCACCACTGGGAGTGGAGCCGACAACAAGGCATGTGCCCTTGACTGGAATGGAATCTGGGACCCTTCAGTCTGCAAGCTGATGTTCTATCCACTGAGCCAAACCGACCAGGGAAATAATAAATAATTTTCATTTAACACTATATGTCAGTTAATGTACTAAGCTTATATACAAATATAGCTCCCCACCCCCCACCTCTCTCTCTCTCTCTCTCTCTCTCAGATAGAGAGGTTCAATAATTGGCCCGACGAACTGAGAGGCCACCTGGCTGCCCAGCTTACCAGGATGACACTGGGCTCCATGCGGCTGCCTCCCCCATGCTGGGAGGGGCTCACTGGGCACCCGGAAGGCTGCTCTCCTGGCCCAGAGTGGAGCCGCTGGGAGCTTCCTGGGAAGACTTGTCTGTCTAGAGCAGTGGTTCTCAACCTTCTGGCCCTTTAAATACAGTTCCTCATGTTGTGACCCAACCATAAAATTGTTTTCGTTGCTACTTCATAACTGTAATGTTGCCACTGCTATGAATCGTAATGTATCTGATATGCGGGATGGTCTTAGGCGACCCCTGTGAAAGGGTCGTGCGACCGCCAAAGGGGTCGCGACCCACAGGTTGAGAACCGCCGGTAGTGGGACGTTCAGGAGGCTCAGGCTGTGCGGTGCCCAGCTCCAGTCTCCGAAGCACACAGTTGAGTGGGACGATGCCAGCAGGGCTATTCTGTGTAATAGGGGGTCCTGTTTGGTGAGGGGGTTCTGGGGACCAGGGAGAGCAGAAAGGGCCTCTCCACCACCCAGAGGCCACGTGCAACTCCGGGCTGTCTGCAGAGGTCACTGTAAGCCAGCAAAACCATGGGGCTGTGGGCAACCGGGAGGTTTCCAGTTCAAGGAAGGGCAGGAGGCCAAAGCCAGGTCCCTCTCCATTCCCTGGCTTCCCTGAAAATGGTTATTTCAATGATGTCGCCTCATTCTCCTAAACAGTTTACTGCAGAGGAATTGTCCCTAGTTTCTCCTGATGCTCCAAGAATTCCATGGTGCTTCCCAGAATCAAAGGCTGCCGGTTTTAATTATTTCTAAAACTGGGGAGAAAGACAAACGTGTACATCAGTGATTCCCAAAGTGGGCGCTACCGCCCCCTGGTGGGCGCTGCAGCGATCCAGGGGGGCGGTGATGTCCACAGGTGCATTTGTTTTAACTTTTTTTGTATTACCTTTCTATTCTGAGTTCAATAAATAGTTTCATAATTTCAAACTTCAATGTTTTTAATTTACACCTTTCTTTACTATATTTTACGAAAAAGGTAGAAACATTAATACATATATCTTTCTGTTTAATTGCTATTAAAATTTAAAAAAAATTAATTTCCAGGGGGCGCTGAGTAATATTTTTTCTGGAAAGGGGGCAGTAGGCCAAATAAGTTTGGGAACCACTGGTGCAAATAAAGTCAAGTGAAGTCCAATCAGCATTGCTGTGATTGTTGGTAGAGGTGTGTGTTTTTTTAAAGAAAAGTTCTGTAATGTTCTTTTAAAAAAATGTATGTTTTTTGTTGATTTCAGAGAGAGGAAGGGAGAGGGAGAGAGAGAGAAACATCAGTGATGAGAGCGAATCATTGATCAGCTGCCTCCTGTACCCCTCACACTGGGGATCGGGCCTGCAACCTGAGCATGTGCCCTGACTGGGAATCAAACCATGACTTCCTGGTTCATGGGCTGAAGCTCAACCACGGACTCACACCAGCTGGGCAAGTTCTGCAGTGTTCTAAAAATACCTTTCAACTTGATATTCTAAACCAGTGGTCGGCAAACTGCGGCTCTTTGGCCCCTTGAGTGTGGCTCTTCCACAAAATACCATGTGCGGGCGCGTGAACAGTGCGATTGAAACTTCATGGCCCGTGCGTAGAAGTCGGTTTTCGGCCTGGGTGAGTCTGTTTTGAAGAAGTATTGTTGATATTCGGCTCTGTTGACTAATGAGTTTGCCGACCACTGGTCTGGCTGAGGCCACAGAGAGAGAGATCCACAGGCAAGCTGAGCCTTTATTGTATAGCCAGAGGTAAACAAGGTAGTGGTCGCCATAGTTACAATGTTCTTGTGAGTTTCACTTGTTTTGGCAGCACTTGCTGCACCTCCCTCAGCCCATTAACTCCCCAGGAAGGATCTAGGGCGCGTCATAAGGTCAAGCCTAATTATGCTAAGAGGACTGTGCCCTCTAAGCGGGGACTTGATTGTGGCTTTGCCAACAGGTCAGTCCGAGGCTTAACCCTATAGCCGCGCCCTACACCAGTCCGTAAAGGGGACAGTGTATCACGGAGGAGGATTTTCTACAGTTTAAAATACTGTTCACCAGAGTCAATCTGCTCATTGTAGACACTGCGGAAAGTACAGAAAAGGGTAAAAGATGCACACGTACATATTCCCCCCAAATTCACCACCAGAGGCAAACGATTTATGTTTTTCGGCCCATTGGCTAGGATTTTTCCTTTAAGAATCGGAGCTTACTTTCCATTACAAACCTATTATATCATAAGCCTTCCCCTCCTCCCCTGGAAGGCTTGGGTCTCATAGGCTGTCTACCCAGCGCTGTCAGTCACACGGACACGTCACGGTTGACTCACCCCTTCCCCCGATTACAGGACGTTTAGGTTATTTCCAGCTTTTCATTATTACTCACTTGCATTGCAGTGGGCACCTCTGTCCAGACATCCTCGGCCGTATTTCAGCTTCGAGGTCTCAGAGGAAATAGTCAGCAATGTGAGCTGAGAGTATGAACATCTGAAGAAGATTGCTAAATATCACCAAATTATTTGCCAGAAAGTTTATATGTGTGTGTCTGTGTGTGTGTGTGTGTGTGTAATTGATTTCAGAGAGGAAGCGAGAGGGAGAGAGAGAGAAATATCCACGATGAGAGAGAATCATGGATTGGCTGCCTCCTGGATCAAGCCCGCAACCCAGGCATATGCCCTGACTAGGAATCAAACCGTGACCTCCTGGTTCATAGGTTGAACACTCAACTACTGAGCCACACCGGCCAGGCTATCTTTGCTTTTATTTTTTTAAAAATATATTTTATTGATTTTTTACAGAGAGGAAGGGAGAGGGATAGAGAGTTAGAAACATCGATGAGAGAGAAACATCGATTCAGCTGCCTTCTGCACACCCCCTACTGGGGATGTACCGGCAACCAAGGTACATGCCCTTGGCCGGAATTGAACCTGGGACCCTTCAGTCCGCAGGCCGATGCTCTATCCACTGAGCCAAACCGGTTAGGGCTGTCTTTGCTTTTAATTATGCCTTTTGCCCTTTTATCCACCGGCATCTTTGTGGGGTTTTTTATTGATTTATGTGGGTTCTTTATAAATTAAGGGTTCTAACCATCTATCTGTGGTATTAGCTGCAAAGGTTTCCCCCAGCTGTTTGTCTTTTAATTTTGCTTGTATTTTTTAATCGCGCCACGATTTTTTGTTTTTCTGCAGCACAGATCTGTCAGACATTTCCTTTGTGGTTTCTTCCACAGCTCTGAGGCTTAGAAAGCCCTTCGCAGTGTGACGATCAGCCAATGAGGGGAGTTCCCAGGTGAGGGACACACTGGGACTGTGGCCTGGAGGCCAGAGGTGACCCAGTCTCAGGTGCATGGATTGGACTCGTAGTTTGGGGCCAGATCAGTGACACCTTTTAAGGCTGTGCTGTGGGGTGCCAGGTGGGAGCCACTGACAGAATTTAAAAAATATATATTTTTATTGATTTCAGAGAGGATGTGAGAGGGAGAGAGAGAGAGAGACGTCAATGAAAAGAGAGAATCATTGACCGGCTGCCTCCTGCACGCCCTCTACTGGAGATGGAGCCTGAAACCCGGGCATGTGCCCTTGACCAGAATCGAACCCAGGACCCTTCAGTCCGCAGGCCGATGCTCTATCCACTGAGCCGAACCAGCCAGGGCGCCACTGACAGACTTTGAGCTGAGCGATGGCCTATGGAGGGGCTGCAACTAGATTCTGTGTCTTCGGAACAATTTCTGATATTGGGATGCTCACGTTCTCCCCAGAAGGATGCTCTGTTCTGGTGAGATATCATGGGAAAGCCAGCGTTCAGAGCTCAGGGAATCTGGAGGTTCTCGCCACGTCCCTCTGCGTCTGCAGCCGTTTTTGGGGTTCGAGGGTGATGCTTCCGCTCCGACTGTTACTCTGTCACTCGGGCCCTGCACTTCCTTCTCCCGGCACAGCAAGTGGCCGCTTGCCCACCGTGTGGCCGCCGATGCCGTCCTCTCTCTCTCTCTGCTCGGCCCGGCTCCCGGCTCCCGGGCTCCCCGGCTCCCGGCTCCCGGCTCCCCGGCCCCCGTGACCTGGGGAGCGGGCCCCCACGCTCTGCTCCGTGAAAGCGATGGCGCTGCAGGCACCGCCTCTGCGCGAGGACCAGCGCTGCGCGATGTGTACGGTCTCCGGTCTCCGGGAAGGAGTTATTCCGCGGCCAAAGTTTCGGTGAAGAAAAGGCTTGCTCCTTAGAGCAGTGGCTGGCAAACTGCCGCTCGGCAAACCGCGGCTCGCGAGCCACCTGCGGCTCTTTGGCCCCTTGAGCGTGGCTCTTCCACGAAATACCGACTTCTGCGCATGGGCCACGAAGTTTCAAGCGCACTGCACGCGCGCCCGCACGTGGCATTTTGTGGAAGAGCCACACTCAAGGGGCCAAAGAGCCGCAGGTGGCTCGCGAGCCGCGGCTTGCCGACCTCGGCCTTAGAGGCCTGTATTTTTGTTTCCTGTTAGTCACCTTGTGGAAATATATGATACCTCTCCGCCTTTTTTTAAATAAAAAGTTCTTATTTATATTTAGAGAGAGAGGAAGGGAGAGAGAGAGAGAGAGACATCAGTGTGAGAGGAACATCACCCATAGGCTGCCTCCTGCTCGCCCCCTACCGGGGATTGAACCGGCAACCCGGGCCTGTGCCCTGACCGGGAATCGAACGGGCGATCCCCTGGTTTCTGGGTCGACACTCAGTCCTTGGGCCACACCAGCCGGGCAGCACCTTTTTAAAATTCTCCTTGACAGGCCAGTCTAATAAATCCTTTTTTTAAAAATTCTTTATTGCTGAAAGTTTTACATATGTCCCCTTTCCCCTTTCTAATACATTCCTAAATGAAATACTTAAGGATTTTTAAATGACCTGGAATCCCTGTTCCCTAGTATGGACATTTCCGGTTTTTCCATCCTGCCTTCCTGAGCATGTGCATTTTATTTTATTATTTAAAACATGCTTTTATTGATCTGAGAGAGGGAGAGGAAGGGATGAAGAGAGAAACATCGATCGGCTGCTCCTGCACGCCCCCTACCGGGGATCCAGCCCACAGCCCGGGCACGTGCCCTGTGGCGTGAGGATGTCTGTTCCCAAGAGGGTTCACTCTGGGGGGGCTCAGGGGGTCCCCACGTGGGCCTCTCCAGAGTGTGGCCTGAGCTTTTTCATGAGGAGGTGGCTGCTTCCCCCCAGAATGAGAGATGAGGAGACCACGGTGGAAGCTACGAAAGCTGTCATGACCCCTCCTTGGAAGTCACACACGTGGCTTTGACAATGTCCTGCGGCTCCCCAAGTCAGCCCTACGCACTGCTGAGAGGGAAGGCCACAGGGCGTGGCTGTCAGGAGGCCAAGATCATGGGGCGTCGTGAAGTCTGGCTACCCCGTGGACACACTGTCTACTGCCCAAGAGCACATGGAATAGCACCTCCCCGCACCCTGATGCAGTGCAAGTTATTTGCTATTGTAGTTAATACTGACAGGACCGTCTTTAGGGGGCCCTCCCCCTCTCCCTCCCCCTCCCCCTCTCTCTCCTCCTCTTCCCCCTCCTCCTCCTCCCCCCTCCCCCTCCCCTCCCTCTCCCTCTCCCCTCCCCCTCCCCCTCCCTTCCTCTTTAGCTTTCTGCTTCTGCTGAAGTAGTTTTTAGAAATATATCCCTGGGAATGGAATTCCTGAGTCGAAAGATCTCAACCTGTTTATTGCTTCTAAAGGATTGTACCCATTTTCAGTGTTACTGGCAACCAAATGGTAGACTGAGTCCACTTCACCTTTATCTACATTAGCCATTAATGCCACCAGATAAAATAATCCTCTGTCATAAAAAAAAAAGTCAAACCATAGTCCTCAGCCACCGTTCTGGGCTACAACACGGCGATGACAGGAGGGGCTGCTGGACCGCGAAGAGCCATTTGCTCTTCTTTAAGAGGCCCTGGATCATAGGTCCTTTGGACGTTTTTAAAGCAAACTTGGCTTTGACGTTGCATTTGTGCCTCCTTGTGGAAAGGTCGCATGGTGAGTGGAAAAAGCAAGTCACTTTCCTTCTACGCGCCTCAGCATCCCCATCTGTAAAAAGGGTATTGTAGCACCAAACTCTCAGGGTAGTTGTCAGGATTAAAGAGATCACAGAGGTGGCACTGCTAGCACCACGCTCACCGCAGAAGTAGGTACCCAACAGATGCTGCTTTCCTTCTCTCTCCTTCTTCCATTTCCTCTTCTTGGTTTATGAGGGCCACACATCTTACACTCACCGACTGAAATACTCTGTGATATGTCCTTGAGAAAAATGTACATTATTTTTTTTCTACTTGTAACAGTGATGCATGTTCACTGAATAAAAATTTGGAAACTGTGGGAAAGTACCAAGAAGGAAATAAAAATTACCCTCAATTTCACGCCCCAGATCTGCCACTGCTAACATCTGGGTGTGTCTTTCAGGGTGATGGGCCACTTCTTATTCTCAGAATTCTAAGGTGTGGCTCTGGGGCAGTGTGACACCTCTGTCCAGGCCCTAACGATGCTGGGGATGGGGTGGGCCCTGGAGCCCTCGAGTCCCCGCTGTGACTGGGGAGTCTCGGGGCCGGACCCACCTTTCATTGCACGTGTGAAGCAGATAGGATTTCAACACTCAGTCCTCAGCACCTGCAAACAGCAGGCCCAGGAACCCCGCCGATGACAGGACTGGCCTTTCTTCTCCCCCTCCCCCCAGCAAGTCCCTGGCCAAACTCATCCAGGCTTTGCTCTGGGCCTCTGTGGTGTAATAGAGCTGTGAGGGCACAGCTGGCAGAGAGGAGCCAGGTTCCAACCCCAGCTCCGCCACTCACTGGCCCTGTGCCCCTGGGCAGGTCACTGAACGGTTCTGGGCCTCACTCATCTCTAAACCGAGCTCCAGGGATTGTGTCTGATAATAATGTGAATTACATTGTGTCCATCAAGTGAGTCAACGGTTCTTGGCGCATAGTAGGTGCTATGTGAGTATTAGGAAGTATCCTTGTACTGTCTGAATTGTAGGAAGTGCTGGCAGGTAGGTGCCGCTTAGCACTGTGAACAGATTCCAGAAATGCAGACGTGTTTGGCACGAAAAGTGAAAGTCTCTCCTCTGCCTCCTCTCACTCTCCAGAAGCAAGCGCTGGGAACAGGGTGGTGGGCCACCTTCCAGATCCTTCTCTAGAAATGCACAATGACCTTAAATAGCTAGTGTTTTCTTGTAAAAGCACCGTATTACGCATATTATCTGCAGCATCCTCGCTCCCTCAGAATAGCACGGACATGGAGATGTCAGAACACGCGGAGAGAGAGCTGTCAAATGCACGGCCCAGTCCCTCCCGATGGACAGTGAGGCTAGTTCCATTTTTTCTTATGAAAATGCAACAAGGAGCATCTTTCTCATCCTTTAGGGCCCATCACCCTGAAGGAGCCACCTAAGTGTGAGCTGCGTTGTCACTGCTCTGGGGGTGATGGGCCGCCCTTCTTGGGGCACTGGCTTCTGAGTGGCTCTAGCGTGTCACCCCGGGAGGACCCCCTCACACCCCCGAAGGCGGCAGGGGTCTGCCCAGGAGGGTGCCTCCTGGCGGCAGAGGCAGCACTGCAGGTGGGAGAGGACAGAGAGAACTCACATGACTGGACCCCCCTGTTCACCATTTAACATTATTATTTAAACGTTTTTCTCATGAAAAACTTCAAGCAGACAGAAAAGACGCAAGGACAGTCCAACGTGTCCCTACACGCTGACCATCTCAATGTAATCGTTGCTGACACTTGGCTGTATTTGTTTTACTTTCCTATGTTAGATCTCTATCTCTTCCTCTCTATTTTGGCTGCAACATTTCAAAGTAAGTTGTAAACATCATGATTAACAATCATTTCCTAATGATCATCTGATAAAAATTTGATTTTCAGAGAGAACCAAGATGGCGGCATAGGTTAACGCCGGAGTTTGCTGCTTTGAACAACTACTTCAAAAGTGAAACCAAAAAATGGAAGGGACATCACCCAGAACCACAGGAACGCTGGCTGAGTGGAAGTCCTACAACTAGGAGGAAAGAGAAACGCATACGGACACTCAGAGGAGGCGCGGTGCTGAAGTCAAATTCTGAGGTGCGGAGTGCGCGCAGCGGGCTGGCGGCGGAGGGCGCGGTTGGCGTTTTCAATCGGGAGGGAGTCGCAGACTCTGAGCTCCAGATACAGGCGAGTCTTTAGGGACCCAGACTCAAACGGGAGAAGCGGGACTGTCTGGCTTCGGTCAGAGCGAGTGCAGCTTTCTCTCTGAGCTTTGCAGCGGGTGCTGGGACTCAGAGAGGCAGAGCCCCTGGGGACAGGACTGAGAGCCGCCATAACTGCTCTCTCCGGCCCACCCTGTTGATCCTGTGCTACCCGCCCCGCCCAAGCCCAGCACAGAGCCATTTGCCGGATAGCCTCAGGCAAAGGCTAGATTAGCACCTCCCTAGAGGACAGAAGTTCTCTCACTGCTGACACAGCTGATTCTCATAGCCACTTGGCCTGGAGGTCAAACCCTCCCTGGAATTAGCTACAACAATCAAGATTTAACTATAAGACTGCGAACAAAGACCACTAGGGGGTGCACCAAGGAAGCATAACAAAATGCGGAGACAAAGAAACAGGACAAAATTGTCAATGGAAGATATAGAGTTCAGAACCACACTTTTAAGGTCTCTCAAGAACTGTTTAGAAGCCCCCGATAAACTTAATGAGATCTACAAGAAAACTAATGAGACCCTCGATCTTATATTGGGGAACCAACTAGAAATTAAGCATACACGGACTGAAATAACGAATATTATACAGACTCCCAACAGCAGACCAGAGGAGTGCAAGAATCAAGTCAATGATTTGAAATGCGAGGAAGCAAAAAACACCCAACCGGAAAAGCAAAATGAAAAAAGAATCCAAAAATGCGAGCATAGTGTAAGGAGCCTCTGGGACAGCTTCAAGCGTACCAACATCAGAATTATAGGGGTGCCAGAAGATGAGAGAGAGCAAGATATTGAAAACCTATTTGAAGAAATAATGACAGAAAACTTCCCCCACCTGGTGCAAGAAATGGACTTACAGGTCCAAGAAGCTCGGAGAACCCCAAACAAAAGGAATCCAAAGAGGACCACACCAAGACACATCATAATTAAAATGCCAAGAGCAAAAGATAAAGAGAGAATCTTAAAAGCAGCAAGAGAAAGAAACTCAGTTACCTACAAGGGAATACCCATACGACTGTCAGCTGATTTCTCAACAGAAACTTTGCAGGCCAGAAGGGAGTGGCAAGAAATATTCAAAGTGATGAATACCAAGAACCTACAACCAAGATTACTTTATCCAGCAAAGCTATCATTCAGAACTGAAGGTCAGATAAAGAGCTTCACAGATAAGGAAAAGCTAAAGGAGTTCATCACCACCAAACCAGGATTATATGAAATGCTGAAAGGTATCCTTTAAGAAGAGGAAGAGGAAGAAAAAGGTAAAGATACAATTTATGAACAACAAATATGCATCTATCAACAAGTGAATCTAAGAATCAAGTGAATAAATAATCTGATGAACAGAATGAACTGGTGATTATAATAGAATCAGGGACATAGAAAGGGAATGGACTGACTATTCCTGGGGGGGAAAGGGGTGTGGGAGATGCGGGAAGAGACTCGACAAAAATCGTGCACCTATGGATGAGGACAGTGGGTGGGGAGTGAGGGCGGAGGGTGGGGCGGGAACTGGGAGGAGGGGAGTTATGGGGGGGAAAAAAAAGAGGAACAAATGTAATAATCTGAACAATAAAGATTTAATTAAAAAAAAAATTTTGATTTTCAGATTTCCCAAGTTGTCCTCCAAATATATATATATATACCAGTGTATATACACATATACACATACATATACATACATATGTATATATATAGTTTTACTAACCTGGTGGATCACCATTCTCTTCTCTTCCTACTCGAGCCTGCCCCTGCAGCCCCGTCCCCACAGTGGCCATGTCGGGGAGACCCCAGTTTCCACAGCGCAGCGGCAGGCCCTGTGGAGGTGGAGGTGGGGTGGGGTGGGGACAGCATTTCCCTGTTAGGGAGGGACATCGGCCACCTCCTGCTCAGGGTGGCTGCGTGGGGCTGGAGGCAGAGCGGGGCGAGCATGGGCCCAGGCCCCTTGACTGGCAGTGGCTGGCAGCTCGGCCAGGGCTCCCGAACCCGTCATTCCCTGTCGGGTGCTTTTGGGCTGATGAGAAAACATGCTCCTGTGGGCACAGCTCCCAGGCCAGCACCCGCCTGGCTTCGCAGGGGCATCAGGCTGGTGTCAGCCCCAGTTCGGCGACAGCCCTTCGTGCAGGGCACCAGCTGTGCAGCCACGAGCGCCCCGGCTGGGAAGGGCAGTGTGGCCAGGAAGGCAGCGCAGACGGAGATTCCAGCGCGAAGGGGCCAGGGCCATGTTAACAGGGCCGGCTGCCCACACAGCAGCAGCAGCAGCGAGGGCGCCGGCCGACTGGGCGTTCACGTGAGCCTGGCCTGCGCTGAGAGCTGTGCCCAGTTCTCTCAGATTCTCCTCATGCCACCTGCGGGGCTGGTGCCAGCATTATCCTCACTTTAGGGACAGGAGCAGGGGCTCAATGATCTGTTCAAGGCTGCACCGCTCCTAGGGGCTGACTGAGGCTGCATCCTGGGGTTCTGGCTCCGCGGACTGTGCCTGAGGAGCTGGCCCCACGTGACAGCTGTCCGGCCCAGGAGCCCAGGTCAGGGCCGGGTGCTGGGGTTCCGGCGAGCAGGTCCTGGTGGAGCTGAACTTGATTTCAAACACGCGTGGGAATCCAGGGCCCTGCCCGCTCTCGGCCGCTGTTACTGTCGAGGGCTGTTCTCAGCCCTTCGGGTCCCCAAGCAGAAGACGTGTCACCGGGAGGGAAGGGGGTCAGGAAGGTACTGGGGGTTCTGTGACTGGGGCCCCTCCCTGCAGCACCCGATGAAGGGCAGCCTGGCAGGAAGGAAGCGAGGTTGGGTGTGGCCCGCGCGGGACCCGGCCGCCCTGGCTACCCTGGCCAGGGGAGCAGTCCCGACCGGCTGGGAAGAGGACTTGCCCTGGGCTCCCCCAGAGGACGGTTGATGTCGCTGGCTCCCCCACCTTGGCCATGACTGTCAGCTTGGGCCCCTGGGGCTGTGGGGGCTGGTGGATGACCTCACGGAGGATTCCCTAAAGGAGGAGGGGGTGTGGACTAGGGGCAGATCCAGAGGCCGCTGGCCCTGCTGTAACCCCATGGCCAGCCGACCTTCAGACAATAGACCGCCGGCCCGGACGCTGGCTCCCGGCTCCGACCACACTCCCGCTGGGCGAACCGGTTGTTCAGGGTGACAGGTCCCCTGCAGAGGCCCGCAGTGTGCACAGGGCTGGGTGTGCCCTGAATACCTCCAACCTGCCCTCGCGGCCTGGGAGCGGCCGAGCACCTGTCTGGAGGGGCTGCGGCCGCACAGAACCGGGCGGGCGGGCGCTGTCCTGGCTCAGCGGGCAGCGGGGCTGTGTGTGTGACAGGCCTGAAAGGAGATCAGGCAGCGGACCCAAAAGACACTTAGACTGTGGCTCCCGCCTGTTTGTTTTGGAAGGGAAGGCAATAGTAGGCATTGTTGGCTGTTGCCCCAGCTATGGAAGCTCTGAGGTGAGGAGGGGCGGCCCTGGGTGAAGGTAGTACAGTGGGTGGCGTCAGATGAGCCATTGCTCTGCGGGGAGATGGGATCCTGACTCCCAGAGAGGAAACCGCGCTCAGAGGGGTCAGCGGTGAGCCCCGAGTCACACAGTTCGAGGCAAAGCTTCCATGTACGACTCAGTGGACACCGGGCCTTCCCAGGCCACTCCTGCCACCGTCCCTCAGGGACAGCCCTGCGCTCTCCTCTCCCTCGCCGTCCCTGCTCTCATCCGCATCCGCTTCCCTTTCTGACTGCAGGTCTGGGGGTCCTGGGACTTCAGGCCCCACAACTGCTCCCTCAGGGGCCTGGGGCCTGGCCTGTGGCAGCCCCTCCCTCCCAGCCCCTGGGCCCTGCCCCAGTCTGTGCAGGACCTGCTCAGGCTCCCTCCCTGCGGCTCCTGCTCCAGCTCCCTCCCACCCCCTGGGCACAGGCCTCCCAAGGTCCCTGATGGTAACAACACGACAGGAAGAATAACGCTCGCGGCCCATTGACCAAGACTCTGTAGCAGGCACAGGGCTCAGTGCTTACATGTCTCAGGCCTCCTCCCAGCCCAGGTGTGGGGAACAGGGTCTCCTCCTCCCCTCGTTAAAGGGGAGTTCTCTGAGGCACCTACAATTCTGGAAAATGAAGAGGACCTTTTGATTAAAAAAAAAAAAATATATATATATATATATGCTGCCCCACACTGGGGATTGAGCCTGCAACCCTGGGATGTGCCCTTGACTGGGAATGAAACCGAACCTGGACCTCCTGGTTCATAGGTGGATGCTTAACCACTGAGCCACGCCGGCTGGCCCTTTTGATGGTTTTGCTAGTTGGTCAAGATGTTAGTGGTGTGTGTGTGTGTGTGTGTGTGTGTGTGTGTGTGAGTGTGTTTAAGTGCGAGTATGTGTTGAGGGTGTGAGCGTGGTCTGAGTGTGCTGAGTGTGCAAGTGTGCATGTGCAAGTGTGTGTTAAGTGTGTTCAAGTATGAGTGTGTAAGTGTGATTGTGAGTGTGTTTAAATATGAGTGTGTAAGTGTGAATGTGTGGTGTATGTTGAGTGTGTTTACGTACGAGTGTGTAAATGTGAGTGTGTGCGACTGTGTGTTGAGTGTGAGTGTGTGTCAGGCACACATGCATTTTATGCACCTTTATCCGATTTCCTGCAGCTCCCCTGACTCCGTTCCCTAGACTTTCCGGAGTCTTCCTCGTTAGCGGGCGTGTGATTCATTGTGTGAGGGGATTTAGTGCCGCCCATAAAACCCCACTTCACCGCTGTTTTCTTTTTCCCTCTCTCTCAGCCCCTGCGTAGCCGGGTTTCTCCCCTCCGTTTGGCCAGATATAAAAATAAACACCTCCACCGTGCAGGGGGAAATGACCTCTGGGTTTCGGGGCCTTTTTAATGGGGCCTGAGCTGCTGACAGTTCCACGCTTCCCCTTTTACCATTTCACGACCTGAGACTTTCTTTGCCTGGGAGTCGGCGTCTTAGATCCCAGGGAGTTGGGGGGCCGCCTGGCAAAGCCCTCAGTCCCCAGTTTCTCACTTGGATTCTGCTGGCTTTGTGTTATTTCTTTTTAATTACAAAAGCAATGGGTGTTTGTCTCTAAAACTGTAAACAGTACAGACACGAAGGCCCCCTCGTCATGTTCGAATCTCTCCCGAGAGGGAGGGCGTGGCTTGCAGTGTCTGGGAGCAGCGAGATCGCTCATCCGCCTTCTGGAATGTGCGTTGCTTCAGGACCCTGTTTTGAACCCTACCCACAGGCGCCCTACCTGCGGCAGGCCCTTGGCAGAGGTTGAATGAATGAATGAATGAATGAATGAAGCTGTGCCGAGCAATCTGTCTGGAGTGGGCAGTTCATCCCAGAAGGCACATCCGCAGCCAATACCAGGGTCTGTTTGGGGGTGTGGGCCCCCCCCTCCCTCCTGTGTGATCGTGGGCAGGTGTCATTTGCTTTTTGGAGCTTCAGTTTTTCCATCTGCAAAAGGGGGCTATTGCCTGCCAGCTCCCATCACAGACCGTGAAGGTCCGAGTTGAAGGCAGGAGGGAAGGCCTGGGACAGGGCTGCGTGGGGAAATCACAGGACAGTGATGCTTACTTTAATGCCCCCATGATCTCTCCAGATGAGGAGGAAAAGGTCTGGAAATTACCAAACCCACAGTGGTTGCCAGGAGCTCTTTAGCTTTATTTGCAATGTTTTAATTTTTTATAACAAGATTGTACTGAGGTTCCACTTTTGGGTTGAATATATATATATATATATATATATATATATATATATATATATATATATATATATATATAGTCATCAGCCTCTACAACACAGAGGGAATGTATTTGAGGCAACAGACCTGGGACCAGCCCAGCGTCAGTGCTTGGATGCTTCTGGTGCCGGGGAGCTCACTCTCTAACTCTAGAGTAGCAGTTCTCAACCTGTGGGTCGTGACCCCTTTGGCGGTCGAACGACCCTTTCACAGGGGTCGCCTAGGACCATCCTGCATATCAGATATGTACATGACGATTCATAACAGTAGCAACATTACAGTTATGAAGTAGCAACGAAAATAATTTTATGGCTGGGTCCCAACATGAGGAGCTGTATTTAAAGGGCCAGAAGGTTGAGAACCGCTGCTCTAGGGAGCAGCAGCAGCCCGTTTCGCTGCCCGCTGAGTATGAGCGCTGGCTCGGGGGAAGAAAGAACGTTGGCTTCCCTGGGACTTCCAGCCTGAAGATGAGGGGTTTGTCTTCGGAGCAGGAGCCCTCTGTGCCTCCTGGCTTTGCTCCTGTGGTCGTAGCTGCAGGAATGCCCTTCCCACCCTCCACTGCTCAGCTCACCTTTACCCGTCTGAGGAGATTCAGCTCTTCCAGGAAAGCTCCCGGCACCCCCGTGGGGTGGCAGCACCTCGTGCTTCCCTCTCGATTAGCACAAACTGCACCGCATGAACCGTGAGTGTCCCCGTGGCTTCCACCTGCTCTGCAGGGGCGTGGGCTTGGTGGACGGCCCCTCGTTAAAGGGGGGTTCTCTGAGGCACCTACAATGTGCGAGGCCTACCAGGTGCTCCACAGACTTTATCTGATTTAATCCCCCCAACAACCCCAAAGCAGGTCATTATGATCCCCAGCAGGAGACTCTGAGGCTCATGGAGGAGAGTGCCCAGGGCCACGGGGCTAGCGAGGGGCAGGGGCAGGGGCAGGGGCAGGGGCAGGGCAGGGCTGGGATTGGGCGCAGCTGCTTCTGGCTGTGACAGCCGAGTCCTTAGCCCCAGGGCCACGTGGTCCTGCCACAGAACAGCTGGGCACCGGGTGGGGCTGCAGAGGTGCCCATTGGGAATGCTTTCAGTTCAGCTTCGGGGGCCTCCCCCGACCCTCTGTCCGAGCCCCGACGTCAGCCGTTTGCAGACGAGGAGGTGGGCCCACGCCACTTCTCCATTCTGAAATGACCGCGAGGCGAGGCCGGCGGCAGGTCTGACCACAGAGTGACAGATGTTTCCACGTGTGGAAGTGGGCGTTGAGCTTGATGCATGTTTCACAGTTCCCTTTTTACTCTTTCCCTGGGTGGTGGGTCCAGTCATGGTTTCGTTGCCCTGATGTTTCACGTCTATTGCCCACAATCTTTTAAAAAAGATATTTTTACTGATTTTTTTAGAGAGCGAGGAAGGGAGAGGGAGAGAGAAACAGCGATGAGAGAGGGAAACATTGATCGGCTGCCTCCTGCAGGCCCCCTACTGGGGGTGGAGCCCACAGCCTGGGCATGTGCCCCGACTGGCAACTGAATGACAACCTTTCGGTGCCTCGGAGACGCCCAAGCAACTGAGCCGCAAGGGCCAGCGCTATTGATCTTTAGACTGCTCTTTACATTTTTTTGTTTTGTTTTGTTAGAGCACGTTCCAGTTTGCATAACACGTTTATTAGCTCAGTGGATCTTCCCAGCAAACCTGGGACTTGGGACCATTTGATAGATGGAAGTTTGGAGAGTCCAGTGACGACAACAACATTTCGCTGCCTTTATCGAGCTCTTAGCGTGCTCAGCTTCTGTTAAAATGGGCTAAGCCACTCTATGCACCGTATCCCCTGCGATCCTCCCAGCAGCTACATGAGGTCGGTAGTATTATCATCCCTATTTCAGGAGCAGGGACACTGAAGCTCAGAGAGGAGAACCGACTTGCCCGAGGCCACACAGCAGCAAATCCAGGCCTAGAACCCATCTCTTGAGTCTTAGGTTAGTGTTCTAACCAACTCCTGAGAATAGCCATAAAACTGAAAAAAATTTACTATATTTCAAGAAATCTACAACACATGCCACTATTTTACATACCATAGGAAATAAAAATACTGTCAAATAAACTGAGACGATACTTTATCATTTAGAATTTTTTATTGATACCTTTCTATTAGACATAGACGCTGACTATATATATATAACTCTTATGCATTCATAAAAGGAATATTTATATGAAAATAAATGTATACTAAATGAAATTTATATGAACATGAACTTCTTTACATTCAAGATCCAGCTTTGAGTGTGCTCATGTTTTTCACACAACATTGTCTTCTGTGCCAGCAAGTGTTGGTTACCCGGATTTCTCTCTCTGTTTTAAAAACACTGAGCTAGCCCTGGCCAGTTTGGCTCAGTGGATAGAGCGTCGGCCCATGGACTGGAGGGTCCCGGGTTAGATTCTGGTCAAGGTCACATACCTTGGTTGCAGGTCCCCTGGCCTTGGTTGGGGTGTGTGCAGGAGGCAACCAATCGATGTGTCTCTCTCTCACTTTGATGTTTCTCTCTGTCTCTCCCTCTCCTTTCCACTCTCTCTAAAAATCAATGGAAAACTATCCTCGTGTGACGATTAAACAAACAAACAAACAAAAAAACACACAAAAAAACCCCCCATTGAGCTAAAGCTGACACATAATAAAGTGCACAAACCTTAAGCATATCTGATGAGGGTGTTTTTCATGCCCATGTATATCAGTGACCAGTGGTGAGCTGATTGTTAAATAGTCAGGAATTTTGCAAGCTGGGTTTTGTTTTTGTTTTTTTAATTAAATCTTTATTGTTCAGATTATTACATTTGTTCCTCTCCCCCCCCCATAACTCCCCTCCTCCCAGTTCCCACCCCACCCTCCACCTTCACTCCCCACCCACTGTCCTCATTCATAGGTGCACGATTTTTGTCCAGTCTCTTCCCCCATCCCCCAAACCCCTTTCCCCCCCCAAGAATAGTTAGTCCATTCCCTTTCTATGTCCCTGATTCTATTATAATCACCAGTTCATTCTGTTCATCACAGTATTTATTCACTTGATTCTTAGATTCACTTGTTGATAGATGCGTATTTGTTGTTCATAATTTGTATCTTTATCTTTTTCTTCTTCTTCCTCTTCTTAAAGGATACCTTTCAGCAGTTCATATAATACTGGTTTGGTGGTGATGAACTCCTTTAGCTTTTCCTTATCTGTGAAGCTCTTTATCTGACCTTCAATTCTGAATGATAGCTTTGCTGGATAAAGTAATCTTGGTTGTAGGTTCTTGGTATTCATCACTTTGAATATTTCTTGCCACTCCCTTCTGGCCTGCAAAGTTTCTGTTGAGAAATCAGCTGACAGTCGTATGGGTATTCCCTTGTAGGTAACTAACTGTTTTTCTCTTGCTGCTTTTAAGATTCTCTTTTTGTCTTTTGCTCTTGGCATTTTAATTATGATGTGTCTTGGTGTGGTCCTCTTTGGATTCCTTTTGTTTGGGGTTCTCTGAGCTTCCTGGACTTGTAAGTCTATTTCTTTCACCAGGTAGGGGAAGTTTTCTGTCATTATTTCTTCAAATAGATTTTCAATATCTTGCTCTCTCTCATCTTCTGGCACCCTTATAATTCGGATGTTGGTACGCTTGAAGCTGTCCCAGAGGCTCCTTACACTATCTTCGTATTTTCGGATTCTTTTTTCATTTTGCTTTTCCGGTTGGGTGTTTTTTGCTTCTTCACATTTCAAATCTTTGACTTGATTCTTGCGCTCCTCTGGTCTGCTGTTGGGAGTCTGTATAGTATTCTTTATTTCAGTCAGTGTATGCTTAATTTCTAGTTGGTTCTTTATCACAACATCGAGGGTCTCATTAGATTTCTTGAGGATCTCACTATATTTATCGGCGGTCTCACCAGTCTTTTTGAGGGCCTTCCTAAGTTTATCGGCAGCTTCTAGACAGTTCTTGAGAGACCTTAAAAGTGTGGTTTTGAACTCTATATCCTCCATTTCTGTCAGTTGTGTCCTGTTTCTTCGTCTCTGCATTTTTTATGCTTTCTTGGTGCACCCTCTTGTGGTCTTTGTGCGCAGTCTTGTTGTAGTTAAGCCTTGATTGTTGTAGGTAATACTGGGGGGGATTTGACCTCCAGGCCAATTGGCTGTGAGAATCTGCAAGCTGGGTTTTAAACCAGTCACCTAAAATCCACTACAATAGGAATATTTACACCATGGCAATTGGCAACTGCTACAATACAGGGCTGTTTATCACCATCAATGGTACACCTCTGAGCTTGATCTAACCACTGCTGTATCCAGTACTCCTTTGGGCCCTCCTCTACCCCTCTCCACCAAAGGGGCCATGAAGCAGCATTTCTTTTTTAAAATAATTATTTTTTAAAAAAATATTTTTATTGATTTCAGCAAGAGGAAGGGAGAGGGAGAGAAAGAAACATCAATGATGACAGAGAATCATCGATCGACTTCCTCCTGCACGCCGCCCCACCGGGGATGGAGCCTGCAAACTAGGCACATGCCCTGACCAGGAATCAAACTGCGACCTCCTGGTTCATAGGTTGGCGCCCAACCACTGAGCACATTGGCCAGGGTGAAGCAGAGTTTCTTGAGAATGCAGAACTGCACAGAGAGCCATGGCTCTGGGCCCTTACCGTTGTGCAGTCCCCCCCACTTTGACACCCGTGTGAGGAATGCTGCCGAACACGTCTGCTTCCTCACCTCCCTCACCCTGTACCTGCCGTCTGGGCCCCAGAGGTTAAGAGAATACTTCTCTATTGTCTCCAGGGTTTCCTTCGGAGCCACAGAAACCCATTCCTGACCTATTTAACAATGACAGCTCCATCCAGAGGCCCCTGGCCAGAAGCCACTGTAAGTAAGACACACCCCGATTTCAGAGAGAATCAAGTGAAAACGGTGCCTCTCAGAGTCGCTGAAGCAGAGTGCACCACTGTCCTTCGAACCTCTTCCCAGACTGAAGTGGTTTTCTCTGCGACGCAGCTTGTCTTGCTGACCAAGCCCCGTTCCCTCCCGGCCAGCAGTCTCGCTGGCCAGCTTGTTCCCAGACAAGTGGTGTCTGCCCATTTTTTCTGGGGTCCACCGGTGGCCCCGACCTGGAGAGAAGGGCCGGACGCTGTGGGAAACCCCTGGTCCACACGCTGCTTCCGGACAGTCTTTTGGGGTGCAGATGGAGCCTGGGCTTGTGCCCTCGGGGGGCTGATGGTTCAAGGTGTTCTTTATGGGGTGGCACCTCGGACACACCCCTGTGAAGACTATTTCAGGGTCAGCATGGTCTTCCCAAGCTGGCTGTGACCCTGTGCAACTGGGTTTTAATCACTGTGCTCCCTTGGAGCCCAGCAGCCCCTGGCACGAGGCAAGTGGCCAGGAAACACGTGAATGAATGAGCCCACGACAGACTTCACGAGCACATGCAGACTTCATTCTGCGGCCGCCAGACTCACTGCCCTAAGAAAGTCACTTCTCCGTAAAACAGACAGGAGCCCCTGAGATGACAATGCAGAATGGCTTCCCATGAGCTCAGAGGGGTTAATGCAGTGGCTCTCAACCTTCCTAATGCCATGACCCTTTAATACAGTTCCTCATGTGGTGGTGACCCCCAACCATAAAATTATTTTCGTTGCTACTTCATAACTGTAATTTTGCTACTGTTATGAATCATAATGTAAATATCTGATATGCAGGATGTATTTTCATTATTACAAATTGAACATAATTAAAGCATAGTGATTAATCACAGAAATAATATGTAATTATATATTCAGTATGTATTTTCCGATGGTCTTAGGCGACCCCTAAGGGGTCGCGACCCACAGGTTGAGAACCGCTGGGTTAATGCCACAGACTCTGAGGGGCTCACTGAGAGTATGTTATGTGACCCCTTTGGGGACCCAGAACGCCCCTTCCTTCTGTGACTTGGTTTAGGCGGCCTTTCCTCACCCTGCCTGCTGGGGTCAAGGCCTGGGTCCCCGGGCAGGGCAGGCAGTGGCAGGGAGGACCAGGCTGAGACCTGCTCCTGGGGCTGGGAAGGGGTGGCAGGAAACGGCATCCACATTGGAGTGGATCCAGAACAGCAGGTTTCGATAAAACCGCAGAATGGGCAGGGAGAGTGCAATGAGTTTGCAGGGGAGGAGGGGCCGGTCCTAGTGGGTGCTTCAGGGCTGTGGGAACTCAGAGGGAAGGTGCTCCCCGCCCGCCTGTGAAGAGTCTTCCAGCTGGACCGGGACGCCTGGCTCAGGTCCCAGCCTTGTCACCTCCCGTCCTCGACTGCTTTCTCTGAACCTCCGTTTCCCCAACTGAAAAACCACGTGCACGCGGGTCCTGAAAACCTCCCAGCGATGGTTGTGGGAATAATTAAAATGTGCTCACACGATACTGAGTCCTTGACCTGGGGCCAGACCCAGAGCACTTTATGTGAGTTAATTCAGTGGTTCTCAAAAGGGTGGTCCAGAGGCCAGCAGAGTCCTCATCACTTGTGAACTTACTGGAAGTGCAAGTTCTTGGGCTCCTGCTAAATTTGAAACCCTGGGGATGTGGCCAGCCGTTAGCGTGCTAACAAGCTCTCCAGGGGATTCCGCGGCACCCAACATTTGAGAAACAAGACATTAGCTCAAGAGTCAGCCTGGGCCTCCTCTGAGGCGGGCATTGTTAACATGAGGAGTCAGAGCCTCGGTGGACCCAGTGGATCCCCATTTCTCCAGGTTCGAAGGCAGTTTTTTCGCAGATTTATATACCATACAATAAACCCACTTACGAAGTGTACAACCCAGTGTTTTTTAGTGTATTCACGACTATTACCACTAGTTCCAGAATATTTTCATTCCCCCCGTCCCCACACCGAATTGTACCTTTTAGTAGTCATTTCAATTTTTCCCTTTCCCCTGAGCCCTTGACAAGTACTAATTTACTTTCTGTCCTTATGGATTGATCTACTCTGGATATTTCATATAAATGGAATCATATAATATGTAGTCTTTTGTTTCATTTATTTATTTATTTATTTTTTCTTTTTTTTTCTTTTTTTTTTTAATTAAATCTTTATTGTTCAGATTATTACATTTGTTCCTCTTTTTTTTCCCCCCATAACTCCCCTCCTCCCAGTTCCCGCCCCACCCTCCGCCCTCACTCCCCACCCACTGTCCTCACCCATAGGTGCACGATTTTTGTCCAGTCTCTTCCCGCATCTCCCACACCCCTTTCCCCCCCAGGAATAGTCAGTCCATTCCCTTTCTATGTCCCTGATTCTATTATAATCAACAGTTCATTCTGCTCATCAGATTATTTATTCACTTGATTCTTAGATTCACTTGTTGATAGATGCATATTTGTTGTTCATAAATTGTATCTTTACCTTTTTCTTCCTCTTCCTCTTCCTCTTCTTAAAGGATACCTTTCAGCATTTCATATAATCCTGGTTTGGTGGTGATGAACTCCTTTAGCTTTTCCTTATCTGTGAAGCTCTTTATCTGACCTTCAATTCTGAATGATAGCTTTGCTGGATAAAGTAATCTTGGTTGTAGGTTCTTGGTATTCATCACTTTGAATATTTCTTGCCACTCCCTTCTGGCCTGCAAAGTTTCAGTTGAGAAATCAGCTGACAGTCGTATGGGTATTCCCTTGTAGGTAACTGAGTTTCTTTCTCTTGCTGTTTTTAAGATTCTCTCTTTATCTTTTGCTCTTGGCATTTTAATTATGATGTGTCTTGGTGTGGTCCTCTTTGGATTCCTTTTGTTTGGGGTTCTCCGCGCTTCTTGGACCTGTAAGTCCATTTCTTGCACCAGGTGGGGGAAGTTTTCTGTCATTATTTCTTCAAATAGGTTTTCAATATCTTGCTCTCTCTCATCTTCTGGCACCCCTATAATTCTGATGTTGGTACGCTTGAAGCTGTCCCAGAGGCTCCTTACACTATCCTCGCATTTTTGGATTCTTTTTTCATTTTGCTTTTCCGGTTGGGTGTTTTTTGCTTCCTCGCATTTCAAATCTTTGACTTGATTCTTGCGCTCCTCTGGTCTGCTGTCGGGAGTCTGTATAATATTCGTTATTTCAGTCCGTGTATGCTTAATTTCTAGTTGGTTCCCCAATATAAGATCGAGGGTCTCATTAGTTTTCTTGTAGATCTCATTAAGTTTATCGGGGGCTTCTAAACAGTTCTTGAGAGACCTTAAAAGTGTGGTTCTGAACTCTATATCTTCCATTGACAATTTTGTCCTGTTTCTTTGTCTCCGCATTTTGTTATGCTTCCTTGGTGCACCCCCTAGTGGTCTTTGTTCGCAGTCTTATAGTTAAATCTTGATTGTTGTAGCTAATTCCAGGGAGGGTTTGACCTCCAGGCCAAGTGGCTATGAGAATCAGCTGTGTCAGTAGTGAGAGAACTTCTGTCCTCTAGGGAGGTGCTAATCTAGCCTTTGCCTGAGGCTATCCGGCAAAAGCCTCTGTGCAGGGCTTGGGCGGGGCGGGTCGCACAGGATCAACAGGGTGGGCCGGAGAGAGCAGTTATGGCGGCTCTCAGTCCTGTCCCCAGGGGCTCTGCCTCTCTGAGTCCCAGCACCCGCTGCAAAGCTCAGAGAGAAAGCTGCACTCGCTCTGACCGAAGCCAGACAGTCCCGCTTCTCCCGTTTGAGTCTGGGTCCCTAAAGACTCGCCCGGATCTGGAGCTCAGAGTCTGCGACTCCCTCCCGATTGAAAACGCCAACCGTGCCCTCCGCCGCCAGCCCGCTGCTCGCACTCCGCACCTCAGAATTTGACTTCAGCACTGCGCCTCCTCTGAGTGTCCGTATGCGTTTCTCTTTCCTCCTAGTTGTAGGACTTCCACTCAGCCAGCGTTCCTGTGGTTCTGGGTGATGTCCCTTCCGTTTTTTGGTTTCACTTTTGAAGTAGTTGTTCAAGGCAGCAAACTCCGGCGTTAACCTATGCCGCCATCTTGGTTCTCTCCTTTTGTTTAATTTAGCATAATGCTTCAAATGCTCATCCATGTTGTAGCACATATCAGCACTTCATTCATTTTTATTGCTGAAGAATAGTCTATTGTCTGGATATATTACCCTTTGTTTACCCATTTATCCACTGATGGACATTTGGGTTGTTTCCACATTTTGGCTATTGTGAATAGTGTTACTATAAATATTCATGAACAAGTACTTGTTTGAATACTGATTTTCAATTCTTCTGGGCATATATATAGGAGCGGAATTGCTGGGTCATATGGTAACTTTGTGTATAACTTTTTGAGGGACTGCCAGACCTTTTCAAAGGTGCTGCACCATTTTACATTTTCACAAGCAATGTACGAGGGTTCTAATTTCTTCACATTTTTGCCAACACTTGCCATTTCCTTTTTTTTCTTTAATTATAGCCATTCTAGTGGATGTGAAGTGGTATCTCACTGTAGTTTTGGTTTTCATTTCAGTAACGTTGAGCATCTTTTCATGTGCAACTGTCTGAAGAGCTACTAGAGCTGCTTTGTTCACACAAACACACTCCTACAACCACTTGCATAACTTCTTTGGAGACATGTCAATCTAACTCCTTTGCCCATTTTTTAATCAGATTGTTTATCTATTTGTTGTTGAGTTTTAAATTCTCTCTATATTTTGGATATTAATACATTATCAGATATGTACTTTGCAAATATTTTCACTCAGTCTATAGATTGCCTTTTTACTCAGTTGATAGTGTCAATTTTTTTTTAAATCCTCACCTGTGGATATTTATCGACTGATTTTTAGAGAGAATGGAAGAGAGAGGGAAAGACAGAGAGAAACATCAATGTGAGAAAGACACATCAATTGGTTGCCTCCTGCATGAGACCTGGAGGAGTCTGCAACCCAGGTAGGTGTCCTTGACTGGAATCGGACCTGGGACCCTTCGGTCCGAAGGCTGACGCTCAATCCACTGAGCCAAACTGGCTCGGGCAATAGTGTCTTTTGATGCACAAAAATTTTTTATTTTGATGAAGTCCAATTTATCTATTTTTTCTTTTGTTGCTTGTGTCATGTTTAAATTTATTTTTATTTTTGCCAAATTCAAGGTCATGAAGATTTAACTCCCATGTTATCTTCTGAGAGTTTTATAGCTTTAGGCCCTTGATCCATTTTGAGTTGATTTTTCTAAATGGTGTGAGGTAGGGATCCAACCTCATCCTTTTGCATACGGATATCCAATTTGAAGAGACTAAAAAGAGGCAATGTTTTCAAGAAAAATGTTGAGTAAAATACTAGTTAGCTGATATGTGCCAGAAATGGCAAAAAGTGAAAGATGGTATTTGACTGAGTGAAGTTTGGGAGATCCCATTTTTAGTGGATTCTTGCTGCTTAAGGATTTCCCCTGGTCTGGGAGATGATATATATATATATATATATATATATATATATATATATATATATATATATATATAAAAGGTAACAGAACTGAGATGATATGGCTACTGGTGTCCCACCCAGAGGGACAATTTGGCAACATCCATTGCTCTCCCTAGACCAGTGATGGCGAACCTTTTGAGCTTGGCATGTCAGCATTTTGAAAAACCCTAACTTAACTCTGGTGCCGTGTCACATATAGAAATTTTTTGATATTTGCAACCATAGTAAAACAAAGACTTATATTTTTGATATTTATTTTATATATTTAAATGCTACTTAACAAAGAAAAATCAACCAAAAAAAAATGAGTTTGCATGTCACCTCTGACACGCGTGTCATAGGTTCGCCATCACTGTCCTAGACCTTCATTCATGAACAAGGGGTCTCTGGGAGCAAAGGGGAGAGAACCCCTCCCTCGCTTGCTCACTGGTACTAGCCACTCCCTCCTCTTGCCTTAACTTGGCCTTGGTCCAGCTGTCAAGCCCAACACCTCTACCATCTGGCCAGATGTGGTTCCAAAAACAACCTCAGGAGCATTTGGATACGTTTTCCAGCCCTAACTAATGGCACTCTTGTCCACAGCCTGGACCCAGGTTCCTGTGAATGGGAGGCAGCTCCTTACCTCCTGGACGACAGTGGAAGTGTGTGGTTTTTCCTTTCCTCCTTTTGGAACATAAGTATCTTCCTGGGTCTCACTGGCCAAATGAAGACATGCAGGCCTCTTGGCCTCTGTCAGAGCCCAGGAGCTCCGTGTGCTGTCTCTTACCTGTCACCCAGCTGGTCTCTCACAGTTGTGAAGACTAGACATTTGAAATCAAGGTGTTGTCAGAGTTAGTTTCATGCCTCCCTTCTAGGTTCTGGTGGCCACTGGCAGTCCTTGGTGTCCCCTGACCTGTAGGTACATCATGCCAATCTCCGCCTTTTCCCTCACACGACCTCCTTCCTGTGTCTCTAACTCTGTGTCTTCTCTTCTAAGGACACCAGCCATATTGGGTTAAAAGCCCTCCCTACTTCAGCATGACCTCATCTTAACCTAACTAATTACATCTGCAGTGATCTTATCTATACTAATAAAAGGGTAATATGCTAATTAGACCAGACATCTTCCAGGCAACCCTCTGGATGTCCTTCTGGACAAAGCCATGGTGGTGGGGCTGAGGCAGAGGCAGCTAGGGGTGATCAGGCCAGAAGGGGAGAGCAGTTAGGGGGCTCAAGCCGGCAGAGGAGAGCAGTTAGGGGGTAAGGCCGGCAAGGGAGAGCAGTTAGGGGGTTTAGGCCAGCAGGGGATCGGGCCTAAATCAGTAGTCAGACATCCCCCGACGGGTCCCGGATTGGAGAGGGCACAGGCCAGGCTGAGGCACGCTACCCACCCCCCCTGCCCTGTCCATGAATTTTGTGCACTGGGTCTCTAGTTTCCAAAGAAGACCACATTCTGAAGTGTTCAGAAGGCCAGGAATTTCAGAGGGGACACTATGCAACCCAGGGCACCAGGAAATGCCGAGACCATAACTGGGAAGGAGGCTGTAGCTGACACCCCATTCCTGTGAGCCCCTCCTGTGTGCCTTTGCTTCTAACAGCCTGACCTGTGACTCTCTTTGGAGGCCTCCCTCAAGCTACTACAACTGCTTAGCGTGTGCACACACACACACACACACACACACACACACACACAGCTAGAATTGCCTTGGCATTGGTGTCCCCTGGGGAAGCCTTAGCACGATAATGACCGACAGGCATACATGCAGGAGTATGGAAGCCCAGCTCATTGTCCTCCCATTGGGAACAAAGCTCTGTGCATTGAGGTGTGTCCCACACGCCTGCCCAATTGTCCCTTCCTCAGGCAGGCCTCCCCCAGCCACGTCATCTCAGGTCTAACCTGTCCTTTCACGCTGCTGACCAACCAACCCGGGAGTTAGTGCTGATGCGTAGCTCTTCTTCCTTCATATGGAGGGATGACCATCTGCTGCTCATTGTCCCGTGTGCCAGCCCACAAACCAGACCCGAGTTCTTTACTCCCCTGATGGTTGACCATCGGGAACTGTGACCATGGGCTACATGTGTGTGTTGAGGGATGGGTATAGATGCAACAGGAGTAGGTGACATGGGGAGCTGGCTTCTCTTCATAGAATATACCTGGATTCTCAGGACATTCCCAGCCCCAATGCCCAATACATTATTTCCAACCTGTAATGGACTGTGGCTGTGCCCTAATATGATGACTTGCTGGATCTGATAATACCCAGCTCACTATGGAAGCTCAGGTAGTATATCTCATGGGCAGGTGCTCAAGTCTCTATGATGGCCAGTCACATGCCAGAAATGGTCTTTCTAAGGGGGAATAGTTCTTTGCTGTAGAAAACCCTAGAAGTCTTCATTAGCACTCTCCTACCGGGGCTTGCCTAAGACTCCGCCCCATAGTCTTATCTACAGTTTGGAATCTTCTTGGCCATGTGGCTTCAATAGCAGGGCAGCTGGCACTGACCCTTGGATCGCTGCAGTCATCTCTTTCTTTGTCTCAAACTGACAGCCTTCTGTACACAAATGTTGGTGAAGGTGTGGAGACATTGGGACCCTCGTGCACTGTTGGTGGGAATGTCAAACGGTATCGCCGACTATGGAAAACAGTATGGTGGCTCCTCAAAAAATTAAAAATAGAATTAGCATATAATCCGGCAATTCCACTTCTGGGTAGATACCCCAGAAGAATGGAAAGTGAGGTTTTAAAGAGATAGGTTCATACCCATGTTTATAGCAATGCAATTTAAAATAGATGAATGAATGGATAAGCAAGATGTGGTATAACCATACAGTGATATGTTATTCAACCTTAGAATAAGAGAAGGAAATCCTGTCATATGCTACAACTCGGATGAGCCTTGAGGGCATGTTGCTAAGTGAAATCAGCTAGTCACAGAAAGACAACAGTATGATTCCGCTACATGAGATGCTTAGAGTAATCAACATCACAGAGACAGAAAGTAGAATGATGGTTGCCAGGGGCAAGGGAAAGGGGAAGTGAGGGGGGAGGTTATTGCTTAATGAACGTAGAGTTTCAGTTTTACAAGATGAAAAGAGTTATGGGGATGAATGGTGGTGACGGTGACGCAACAACGTGAATGCACTTAATACCACTGAACTGTACACTGGAACGGTTCAGATGGTAAATTTTTTTGCCACATATTTAAACACAATAAAAAGCTGATAGTTTTATGATCTTCTAATAAATAGGCCAGAACAGTATTCCCAAGTGTGGCATACGCTGTTCCAAAATGTAAAGAGGCCGAAGAGAGTGGCTTGAAACGATGGAAATTGATTCCCCCCGGGTCCTGGAGGTCAGAAGTCTGTAACCAAGGTGCTGGCAGGGCTGTGCTCCCTCGGAAGGCTCGGGGGGACAATCCATTCTTGGCCTCCATCCACCTCTCTGGTGGCTCCAGACATTGCTTGGTCTGTGGCTTCCTTACTCCAGTCTCTGCCTCTGGGGTCACATTATGTCCTCGTCTTTCTCTGTGTGTCTCTTATAAGAGCCTTTGTCATTAAGTTTCGGACTCTCGCGGATAATCCTCATCTGGAAATCTTTAACTTCATTATATCTGTAAAGACCCATTTTCCAAGTAAGGCAATAGTCCCACGTTTCAGGGATTAGGGCATGGACATGTCTTTTGCAGGGGTGGGGTGGGGTGGGGTGGGGTGACATTGTTTTGCCTACTGCGTGGTAGAAGGTGCAAGGGGCACCTTGCAGCAGCTTACCTTTTATCTTAGAGGTGATGGCGGGGCCTGCCTCAGCTCAGCTCCCTGGCTCATTAATATCTTCATCCACATGGTGGACCCCTGAATCTTCATGGGGTTTGCCCTCCACCCTCTGGCACACATGTTCTTGCCACTTCTAGCTTCCCAAGTTCACAGCATGGAGGGAGCTTGACAGTCCACAGACATCACCCAGATCCCTCATGTTGACATCGCGTGCGTGTTGGCTGCTAACAGCTCATAGCTACCCCTTCTCTGGAGAATTGCTTTCTGCCTAATAGTAGGGATCTTCCTAGGGAGGTTACACCCCTCCAGGGGGTCAGCACCCACACAATTGGGCTGGCTGAGAAGGGGGGGGATTCAGTGGTGAAATTCATGATCCAGAGGCCCCCATGAGACCAGAATGAGCCCAGTCTCCAGCCCAGACATCAGGGATTAGCTTTCTTCCCTGCTCTGCCCCACTCCCCTCATTTCACTTCGGAAAGCCCACCCCACCAAACCCCCAGCTCTGCTCCTGGGCAACTGACCTAAGAGAGTCCCTGGCGATGATCTTGTGATGGGGAGCAGAGTTAACATGGCTCCCGGGGCCGGGCCGTGAAGGTGTCCTGCTGCCCCTGCTACGGGAAGGCAAACTGCGATGGCTCCCCTCTGCTGTTGGGCATCACGAGGAAAGTCTTTGCCAAATCAAGAGCTGATACCAAATTTCAGACACTCTGTTGACTTGCCCCAGTACAGATACCGCATTTAGCACAGTACCTGAGATCGGGCTGCTCCTGGCTAAGCTCCTGCGAATCTGCAGTCCCCTCCAGAGGGACCTTCCCTGATCACCTAGTGTCACTTTGTCACTCCCAGGCTCCCTCCATCATATTCTCCAATTTTATTTTTATTACTAGAGGCCTGGTGCGTGAAATTCATGCACGGGTACAGTGCCTAGGCCTGGCCTGTGATCAGAACCATCTTCCCAGGCCCCGGCCCCCACTGCCACCCAACCCCGGTTCCCCGTTAGCCATCAGGGGACTGGAGCCTGCAGCAGGGGTGGGGTGGAGGGGTGGGGGGGAGGGGGAGAAGAGACTGAGAGGTTGGCCATTCTCACCCACTCACCGGTGCCCTGTCCCCTAAGCTGGTCACCCTCTGTGTGTGGGGTGACTGGTGGGATGGGGGCCTTGGCCTGGCGCTGCCCGGGTCTACTGCCACCCACCCCCAGATCCCTGTTCACCATCGGATGATCAGGGCCTGCCAGCCCAGGGAAGGGACTGAGAGGTTGACCAGCAGGCCTGGATAGGGTGATCAGGGCCTGCAGGCTGGGGGCAGCTCCTTGTTGAGCACCTGCCCCCTGGTGGTCAGTGCGTGTCATAGCGACTGGTTGTCCACCATTTGGTCGATTTGCATATTACCCTTTTATTATATAGGATTATTATTTTAAATTATTTTTAATTTTAATATTTTTTTATTAATTTCAGAGAGGAAGGGAGAAGGAGAGATAGAAACATCAATGATGAGAGAGAATCATTGATTGGCTGCCTCCTGCATGCCCCCTGCTGGGGATCAAGCCGGCAACCAGGCATGTGTCCTTGACCGAAATTGAATCAGGACCCTTCAGTCCGCAGGCCACACTCTATCCACTCAGCCAAACTGGCCAGGGCTCCCATTTTATTTTTTTATAGCTCTAATTACTACCTGAAATCATGTCATATATTTATTTGTTTGTTTATGGTCTTTCTCCAATGGGGGCGGAAGCTCCATGGGCTGAGGACCTTGACATAATTGCAGCTGCATCCCACGCTCCAACACTGTAGAAAGTGCTTCCCCGGCCTGTGTCAAACGAATAAAGGAGCAGCCCATGTTCTTCCACGGGAAGGAGACAGACAGGCATAAAGAGTGCTTTCTGTAGAGATTCTACAGCGGAGGCCATTGCTGAGGGCCGCTGGGTGGGAGGAAGCAGGTCAAGGTGGGCTGTCTTCCAGGTGCTGAAAATGCCCTCGGCCCCTCCCAGCCCCTCTCTGGCTTTTTTTTTTGGTTGGGTCTGGCGCAGACCTCAAGGAAACATAACATTTTTAATAAAACCTCAGAGTCAACAAAGCCGAATGGTCTCGGGTGACCCTCCCGCCCGCCCCAGCTGTTGACTTTAGAAGCCAAGAGGTTGGGGTGTTGCCCAATTCCTGTGTAGTTCAGGGAGATATAAGCTAGAAGGGCCGGGCCCGTTTTATATGAAAAAAACAAAACAAAACAAAACTCGTTGGGCCCTGGAAAGAGTCCACCGCCAGCCAGAATCAAAGGTCCATTCAGAGCGACAGAACGCTTCACATTCGCTGCTAATGAAAACCAAATTTCTCGTCCCGCGGAGCCTTTCCAGGGGCTGCAACTGGAAGGGGCTGCCGCGCAGCGCTGGGCCCCCCCTCCCGCCACCCAGAGGGCCCCACTGTGCTAAAATAGTTTTATGATAATATGGGGCTCGTATTTTTCTAATTTCAGGCGTCGGTGATTTAGGACTGAGTTGTTTTCATGGAAAAAGAACTGGAACTTGTGCGAGACGGGGAAAGCCTGCCACCTCGGCAGATAGCCCCACGGTGTGCGTTTCCAGGCCGAGGGCGCCCTGCCGCAGAGAGGCTGGGCCTCCTTCACAGGGCGTCCCCATGGGAGGGTCCCGAGACAGTGAATTCTGTATTTTGACTTCAAAATGTGTGAAATCTTAGAATCACAACTCAGAAAGGCAAACATATCGCTCTCAGAAGCAGAGAAAGAGCCGTAAAGACTTGTGTCTTTTCTGCTTCTGCTTATAAAACAACATTTCCTCATTTCTCTCTCCTTTCTGTCTTTTCCCCTTGATGATTTGTCTTTATAGCAAGCTAGAGGCCCAGTGCACGAATTCGTGCGCGGGTGGGGTCTACCGGCCCACCCCAATCAGGGTGGGAGGGCCAACCGGGGGCAGGGCCAGCCGGGGGGAGGGGCCGAGGGTGGTTGGCCAGCCAGCCCCGCCCCCTGGTCAAACTCTCGGTGGAACTCCCAGTCGAAGGGACAATTTGCATATTTGCCTTTTATTATATAGGATATAAGTCATGGGAAACAAACTCAGGTGTGTAAGAAATATTGCCTTTTTCCTAAAGTTAACTTAATTTTTACTTTAAGCCTCTAATACCTTCAGCTGATGAGAAACTTAAACTCAACTCTTTCAGGTATTACTCTGCCCTTGTTAGGATTGAGAGGGGATTCTGTTCTCACTCCTCAGTTTTCTCATCTGTAAAATGGTAGCCCTTAATGGGCTGAGTTTAAAATGGTAAGATTTTTCAACATGGGTTATCCGGCAAGGCTACCTGTAAGAGGTGACATATCAGCTAATGAGTTGGCCAAGCATGCTCTTGAACTCTGCTTAGATATTTATCAAGATCTAGTAGTTCAATATACTATGCCTCTAACAAATGTGCTCATTTTAGACAATTTGGAAAATACCAGGAAATATACTGTAAAGGACAAAACAACTCTAACCCATCTTTCTAGTGATTTCATTCTAGATTACCTTTATTTCTATTTTTAACTTATATTAATGGAGATATAGTATATGCAATGTGTACCTAGCTAGAAAAACATGTTTATTCCTATGAAAACATTTATATATGTATAGAAAATAGAGGTCTGGATGGGAAATAAAACATCCGTAAAAATATTAACAATTGTTATTTTTAGAGGGGTGGGATTATGGGTAATTCTTCTTGTGCGATTGTTGGCAATCTGTATTATCTACTTTTTCCCCAGAATAATGTACTAGTGTTGTTTTAAAGTCTAATATGTACACTTGGGCACCTCAGACTCAGAGTCTTACAGTCATTACATCTTCGGGTCACGGAGGAGAGTTGGGAGGCTGGACCAGACTCTGAGCCCTGGACCTTTTAGTCACAGAGGCTGCCTGTGGCCTCAGGTGTGTTCAGGGGTTGTCATGAGCAGGACATGAGGCTTCACTACAAACCTGTGGGGTGAAGGAGTCAGGGAGAGGGCAGGGCTGTTGTCACTGCACAGTCAGAAGGAGCAAAAATATTACCAAGACCGTGTCCACAATGGTCCCATCAAATGCCAGGAGCTCCGAGAAGCGGAGAGACCCGTGCACCCGAGGGCGGGGCCACAGGGCCCTTCCTGTGATGGCAGTGCTCCGCTCCTCTCCACGTCGTTTTGCACGAACTTCACCCTCCTTTGCTCGGACCATTGCAGCAGCCTGTGACCAGGGCTCAGCTCTGCACAGCCCACGCTCCACGCTGCACGGCAACCCCTGGGACACGTGCCCATCAGAACGTGCCTCCACTCCTCGGCTGGGCTCCCCGGCGCCCCCGGACCAAGTCCAAGTCCCTCAGCGTGGCCTCAGCCCCCACGAGCTGAGCCTGCCCACCTCCCCATCCCATGGCCATTATCCCACCTTCCCCACCGTCCCCTCTAGCTCAGCCACGCCCCTCCCTCCAGGCCAGGAGGTTCCCTCTACTTAGAAGGCCTTCCTGCTGCCTCTCTGTGGGGTGACTGTCTACTCACCTCTCCACCTTGTCTCCCCCTCCCCCCCACCCCCCCTCCCTTATCCCCCGGCTTAGCATTGTTTTCCTGTCTGTCTGCCCCGTGGGCTCCTCAAGGGCACGGCTGTGACTTCTGCGCCTTTTTTCCTGCTGTCTGGCACCTGCGGGTGGGGCGCGGCTTGGGCCTCTGTTGGGTGAATGAGTGAATGAACTCTGGCCAAGGCCTCGCAGACACCAGGCCCACAGAGCAGAGGGGGGTGGTGTGGCCCAGACAGCTGCCACCCATTAGGACACCCACGGAGGCCCATGTTCCCAGCAGTGGGCAGGGCACAGAGGGAGGGTGGCTCCAGAGAGCTGGCCCTCGGCTGGCCCCTCCCCTCCGCCCAGGGCTTCCTCCGAGCCCGCCCGGCCGGCTCAGGGCGGCTCGCTCTGCGGGTGAATATAAATATATAAAACAAACAGTGCGTTAGCTGCAAGGCTAAAAATAGGAAGCCTGGAATCCGGCCGGCTCCGCTAGCCGCTGGGCCACACAGTGCGGTGCGAATGTTGGGGGATATGGCCCCTCGCCTCCTCCCGCCCCCCGCCCTCGTGGGGGGAGGCTGGGGGCACTCCGGGTTTCCATAAGGAACAGTTCATGCGATCTCTCTGGCTCCCCCACCCTTGTCCGTCTGACAGCTCATTTCATTAATGACCCAAATGAACCAGCCATGGAGGTGCAGGCCCTGCTCACATGGCCAGGCTGGGTGTCTGTGGGGCGAACAGCTGCCCCCCACCCTGGGCCTTGCTGGGGAGATCCGGGTGACTGTGTTTACGGGGTGCATCTGGGGCAAAGGAGGCCAGGGTCTGGCCTGCACCGGGACAGCCCCACAGCGTCTCCTCGGCCCCACAGCTCCCTCCATCGTCTCAGGCCTGCAGGGCCTGCCAGGGCCTCTGTTCTCAGCGTCCAGGCGTCCAGGCGAAGCCGTCTCCATGGGAGAAGCCTCGCAGTGCAGGGCTGCTCTCTGAGGCCGGGGGTGGGGGGAGTGAGGGGTGGGGGGGAGCGGCAGGTCGGTCTGGGGGCCATTTCACTTCTCAGGAGTGGAGGCCCCCCTGGGAGCCCCAAAGGCCTGCACCACCTCTCCCAGTCTGTCTCCAGCCAGTCACGGGCTGTAGGGGTGTGTGGGGGGGCTGTGGGGGGTCAGGGGGCTGTGGAAGCTGTGGGGGTTATGGGGGCTATGGGACTGTGGGGGTGTGGGGTGAGGGGCTGTGGGGGCTCAGGGGGCTGTGGAAGCTGTTGGGGTTATGGGGGCTATGGGACTGTGGGGGTGTGGGGTGAGGGGCTGTGGGGGCTCAGGGGGCTGTGGGGGTTATGGGGGTTGTAGAAACTTCAGACACTGCCCAAATCGAAGTGACTCCCAGAGCTTCTGGAATGCAGCTGGGCCCAAGGGCCCCTGGACACTGGAACAAGGTGGCCCCCTCACCTGGCCGGGCTGCTTCATGCCTAAGCTCCCACTGGTGGCTCCGGGAGGCTGGGGCTGCTGGGCCAGGGATGTCACCCTTCCCTTCGTGCAGAGTAAACCCCTGCCCTGAAGCAGAACCTGGAGGGAGCATGGGGCCGGCTGGCAATTCTGTTACATCCCTGGCACACAGTAGGTGCTCATGTAAGATCTGAATGAAAAAAGAGGCTCAGAGAGGGACAGGGCTCCCTCCACCCCACACACACACAGCTAAAGGAGGAGAGAAAACCCTCCTTCCACATTAAGACCTTTCCCCAGCCCTTCCAGGGGCTGGGAAGTTCTAACATCTCAGCTGAATTCTGGCTGCTATGGAGGCAGCCCCTTCTCACCCTTGTCTGGAGGGGAATCCACTCCTCCACCTGCTGCCACCTGCAGGCTGCTGTGGTTACTGCAGTGCTTCCCCCAGAGCCCTCAAACTGTGTGACCTTGGGGGGGGGGGGGCGGGGGGGGTAAGTCCCAGCCTTCTCTGGGCCAGTTTCCCCAGGGAGCTGGGTGGGCTGGTCTGCGCCTGGTGGGGTGAAGGGGATGGAGCTTTGCATCGGGGGCTCTGGAGAACACAGCTCCCCTCCCATCAGCTGCGGCAAGCGTGGCTGGGGGGAGGGGCTTGAACTGTGGTCCCCTCATCATCCCCATCATCCCTACAATGTGCCCTCAGATAAACTCACAGAGGAAGCAGAGTGTCAGCCTGCAGACGGCTCCGGCTCCGGGACCAGCCCTCGCGCCCAGCCCCTCACTCAGAGCACATCCCAGAGCGGAATTCTGCAGCCATGGCTGGTCCCTCGGGCAGAGGGGTGCTGGGGGGTGGGGTGGGGTTCAGCTGGGGAAAGGCAACTTCCTGGTGGGTGCTGGGTTTCAGGCAGACCGACCTAACTGCACAGGGCTAAATCTTGGGACTCGCTTTTGAAGTGGGTACTTTCACTTGAAAATAAGGTCTGTTTTATGAAAATTCCCCTCCACAAGTCCTGACGAGCCAGGCAGGGTGGGCCAGGCCTCCTGGCTGGCAGGGTTGGGGGTTGGGGGGCTGCCAAGGCAGGTCCCCCCACACCCGCCCACAGCCCCCACCAGCAGGCTGCGGTCCTCGCCCAGGGAGATGTGAAGCCAGATGACACCCTCTCTTTGCACCTCAGTCTCTTCATCTGCAAAATGGGGGAGCTGACCCAGCTGCTTGCACGGCAGTTGATTGCTGCTAAGTCGCTGCTCTTCCAGCCAGCTCGGGCCCTGAGCGGCTCCCACCCAGCCTGCTTTAGGCTCCACCTCTCTGCCCTCTCCCCAGCCCTGCGAGGGGTGGTTTCTTCCATTCCCTCGTGAAAAATCTGGGGCCACTTGAGAGGGAGAAGGGGTGGTGGTACCTGAAGACCGGACATTCCCCTGGCACCCCAGCCGCACCAGGAGGCCTCAGTGGCTGTAGCTGCCCGGGGTGGGCTCAGTGGCCATTCCCGATGGAGCGGACGCAGGGGGACCAAGGCGCTGGGGGTCTCCTCAGCAGGGTAAGGCTTAGTCCTATTCCTGCCCAGGCCGAGGCCCTGCCCCATTCCTCCTTGGCCACAGTGGGGGGGGGGGGGGGGAGGGGGCGGGTCTCCATCCTCCCTCACCCCCTGCACACAGCCCTAGGAGCCTGGCATCGGATCCTTCAACACGCCTCCGAATTATAACAAATCAGTCACAATTCCATTTTACAGTTAAATAATACAGAAGACAGTTTACTGTACAAGCAACTTGTGCATTAAAAACACACACACCAAGCAAATTATAGTGCAAAGCAGTTTCCACCCCTCCCCGGCTCTGGGCGGTTTGATGGGAGATGTGAGGGTAGCAGGTGCCAACGCCTCAGCATGACAATATGTCACACGTATCCACACCCACCACCAGGCTGCAGCGAGATGGCGTCCGACCTCCGTCTCCTGCGCTTCCTAAGTCAGTGTCTGCGGAGCATCACTTTAAAGCAGCCTCGTCCATAAGGACCCACGTCTACACGCCCAGGCTGTCTGCGCCCGCTGTGGGCCTTAGGACTCAGCATAGCTGCTGTCATGTCACTAAGTCAGGGGGTGGAGGGTGGGCCCATTTATTTCCTGTCCCTGCCTTTACCAGGGCTTGGATGTCAGGGAGGGGGTGTAGGACTACAAAGTGCTGGGCACTGGGAACCCGGGGGCCAGACAGCAACCACAGAGCACGGGAGTGAAGATACGAAGACAATGGATTTGTAGCTGCTTCCTGAGAAGGGGTGGGAGCGCCCCTGGGTGGAGGGAGTCAGCAGGACACCCCCAGCAGTGAATCTGAAGAGATGGAGACTGCTCTTTCCAGTGAGGGCAGGACAGGGGAGCCAGCAGGAGGGGTTTGAGCAATGAGTGAGCTCACCAGGACTTCCTAACCTGCCGGGGGGGTGGGGTGGGGGGTGGGGGCGTGGATGGTGGACAGGCAGGCCTGGTGCTATGACAGACACTTAAGGAGCCTTTCGTAAGGGAGACTTCCCATCCACAGAGGATGTGGCTGAAACAATGGTGGAAAACCACATGCTGCCGACTCCTGAGTTTTCGTGGCCTTTCTAGAACCAAAGAACTCAGGAGCGGGAATCCTTGCAGCCGCACCTGGGGCAAGGCTCGCCTTCCCACCTGCAAACTGAAGGGGCAGCTCCTGGAAGGCGTGGGAGAGGAGGCTGGGGAGCCCTTTCCCCCCTTCTGTCCTGCCTTCACCTGGCCACGGCTCGCCCCCTCACAGCCCCCCTACCAGGATGCAACACCCAGAGCATCCTCTCGGACAACCGCCCGAGAGCCACCGATGTGAGGCCCCAGCATTGCACCGGCCTTTCCCGTGGTCCCCACCAGGGCCCGCCTTTGGGGGTGTTGGTGGGGTGCTGCCAAAGGAATGCGGTGGCCTCCTCAGGAGGTGCTGAGGTTGGCGACCATGGCTTCACCTGTAAGAGGCCATGTTTGAAAAAGTTGGAAGCTCTTCTAAAATCACTTTAAAAACTAGTCTTTGTAAGACGGCTGTGGACCATGGTTGGTTACGTGGAGAGCTGTGTGGCAGAGGCTGGGAGGTGTGGCTGGGCCTTCCCAGGAGGCGGGGTGGGGTGTGCACAGCTGGGCTGGCTGGGCTGAGTGCGACAGGGACGTTGCTCTCTGAACTCACCCCAGTGCTTTCTGTTAGAACTGCTCTGGCCTCTGTGCTCTCTCCAAAATTGCAACTCTGAGACCGGCGTGGGGTGAAGGACCCAGGCCCCCCCCCAGAGAGTGGTGGGTGGGTGCCTTGGGCTGGGAAAGTGCACAGAGGACCTGTCTGCAGGTGCTGCCAGAGGCTGTCTACATTGGGCCTGGGGCTCACAGGCAGCTGGACGGGGACAGGGCTCCTTAGCTGTTAGCTGTGGGGGGACTGGCTAGGGGGTGCTCTCATCCCATTTGTGCCAGTGATTTTTTGGAACTCTGGACGGGCCTTTCCCTAGAACTAGAGAACTCAGACACGGGAGTCCATGCAGCCTGTACCCTCGGGCGAGGGTACAACGAGGGGTACCCCTCTGAGGGTGGGGACCTTCCAGTTCTGCCTCAATTTGTATAAATGCGGAGGAAGGGCTGGGCCCATGAGGTGCAGGATCTTTGAGGAAGGTGGGGGTGGGGAGGCCTGTCCAGGGCCCAGCGGACAAGAGGCCAGACTGTGTGGGCAAACGCTGCCTCCCTCTGGAGCAGAGATGGTCTCTGTCCTCGGAGACCCGGGTCCTGTGACAACACTGGGCACAGCCAGGTCACCAGGGCAGGAGACAGCAGGAGGATGCTTTTCCCACAGGACAGTGGGATGAGATGACTAGGATCTGGGCTCGGGGTCGGGGGCTGGTCCTTACCCCTCTGTACAAAGACACGGCTGGACTGGATGCTCTCGGAGCCACCCACCAGCTCTGGGCCCGGGTCTCATTCCTGCCCGAGCCTCAGAGCTGGGCCAGCCCCTGGCCGGGAAGGTTCCGGGGTCCCTGCCTCCATCGGGAGCGTCCACGTTGCCCCGGGAGGTCAGTAGGGCCTCCACACAGCCTCGTCCATGCGGCCTGGCGTGCTCAAGGCAGTGGGCGAGTTGCTGTGGCTGCCGTCGGCCTCCACGCCGTCGCTCTGGCCGCCCAGGCTGGGGTTCATGAGGTTGCCCGCGGTCACGGAGGCGGCGCTACTGGTGCAGGAGGCCAGCATGCGGGTGGGCGAGCGGTCGCCCCCGCCGCTGCTGCCGGCCACCATGGAGAACTGGTAGGAGCCAGAGGACGCACCGTAGTAGAGGTGGTAAGGGGACGGGTTGGTCTGGAAGGGCCCGCTCTGGTTCTGCGGGGCCCCAGGGTATGGCGGCGGGAGGTAGGTGGGGTGGAAGCGGCTGGTGGCGGGCATGCTGGCCACGCTGAGGCTGCTGATGCTTGTGCCCGAGGGCGTGGCACTGTAGGGGAAGGCCGCCGACATGGTCCCCGGGTAATGCATCCTGGGGTCCGGGAAGCGGCTGTCCGTGAGGGTCTGTAGCGCCGGGAAGGAGCGGTCGAACTGGCGGGGGTCGGAGAAAGGGTTCAGGTCCGAGGTGCCTGGGGGACAGCAAAGAGGACCATCAGTCGCAGCTGGACACCACCCAGCACACTACTTTTTTTTTTTTTTTTAAAAAGATATTTTTAATTGATTTCAGAGAGGAAGGGAGAGGGAGGGAGGGAGGGAGGGAGGGAGGGAGGGAGAGAGAGAGAGAGAGAGAGAGAGAGAGAGAGAGAGAGAGAAACATCAATGATGAGAGAGAACCATGGATCGGCTGCCTCCTGCACATCCCACACTGGGGATGGAGCCTGCAACCCGGGCATGTGCCCCGACCAGGAATCGAACCGTGACCTCCTGGTTCATAGGTTGATGCTCAACCACTGAGCCAGGCAGGTGGGCCCTGGCGGAATTCTTTAAGAATGTCCTTGGTTAAGGGGGTCAAATACAGGCTGACAGAAGGAGACTGGGTTTCAGGTGGTGAGCACACCAGAGTATATGGATGTATGACAAAGCTGTATGCCTGGAATGTATCGATCTTATTAATGAATGTTACCCCAATAAATTTAATTCAAAAAGAAGCTCTGGCTCTGCTCTTACCGCCTTGGCTGCTGGGGGGCGGGGGGAGCCCTCCTGACCTGGTAACGGTCCTGCCTGGGAAGGAGGTGGGCAGGTGGGCAGGTACCCGGGCTGAAGGCGGCCACGGGCGCCTCCTGGGCTGATAGGGAAGGGGGAGGCTCCTCTCTGTCTTCTGGAGTCCTCTTCACAGCCTGGCAGTGCAGAGGCCTGTTGGGGGTGGTGAAGGTGGGCCCCCACCAGGGACAGTACCGGTCTGACCTGGCAGCTTCTGTCTCCCTCTCTCCTGTTAAGAGCTGGCAAGACTGTGGGTGTGGAGAGGGTCTGCAATGGCCCTGTGAGAGGGATTTGGAGCCTGCTTCTTCAGATAGGGAGACTGAGGCGCAGAGGAAGATTAATTTCCTGGATGTTGCAGAAAGGACTCAAACTCCTCAGGGGACCTCTGCTTTCTGCTTTGCTGGGCTGCTGTGCTGCCCGCACCTCTCCTGCCCGGTGGCTTGGTGAGGTTATGTGAGCTTATCCCTGTGTGGTGGGGGTCAGGCCCAGAGGAGATGTGTGCCCTCCCAACCCCCCACCTCACCCTGGGCCTGTGTCTCCAGGGTTGCCTGCATCTCCCTGGCAGCAAAGTGAGATGGCAGCCAGAGGGCCTTGGTGGCCTAGACCCTGCCCTTGCCAAAGAGGCACCAGCATCCAGCCCAGTCCTGCCCCTGCCCCTCCAGTTTGGCCCCGCACTGGACTCCAAGACAAGGGCATCTGAGCCTCTGCCCCCTACATTTGCATTCAAGACCCCCAAACCTCAGCATCCCAAGGGGCTCTGGGATGGAGGCTAACTCCCTTGGCAGGAAAACCGAGACCCAGAGAAGGTGAGGCACTAGCCTAAGGGCCACACAGAGCACCGGACCTGGCACAAAACCCCAGGGTTCCAGTCCTGAGCCCCAATATGGGTCTGAGAGGCAGCTGTCCCGTCTCTGAGGCAGCACAGCACAGCACAAAGGCTAACTGTGTGGCCTCTGCAGCTGGGTATCTAATCGGCTTCTGACACTTACTTGCTGTGTGTCCTTGGGCAAGTCACTTAACCTCTCTGTGTGTCAACCTTCCCACATAAAAAATGGAGACAGTGACAGACCCTAGGAATTAAATTAGTTAATGCATGCACAGTGCTCAGACTGGGCGCAGAGGGGAGGCCTGATGAGGGCTGGCGCCGCTGCAGCGGCTGTGACAGTCTTGTGCTGGGCTTCCGGGACACCCATTCAGGGCTCTGCAGAGGGAGCCCGACCCTGAGCCTTCCGGACATCCTGGCCAAGGGGTGACTCTGGCAGCAGTGGGGAGTGGGTGAGCCCCCAGCAGTGGGGGGTGGGTGAGCCCCCAGCAGTGGGGGGTGGGTGAGTCCCCAGCAGTGGGGAGGGGGGTGGGTGAGTCCCCAGGAGTGGGGAGGGGGGTGGGTGAGTCCCCAGCAGTGGGGAGGGGGGTGGGTGAGCCCCCCGCAGTGGGGAGGCAGGCGAGCCCCCAGCAGTGGGGAGGGGAGGTGGGAGAGCCCCCAGCAGTGGGAGGGGGTGGGTGAGCCCCCAGTAGTGGGGAGGGGGTGGGGGAGCCCCCAGCAGTGGGGAGGTGAGTCCCCAGCAGTGGGGAGGGGGGGAGTCCCCAGCAGCGGTCTTGAGGAAAAGTCTGTCTGGCCCCAACCCCTCTATGCCACCCCACCAAAGAGGATTCAGGGAGACCAGCCTCTGCCCCTGGGCAGCTCCAGGTTGGCACTGCCCCTGTGACTGAGGCGTGACTGAGCACTGACAGCTGCAGGTGCCCTCAGCTCTCCTGCTTCTCAGATCTGCCTGAGGTGCTGTGACCTCAGGTGAGACCTGTAGGTTCTCTGGGCTCTGGGCTCGCGCTGGTCCTCGCTGTGGGTCAGAATGGAATGGTGCTCCCTGCTGAAGGTGGGGGGCTTGGGGGGCAGGGGTCCTCCTGGAATATCTGGCACCCTCCCTACTGGGCTCCTTGGCTGGTTAGTGCTGCCTTGAAACCTAAGGGGCCAGAGGTGCCTGGCTCCCCACTCTAAGGACCCCAGAGGTCTCGTTGGCATTGCCTGGCACCCCAAACACAGCCAAGCACGAGGCTGACCCTTCTGCTCTGAGCCCAGGAAGTGAGTGCTGTCCACTGACAGGAACCCCACTCTCAAAGTGAAAGACCCCAAACAGGAACCCCAGGGTGAGACAGCAGGGCTGCGGCCAGGAAACAGGCTGGGCAAGGTGGACCTGGTCTGGTGTGTGTGGCCCTTGGCGTTCACATGGGCTCCGGGCTCTGAGCAGGGCCTGCCCAGACGGCTCCTGTCCCCTCCTGCCCACGCCCCCCCAGGGTGGTGGGGAAGTGTCTGCCCTTGGGACCCCTGAGGCTCCTGCCCCCCCAGCCCCTCCCAGCCCAGTAGCCCCAGGAAACCGGAGCTGGCTGGCTGTCGAGCAGCCAATCCCAACACTGGAAGGAAATGTTTATTTTCTTCTCCAAATTGCCCCAGCTGCTGTGTGGTGGCTGAATGAGCCCTTTGAGCTGTTAGAAGCCCCCATTGTGGGCGGCCACAGCTGGGGGGGCCTGGGGCTGGGGTATGGAGGGGATGGGGCCTCGGCACTGCTTGCCAGTGACCAAAGCCGGGGGTCAAAGCTATTAACGGCACCAAGAAAAGTGGTGGTGGGGTGTCCTGAGGGGATCCCCAGGATGGAGTGTGAAGGCAGAGGCTGGCCCCACCAGAAGGGGAGGGCCGGTGAGAGGGCCCGAAACCCAGCCCTGCCAACACGCCTCTGAGGCAGGTACCTCCTTCTTCCCATTTTGCAGGTGAGAAAACTGAGCTCAGAGAGGTGAAGTGACTAGCCTAGGAACACACAGCCAGTGCCTGGCAGAGGCAGAGTCCCAAGCCCGGCCCATCTGATTGCAAAGTTCACACTCCTTCCCTGTCCTGGTTGTCAAGAGCCCTTCCGCTCACGCCAAAGGGGCCAGGCCTGGGAGGGGGCGGCCTGGCTGGGTTGAAGGGCCACGTCGGCGGCCTGAGCCCAGTGCTGTGGGTGGTCAGGGAGGGGCGGGGGAGCCCTGCAGCAGAAGGGGAAGGACTGGGTCAGCTGCATCCACACAGGCCCCACCTCTCCTCCCAGCCTCAGTGTGGAGGCAGGAGCTCTACCTGCTGCCTGGCTAGACCCGGCCCTTTGGGGCTGGACAGAGGGTGGGGAGCCTAAGGCACTGATTCCCCAGCCATGTCCACATAGCTGTGGGAGCTGCTGGACAGGAAGGCTCTATTCACCCCCACCTGCTGGATTCCGGGGCCCCCTGGCTGGGCCCTAACACCCCACTGGGCCCCAGCTCTGCCCCTGGCAGGGTAAGGCCTGGAGTGTTAGGCTACTGCACCCCGACAGACGCTGAGGGAGACAGGAGCACAGCCAGCTTCCGGGCAGGGGTGGGCATGAGCCCGAGTGCAGAGCACCTCCCACTGCCTCTTGAGGTCAGGCCTCCGCCCTGCAGCGCCACACCCCACCCTTCCTTCCCGGCCCCAGAGCTGCCGAGTATCTCAAACTCGCTAGCCCAGAGGCTCAGAGCGGCTGGACCTGGGGCCCCTCCCCACCTCACCAAGGCCCAGCTTCTCAGGCCAGACGGGAGGGCCTTCTCTTTATGCTACGGGGCTACGTCAAGTCTGCCACCATCACCGATCTGCCAAGTGGGTTCTAACCAGGCCCCGGAGGACCGAGAAAGAACGACAGCCTCGGTGCACGGCAACGGCCAGCCCTCCTGCCTTCGTTCAGTACCGCTGCTGCGTGCCGCTGTGCACACGGCCTCCCGTGCCCAGCCCACCGCCGACAGGGCCTGGAGAAGAGTGACTGTGCACCATCCAGGCGTTTACTGAGCACCTACTACGTGCCAGGCACTGTCTGCTCGGAAGTCCTGCCTGAGATCTAGCTCTGAGGGTGCCTGCTGCATCCACCAGGCAGTGGGGACAGAGACCCCTTTAGGGGCCTCGGCCCAGAGGCCTGTCTCCTCCTTTCTGTTTGGTGGGGTCCCTGGGCCACGGGACCCTTCCCAGGAGATGCTGTGTATCTCTCCAGGGCTGCAATGTCCCTTACCGTTCACAAACTTTGAGGGCAGTAACAGCGCTTGAACGTCACCCCAGCCTTGGGCAGAGGCACCCCACTCTCCAATGAGAAAGCTGAGCTTGGAGGGAGGTGTCTCCAGCAGGGACACGTGTGCCACAGGCTCCTTGGACAAGTCATACCCCAATTTTAAAGGGTGCACTAGGAGCGTAACCCCACTGCCCCAGAGATTCTGAGCTGATCCTGGGGCCAGGCACCGGCATGGCAGGTGGTGGGAGTCGATAAATGTGGGCTGTGCGAATGCACGCAGGGCCTGGCCAGGCCCGGGCCGGAGCACCACACGGGCAGTGAACGGCCTCCGGACGGGCTTTTGGCCTGGAGCCCCAGGACCACGTCCAGGTCCTGGCCCCCTCCCCCCGCCCGTGCCGTACCTTGGATGGGGGTCTGGGCCTGGCTGTTGAAGTGGCTTGTGGTGCTGAGCGAGCCGCGGGGGCTGGGCATGCTCGGGGTCACCCGCATGCGCACCCGGTCCAGGTCGCCGAAGCGGTCGGGGAACGCCTTGGTCTGGTCCTCCAGCTTCTGCCGGTGCCCTGCAGAGCAAGGGGAGCCCGTCAGCAGCTGGTCCCCGAGAGTCTCGGGGAGACAGAAATGCCTCCTCCGCCGGGATGTTCTCCCCGAGGTCTAAGCTCGGGCTTCTGCACGAGACCCTCAGTCGAGCAACCTCCTCCTCGTGTTCTTCGTGGACTTTCTGCAGAAAACGGCCCTGGGTGCTGCCCCGGGGCGGCCACAAGGGCCTACCTGCCTTCTTGAGCAGGGCTACCCATTGTCATACCTCACCCTCCACAGCACACTGTCTGGCAGGAGGGGAAACTGAGGCCACAGGCATGGGCAAGGGACTCCAGCAGGCTCCCGTGGGGATCAGCAAGAGAACCAGGAGAGCTGCCATCTTCTGCCTCCCAGCGCCCCAGGCCCCACCCCACCCCTGGGATGACTGTCACTCCATCCCGCCCTGAGTCACTCGGGACCCACGGGCCTTCTCCTGTCAGGCCTCAGACAGAAGGAAATGATCGCCAGGACACGGAGCAAAGGCCGTGGGTGCTTCTGACGGGAAGGTGGGGACAGGGGCCAGAGCGCCTGGCCTGGGGCACGGCACCTGGAGGAAGTGCCAGCATTTCCCGTCACCTTCTTCCATGGCCCACACAGGAGGAGCCCAGCCTCTGCTCCCAGGCCCGAGGGTGCCGCAGGCTCAAGGTGGCCATGCCCCTGCCTCGTGCAGCCAGCAGAGCCTCCCTCAGGGTCCTCGGAAGACATGGAGCCAAGCCCCTCCCCAGAAGTCCCCGTGTGGGGTCTTTCCTTCCAGCCTCCGTTTCACACGCCTGGCAACACAGAGCAAGTTTCTTGTGGAACTTTCCTGAACGGGCTCAGCCTGGCCGTGCCACTCTGTAATTTGCCTTTCTAGGAGCGCACCCTGGAGCTCCGCCTCAGTTTTCTGACCTGTGAAATGGGGAGGATAAGCCAGCCCCAAGACAACAGCAGAGCTCCCACAAGGAGCCGAGGAGGACTGCCCCTACGCCAGTGGGTGTCCCTCGCGCCGCTGCTCACATTCACTGGGCACTGAGTTTACTCAGCCCATCTTCTCAGGTGGACGGACACTCAGGTAGTTTCCAAACTTCCTGCATGATCCCCGCACGTGCGATACTCCCAGGCACGACCCTGTTCACACCGTGTCGGGGGTTTGTCCAGGCAGAGGGCTGAGCGTTCCCGGGCTCTGCTGCTCAGCCCGCCAGGAGGCTGGCCATCTGCTCCAGCGACGCCGCGGGAGGGGGGCAGGCAGGCCGGGGCCCTTTCTCCTTCCACAGGCAAGAGCAACTGTGGCTCACGGAGGTCACAGAGGGAGGGAGGGGGACGGAGCCCCCGGATCCCCTGGAAAAGAATGAGGGGAGGAGCCCAGGGAGAGGGCAAGGCCTGCCTGAGTGCTTAGGGCTGCAGTGATGCGCGGAACTTTCTAGACTGACAGGGAGAGAAGAAGAGAGTAGGTGGGAGTTAAAACAGAATCCTCACCGTCCTTCCTGAGGCCTGGAAAATGGCATCTTTGGGGGAAAGTGCCGACCACCGTTGAGAATGAGGGGCGAGAGTCAGAGGCTAGCAAGGGGCCCCACTGCTGGTTTCCAAAACGGGGGTGCAATGGGTTCCGGGACCCCAGGCCCTGAGCTCTCTACACAGCCCTGCCGCACGCTCACAGGGCCTCTGGGAGCCCGCAGAAACGGAGCAGGAGTCCTGGGAGCCACGCTGGGCTCAGCAAGACGCCAAGAGCCAGGGAACCCACTTCCTCCTCCTCCGAGGACCCAGGCCTGGAGCCCAAGGGACACTCGGCAGCTGGAATGAAACCGCTCGGCCCCCAGGCAGGGCCCCGCTGCTGCCTCCTAGGACCCTTGGTAACAACGGGACAGTATGGGTTGGGGGTGAGCTCAGTGGGAGCCAGGGCCCAGAATGCAGATGTCTAGGGGCCTGGCAAGTCAGGTAACCGAGGCACATGGGATGGGTGGGGACGGGGGCAGACCAGAGAGGATGTGCCTTGTAAGGGGGGTAGTCACCATCGAGTACAGCTGGCTGGTGCTCTGATGGTGTGTGTGGGGAGGGGGGGAAGGGGGATATGGGCTCAGTGTTGCCAGAGCTTCTGAAACCGTAAACCTGTTTTTATAGGAGATCTCCCATATTTTATATGTTGGCAATTAATTCAAATACTGAACCAAAAAAGCGCCAAACTGATCACTTTGTAGGATGTGTCCTGCCCAAGGGCTGCCAGCTTGTGCCCTCCAAGTTCAAAACTTCATTATCTGGTTAATAGAGTAGACTCAGACACCAAGAACTGGTTAACGTGGTTTCCAGGCGAGTGCCGAAGGGCCCGGCCTCAGCCCTGGGGGAAAGAGACGCCGAAGATGGCAGCCTCGAAGTGGACAACTGGGGGACGAATGGATTCAGAACCATCTCAAGGCAGGAAGCGGCGGGCGGACCTGGAGGCCGCAGGCTGACCTGACAGCAGTTGGGTGCACAGGATCCGGGTGTCTCAGCCACACGCTTGACGTGAGCCAATGGGGCTACACAGAAGCTGGTGCAAAACATCAGGCCTTGTTATGATCCTCATGGGCGAATGAAGCCCCGCTTCTGAGTCACACTGTGTCCCAGGTGTTTACAGTTACGCTGTGTCCCAGCAGGAGGAGGGCGGGGTTCACAGCAGGCCGGGGTTCGAGGCTGGGCCCTGCTGCTTGCAGCCTGGTGGCCTCACTGAAGTCACACTCCCTTCCCCCACCCAGAGCCGCAGCGTCCCCATCATGACACCCTCCCGAGCTGTGGCGCTGGCCAAACAAGTTCTGTGAACGCTCCCCACCCACACGGGCCCCCGCCATCGCGCCGGAACTTCTACCCCCGCTCGTTCCAAGGGAGGCAGGGCGATCGCCCCCACGTTAGAACAGGACACCAAGGCCGGGTAAGTCGCGTCTCTGTGTCTGGGACACAACGCCAGGACAGCAGAGCCAGCCCTGTCGTCCAGAACCCAAGAACTCCAAGTGCTCTTTCCCTTGACACTTTCCTTTCTGCTCCCATTGTACAGATGGGGTCACTGAGACCTCACGGCGAGACCGGTGCTCAGTGCTTGGTCTGGGATAGAAACCAGGTACTCTGAGTGCATGTTCCCACCATGCGTGTTCTGCCCTCATATCGGGCAGACTTGCTGGAGGAGGGGATGTTAGCAGCACGTTGGGAATGGCTTCCTTGCTGCTGTGGACGGCTGCAGGGAGGGGCCGAGGGAAGCCGCGGCTCCGCATGGCCAGGGTGCCGGAGAGTCTCAGCGCCGCGGGGCCGGGCCTTCATGTTGGGAGCAGAAGGAACGTCCTGTGCCCCAGGGAAGGAGATGGGGCTGCGGAACAGACCTCTTTCATGTGGCTGCCCACAGTGGGAGCGGGTGAGGCTCTCTCGCGGTGCCTCTGTCTCCCCCTGCACAGGCTGCTCATGGAGCCCCTCTGGCTCGGGAAGTCTCTGACTTAAGATTGCAGGGATCAGCCGCTGGCCAGACTGGGACCCCAGAATGGAGAAGGCAGGGTTGCTTGCTCCAGGGCCCACCTACCACCACCTCCTGCTGCTGCCACCGTGCAGGGGTTTCTCGAGTTTTCTCTGCCTCCACAGCTCAGGACAGGCCCGGCCAGGAATGCGTTGGGGCCAGGAGTCCTTTGGGGCTCAGCCCAGGAGCTGCTCCTCCAGGAAGGCCTCCTCCCGGCAGGAGCCCCAGCCCCTCTGCAGGCCGGGAGCAGTGGCCAGCGGTGGACGGGAAGAGCAGTGTGCTTCCTCCATGCCCGTGTCTGAGCAGGTGACACTGCATCGTCCCACCCGGAGGTCTACCACTGCCCCTATTCAAGGTGAGAAACAGCCTGGAGAAGGCCAGTGACGCTTCAGGGCCCATGGACACACCTCCCACCTTCTCTTCCTGAGCCCATCCTGCAGGAAAGGAGCCTGGGCTGTGAAACCAGGGGCTCCAGACACGTTGTTAGGGCGCAGCCCAGGCTCAGGCCAGAGGGGTTCCCGCAGGCCCGGGAGGTTGGGCCTGGGGAGAAGATGACAGTATCAGTGGACTTTCTCAGGAGCTGACAGGCCGGCTCCAGTCCTGGGACTCAGTTTCCACATCTATAAAATGGCCATCTCCTGAGAGTGAGGAGGAGCTGAGGACAGAGCCCAGGACTGAAAAGTAGAGCACTCTGTGGGGAGGACAGGGAGCACTCGGCACCCAGGACTGGCTCAGGCTGCCTGTCGGCCTCCAGAAGCTGGGCTCAAACCCGACAGGCCCTCCAGCGTCACCAAGTCTGTGTGCTGCTATGCGAGACTGCCACAGTCACCCCATTTTGCAGATGGGAAAGTAGAGGCACGTGGTCAAGGTCAAACCTAGAAAGGTCAGCACATTGCATGTAACTTGGCTGCTAAGGTCGTGGCCTCCCGAGACCTCCAAGAGAAGGAGAGGGGGGTTGCCTGGCATTGGGGTGTGACTGGCAAGAGGCCAGCTCAGTGTCCTGTCTCGGTGGCATGGAGGGGGCCAGGAGGCCAACAAAGGCAGAGGGCAGGGAGCAGAGGAGCTGGGCAGGGCCACAGGAACAGGGTCATCTGTGGGGAACAATGTGGGCACCCGGATGAAGCCACTCGGCTGCCTGGCCAGGCTCTGGTGCAGCCACAACCCAGACACAGCAGCCACTGTCTGCCCAGCCGAGGGGTGGGGCACCCAGGCCCTAGGCCCGCTCTGCGGCCTGTCAGGAGATTTACACCCGACTCTTAACAACCGCATGGAATCGCAGGCGGGTGCTGGGCCCCGGGTGGTCTGCCGTGAATCGGCCCCCTGTGAGCAGATGAAAGCCGGTCGGTGGCTGGCGGGGGGCCAGCGGGCAGGGAGGCAAGCTGCTCCTTCCCAGGCCTGCAACTGGGGCTTCCAGCGGCCTGGGCTTGATTAGGGAGCCAGGGAGGTCTAAGGTTAACCCCTTCCCTCCTGCTGGCACACTCCCCTGGGGATCGGGGGGTCTGGGGGCTGGGGCCAGGAGCCGTTGGCTCTCCTCACCTGGGGCATCCCTCCGCCTCCCCACACCTGGAGCTGAGGACAAACCGGCAGCTTTAGCTCTTCCCGCCCATGTCCCCCGGAGCCTCCGGCAGCCACAGTGACTGCTCACCTCCTCCGGGCCCTGCTCAAATATCGCCTCTTCAGGAGGTCGCCCCGTCCCCCACCCTGCCATGTCTCATCCCCACACGCTGCCCGCTCACGCCCGACTTTCTTTTCTTCACAGGACTTCACGTTACCTGAAATTAAATCAGCTAATCATTCGTTTACTTCACTTATTCCATAAGTGTTTATCGAGCACCTACGAAGTGTTCATTTCTGTATTCCAGGGTCTATACCAAGTGCCTGACAAAGCAGAGGAAACACCTCACCCTGTGGAACGTATGCACGAGTGGGGGAGACGAGAAAGCAAGAAAAGAAATGAGTGGACTATACAGCTTCTTAGAAGGTGCTCGAGCTCAAATGGAAGCTGGAGGTATAAGGGGGTTTGGGGGGCTTGCTGCGCCTGTGATTTGAAACAGGGCGATCAGCAAAGGGCTCTCTGCAAAGTTTGCGGAAAGACTTCTGGGAGGGAAGGAGTGAGCCATGAATCTGGGGGTACCCGGGGGGTGTTCCAGGTAGAGGGAATAGCAGTGCAAAGCCCCGAGGCAGGAGACCCACTTCGAAGACCAGCCAGGAGGCCAGCGTGGGGAGAGTGAGGAGGAAGGCGTCTGAGAGGAAGACAGAGGAGTAATGGGCACAGATCAGGTGGGGCCTTGTTGCCATGGTGATAACGGAGCTGTTTACCATCTCTCCCCACCCCTGTGTGTGAGACCCATCTGCTGGGTTCACTGAGGTGTCCTAGCTTCTAGAACAGTGCCTCCTCATGGGAGGTGCCTAGGAAAATATTGGTTGAAATCCTTCCATGTACATTTTTGGGAAGGGCCCACAGGCAAGATGCCAGGGCTGCCCTCTCTTAGCCACGGGCGGGATTAAGAACCTGGGTCCTACCCTTTCAGGTATCAGCACCTGCTAAGCCTGGAAGACGTGGAGCGCGCAGTCCCCAAACTGTGGTCCACGAGAGTCGCCAGGCGCCGTCCTGCCTCCTGCCCAGATCCTGGATCCTGCTCAGCCACCTTCCTTGTAACAAGCCCCCAGCGACTGTGAGGGACACCAGTATCGAGAACCTCAGAAACCAAGGCCACACAGGCAGGAAGCCACCAAGCCAGCCTTCCAGCCCAGCCGGCCACCTGGCTGCAGCTGGGGCACGCTCTGCAGGGCACTGGAGGGGAACGACCTGGCCACAGAACCCACAGCGGCCTCAGAGATCTGCAGGCTCCACTCCTTGGCTCCCTGGACCAGCTCCTACTCCCGTCCCACTCCACCACGGGGGGGGGGGGGGGGGGGGCACAAAGCAGGAGAAAGGCCCAGAAAGAAAATCCCGACATAAACCATGAGGGCTCCTGAACACTTCCTGCAGGAGGGCAGCTGTAAGCTGGATTAATGCCCACAAGAACTCCCCAGAGGAGATGCTAATATCGCCCCCATTTTATAGATGCGCACATGAAGGTGGGAAGGCCCTTCTAAGTGACTTGCTGGCCTGAGCCCCGGGCTGGAGCCCTGGGTGCACCTTGAGCAAGTGGCTTTGCCTCCTGGCCTGTCTCTTCCTGGGGCCATTAAGGCTCCGTTAACCGAGGCTTTGTCCAGGGCCTGGCACTCGGGGGGGGGGGGGGGAGGGCTGGATGACCAGCCGTGGGGAAACTGAGGCCCAGAAGGTCACAGGCAGAAGGCCAAGCTGCAACTGGAACCCAGGGTGCTGGGGAGACCTGACCTGAGGGCTGGGCCAGGGGCAGGGGCAGGGGAGGAGGGCAGCAGGTCCTCGGGATGGAAGACCTGGAGAATGGCCTGCCTGCCCCCATGCCCATGGCTGCTCTTTCCTATAAATGAGCTTTTGCTAAGGTTTTATTTGAACAAGTCACTTTAAAACCACTGATCTGGCCTGTGCCACGGCCCAGAGAGGGGCGCCATCTGCCTCAGGTCACGCAGCAAGCCTGGCCTCTGACTCCAGCTTATCTCCAGGCCTGGCTTTCCCTTCTCTCTGCCTCTTCCTGTGCCACCCACTCCCCCACCAGCTCACTCCAAGAAGGGGCTGTCTCAGGTGTGGGGGACCCCAGGAGAGACGAGCAGGGAGGGGGAGGCCAAGTCTTCACCCTCATCCAGGGGCCTCAGTGGGGGCCGGTGGGCAGCTCTGGGCTGGGCGGGCTGAACATGGAGGGCTCTGAGGGATTCCAGGTGCTGCCCGGCCCCTGGGAACCTTCCCACCAGGCTCCACGCCCTGGCTAACATGCCTCGCCACACTGGGTGCTCAACTGCTTTGTGCCGCATCAGTCACACTGAGCCCAACTGTGGCTCCCGTCCATCCTGATTCTGCCCCTGGAGACTCAGAGTAGAATATCACCTCCTTCGACCGAAACTTAGACCTCTATTACCATGGCCTGGGGTTCCAGCAGCCACCCTAATGGTGGTGGTGATGGGGGCCCAGGGAGACGGCCCAGAGCCAGAGATAACAGAACAGAATCCAGTGACTCACAAGGAGCCTCCCTCTGCTGCTGCCTGTGGGCACGGACCTCCAGGCCTGCAGGGTTGGGGGTATTCTCCCGCTTCCCGGAGGAGGCAGCGGATGCCCAGAGAGGTCTGCAACTTGCCCAAGGTCCCCTAGCCAGGGAAACTGGCTTAGACTCTGCTGTCTGCACAAAGGCCTGTGACACACAGGGCTTGCCCGCCTTTATCACCTGGAGATGCTGGGGAGTCACTGACCCGGCTCACCGCTGACAAAACTGATGCCAAAAAGGAGACATGACTTGCTGGAGCTATGAAGCCCAAGGCCAGGGCACGGACACACCCATGTCCAATCCTAGCAGGACTCTGACCAGACCCAGTGCCTGCTGGGAGCTGCCTGCCTGTGGGCCTGATGACCACGTCTGACAGCTCAGGGGAGGCCGCAGGAGGGAGTCCTGAGAGGCGGGAGAGAACTCTTCCAGGGCCAGCTCTGAGCCTTCCCCGGATGGGCCATGCCCAATTCCCAGGAACGGAGGCGCGGGGCCAGGCCTGGGCGCCCTCCCTGACCACGCCCTGGTAGTCACACTCCCGTTGTGAGCCTTGGGCACGGGGAGACCAGAAGCTTGTCCTCCTGCCAGGATTACTCCCTCCTGAGCTGGGATCAAAGGCTGTCTCTAGGATCCTGGACGCCTCCCCGCCTCCCCGCCTCCCGGAAGCTAAGACAGTGTGAGGCCCCAGCCAGGACCTCCATGTCCCCAGGCCTGAATTCTCTCCTCACTGGGACTGGGTGACCCTTGGCTCTGGTAGCACGAGGATCTCACATGAGACAATAAATGCGAGAGGGTTGTCTAAACTGCAAGGGGCCACAATTACAAAGAAAGACAAGGACAGGGTAGCTCTCAATGCACCAGCGAGCGTGTGCGAGTGAGGGGCAGTCCAGACAAGAGCTCTGCTCAGAGCTCAGGAGCAGCCAGTCCAGAGATGGCCAGCTGGTTCTCTGCTTCATTCGTTCATTCATCCACTCACTCACTCATTCACTCCTTCACCCAGTGAACACGGGCCTCTGGCCCACTCCGTGGCCGCTGCCCCTCCAGTTCCCTAATCTGAATCTGCAAACCCCAGGCCCTTCAGCAGAAGCAATGAAACACAAACTCTCTTTGATGCTAAAATGCATGGACAAGGGCCCCCTACACACAGCAGGTGCTCGTTAAATATCTGCAGAATCAAATTTGCATTCCTGACCTTGACACTGGGCCCAGGGGTCAGCATGCCCGGCCTCTGGGGGACCTGAGTAAGTCACAGACTCAGATTCAAAGAAAGAGTTTCCAAGGAGGGGACCCGGCCTCCTTCAGCCACTGGCGGAGGAAGGTGGGTGGAGCAGAGCACACCGGCCCGGCCTCCAGCCCCATGCAAGTCCATACTCCCCAGAGGCTCCCAACGGCGGTCACCCCATGGGAGAGGGTCCGCTGATCCTGTTATCTCCCTGTCCCAGCCTCCTCACTGGCCTCCCGAAGTCCAGGCCAAGCACAGAGGGTTTGGGGGTGCAGAGCAGAGACCACATCCCCACCCCCTGGAGCGCTCCCAGAACCCAGTGCCATCTGTCTGACCTCGGCTGCTGCCCTTCTCCCTTTGGACCCTCCTTCCCCCACCCAGGGGACTCAGTGGCTCGGACACTTACGTCTGGGCTCCCGGGGTCCATCCACAGTCACCTTGATGGCTCGGTGGTAGGTGGCCACTTGGGTGGGGTTGGTGAACACGGTGATGGTCAGTGTGAAACTCTTCCCTGGGGGGAGTGGGGAAAAGGCAGGAGGTTGGTACCTGGAGCCACTCACAACACGCTGGTCTCCCCAAGAAGCCCCCTAACCTTCCAGAAGGGGCAGGTCACTCTCCTTTGAACCTGGGCAGAAGTCGGGGCTCTGGGTGAAGTTCACTGCTGGGGTTGGCATTCAAGGCTCCAGGAGGTCTGGCACCAACTTTATTTTTCCTCCACCTCCCTGCTCTGCTCAGGCTGCCTGGCTTATCCCTCTGTTTCTTATCCTGTTTGTGTTCCTTCTATGCAGAGACCCCTGTGATTTGGGGGTGGGGAGCAGGATGGAGAGATTATATGTGTGTGTGTGTGTATGTATGAATGTGTGTGTGTATGTATGAATGTGTGTGTACGTATGTATGAATGTGTGTGTGTATGTATGAATGTGTGTGTGTACGTATGTATGAATGTGTGTGTGTGTATGTATGAATGTGTGTGTGTATGTATGTATGAATGTGTGTGTGTATGTATGAATGTGTGTGTACGTATGTATGAATGTGTGTGTGTATGTATGAATGTGTGTGTGTGTATGTATGAATGTGTGTGTGTATGTATGAATGTGTGTGTGTATGTATGTATGAATGTGTGTGTGTGCATGTATGTATGAATGTGTGTGTGTGTGTGTGTGTGTATATTTCCCCCCGAAAGTAATTAATGATTTTTATAGAGAATTATGAGAACATAAAAGATATAGAAAGGAGAAAATGCCCATAAGCCCACTAGCCAGAGATAAACACTGTCACAGGTTGGGTGTCTTCTCCTCCGGTCCCTTTGTGTGGGTTAGCATATTTAAAAAGTTGCAGTGATTCCAGTACATATACATCTATTTTGTCCCCTGCTGTGTTTTCCATCTAACAGCACATCATCAGCACTTTCCCGTGTCATTACAAATTCTTCGGAAACTTCATTTTTAATGGCTGCAAAATATTTCAACTCATAGGAGCCCCATCTTTTATTCATTCATCTCCTCACTCCTCGGCATTACCCTGCTGCCGATTTCTTACGGTGTGCGCGGCTGGGGCTGGACAAGGGCTGATTTGGGAGCTGCAGACATTTCATTTGGAGACACAACTGTTATTTCCAGGGCTCTGTTCTATTTTTAAATAGGCATTTGGCTCCAAAGTCTCCATTCAAAATTCCTGAGAGGGGGAAAAAACTTTTAAAATAATTTATTTTTTTTACCATTTGAAATAAAACGAAAATGACCTTCTGCTTATAAGAGTCTTTGTCTGCATCTCTGCTGACTTCCTCAGCATAGATTCCGATAAGCGGTGCGTGAGGCCATCGGAGCAGGGGGCTGGGACGTACGTAGGGGCCGCGGTCACTCCAGAGATGGGACGGCTCTCCCGAGAGCCGCTGTGACGGGTGTGAGGCCGCGAGTCACCCCGGCGCCATCGGCACCGTCTATTGAGGTGGAAGATCTTTTAAATGCTCCTGACTGAACAAGTCTTTTTTCTAATACTAGCGAGAATGAAGCTTTTTATATGTTTATTATCCGTCCTAACCCAACACAAATGATGGCTTTGTGTTCTTTTATGATTTCGTATTGAGGTTTTAGTGCCTTTAAAACATCAGTCTGTAGTCCTAGCCGGTTTGGCTCAGTGGATAGAGCGGTTGTCTTGGGGACTGAAGGGTCCCGGGTTCGATTCCGGCCAAGGGCACGCACCTTGTTTGCGGGCCCCGGCCCTGGTTGGGGCTCGTGCAGGAGGCAACCACTTGATGAGTTTCTCTCACACAGATGTTTCTCTCTGTCTCTCCCTCTCTCTTCCACTCTCTCCAAAAATCAACGGAAAAATATCCCCGGGTGAGGACGTAACAAACAAAAAGCCATCCCTCCGTAATGAGCTCGTTAACACCCCCCTGTCCTATCTGTGGTGATCAGCTGCCCTGTTCGCTGGCTTGTCCGTTTCCCTCTCTGGTTCTGAGCTGGTCTGCGTTTTCATTTCTTTCTCTGGTCTGTGATGGCTCCTATGCGTTTTATGTTTAGGCAGGTTGCCCTGGGTAACGGGACCGATAAAGGCTTGCCTCTGATGAACTGTGTTCTCTTTACTTCCTACATCTAATTCTTTGATTCTTCGGGGGATGACTGCTCCATAAGGTATAAGGGAAGGATTTTTCCTCAAAGGGCAACCCCCGTTTTCCCAGCACCTCCCTGGAATGCGAGCACCCCCTGCCTGCCTGCTCTCCGTTAACCATCAAAACCTCCACACACATGAGACTGGGAGGATGTGGGGGAGCTTCGCCTCTGTCTGAGCACCCCTATCTCTGGATCCCAGTTACAGGCTTGGAGATGCCCCGGGGGCAGGGTCATTGGCCCGGGGTACCTGTGTCCCCCAGGGCTGCCTGAACGGACCCCTCTGCTGTCCCTGTGCCCCCAACGGCTCTCCAAGGCTGGCGGGCGGGTGGGTTTGATAGCCCACCTCACAGGTGGGGGATGAAAACTCGGAGAGACTGACAGCCTACAGTCCTCTTTGCATGGCCCTGTCTCAGTGCTTCTGAGTGCTTCTAGGCCGATACAGGAGACTCCAGACCAAGGTCACCTGCCAGGCTGCTGGGGCCACACCCAGGGGCCCACGGGCTCTCAGACATCAGGGCTGGGAGGATGGGGCTCAAGTACAAGTGACTGGACCTGGAAAGCACGGGCCCCTCTGGGAGAATGTTCCTGAGCCAGCCGGCTAAAGGCAGCGATGCAAATGCCCCAGTGGTCCCTGCCCCTGGAGTCCCGGGTCAGAGGGACACACACGGCCCCTCACTCTCAGACCACAAGGGCACTTTCCGTGATTCCTGAAAACAGGACGTGCAGGAGGGCTAGGGAAATGGCAGGCAGGTGGGCTCAGGCTCCCTGCCCACTCTTTCCAGGGGACCCCCCTACTGCTCTCCCTCACTCTGAAGTCATTTCCCTCCTGGGCACCCCTGCCCCAACCAGCCAGGCACTCTCTGGGGGCCCCTGGGCCTCTCTGTCTATCACTTCCTTGGTGCACAGGGCACCAAGTGATGAGGATTTTAGGTGGACAGCGGCCAGGGGGCTGCCAGGCAGGTGGGGCCCAAGCCCCTGAAAACCCCCCTTTTATCACCTCACCTCCCTCAGGTCTCCACTGAGAAGTCACATGCTCAGTGAGGCCTGCCCTGCTCATTTTCTCTAAAGCAGGAGTCTTTAACTTGACTTGTGCAGCCTCCTCTAGAACTGAGTGTGCCCGAGAACTGGGAGAGGAAAGAAAAAGACAGGCCACTGTATTGTCCCTAACCTCGAAATGAAATTTAGCATCTCTCTCGAGGCTCAACATAGGCAACAAGCCACAAAGCATCACAGAAGTCCCCGTGACCTTGTCACACAGACGTCACAGGTATTTACATATCACATTACAGACGCTGCAGATTCCTCTAAATAGCTCCTACACTCGTCACAACTTCAAAATCATGGTCGTCATTGCTAGATCTTATTACTTAATATGCTAACAAAGAGGGCACATCTATCACAATTTTAAAAGACAGCTCGCTAACTATGTTTTAACGTAATTGGTTCCCAATGTCATCTTTTATATTTTATTTTGTTCCTTGAAAAACATTAGCCTGAGACTGTCAAAGGGGTCCACAGGGTAAAAAAAGACGAAGAAGCTCAACCAGGAGCATTATAAACCTTCCCTTGCTCCCTGACTGAATTTCCCCCAAATGCTTATTACTTCTCACAATTCATCTACTTAGTTATCTCGTCTCCCAGTATTAGACTGTAAGCTCCCTGGAGACCAGAATTTTTGTGCTTTTCATGGCTGTTTCCCAAGCCCCTAGGACAGCATCTGGCATGTAGGAGGTGCTCAATAAATGTTTGTTAAAGGAATTAAGGGTAGAGATTACTGCTCCCATTTTATAGATGAGAAAACTGAGGCAGAAAGGCAATGAGGAGACCAGGTCACACAGTCTCCAGGCAGAGCCCAGGACGGTTAGAATATGATGGAGCCAGCCCCTCTACACAGACACTAAGGGCCTGCTGTGAGAAGCCCCTCTCCCCATCAGGCAGCAAACCACAGGACACCTGAGGTCACCAGCCCTCCTGGACAGCTTCCTCTCAGTTTCCAGGCCTGGCACTAACCCTCCCAGGCACTCCCAGAGAGGCGGGAGGGGGCAGGGAGAAAGGGAGAGGCTGGGACCTGGGAGCAGGAGTGGGAGGGCGGAGCAGGTAGCAGGTAACAAGAGACAGGGACCCCTTGAACCAGGGGGTGAGGAAAAGCTGACTCCCTGAGTGGCCCTCACCCCTCTCTGTGCCTAGCAGCAAACCCACCCATCATCTCTCTTCTCCTCTTGGAGGAGGAAGCTGAGAAAACCAAGGAAGTGGACAACGTTGTGATGGAACCCCGGGCAAACTTGCAACCAGCCAGGAGTCTAGGAATTGTAAATCGAGGCACTCCAAGGGCTGGCGATTGGAAGGGGAGCAGTCCTCGTCTGGAAATAGCCGTGCCTAGGGGCTCGGAGTGGCCCCAGACATCCCAGAAGCACCTGTGGCCCTGAACCAATCAGCACACACTGCTGGGTCTGGCAGTGTGACCTTGGGCAAGTCCCCGTCCCCGTCCCTCTCAGCCAGGGTCCCTGTGGGAGATGTCCCTACCACAGGGCTCATGGGTAGCGGAAGGGGACCCGTCTCGGGAACCTCTGGGTTTCTCAGAGGCCAAGAAGCCATCTATCTCCTCCCCACCAGTGGTCCCCCTATGCCTGCAGCTCACACCTTTCACCCAAATCTCTCTCCACACACCACGGCCGGGTCTTTTTAACCAGTTAACGACAGTTTGGGAACTAAAGCTCTTTTCACTTCCCGTGGTTGGCAAACTGCGGCTCGCGAGCCACATGTGGCTCTTTGGCTCCTTCAGTGTGGCTCTTCCACAAAATACCATGTGCGGGTGCACACATACAGTGCGACTGAAACTTCATGGCCCATGTGCAGAAGTCGGTATTTTGTGGAAGAGCTAGTATTTCGTGGAAGAGCCACACTGAAGGGGCCATAGAGCCACATGTGGCTCATGAGCCAAGGTTTGCCGAGCCACAGTTTGCCGACCACTGACCTAGGCCCATGGCCGCCTCCTAGAGGGCTTTTTGGGGTTGTGGTGTGTGATTCTCAAGAGGTGGGATTGCTTTGGGGGGAGGGGGGAGATGTCCAGCACTGCACAGGGCTGTGAAATAGTCATACTTTCTGTGCATGAAAAACTTGCTGATAAAGATGACCTGAGCCATGAACTGAACTGAATTTTGCATAAAACAAGGTAAGTTTTTTTGTACACGTTTAACGTCTACTGACTTTCCCAGGAGGAAAGACAGTCTTAAAAAAAAATGTGTTCAGAACTTTACCAAGAATTGTTCACAAGTTCAGAAAACCATGTCAGTGACGGCAGAGGGGGTTCAGACTTTGAGTCATGTACACCTCGCCGCCAGTCACAGGCCACCTACCAGAGGCGGAAGCACCCATCCATCAGACGCTGTGGTCTCGCCCAACATTTACATATTCAAATAGATATTTTATTATAAATCACTTTCCCCATTTTTTATTAGGGCTGCGGGATTCTATAGGCTTTGGAACTGCGTAGGTAGGTGGGCGACATTATCTACACTTCACTGTGAGATGGTAAAGGGCGTTACCCATTATTGAAGGGGGCGCTGCGTCTGGGAGGGTGTGGACCTGGGCCTTAATCACAGCAAGAGACACCGATGGCTCGGTTTCCTTCCCTTCCTGCTCCTGCTTCACACCTTCAGTCTAAGCACGAGAGCTCTATGCTGCCGGTGTGTGCATGTCTTTCCTGGAAAGGTATCTATCTTCCTGGAATTAAGACAGAGTCAAGGAATGAAAGGCAAGGAAACAAGCAGAAGTTTCCATCTGGCTCCTTGGCCCTGGCAGAGGCCGGAGAGCCAGGGAAAGGCTCCGGGTCCCCAAACCTGGACCCACTCCTGAAATGGCCCAAACTGTCCGTGTCAATCACTGACTTGTTCTCTCCGAGGGAATTTCCCACTGGGCAGGATGGGCAGAGCCGACGCGAGAGGCTGCTCGCCACAGGAGCCCTTCGCCCTCCTTCCTCAGCCACCCGCCTCCACTTCTCCCACTCAACAATTCACACCTTCTGGGTTTCCCCCACCCCCGCCCAAACCGCACCAGAATCAGAGAATCAGTGACTGTCACCACTCAAAGGGACTTCAAAGATCTCTTCTAGTCCCAGGCATTTGAAGTAACAAAATCTCTATCATGTATCCAGCTCGCAACAGTTGCCAACGGGGACACTTGTACCAAGTTCCTTAGCCCTGACAAAATCCCATGGGGTAGGTACCAGTATGATGCCCATTTTACAGATGCGGAAACTGAGGCACAGAGAGATTAAGCCATTTGCTCAATGTCATCCAGCAAGTCACCGGTGGAGCTGGGGCTTAATGTTTTAGAGCCCAGGCGGTTGAATACCATGAGCCTCGCAGGCCTAGAAGTCCTGTGGACTTCTACAGGCATCAGAACCTCAACTGAGGCCTTTTCCTGCTTCCCAGGACCACCGAGACTGGGGAGAGGAGCGCAGCCTCCTGCACCTATTTTCGGGAGCCACAATCCAGCCTCCGCTGTGCCTGCTCTAAGAGTGGGCTGCCCAGCAGGCCCTGTGGGTGGGCACAGGTCTGTGGGCATAAATGCCACAAGGAAATCATTTTCTTTTCTTTTTTAATATATTTTTTTATTGATTTCAGAGAGGAAGGGAGAGGGAGAGAGAGACAGAAACATCAATGATGAGAGAGAACCATTGATCGGCTGCCTCCTGCACGCCCCACACTGGGGATCGAGCCTGCAACCTGGGCATGTGCCCCTGGCCGGAATCGAACCTGGGACCCTTCAGTCCACAGGCAGATGCTCTATCCACTGAGCCAAACCAGCGAGGGCAGTGGTCGGCAAACTGCGGCTTGCGAGCCACATGCGGCTCTTTGGCCCCTTGAGTGTGGCTCTTCCTAAGCCTTAGGAGTACCCTAATTAAGTTAATAACAATGTACCTACCTATATAGTTTAAGTTTAAAAAATATGGCTCTCAAAAGAAATTTCAATCATTGTACTGTTGATATTTGGCTCTGTTGACTAATGAGTTTGCCGACCACTGAGCTAGGGCAAGGAAATAATTTTCAGCAGCAGAGTGGCCAGGCAAGGTCTCGGGTAACTCAGAGAATCATCATCTCTTCTCTTTCTATATTGCACCTCCTAGAAGAGGGGGTGCGATGCCATGTTCCTGGTGCCGTGCTGGGCCCCAGGGACTAAGCTTCCCTTCTGCCTGCCCCCTCGGGGATGCAGCTCTAGCGGGCTCCCTCTCTATCACCGCCACCTGGGCTGACAGACGGGGCCACCGCCCCACAGCCGAGCTGCATGTGAGCAAGCCTCCGCCAGGCAGTGGCAGCTAGCGACTCTCCACTCTGGGCGGGGGCTGGGATTAAGTTGCAAAGGGCTTGAGATATTGGGGATGACAAAAGGGGCTTGGAGACTAATTAGGAGCAGCAATGAAAGCTTAATTCATAAAAGCAAACATTTTCCATCCATCAACCTGCAACCAGTTAAGGGCAACGTTTGAAAGAAATCTGTGCATGGGGAAGGGAGCCAACAGGAACAGGAAATGTTTGAAAGAATGTAAACTATTTCGGTTTCATGAAAAGTAACAAGTAAACAGTTATTACATGCAAATAATGCCCTGGTTTTAATTAATGCTGAAAAGTCAAAATATGTTTGACATTTGTATGTATACACTGAACGGCTGAAGAGGAAAAAATGGTGCCCAGATGCCCACTTCCGAGCAGGGCTGGCGGCTCAGAGGGAGCTAAAACCTTGCAAAGGTCTTGCTTATTGGTGATGAAAAGTACAATTCTGCCTCGGCCTCTGTGGAGGCTGGGGCCAGGGGGAACCTAGCTTACTTTCTTAACGAAGCTGGAGGGGCAGGCCAGGTGCTCAGGGAAGGGCACTCCCCAATTTTCAGCAGGCTGGTCTTAAAGGGCCAGCGAGCCCTCAAGTCTCCATTCCTCCCCCCCCCCCCCCCCGCCCCACCCCCTCCCCGGCAGGGTTTCTAGGACTTCTGCATCCAGAAGTGGTGATGGGTTTCAGGTCCTCCTACTCAACAGCCCCTGGTGGCAGCCGCAGCTGTGCCTGATCCTGCCTTCCTTCATACTGCCCCGGGGTAGGTCAGGCAGGTAGGCTGGCACATCGGCCTTGACTCTGGGGCGGGAGATGGCAGCCTTTGAGCTGCGCTTTCCAGTATTCAGCATCCTGTACTGCATTTGTTTCTTTTCTAAACCACGTTAAGGCTCAAAGGGCTGGGGAAATTGTGGCTTTGGGAGACCACAGCTGCGGAGAGGCAGCCCCAAAGTGTGGGGGAGATTCTGCCCCAGTGGGGAGAGTGGCTGGGGTGCCGGGTCCCCGAAGACCAAGGATCTGTCCTCTAAACCGCCTGCCGAAAAGACTTAGAAGGCCCTTTTTTGAGCCTGTTCCTCTTCCCCCAGCAGCTTTTGTGAGATCAGTGCACTTAATCAGGAAAGGGGAGGCATGGCGGGCTCCAGGAGTTAGGAAGCCCCAGAGACTGGGGGGGAAATGGCAGCTTTTCCCCCTCACATCTTCAGGGGGGTCTGTAACACCCTAAGGGGTTGCAAACTGCTGTTTTAGACCGAACTGGGCATGGACCTGTTTCTGGGGCTCCCACAGGAACCCCTCATTCTCAGCTTCCTTCCCCCCAATCTTTGCTATGGCCAGTGCTGGGCTGGCGCAGTCTCCCTCCCACTCACCTCGCCCACTGCGGCCCACGAAGCGAAGGTCGTTGAACCTGGCCACCTGGTTCTTCATGACGGCAGAGGCATTGCGCAGTTCGGCAGAGTAGTTCTCATCGTTGCCCGCCATCACCGTCACCACCGTGCCATCTGGCACATCCCCCAGTGCCACCACCTGAGGGCATGGGGCAGGGGGACAGCTTAGAAAGGTAGCGGGAGGCCAGGGAAAGGGGGGGAGGGGCTGGGGCAGGCAGCTCCCCTAGGTCCCAGGCGCACTGCGGATTTCTCAAATGCGGAGTGGAGAGGAGGCTTACGAACAATAGAGACCTCTCCCTCCCCCTCCCCCCAAAACAAAAAGATCTCCACCTTCCGAACCAAAATCCTAGATAAACTGGTGAAGCCATGCCCGGGAAAGCATCCCTTCCATCCACTAAACCTAGGGGAGAGCTGGGCACCAGCTCAGTCACTGCGACGTAGGACGCAGCTTCCTTCTTCCTTTTGCTTGTGAGCAAAAGAGGAATCAACACTGCCTCTAGCAACCCAGTCTCTAACGCTAAAAAAACAGTATCAACAACAATAATTAGGAGACTCAAATAATGCAAGAGCCGTTTGGGGGTATGATGCTTGGCCTGAAATGTGGCCTCAGCCCAGTGTGTCGGCCTCTGCGTAGCCTGAATTCGTTATGCAGGGAAAATGCAAAACAAGCTGTCCTTTTGAGAGGGTCTGTCCAGAAAACCCCTTTAAAGCGCCAGAGGGGCTTTTGATAGCAGGAGGATGCACCTGCTGGGAATTGCGGGGTGGGGGTGGAGGCGCCCCCTAAAATGTCTCCCCCAAGCCTCACCCCTCGGAGCTCGGAGAGGCAGATGCCTTTTGAAAAGGAATCAGGCTGCAGACACAGTCACAGCCATATATTTGAACGTGGCCACCGCGTGCAGGGACGAGGGATCCAGATGGTAAAAATTTCAAGGAGAAAATGTTTGGGGTCTGATTAAAAAGGCCAGATTTCCTGTCAACATCCTGTCTTCTTTTAATTTCAAAGATTCCTTTTAAGCTCCAAGTGACAGTAAAACCTCCGATCTGAGGATTAAAGTCACAGGGGCCTCCGCCTGCCGGTCCCCAGGAGATTCTCCCCACTGGTGTTTTAAGATGTCACCCGGGAGACCTCAAAGGGCCACTCATTCCTTTTTTTTTCCCCCTTCCAATTTGGAGTCGTCTTAATGGGAGCAAGGCCGGCCTCCGCTGCCAGAAGCCGCCGCCAGCAGCCACCTCGGGCACCGCCACCCCCAGCCGCCGGCCCTCCCTGCCCTGCCCGTTCTCACGGCAGCTGCGAGAGGTTTAGGGGAAAACCAAGTCGTTTTCGTTTCATCTCGCTGCCCCCTTAAAAAAAATGAAAATGAAACAGTCGCCTACTCCCTGGCAAAGAGAAGCTCCTCTGCATGACTGGGGGCTGCCAGGGGCGGGAGCACCCCCAATCTCTGCCTAACATTTGGGATCCCCGCAGCAACCGGTTAGGGACAGTGTCTCTGGTCCCGGCCCAGAGCCGCGCGGTGTAAGGTTTCTGAAGCGGGAGGTTGAGGGTGTGAGCAGGAAGTGTTGCTGAAGCTGTGCAGGAGGAGGGGTGCCGGCAGGGCAGGGCAGGCCTATCCACCCTCCGCACCCCACCTCCGTGTCCTCGCCCGGGGCCCCGGGATCCGCTTCTCCCCTCCCCGCAGGGCTGTGTCCGAAGGATCCGGGTTGGAGGGGAGCCCCTCCGGCCCGCTTCCATATCAACGTTTCTCCCCAGGGCTCCCCGAAGATGGAGGGGGCATGCCTCCCTACAAGTCACCAGTGCGGGGTGCACCCCAAAGGAAACGCCTGCGTCTCCGGGTGGAGCGCGCCCTGAGACCGACCGGGGCTGGTGGCCCAGGTGCCTGGCTCTGGCTTCGGGGTGGCGGGCACGTCCCCTTCCCTCCGTTCCCCGGCCCTGGCTCCGGCAGCGCGGACGCCCGGCGCCCCAGGGACCATGTCCTCCCTCCCCGGGCCCCGAGCTCACCTTAAAGGCGACCGGCAGCGTCTTGTTGCAGCGCCAGTGCGATGGCAGCACCGAGCAGAGGAAGTTGGGGCTGTCGGTGCGCACGAGCTCGCCCGCGTGGTCCGCCAGCACGTCCACCATCGAGCGCACCTCGGGCCGGGCGCGCCCGCCGGGCCCCACGGCCGCCTGCACGCTCAGCGCGCCGCTGTTCTCGCCCATCTTGCCGCCGCCGCCGCCGCCGCAGGGGAAGGCCGTGGAGGGAGGTGTGAAGCGGCGGCTGGTGCTCGGGTCTACAGGAATACGCATAACAGCGGCCGTCAGGGCGCCGGCCGGGCGGCGGCGGCGGCGCGGCTCCCCCGGGGCAGCCGGCGCGGGCGCCTCCTCCGCCGCCGCTGCCGCTAGAAGCGGGAAAGCAGAAGCGCCCGACCCGGGCCTCGGGGCCCAGGGGGCGGCGCCCGGGGACGCCCCGCCGGGCCCGCCCGCAGCGAAGCCTCGCAGCCCCGACGGCCGTGCAGCCAGCCCGCTAGTCCCGCATCCTGGGCGCGCGGCCCCGGTGCGGCCGCCCCGCGCGCCGGTCCCGGCAGCTTCGGCCGCGGTGGGGCCCGCGCGCCCGGTGCCGCCGCCGCCGCCTTCCGCCCCCGCAGCCCGCTCGCGGCCGCAGCCCCACAACAAATCCTCGAGAATCAAGTGGCGGTGCCGCGGCCGCCCGCGCGCGGGGTTAGTACCCGGGGCCCGTGGGGCGGGGCCGGCCGGAGCGACGCGTCGCGCAGCCAATCGCAGCCCCCATCGCGGGCACCTCGGCGCTGGCGGGGGGAGGACGGACCGCCGAAGGCCGCCCCACCCGGAGGGGCGGAAGGCCCCGCCCCGAGGAGGACGCGCGGGGCCGGCTGCCCCCACGCGATAGCCCGCGGCTCCTCGAGGGTTCCGGGGAACTGGGCCGCGGCTAGAAATGAGTTTAAAACACCCGATTCCTACCGAAGGCTCATTTGCCACTGTCTCCAGGGCGCGCCTCCCTTTCTCTCCCCCTGCCCCGCTGCTTGCCTGCGGCCGGGCCTCCCCCACTCCAGCTGCTTTTGGCCTGTGCAGCCTGCACCCCAGTGGGGAGCCGCGGGGGCCCCAAGGCGGGTGACATCGCTCGGGGAGCTGCCCCCCCAAAAGGCTTCTCACCGCCCCGCCCCGCCTGCAAATTATTTTGACCCAAGAGCTTCCACAGCACAAGAGAGTAAGTGCGCACCAGCGGCCTCTGCAGCTCCCAGCCCCGTGCGGCTGTGATCCGGGCCGTGGAGGCCCCGGTGTCAACCCGGGGACAGAGGGAAGGGTGCCCCCACGGGCCCGCATCCGGCTCGGGGGCGACTAACCCTGTTCCTCAACGCTCTCCTGCCACAAAACTGCGAAGACCGCGCAGGCCTCGCTGAGTCCTTCGTTGTGGAGGTCAGCGGCTTGTTGAGAAACAGGATGAGCCTGGAAAATGCGAGTGCTTTTCCCTGATCTCCCTCCCCTACCACCTCACCCCCCCCCCCCCTAACATCAGCCCCCATGTTTGTAACCACGGTCCTGCATCGTGGGAAAGGACGCTAGTTTGTAGTCAGAAGAAAACGAGTGCGGAGAACGGGAATGGCTGCAAAGTTAAGGGCCCAGGCTTCCAACGGAGGGAGTTTCCTTCCTCCACGTGGATGCAAACTGGCTCCCGCGGGTCCAAGCCCACGTCTCCCCGGGCGGTGCGCTCCGGCCGCCGCGCCGCAGGAGCGCAGGCGGCTCTGGCGAGGCGCGGTCTGCGAGCCGGCCCTGGCGAGTCGCTCCCACTCCCCGGCGCGGCCCAACCATTCCCGGGGCTTCACGTCAAACAATCCCTTCCTCTCCTGCCCCCCGAGCCAGGCCAGCGGGCCTGGGGACCGGCTACAGAGGAGAGGGGAGCAGGAAAAGATCAAGACCCATTCACTCTGGGTGATGGCCCAGAGGCGCTCCCTGGAGTGCGGGGAACGCACTGGTGCCGGCTGACCCCTCCGTTTTGGAGGCTGGGACGAGTATTCGTTGCTCCCAGCCCTCGACAGGCGCAAAACGACGAATTTCCAAGCCCCAGGCGCAAAGCAGCGTCGACTCCGATGGTGACCGCAAGATCCCGCCCTGGGTCTGACCCTGGCCCAGCGGTGGCCATTGCGTCGTAGACAAACGAAATCAAGCCCAGTGTGCACGGCTGAGCAAACGGAATCCGGGCCGGCCTCGACCCCCCGGAGCGCTGGTCCCCGCCCCGCTCGGAGCCTCCGGTCAGGTCCTCCGGCCGTTTGGAAAGCGGGGACTAGAGGGCCCTTGTCTGGACTTTCCAAAGAGCCTTCGCCGAGGCCCGCGCGCTCTCGGGAGCGCTGGCACTAGCAGCGGGACCAGAAGAAAGCGGGGGACCTGGGCCTGGGTGCGTCCGACCTCTCCTCTCGGTGCCGCCCAACGAAAGGCCCACTGCGCCGTAGCCAGGTAGGGCCCGGGCCAGGTGGGCGGCCGGCGCGGGCTGCCCTGGAGCGGCCATGGGGCCAGGACCCCTTCACGCGAAGTCTGTAAGTTCAATTTGTCTAATGGTTTCGGTGTGCGCCCGTGCCCTCAGTCGCCCCTCCGCCTGATTTCTCCCTCTCATCCGACGGGTGGTTTACAAATGGGTTTCCTGAGAATGGGGCTCCTGTAGGCCTCGGCACCTGGCACAGGACCCGCATCAGCACCAGCCCCCGGGACGGCGCTCGCTGAAGGTGCGCGCGGGAACCGGGGGACCCCAGTTGTTGGCGCTCGGGTCCCCAGCCGGAGGTCGCCGGAGCCCGCCGGAGCCGGCGGAGCTGGAGCAGTTCCGGGAGCCACCGCTAGTTGGCGCCTGCACTCTGCCAGCCGCGGCGCTGCCCCGCAGGCCTGCGCACACATGTGCGCCAGCTGCGGTCCCGGTGTCCAGGCGCCGGGGGTCTTCTCCTAAGAGCTGCCCTTTCTGGACAGACGTCTCGTCCGACTCCTCACCGTCTGTGCGGCCACGTCTCGAACAAACCAAAGGCTTTGAGCCTTACCGAAGGCTGCCCTCCCCGCCCCCATGGACATAACACTTTGGCACTCGCGCATCCTGCGTTCGCATCTCAGAATCCGAGGGTCCCTGCACCCTCGATCAGCAGAACATTCTTCCCTTTCCTGTCCTGTTCCGGGGGAGGGCGAGGGTGAGTAGGGCGCACAGAACAGACCAATTTCGACCTACTTCTTTCCCATCCTGGACCAACACACCTAGCGTTCTCTCTCTCCTCATGACTTCCTCTCCCCTCTCCCGCCTCCTTCCCTCTCTCCCGTCTCCTTCCCTTTCTCCCTCCTCTCTTCCTCTCTCTTTCCCTTGGGAAGGTAGTTGGACAGTTCCCACTCCCCTACCTGGGACACGTGGATACTCTCTCCCTTTTCCATCTTGTAGGGACAGCCTTCTCTTCTCTCCCTTCTCCTCTAGACTGATGGGCAAACACCCTGCTTTCTCCCAAATGGCTCTCACCTAAGAAGGCCCTAAGTTGTCCGCAGCAGGGCGAGGAAGACAGGAAGTCTGGTCCTACCTTGGTCGAGAGCTGGGTAAACAGGGACCCAGCCAGGGGCCTGCAGAGCCCTGGTTCTGGGGGCCCCTCCTTCCCCCAGTATCCTTCTCCCCTGGGAGAGGCTGCGTGGGTGAGAAGGACCCTGTGTCAGGAAGCCCTCCTCCTGCCCCCAGAGACGCGGGGTCTCGGGGTCTCGGGGTGCGCTCTGCATGCTGTCCGGGTGCTTCCTAGTTCCTGGGGAGTCCTGGTGCTTGGAGAGGGTGAAGGAACCCCCATATGTGCCAGACAATGAACATATTTGGAAACCCTTCTAAGAGGTCCCATGGTTGTGGAGGGAGCTGGGGTCTGCAGTTTCACTGCCTGAGTTTGACTTCTACCACCACCTACTCTGGTCTAGAAAATTGCTGAAACCCCCCTGAGCCTCATCCGTGTTCTCTGAAAATGGGGATAATAATACTGGCCTCCTCGTGTGTCAGGTGCTTAGCACAGACCTGGGACATAGGGGGTGCTCCATCCATGCGAACCGTCTGTCGTTGTTATACTGTTAAAATAAGACCGAATCACTCCTTGTCAGGGGCCTTGGGCAAGTCCCCTCCCCGCTCTGGGCCTCACTCTTCCCAGTGTGAAATATCCAGTTCTCATGTTCAAAGCCTGCCAGGTCCTGGAGCCTAGTCCCTGGCCATCCTGCCCCCTGGGTTCGCCTAGGGGCTGCCTGGGGAGGTGAAGACTGTGGCCTGGCTCCAGACAGGGGCAGCAGCAGGAGGGCTTCCAGCACCCATCACAGGAATGCCTGTGGCTATTGACAATCCACCTTCCCTGGGCTCAGACCCTCACTCTAGAAACCCACTGGTCCCCACCCATCCCCCCTCCCCCCACAGGCAGACATTTTTCTAAGTAGGAACTGGCCTCAGCTGACACTGTCAGCCTCCTCCCCCTCCAACCCTTCCCAGGAGGCATCTATTCCCTTTATCCGGAGTCTCACAGGAGCCCCAGTCCAGTGACCAGTGCAGACTGTCTCCTCGAAGCTAGCGATTTCTCCCACTCTGGCCTCCACACCTCAGCTCCGGAGAAATACGTATCACCGAGCCACCCACCTGCCTGGTGCCCTAGAACTCCAGGTGCGGCGTTGCTGTCCCTCACGGAGCCTGTGTCCTCTCTGCGAATGGAGGCTGCTCTACTAGCTCCATGTTACAAATCCGAGGGATTCAAGGCCCCATCTAGGAGGGGAGAGGCATGGAGTTTCACTGGATCTAAAATTCCATCAATTGTTCCATGTGAAAGATAAAGAAAGGCAACGCTGCTAATTAAACCAGCCACTCGCCGGCTCCTGGTTTCAGAGATATATTCATACATATATGAGTATACATGTATGTTACATATAATAGGGATTATATGTAACATGATACATAAAATGTATATCAAGTTAGAAAGGGTCATAAAAACCCGTATTATGTTTGAAGGGTGTTGCCTCCGGGTTGGGGGCCCTCACCCCAGAGAATCCAGCTCCGAGCCATCCCTCCCGGCAGCCTCTGGAAGGCCCAGAATCTTCAGGCAGACAAGTGCGCTTCTCAAATTACAGAGTGTTTTTTTTTTTTTGGTTTGTTTTTTTGGAAAGGGCCAGACTCTGAGGGGAGGAGGGGGAGCTGGGGAGAGCACTGTGGTTAGGATACAGCTACTGGCTCCGCCATTGATGGGCTGTGCAACTTTCGCATCGCCCTGGCTGGTATAATGGGAAGAACAGTGACAACCAGGTTCGCTGAGGTGTCACCGTGTCCAGGCACTGCCTGGGCTTTAAGTCCCATCCTCACAGCAACTGGATGTGGGAGGTGTCAGACCCATTTCAATGAAGAGGAGCATGGCTCAGGGTTTTCTGGGCTGAGAACCCGACAGGCTAAAAGCCCCATCTGGCTCACAGTTTGGGCAGCTGCGGCACCACCTGGCTATGCACATCCTCCTCCTTGATCAAGGAAGTAGTGGGAAGAGCCAGGTATACAGATGTTGAAAGTGCTCAGTACATGGGGTGGGGGGACTAGAGGCAATGCAATAGGCTGGGCAGCTGCAGATTTGGAAATGAGCTGACCCTTCACACCGGGGTGGGAGGCAGGGAGGGTGCTGCGGGGGTCCTCGCGGGGCCCTCCCACCGGCTGCTCTCCTTCAGCCTGGGGACCGCCTGCAGAGGGAGACCCAGTCACAGGCCCACTTTACAGATGGGAACATGGGAAGAAGCGAGATGGAGACTGAGGTTGGGCAAGGCCAGGGGGCCGCATGGCGTGGCCCAAAGAGGGCTTTCCGACCTTTGCCGGCCCGGACTCCTGCCCACCAGCGAGAGAAAGGGCTCCTCACATCCCCTCTAGTGGAGGAAAGACAGAAGGACTTCCAGGTTCAAAATGCCTCCAAACCTTAACCAGGTGGCAAGAATAGGAGCCAGTCAGAAGCCAATTTTTGGAAGAGGACTGGAACCACAGGAGTAGGATCCTGAACTCTCTCAGTGTTTTTCTAACAACAGTTAAGCTCTGACGGCAGGCCAGGCCTCACCCCACACTTTCTACTTATTTATGCCTCAGAGTAATCTTAGCATAAGATTAAAAAAAACCCTGAAGACAGAGAGGTTGAGTCATTTGGTCAAGGACACACAGCTGGGAAAGTGCGGAGCTGGGATTCCAACCGGGCAGCCTGGCCCCAGAGCCCACGTGCCTGACCACCACGTTCTGTTCTCATGGACGAGAATCAGATGCTTGGAGTTGCAGTCATGGAACAGAATTGGAATCCTGGCAGGAGAACTGTGGGCAAGATGCAGAATTGTATAATGTCAGACTCAACAGGGCTCTGAGATATCACTTCCCAATCTCCTGCTTATCCACTGGCGGAGCGGAGGCCCAGGGAGGGGAAGGGTCGCACTCCAGGTCGCAGCCTAGGCCAGGGGCAGCGTCTGGAACCCCCTCCTGCCACCTCCTGCCACCTCCCTGATGCCTCCATCTCCAGGGAAGGCCCTCCTCACCCCCCTGCCCACCCAGCGGCTACGGGGCTCAGCCAGTCCCATTAGGGGTTTTCCACCTCCCCAAAAGGCCCTAATGACTGTCAGTCCTTGTGAAGCCTTAATTAATCTCAGAGGCCGGTGGCTCGGAGGAGACCGGGGGCTCGGGCCTTGCGCAGATGAAGATTACGGCCCCATTTCATGTGGTGGCGGAGGAACGCCTCAGACATTCCTGCCAGCAATAAAAGCCACATGGCTTTCCAGCGTCGCCCTTGGAAAAGAAAAAAAGTGCAGCCCGCTGCGGAAAGAAATCAACTCTGTGCTGTATGCATGGCAGGAGATAAAAACGGGCATAACGAGGCGGGGAACAGTTGGGCTTTTATGCTGCCTCCCATGGCCAGGGCGAGTGGCAGGGCCCGGCAGCCGCGGCCCAGCTGCGGCCCTGGGGAGGGGGCCCTCGGCGCAGGGATGGAAGTCACAGTGCGAGGGCCTCAGCCCCTTCCCGGGAGCTGGGCTGGAGCCGCCCCAGATGTCCCACCGGCAGGACCAGCTCCTGGTCACACAGGGCCCTGCTCTCAGAAGGGTGCCATGCTTGGCCGAATGCTCTGCTATCACTGCCTTGAATTTCTTAAGACTTTTTGAACAAGGGGCCTGCGGTTTCATTTTGCACTGGGTCCCTCAAATGATGTAACCGGTTACCCCATCAACCAATTGCCACATGTCTCCCGGCCCCTGCCACCTGCCCAGGCCTGGGGGGCAGTGTTTCTGAGCACCTGCTTTGCTTACGTGGTCTGAGATGACCTTCAAACAACCTTGTGAACTGAGCAGCTGTGGAAACTGAGGCTCAGAGAGGCCTCCAGGTGGCAAGAAAGCCCAGATTTGGAGCCAGGAGTAAGTGTCTTACCCACGCCACATTCTGCAATATCCCATCTTTGCCGTTTCCCGGGGGAGGGGGTGATGTATGTGTCAGGCTTTTTTTTTATTCCCAAACTAGAGGCCCAGTGCACAAAATTTGTGCATGGGTAGGGTCCCTAGGCCTGGCCAGAGATCAGGGCCAATCTGTCAGGTGACCAACAGGGTGATTGGGGGCCCCCATTCACAACTGCCTTGGACTGGTGCCACCTGCTCACCAGCCCCGCCCCACCACCAGTTGCCATCTGTGGGGGACCGGTGGGGCGATTGGGGCCCCCGCTCACACCCACCTTGGCCTGGTGTTGCCCGCTCACCTGCTCCACCATCCCACCATGGTCCAGTTCTCATCCGGGCCCATCGGGGCCGGCAGCACCTCCACTGCTGCTTGCTGCCAGCACCACATCACTGACGCCCACCATGTTCCACACCACCCCCTGGTGGTCAGCAACATCTAACTCCCGGTCAGTGGAACTCCCACCCGTGGGGACAATTTGCCTTTTATTATATAGGATGACAGAAGGGATAGCTGAGGCCAAGGAAGCAAAGGTGCTCACGGTCACACACGGTCAATGCCGAATGGGGCACCCGGCACCAGGATGTGCGGCAGTGAACCTGGGCCTGGGCCTGGGCCTGGGCCAGGCTCCATAGGGCCGGGGAGGCGTGTCCCAGTTTTACAGTTGTTTGTTCCACTTATGCATCTATTAGCTCTCCCTATGTGGCCCAGTGCTTCCGTCAGGCCTGGGACGTAGCAGGAGCCCTGGCCCCGGCAGCTCTCCGCTCTACACATCTGCAAGTCCTTCTCTGTGACTTCCCCTGCTCTCTCATGCTCAGTTTCCCCTCCCACTCTCCTTGGTTGTGGAAGCAGTTGATTGGGGCTGAATGGAGCCTAAGGACCGTCATGACCTGTAAGCTGTGCTGGGCTCATGGGCCTAGCTGCTGGGTGACCCTGGGAAAATCCCCTCCCTCTCTGGGCCTCAGACAGCCCAGCAGGGAGATAAGTGCATTGGACACACTTGCTCCCCCGGGTCTAGAATTCCATGCTCATCCAGGACAGGTCTGGGAGAACGGAGGCCCAGGAAAGGTTAGGGACTTGCTCAGGGTCGCACAAGATGCTCACTGGCGGTTGGACCAACTCTGAGGGACTGCCTGCAGGCCCAGCTCTTCTCTGCAAAAGCCTTGGTCTAGTCCCCCTCCCTCATGCCCAGCCCACCCTAAGCGCCCAAGCCTGGAATCCATGGCTAAGGGTCCTTGGTAGGAACTAAAGGCTCACTTTAGAAAGAATGTGCCTGAGGATAGCAATGTCTTTTTCCCCTCATTCGCATTCAGGCCTCTCCAAGCCTCAGCTTCCTGTGTCACTGTTTCCATAATAAAGGGCCCTTTCCCACTGGTTATAATTCGGCTAGAAAATGGGGAGGAAGGATCAGACGCTAAGCTCTGGGGAGCAGGTGAGGGAGGGAGTGCCGGGAAGCCAGGGTGGGAAGGCTCCACGGGAGCCCTGGCACGCAGGGTGTGCACACGCTCACACACACACACACACACACACACACACACACACCTCTTCTCCTGGGCACACCCACAGCACACATGATCATGGGCATACCCTCTCACACACACTCACCGGCGACTCACACTTCTATGTGGACAAGCCCTCATGGAGGCCAGCACTGTTACGATGCAGCCACACCTGTAAACACATGTAAGTGTACATGTGGACAAAGACACTCGTAAGGAGACATGCACAGGCCCAGTAGGGTAGACGCAGACGCAGGCACAGGTAGGCCTTCATTTAAGGCTGCATCGACGCACACACGGCAGACACACACACACACACACACACACACACACACACACAGGCAGAGACACACACACAGGCAGAGGCACACGTCAAGGTCGTGTAGACAGACCAGCCTGTGGATGGATCCACACGCAGACTCCGAGGCAGGTGCGGAATCAGGGCTGAGAGCGTGGCTCTGTGATCGGGTCAGCCCTGGGCGGAGTGGAACCCTGGCCATGCAAGTTTCTGCGTCTCCTTAATTCAGGGGCATCGACTTTCAGGCAGTTTGTCGGCCTCAGGTTTGCAGACACTCCCCCAGCACCTGCCTTTTAACCTTTCCCTCCCCTCCTCCTCCCCAGATGTCTAGGAGGCTAGGAGAGCCTGCCCGCCTGGTCCAGAGAATGGTGGCTGTTACGAGAGGGTTGCACGTAGGGTTCCCTGAGAAGCGGGTGTGAAGGGGCTGCTGCCACGCAGTGGGCGCTTTGAAACAATAGTCGTCACAGTTCAACAACCCCTCTGTTAGGGCCCAGGTGACACCTCCAGGGACCTCAGCATGGGGAATAGTATTGAAACCATGTCACATGATGAACTGGTAAAGCAACTGGGGACTTGGTCCTGGAGAAGAGCAGGCCTGGAGGCTGAGAGCTCCGCTTTCAGGTCCATGAAGAGCTCCTGGGTGGCAGGGGACCACATGGGTGCTGGGATGGAACCAGGGCCTGTGGGTATTGGGCAACATACGAGGAAAAGAAGCATTGACAGCCAACCAGAGAGAGGATGAGACACACCCCTCCAGAGGCAGAGAGCTTCCCGTCATGGGAGATATTCAAGTTGAGGCCAGGATATTGTAGGGGGAGTTCAAAGTGTTGGAGGGGGCAGGAGGCTGGACCAGACACTGGCGTCCAGCGCAGGGTTGGCTCATAGCAAACATTTATTGATCAAATGAGACCGTGAAACCAAAGCTCCATTTCTAACCTGATAATCTGCAACTCAGTGCATAGCAGCTCTGAGTTCCCACCCTGGAGTCTTTACCTTCTGGCTGTGTGACCTTGAGCCTCCTCAAGCCTCAGTTTGTTTGTTTTTTCATCTGTAAAATGGGGAGAATTAACCATCTTTCATGCTCTTCTACCCCCGCCCGCCCCATAAAGCTTCTTCAGTCGCTTAACAGCTCACATCCCCATTGCTGCCTTTTGGTGCAGCCACCATGTCCGCTCTTATAAGTAGCAAATGACACTGAAAGCAAAAAGCACCCACACATGCAAGAGAATGGTAACACCAAGGCCAGGGGAGTGGCTCCCCTCTCCCACCATCGCAGGGGGAAGGCGAAGAGGGAATGTGACTTGGGAGGGGAGACTGGTGGGAGTCCTAAGGTCCTATCAGAGGGGCTTTTAAAAAATACATTTTTTATTGACGTCAGAGAGGAAGGTCGAGGGAAAGAGAGATATAGAAACATCAGTGATAAGAGAGAATCATTGATCGGCTGCCTCCTGCACGCCCCACACTGGGAATCGAATCATGACCTCCTGGTTCATAGGTTGACGCTCAACCACTGAGCCATGCCAGCCGGGCTGGATGGGTTTGGTAAAGCTAAGTGGTGGGTAGGTGAATATGTTTTATCATTTTTCTATGAACAATCTTTATATTTATGGTGACCATATTTTACAATAAAATATCTAAAAAGGAAAGCAAAAGATAAAACATAGAGAAAGCTCCCTTCCCCCAAACCTCTGAAAAAAGAATGGACAAAAACGCTGACATTTGCATAGTCACAGCAGTGCCCGAGGTGCAGCCACGCTGTGAGTGTTTATTCTTGGCCAAGTCACTGTTTCAACCAGGTGGTCCTGTCCACCAGGCCACTCTCCCCCGAATCATCTGGTGGCCCTTGAAGCCATCCTCATTATGGCAACCGCCCCCCGTGGGGCGTTTCTGGGTACCCAGCCCCTGCTGAGCACACTCCCTACGACAAGGGTGGGCAACCCCTGGCACGTGTGCCAAACATGGCACGCCAGTAACTTTTGCTGGCACGCGAAACCCTCTCTTATAATTTTCCATTTACAATGTTTTTCTTAATATCGACTTTTTTATTTTTCAGAGAAATTCAGTGTAGGTGCATCTTAGATAAATAAATAATTTTACATAACATGTATACATTAAAAAATAAATGTATTTTTCATCATCATATACTGTGTTTTTGTCGCTTGAATGAATTTTATTATTTCTTCAAGGTTCTTCACATACGTACACCTTAAGAGATATCAAGTAGGCGTAACATGTTCTCAAAAAATTAGGGTTGGCACGCAGAAGAATTTTGACTCAGAGATTTTGCTGGTTTTGGCACGCACTCACAAAAAGGTTGCCCACCCCTGCCCTATGACCTCTTAAATCTTACCAAAGCCTTTCAGGTATATCACTGGACTAATTTATAGGTGAGGAACTGAAGTTCATCCAGTAAGTCTCCTGAACCCAGCCAGGAAGGAGCAGAGCTGGGATTTGAACCAAGATCTATTGATGCTGAAATTGTGCCCTGCTGTCCGCGTAGCAGGGCCAGCCCCTCAATGATAATAGCTAATGCTATATCTACACTTCACATGTATTAATTCATTTAATCCTCGCAGCCGCCTTATGTGTAAGGCACTCTTATTATCGCTCCCATTATAACACTAGGAAAACTGAGGCACAGAGAGGTTAGTACAGGGGTGGGCAAACTTTTTGACTCGAGGGCCACAATGGGTTCTTAAACTGGACCGGAGGGCCGGAACAAAAGCATGGATGGAGTGTTTGTGTGAACTAATATAAATTCAAAGTAAACATCATTACATAAAAGGGTATGGTCTTTTTTTTTTTTTTTTTTAGTTTTATTCATTTCAAACGGGCCGTAGTTTGCCCACGGCTGGGTTAGTATCTTGTCCCAGTTTACACAGCAGGTGAATGTCAGAGCTGAGCTTTGAACCTAGGCAGCCTGTGCTGCCTGGCCTGGCCCATGGGGAGCACAGACACCCTGGAAACAAGACACAGCTGTTACCCAGAGTCCACAGATGACCCCCAGCAAGGGTGGGTGGCGGGGGTGGAGGCATGCAGCTGGGGAGATCTGCTCCCAGAGTGACGCCAGCCCTATGCCATGAGCTGTGTCCCCTCCGTGCTGACTAGGCCTGTGGCCCATGGGGAGGTGCTGAGGATGTGGGCAGAGCCGAATAGACACTAGAGCAGGCTCATAAATCGCGCCTGGCATGTCTAGGCCACAGGCGCAGACACTGGGCTCTCTTTGTCATTTGCTGTTGGCATGACTCTGTCACTGGCAGGAATGTGACGTTCCTCGTGTGTGCATCTCTGGCTGAGCTGGCTTCTGGGAGGGGGTCATAGGATGTGCTCAGACCTGGGGTAGGGGGCGCTGGGCCCTCTGACTGCCCCTTTTCTGATCCTCAGTCAAATCAGGGGACCTTGAGAGTCTCAGGGTCTTTAGCTCACAGGGGCCTGGCCCCCCTCAGGGGCACAGGGGGAAATGTTCCAGTCCTGTCCCCTGGGAACCCTGCACTTGATGGGGGAGGAGCTGGGACGGGCCGGAAAAGGAGAAATGAGACACACATGGAGCAGGAGGCACCAGACTCATTCAGTCAGCAAGCACTCATTGCGCACCTACTGTGCGCCAGGGGTTCTTTCAGGTGCTGGAGTGACAGCAGTGGACAAGGCAGCCAGGGCGCCCCCTGGAGCCTGGATTCCAGCAGAGAAGGCAGGAGATAGAGAAGGAGGCAGATAAGTAAGCACACCAAAACTCGACAGCGTCTCCTGATGGCGAAGAAAACAGACTGAGCACAGGGATAGTGAGGGGCTGGGTGGGCGGCTGTGGCGAGCGGGTGGTCACTAATACTTTAGACAAGGTGGCCAGTGAAGGTCTCTCAGAGGAGCTGACATCGAAGCTGAGACCTGAAGGTTGAGGAGGACGTGGGTAGAGGAAGGGAGAGGCATCTGCCGGGGGGTGGGATAGTCCACTGCTTGGCTTCTCCCATAGGCTTTCTGCCCCCTCCTCTCCACCGGGCACACCCACCATGTCTAAAGCTTTCTTCTCCCTTTTATCTCTTTTGCTTCTCCCACAATAGCCCCAGATGGGGTGAATTTTTAAAAAATCCTCAGCCGAGCCCTGGCTGGTTTGGCTCAGTGAATAGAGCGTCGGCCTGCGGACTGAAAGGTCCCAGATCGGTTCCAGTCAAGGGCATGTACCTTGGTTTTGGGCACATCCCCAGTGGGGGATGTGCAGGAGGCAGCTGATTGATGTTTCTCTCTCATCAATGTTTCTGGCTCTCTATCCCTCTCCCTTCCTCTCTGTAAAAAATCAATAAAATATATTTAAAAAAAAATCCTCAGCCGAGGATATGTTATATTGATTTTTAGAGAGGGGTGGGGGAGAGAAACATTGATGTGAGAGAGAAATATCGATCAGTTGCCTCCTGTATATGCCCTGACTGGGGATTGAACCTGCCACCTAGGTAAGTGCTCTGATGGGGAATCTGACGGCCACCTTTCAGTGCGCGGGCAATGCTCCAACCAACCGAGCCACCGGCCAGGGCCAAATGGGGTGCATTTAAGTAGCCCGCTGGCTGCTGAGGAAACTGAGGCAGAGACGGGTGGGGCTCACAGAGCATCACTCAGTGTCTGGATGCCCGGTCCCCACCATGGCCTGTAGCTGCTCTGGTCACCCCCTCATCTAGCATGTTCTTTACCCACAAGCCCAGGCAAGCTGCGGCCAGAACGGAGTCAGGCTGTGGGCACCGCTCCCCAAGGGTCACGGGGCTGGCACGGTGGGCTGCTGGGCAGGGCCGGGACGGGCTGGGCGGGGGTCCGGAGCGGAAGGCGCCCGCGCTGATTGGAACAAGGTGGCGGCCCTGGGAGCCCAGCCGGGCTTCATTGATCTTGCCCGGTGTTCCAGCCACCAGGCGGGGCCAGTGCCGGGCAGGCTGCCGGCTTTCCCAGGTGTGGGGACACCCCGGGGGAACGGCTTTTCATGTGGTTCTGGGGTAGGTCTGCCACCCAGCACGTGGGGGAGGCCAGGGCGTTGGGGGGCATGCTGCAGGAGGGGGGTCTGGAGACCCGGAATCCCACAGCCAGCCAGCGTCAGGCTCCTGGAGACACGGTCATGGACTCTGGGCTCCGAGAATGTTCGGCTCTTGGTCGTCAGAGCTCACGTTTATCCGAGTGCCCACTGTGTGCCAGGCACAGCTCTGAGCGCTTTCTGGGGCTTAACTCCTCATCCTCACTCCACCCTAGGAGGTGGTTCCTATGATCATCCCCGCTTACAGGCGGGGAAACTGAGGCTCAGCCGGGTAAGCAACCTGCCTAGGGTCACCCAGATAGGAGGTTTTGTCTGGAATGTGAGATCCCTAGCTCAGAGGGTCTGAGAGTGTGGGAAGTGCAGTGGCCAGGGCTGGGAGGACCGTGAAGATCCTTGAGTCCAACTCGCTCATGCTGGAGAAACAGGTTGCGGGGTGGTGGGGGGCATGGCTTCTCAGGTCACAGGTGACCAGTAGCCAAGGGAAGTCCAATGTCAGGACCCAGGACTCCTCCGTGTCATCTCGGGAGCTTGGCTGGTCCCTGAAGGCACTGGCCCCCCTGACCCTCAGCCAAGACCTAGTCTCCTATGGTTACCAGCCTTCCTGGTTGGTAGCCAGCAGTTTCCTGCTAGCACACCAACGTTCTCTTAAACCCCCAACCCTAATCCCTCATGCCGCAGGGAAACCCTCTCCCTTCTCCTCTCGGACTCAGAGGAATTTGGCCTTTGAGATGAACACTCTTGGAGTGGGTGTCGGCTTAGCAGAACGGGATGGTGCTGAGGGCAGGGGTTGAGGCCGTTGAAGGCCAGGAGTGGGGAGGGGCACCCCCGATTCTTCTGTCCAATCAGCCCTGAGGGGCTCTGCATGACCAGCCCCTTCCATCTCTCCGTCCTCATCTCCTTCCATTCTCCCCTTCCCTCATCCTGCTCTGGCCACACTGGCCTCCTCTCTGGTTCTCGACACACCAGTCCCACCCCCACCGCAGGGCCTTTGCACATCCTGCCCTTCTTCTTTTAATATTTTTATTGATTTCAGAGAGGGAAGGAGAGGGAGAGAGAGATAGAAACATCAATGATGGAAAGGAATCCTCGATCAGCTGCCTCCTGCACGCCCCACACTGGGATCAAGCCCCAACCTGGGCATGTGCCCTGACCGGGAATGGAACCGTGACCTCCTGGTTCATAGGTTGACACTCAACCACTGAGCCACGTTGGCCGGGCTGCCCTTGTTATTCTGTCTGCATGGCTCCGCTGTCCACCTCATTCAGGTCCCTGTACCCCCGTGCGATGCCTTCTGGGAGCTTCTGCGGTAGGCAGAATAAGGGCCCCAAAGATATCCACAACCCAACCCCTGAAACCTGTGAATAGGCCACCTGACAAAGCAAGGGGACTTTGCAGGTGTGATGAAGGCTCAGGACTTTGAGATGGGAGGGTGGCTCTGGGTTATCTGGGTGGTCCTAGCATATTGTGAGGGCTCTTACAAGTGGGAGAGGAGGCAGACAGAGGGAGACGTGATCGGAAAACTGATCGGAGAAGCAGAGAGATGAGGACTTGACCCAGTGTTGCTGGCTGTGAAGGCAGAGGAAAGTGGGCAGCCTTCCGAAGCTGGACAAGGTGAGGAAACGGATTCTCCCAGAACCTCCAGAACACAGACAGCCCTGCCAACACCTTCATCTTAGCCCAGAGAGATTCACTCGGAGCTTCTGGACCCCCCAAGCTGTGAGATAATAACTGAGTTGTATTAAGCATGGCGACTTGTGATAGCAGCAATCGGAAACAAATGCCCTCTCCCTTGGTTTCCGTTTCTTCAGCACATTTGTGACCGCCTGATAGTCATACCTTTACTTAGGAATTGTCGTCTCTTTCCCCCGTAAGAGGGCAGGGTTTTTGTTTTGTCATTTGGTATTTCATCCCCAGTTAGAGTTGCCAGATTTATTAAATCAAAATACAGAACACCCAGTTAAATTTGAATTTCAGATAGCCAGCAAACGCTTTTTCGTTTTTTGTATCACATTGTCCCAAATGCTGCAATTATTCATCATTTGTCTGAAATTCAAGCATTTTGAGTGTCTTGTATTTTGTCTGGAAACTCTATCCCCGGTGCCTAAAAAAGTGCTTGGGTTCACTCTAGGATCTCAATAAATATATCTGTTGAAATAAATAAATGAACGAATGAACACTAATTTCTAGTTTAAAAATACGTTTGGCTTTCAGGATGCCTGCAGGTATACGTGTAGATGATAGCAAATAACAAAAGCAAACACCTTCATAGCCCTTAGTACACACTAGACACTGTTCTGTGTGCGTTACAATTATTTACTCGCTCAGGTCTTGCAGGAACCCAGTGAGGTCATTAGCCCATTTTCCAGAAGAGGAAACTGAGGCCCAGGAGGTTGGGTGACTTGCTCAGTCACACAGCCAGTAAGTGACAGAGCCAGGCAGTTCAAGACCCTTGAAGAACCTGACTCACAGGACATTCTAGCTTTGTCTCTGGACACACTCCCCTCCACACGGCAGATTCTTCCAAGGCCCATGGCGCCTCTGCACGGGGTGCCCTCCCTGTCCTCTGGCTGCAGAACTCTCGCTCGCACACCAAGCCCTGTCCTTGTGTCCCTTTGGTGTGAGACCATCTCTGACCCTCCCAGGAGGATTTGGCCCCCCTCTCCTACCACCCCCACGGCTCCTGGTTGGAATGCATTTTAAGGACTTGCTGTTGCGTCCTTTTCTCCCCCAGACGGTGACCGCACTCTGGACAGACATGGGTCACTTTCAGGTCTTTGGTCATAGACCAGGGGTGGGCAAACTTTTTGACTCGAGGGCCACAATGGGTTCTTAAACTGGACCGGAGGGCCGGAACAAAAGCATGGATGGAGTGTTTGTGTGAATTAATATAAATTCAAAGTAAACATCATTACATAAAAGGGTACGGTCTTTTTTTTTTTTTTAGTTTTATTCATTTCAAACGGGCCGGATCCGGCCCGCGGGCCATAGTTTGCCCATGGCTGCCATAGAACGTAGGACCGAGCCTGGCTCTAGGGGGGTTTCCAGGAACCTTCGAGGATGAACAAATGAGTGAGTGAGTGAGTGAGTGAATGGACATCTTTCCCACTCTGGGCCTCAGTTTTAGCGTCTATGAAAGGGGAAGAACAATCTCTAACAAACCCCCCTCGCCCCCCATCTCTTAAAACAAAACACATTGTTTTCTGATTATAAGAATAATACACATTCATTAAAGAAAACATTGGAAAATAATAAAATTATGAAGAAGAAAATTAAAACCACCCCTCGTCCTGCCACCCAGAACAGTTGTTAACATTTTGGTTTTGAGACCTCTGGTATCCGTACTCTACGTATAGATTTAATTTCTTCTCTCCCTTCCTCCCTCCCTCCCTCCCTTCCTTCTTCCCTCCCTTCCTTCCTCCCTTCCTTCTTTTATGATGTTGGGATCATATGGGATATGCTGTTTTGAACCTGCTTTTGAAATGCAACATATACTGTGCATCTCCCCATGTCGCGAATCCCATTCCTGATGGCAGGGGACGTGCCTGAGCTGATGGGGCGCGATGGGGATAGAAGTGGGGAGACCCCCCCACCACACCGGCGGGACCATTGTGGGGTCCCCTCGTGGTGGGGTCTCTAGAGTGTTTCTGGACTTCAGTCATGGAGACACTGCCGGGAGCACCCTGGCGCGGATGTCTCAGCCACGTCCCTGGTTCCTCCCGTGGGACAAGTTCCAGGGGAGCCCAGTGTGGGCCTCGTCGGGCTCCGCAGCCCCACTCCCACCAGCAGCCTTCGGCCTCCTGGGCTTGGCAGGAAACCGCGGAAATTATTTGGCCTCCTTTGAAGAAAAGCCCCATTTACACCCAAGGCCTCCCTGGGTCCATCTTGGCTGAAAATATCCATTTATTCAGCCATTTGTTCACATTATGGGCTCAGGCTCATGGTTTCCGTCTCAGACACTCGGTTCCAGCCTCAGAGAGGACCACAGACTGAGGGCGCTCGCGACCTCAGGCCTGTGTAGTCATCACACTTGTTCATAATTCATTGAAGGCTCCTCGTCCCCGGCCCTGTGCCTCCCGGTGTGTCCCCGCAGTCACCCTCAGAAGTAGGCTGCCTCATCCTACGGGTGGGGGCGCCGAGGGTCTGAGAACTAAGTGGCTTAGCTGGGGTCCCGGAGCAGGGAAGCAGGGCCCGGGGCCCACCCCAGGCTGGGCTGACTGCGAGTGCGGCTGCCTCTCCCGCCTCCCAGGGCTGCACCTGCTCAGACCACTGACTCTGCTCATGTAGGTTACTGAGCTGCGGGCCTTGTAATCTGGGGGGGCAGCGACCCTGCCCCATTACACCTGCTGCCTGCTACCCACGGGGGACACAGCTCCAGCCTCACCGGGAAGCAAGGACCGAGCTTTGTCCCAAAAGCTGTCCCCTGTCCTAACTCCACAGGTGTCCTGGGAGGTCACTGTGCCTCATCTTCTCCATCTGTAAAGTGGGAGCTCAGGGACTCAGGTGGCCGCCTCTTGGGCTTGCGGCGGCTTGAGCAGAGCCGTGGTGATACTGAGTCAAAGGGAGAAGAACTCTGTCAGACGGGCCACCTCCCCACGGGCAGCCAAGCCTGAACTTTGGGGGGCTGGAGTGGGCAAGTGTCAGTCCCAGGCTAGGCTGGGAGGACCAGATGGAGCCTGCCCCCCTCCCTCCAGCCTCCCCAGATGGGCAGCTATTTTTTAACCGGCCCCACAGGAAGAAGAGGCCAGAAATGAGTTCAAGGGGTTAACCCAGGCCCCTGGGGAGCCTTCCTATTTGCATCCTCTTTCCCCGACCAGCCAGGGCGCCGTGTGGCCTTCGCCTGGAGCCCCTCGGAGCCTTCCAGAGCTCCCAGAACATCCGCCTGTTGGAGCTGGAAGGTCCTGTTGGCCCAAGTGTGATGGGTGAGGACACAGAAGCCCAGAGAGGGCTGGCCAGGCCGCCTTCCCCACTGCCGTCTCTGCTGTGCACTCCCACAGGGCCAGGTCACATCCTTCCCCACCTTCCTGGGGTGACCCTGCCCCTCCCAGCCTCAGTTTCCCCACCTGAGGCCTCTCCCAGACAGGAAACCTCCACTGTCCCGTCAGTCCCGGGTCTCCTCCAGCAGCGTCAGCCCAGTGGACAGGGGCCCGTGGACAGTGTCTGGGGGTCCCCAGAAGAGGAGGGACTTCATAAGCAGAGAAGCGGGGACCAGCCTGGGCAGGGAAAGCAGCTTCAGCCTGGGCCTCCCTCAGGCCACACCACCAGGTGTCCCTTGGTCCCCACAGGCAGGGGTTCCTGAAAACTGGGTTGTCTGTCACCCTGGGTGCGGCCTCTGATGTGTGTTATCCTGTGTGTGTGGGGGTGTGCTCCCATGCGGGGTGGGGTGGGTGAGCATGGGGGGGTGGCGGGCACAAGGTGAGGGTGGGACCAGACTTTGGTTGCTAAGCTGGTGACAGATGCCCCACCACGCCCATGGTTCCTACCCAGAACCTCTCTGCTGGTGCTGGTCGTGCCTGGAGGTGGGATGCATAGCGGGGAGGGGCATATGCAAGTGACAGGCTTGTGTGCGAGAGGGGTGCGTGCAGGGGAGGGGTGCATGTTGGGAGGGCACAGAGCCCACATGCTGTGAGGGCCTCTAGGAAGCTGGAACCCCAGTGAATGCTTGAGGGGAACTGACTGCTTCCTTCTATTTATTGTCTATGTAAAACAATGCTGTCATAAATAACATTATTGAAACACACACATACGCATGCCCGTGCGATACAAGTAATATGAGCACAGTGAAAAAAAACTTGGAAAATACAGAAAAACACTTAAAAAATGTCGAAGCCTGAAATCTTAGAGCCAGAGTGAGTATCTTTGAAGGGGTTGGGGGTGTTCAGGGTCTTAGTAGAATCATACTTATTCTCACATACTAAGCATTTCACATGGGCTGCCGGCGGAGCTGAGCACTTTAAATATTGCCCTACCTACTTCTCCCCATTGTACAGATGAATAAACTGAGTGAAAGGGAGGGGAAAGATATCCCTCGGGCAGTAAGTGGCAGAGCCAAGATTTGAAATCAGGTCTGGCTAATTGGAAGGTAAGCTAGCTGTTCTCAGGGCCCAGGCCTTGGATCTCTGGGCAAACGGTGTCCACTTATTCTTCCTCCTGCAGTATTTACCAAGCCCTCCTGTGAGTCAGATCTGGCTCAGCCCTGGGTACTCAGCCGTGAACAAGACAGACACAGCCCCACTCAGCCCCCAAATGGCCCAGACCTAGCCCCACCCTTGACCACAGCTTGATTCCAAATTCAGGTTGTGGCTGATTGAGCTATGATCCTACCTCCCCCCTTGAGCAGAGACCTCTATGAGCTTTTCATGGGCCACGATGGGTCTAAAAGCCAAGGTCAGGTGATCCACCTCACCAGGTCCATGGTACACCCGGACAGGGAGACCATCCACCACCCCCTCAGGCCCATTACTCTGGGCCAAGACTCCTGGGCCCGACCAGGGCGGGCGTGGACGCTCAGCTCCCCTCTCACATTTGGCCAAATGCACCTCTGCCTGGGCTGCCCGGGGGAGCGTGAGCTGGTGCACACCCTGAGCAGCCCCAGGCAGCATTGCTGCGCTCAGGGCAGCCACTGGGGGGCTTCCCTGGCCCCAAGTCCTCAAACTGGGCCTCCTCTTCCTGACAAAGGCCCAGAGGCCCCAGGACACCGGGGAACAGAGACTCCTTCACTCGCTTGGCACAAAGCAGCACGGAGGGTCTGGTCTGGACTCCCCACCCGCACCACGTCTTTGGGGACGTGCATGTTCTCCCCAAACCTCAGTCAAGACCAGCCACCTAGCTGGCGGCACCCAGTGCAAAATGGAAATACGGGGCCTCTGATCGGAAAGGAGGAAAAAAGCCTTTTGCGCCCCCCGCTGTCCCCAGGCCTGCCTTGTGTTCTGTACGCCGCTCTTCCTTGGACCTGGGATCTTGTGGGGTGAGTGCAGACCCTCACAGACACCGGGTCCCCGCCCCAAAATATGGCAGGTGGGGCACAAGCCCCTGTCTTCCCCAACCCGCATTCACGCCCAGGCCCTGCCCATGGGGAGGGGGGGTCACTCCTGCATCAGACATCACTTCCAAAACACCAATCCAGCGATAAAATGATTAAGAATTTCAAGATGGCAACTGAAGAGCTTTGAGCCCAAGTGTGGGGCCCCCTTCTGAGCGTGGAGCCATGTGACACCCCCTGGGTTGCAGCCTGTGGACCTGGTCCTCCTGGGGGAGGGACCCGGCTCAGACAGGAGGGCCGGCCACCGGCTCGCAGCCTGCAGGGTGTGTGGTGTGTGCTCAGGCACGTGTTCAGGGCTGTGCCCATGGGGTCCCTGCGGCAGGGTGAGCAGAGCCTGGGTTTGAACCCCAGCTCCTCCGCTTACGAGCCCTGTGAACTCCGGCTCCTGGCTTTGCTTCTCTGGGCGTCCCTTTCCTCTCCTGCACCATGGGGACAAAAATACTGACCACCCGTTGTGAGAAGCAGCAGTGATGCGCATAAAGTGGCCGCCTTGATGCTGGCCCTCGGTCAGGTGACTCCAGGCAGAGGAATGCCCTCCCCCAGGCAAGCATGGGGGCCGGCGAACAGGGGCAGAGGCCTGTCTGTGTGCACGTCCCTGGTCACATGCGGGGGACCTGAGAGGGGACTTCCAAGGGACTTCAGCAGAACGCCCATGGCAGTAGGCCCTGGGCATGATACTGAACCAGACAGAACCTGCACTAGGTGGGAGGGACCCCCGGGAGACCTGGGGGAACCAGGGAGAGGGGCCCAGGGGGTAGGGCCCCCACCAAGGTGCTGCTGTGAGAAGGACAATGAGAAAGAAGCCCTTTGCTGTGGGCCTGGGCAGCCACGGGAGTTTTGCCTGACTCCTTGGGGTGCCCTCCAAGCTCAGCCCTGACCATGTCCCCTCTTAGTGCCTCAGTTTCCCAAACTATGCTCTGGTGAAGGAGAGGACCGCCAGATATCAAGGGCCTGCTGAGGGACCATGCATGCGGTGTGCAGATCTCCCCTCTCCTGCTCCTCACATGATTACTGGCCCTCCTTCCCCATGAGAAACCTGATTCTGATTGGCCATGCTCCTGGAAGCGCCACCTTCTTCCCAGGAAGGAGGCCAGTGGGAGCCAAGGGGTGGCTCCTTGATCCAGGAACACCTGGATGAACTCATGAACGCGATCAGCTACTGTGCTGGGAGAGGCACACAGGCCCCGGATGCAGGCCACACAGGTTGTTTAGCTTCTCTGGACTTCAGTTTCCTCACCTATAAAAGGGGCTTAATCGTAGCAATCGGTCTTACAGGGCTGCGAAGAGGAAACGATCAAAGAGGCGTGAAGCGCTTAGCCTGAGCCTGCCATTGGTAAGAGCTATGCAAGTGTTGACTGCTGATATGACTATTTAAGAGTTGAGTTGTCACAATTTCTACTTCCTGGACAATTATGCATTTACTAATTCCAATTTTGTGCTTTCCCTTTTGGTATGGAGGACCAGAATATTTCCCTTTCAAGTCTCAGACGGCTTCTTAGGTCCTTGGAAAGGTAATTCTCTGCCGCCACAGAGCCTGTAGCCACGCTGGATTTCATAGCTTGCCTTTGAGCAGCTTTTCCCAAAGTGGGCTCCCCGAGGCACCCCAGCGCAGGGGGAGAAGCCTACGTTCATTAGCATATCAGAGGCTCTGAAAAGTTCTGCAGCAAAACACCCTGTTGAACACTGCTCGATACAGCCATTCCCAAGCTTGTTGGCCACTGAGCTTCTGCTTAACACCTGATAACATCTGCTGAACACACGGTGGGAGATGCCCCCCTCACTTCCTTGTTTCTAGGAAATGGCAGAGAGGAGCGAGAGCTGCGAGTCCCTCCCTTCGCAGAGATAAGAGGTTCCCTTCCACAGAAACCGTCTCCAGTAACACCGCGCTCCCAGGGCTCAGCCGGGCCCGCACTCCCACCGTCACGGTCTGATCCGGTCCCCACAGCAGCCTGGGGCGGTCACCGGCGTCGACAGCCCCATCTTACAGATGAGGAAACTGAGGTTCACGGAGGTTAAGTGGCCGCACAGCCAGTAAGTGGCAGATCCGGGAGACAAACCCACAGCTTCTGACTCTAAACGCCACCTTCCTTCTGCTGTGCATTAATAGGAAAAATAAAAATAGACCCCGTTCTGCCAGGGTCAGCCCTCCCTGGCGATATGCTTTAAAAAGACTAAAGCTATTTTCTCCCCCATAACATCGACTGTGTTCAATGTTCAGTAGCTTTCTTCTGGTTGCTAAAAGCATCCATTCTTGTTGTGTGTGAGACTTTGCAAGCACTTCGAATTGGCAAATGAGAAACTCCATCATCTCACCCCAAGAGGTCACCTGGGTTAACAGCTGGACAAGGGACTCTTTCCAGCTCCAACACGGTAGCTGCTAGCCACCCGTGGCTATTTCGATTAAACGAATTAAAATGAAACGACTGAGAATGCAGTCCTGGGCTGGCACATTCCAAGGACTGGGTATTCACATACTGCAAGGGGCTACGGCAGCGGTTCTCAACCTGTGGGCCGCGACCCCTTTGGGGGTCAAACGACCCTTTCACAGGGGTCGCCTAAGACCATCGGAAAACACATATTGAATATATAATTACCTATTGTTTTTGTGATTAATCACTATGCTTTAATTATGTTCAATTTGTAACAATGAAAATACATCCTGCACATCAGATATTTACATGGCGATTCATAACAGTAGCAACATGACAGTTATGAAGTAGCCACGAAAATAATTTTATGGTTGGGGGTCACCACAACATGAGGAACTGTATGAAAGGGTCGCGGCATTAGGAAGGTTGAGAACCACTGGGCTACAGTATTGGGCGGTGTGGACATAAAACGTTTCCATCCTCACCGAAGGCGCGATGGCACCGTGCTGCTCTGCTGGCCCACGTGCACAGTGATTATTAATAGTCTTGATGAGGTTAGTGGATGCATCATACGTTTCTGCATGGCCCCACCCACGGAGGGAAGAGAGCCGCCACAGGCGAAGGCCGGGCGCTCGGAAAACTGGTCTGGAAGGAAATATGCCCAATGCTAGCGGTTTTCCCTGGGTGTCGAGATAACAGACTTTCATTTTAAATTGCCCAGGCCCTTCCGGCGAGCTGCAGCCTAGACGCAGGTGTGGGGGATGTTGTGGATTCATGTTTCCCTCAATGTTCTTGCTTTTCTAAAACCTTCAAGGCGTGATTTCGCCCAAGGCTTAAGTCATTATTGTTTAACTGTGGACTCATGAAGAATGGGAGCCTGCCCGAGTCAGATGCATAAAGACCAACGCAGGGAAGGCAGGCAGGGGTTTGCTTCCAGGCCCAGGGCCCCTCCAGCCCACGGCTGGCGGAGGCAGGGCCCTTTGTGGGCATACAGGCCGTGCAATCACACGGGGTCCCTGGCTGAGAAGAGCCCCAGGCTCCATTTAGTGTTCTGCTGAAACCATCCTGAAATTCTCCGTTTTTGAACCAGGGGCCCTGCGTTTGCCTTCTGCACTGTGCCCTGCAGATTGTATTGTGGGCCCCGGTCCTGGGGTTGTCCTCAGGGGAGGTCTCAGTCTGACTGCTCGAACCGCTGCCCTTGTCCGCGTCAGACCACAGACGGTGCTCGTCGGTGCCGCACTCCACACGCCTGAGAACTAGTGTCCTTCGGCTGCTCGGATGTGTGTCTAGACTAGAGGGTGATAAAAATAGGGCTTGCGACCGGTGCAGGAGGGCCCCTGTGGTCTGTGTTCACACACACACACACACACACACACACACGCACACGCATTCGAGGTGCAGGTCTACACTGGCCTATTTCAGAGAGCAGCACGGTGCATTATGGGATTCTCTGCTCCACATCACTGCCCAGCTCAGATCCTGCCTGGACCTCCACTGCTTTGAAGGCCATGCCCAACCTCCAGGCCTGGCCCACCTCCCCTCCTCCCCAACCTCTTCCATACCTCTGCCATGCCATTCACTCTATCTGAGTCACCAATGTTTCTTCCTTCTCAGAGATTCCTATTCTAGACCTATATCAGAGTCCACCCTTTCTGGGAAGCCTTCTGGAGGTATTTGAGAAGGGCCTGATGGTGCTTTGGTGGCACACAGGAGGAGATGAATCACCTTGCCTGGAGGAATCAGGGAGGGCTCCATGGAGGTGGTGAGCCTGGGCCTTAAGAAAGAAGAGATGTCTGCCAGGTAGAAGGGAGAGTTTTGTTGGGTGGCTTGGAAGTCAGACAGACCCTGGTATGAATCTGGGCTTTGCCTGTTATTAGTTGCATGAGTTACTTCCCTTTGCCGAGCCTCAGTTTACCCATCTATGAAATGGGGATATTAACAATAACACCTACGGCATGGATTATTGTAGAGATTTAGTGAAAAGAGATACGCTTGCAGAGGAACCACCAGTGCCTGGTTAAGTCATCAACAAGTGCGGTCCCCTTCTCCCTCCCTCATCGCCTTTTCTCCTCTTAAACGTTAGTTTCTCCGCATTACTCTGAGCCTATTTGCTAATTCATCTCTGCAGGGGAGGCATCTGTAGAAGTCCCGGAAGCTGAGATTCCACATCGATAGAAAGGGCACAAGCCAGAGGTGTGCTGGCCTCTCTCCCTGGGGTACTGTCCTGAGACAAACTCTCCACTGTCACTAGAACGTCAGCTCCCGGAGGAGAGCCCTTGATCGGTTTTGTTTGCTCTCGGATCCCCTGTGGAGAGCTGTGTGGCATGCAGTCGATGCTCAGTAAATGTCTATTGAGAGACCAGCAGCACCAACTGGCCGGTATCACATCCTAAGCCCTGAGTACTGGGAATGTGAGAACCCAGGGAGGCCAGCCCTTTCCAGGGAGTCTGTCTCCAGACTGGGGGCACACTGCAAGCCACGGGCATTTCCTGAGCACCTGCTGTATGCACGGCAGACCCTTGCTCCACAGCCCGATAGGGCAGGGCCGGGAGTGAGAAGCAGACACAGCGACTTGGGAAGAGGAAGGGGGGGGGGGTGGCCAGCTGGGCCCTGGATCGGCAGGAACAGGCCCAGCTGCAGTCCCGAGGGGAGGCCTGGCTCACCTGCTCCTGGGAGGGTGGGGCTGCGTCTTCCTCTTTCTTTCTTTGAAAAATACAACAGTTTCCCCTAAATCTACAAGCCGTACACGTTCAGTGTTTAGAGGTTTGGAAAACACACCATCACCGAAAGAATTAGAAATGAGGCGCAGTGCACCGTGTCGCATTAACTATGATATTTTTGTGTTTTCCTTCCCGCCTGTGTTCTAAGGCGGCCTGTTCTCTTCCCCTTGGGAAGGGGTATGGCTGCTTGTAGAGGAGGACCAGGCTCTCCCCTGGGCCTCCTGCCACCCCTAGGATGGGGCTCCCTACTCCACCCATTCTGGGCTTGACACGTCTTCCTAAGACATGAGGCGCGCAGAGCTGTGGGGGGCGTGTCAGCAGGTCTAGCCTCCGGTCCCACTTCCTCCATCGGGGAGAGCAGGTCTAGCCTCCCCCCCTGCTTTCCCATGGGGCGGCGGCAGAACGTGGGTTCACTGAGGGAGGCTGAGGGCAAACTCTCAGGGAGCGCTGGCCCTCAGCCACCGGGCACCAGGCAAGTTGAGTGTGGGGCATGGCCCTCTTTCACCCTTTTCATCTCACCCTCGTGTCTGTTCGCGCGCCCTTTGATTCCAGCCACCTTTCCTTCCTTAACAAAGGTGAGCAGACCAGGTGGACTCAGAGTCAAGTACGCATGAGAGAGGCCCTGCATGTTGAAAACAAGCCCAGATGGGCAACGCTTCAGTTCAGAGGGGCCGGGTGCTCACGGTGGTGTTTTAGTCCCCATGTCACAGTGGAGGATGTTTGGAGGGGGGGTCGGCTTTGGCCACCTCTGCAAATCCTACGTTATGGCACCCCCCCCTTTCCGCCCACACGTAAGTCTGAACCTTTTGCCAAAAACATTTTTCCCAGACGCAAGAGAAAACCCCAAAGAGGAACCTAAACCTTCGTGCTGCTGCTCCGATTGGACGATTGGACGTGAGAGCTCAGGCTCTCACCAGCAAGCGTTTCAAAGAACCGGCCAGACGGCGAAGGGGGAAGTGAAGGGAGAAGCTGGAAGCCTCTGCGGCTGCTCAGTCGTTGGTTCATTCATTTATTCGTCCATTCATCCTCCCTCCCTCCATCCTGCTACCTGGGGCTGCCCTCCTGACAAGGGGGAGGTGAGGGGTGTCTGAGGGTGGGATGGGTGCTCCGAGGCCTGGAGGGGAGAAGGAGAAGGACCCAGGAAGCTTCCCAGCGGGGCTGGGCCTTGAGAGGAGAGGGCCCGGTTTCTCACCTTCCCCATTCTGCTCAGAGTCCCAGAGCCTCTTTTGCCCAGGAAGAGGCCGAACATTAAATAGTAATTATTAAGTAGTGAATATAGCATTTCTGGAGGGCTTGCCTCTGCCCCAGGCCTGGTAGAAGCACATAATGTACATTATTGCATTAAATCCACCCAACAAGCCTTGAGGAGGATACTGTTTGTTCTCCCCATTGAACAGATGAGAAAACTGAGCCCAGAGAAGGGAAGCACTCCGTCGAAGGCCACACAGTGAGAAAGCAGTGGGGCCTGGGTCTCCTACAGGCATTTCATGTTGCCTCTTCCCCAAAGAGCACCCTCTTCTTCACCCCCATCTCTGGAAGCCATTGACAAGGGGCCTGGCAGTCCCTCTACAGTCTCCCCTGTGCCCACTGGGGGGGGGGGGGTGGTCCGTATTGGAGAGGGAGCAGGGGGGTGAGCCAAGGGCACATCTGCCAAGTGCAAGCGATCAAACTGGAGGCTTGCTGAGGGGCTAGCCGTACTGCCTGAGCGCGCACTGCCTACCAGGTGCCATCGCAGGGCGCCCGGCCGGTCACATTCACCCTGTGCAACCCCCTTGAGGTCAGTGCCCCCGGCCTCATCTCACAGAGGAGGAAACAGACTCAAAGAGGGGAATGAGCAGGTCGGGCCACCCAGGTATGAACAGCTTAAGTCTGGTCCGACTCCACAACCATGTGCCAAGCAGAGGGTGGAGCCCAGGGAGCTGAGAAAAGTCTGCTTTCCTGCTGCTGAACGCGACCCCTGGCTGGAACTCCGAACCTCTCCTGAATTTGCTCACGGTTCTTGATTCCTGTGATTCTCAAGGTCTGACTCCCACTCCCAGTCCCAGTTCCTGAGCCCTGCTCTTCCCCGGCTCCCCCCACCCCCCTTATGCCAGGTGCTTCCTCCAGGAGGTGCTATTTCAATGCCGGTGATGGAGGCCTGGCTTCCAAATCCACGGAGGGCTACAGCCGGCCCTCCCTCCCCTGTGTACTCAGCACTAAGGTGGGAACGGCTGGCGAGTCCCAGGCTTGGAGCCAGGGCTCCCTGTGGCCGCAGGTGGGCCTGGGAAGGCTCCTGCCGAAGGGGGCGGAGCTCAGGCGTGGAGACTGGGTGAGACCCCACCACTCTGAGGGTGGACTTGAGGAAGGGTCTGGAGTGAGAGCTGGTGTTGCAGCTGCCCCACGGAGCCCCAGCCTCAGCTACTCCGTGATGGAGGCGTCTGGTCGGGCTGGAGTCAGGGCCCGGTGCTATCTCCTGCCTCTCAGAGCCTCTGGAAGATCAGGGTTTCAGGCCCAGTTGCTCAGGGGCATCCATCTCGGCCCCCCTCCCCTCTGTCAGCGCCCCACCCGCTCAGGTAACTGAGCAAGCCTCCGCTTTGATGCGGCCACCTCAAGGCCGCACCGTCAATGGGCCCTCTATGTGCCCAGTGGGGCCGCTGGCCGTCGTGGGCGCGGTGAGCCTGGACACACAGTCCCACTGTGTGGGGCCCGCTCCTGCCCGCCCCGACCCTGTGGCTGGTGGGGGGCTCCCAGGAATGCCCTTCCAGCCTGGGGGGCACTTTGGACAGGCAGGGTGGTCCGGGGAGCCGGATGTGTGCAGGGCGGCCTCAGGAGCTGCCATCAAAGGGTCGGGGCAGAGGTGGCGCCAGGCGAGCGCCATGGTGGTCGCGGGATGGCTGGCGGACGGTCCATTCATCTCCCAGGGTTGGTGGGGGATGGGGAGGCCGCCATGGACACGCTCCTCAGGGCGACCCACCATGTTGGGGTGCCCGGGACTCGAGACTTTCCGCGTTAGAACCGGGAGAGTCCCTTGCTGTTGGCCGCTGCCCAGAGTCCAGGAAGGGATGCAGTGACTGATCCCTCTGGTCTGGACAGCTTCCTTCCTGTCCAGTGACCCCTGAGTCAGACCATCCAGCGAGGCCTGCGGGGCCTGCGGGGCCATGCTGTGCACCCCGGCCTCCACGCAGGCCTGCCTCACCCCTCAGAGGCCGTTCTCCATTTCTCCCAGGCGCCTTCCGGGGAGGAGCTGCCGGCCACTACCCACCAGCTGCTCAGAGAGCCTTGGCCCGACAGTAGAGCCATCCCCCAGCCTCTGCCATGCCCTCAGCCAGCCCAGGGGGCACCCAGAGTCTTTACTGCCTCCACGCCTCCGCCCAGGCCATTCCTCTGCCTGGGACAGCCTCCTCCTCCACCACCCTCCCCAACTGTCACCTCCTACCCTGCAAGGCTCAACCGAGTGTCACTACTCCAGGAAAATTATTCTCTGCTCCAAGGTGGGTTCTTACCTCTCTTTGGTCTCCAGCCCCACCCCCCTGTCCCCCAACATGTATTACACCCCAGTACAGTTTCCAGTTTACCCATCTCTTTCCATGAGCCCATGAGCTCTTCGAGGGCAGAGCCTGGCCCAGTCCACCTCCCTAGTACCTGAGCCCCCAGCACAAGGCCAGGCTCGGAGTAACAGAAACATTGACTGAGCGCTTACTCTGTGCCCGGCAGCTTACCCATTTCATTCTCCAGGGCTCCATGAGGTTCGTAGAATCATCACCCCCATTGCACAGATGGACAAACAGAGGCCCACGGAGGTGAAGTGACTTGCCACAGGCTACACAGCGAGTGAAAGGCGGAGTCCAGATTTGAACCAGGAGAGTCTGATTCTAGAGCCCAAGCTTGAATCTCGCCACTGTACTCCTTCATAAGCTTTTGCGGAATTAATGAATAAATGAAAAGCTTGGCCTCTCCAGGGTCTTCTAAATCCCGCCCGTGGCAGTTGAGGGCCATTGTCTCTGGTTCTCTGTCCTGGGGAGAGCACTTTTGCCTCTGGGGGTGCGCTAAGGGGTGCTGTCAGGGGGCCCTGCGGTGAGGGGCCGTCCCAGGGGACGCAGAGCAGAGCCTCATGGGCCTTCAGGATGAAGGTGCTGGCCCTCACCAGCTGTGGACGGGCCCTCAGGCATCCTAAGGCCGTTGCCGACATTTGTCAGATGGGAAACCAGGGCCCGAAGAGAGGAGGGGACTTGCCCATAGGTAGTCACAGTGTGGCCGAGCCACAGCCATTAGGTCTCAGCTCCCCCGTTTGTCAAAGAGAAGAATAGGTCCCCCTTGTCCCGCCTGGGAGAGTCCCGGGAGCAGAGATGGGAGGAGGATGAAGTGTTGAGGCCCAGCGGCTCCCCAGGCACCCTGCTCTCCCAGGCCTTCCATCTCAGGTCTGGAATGCTGCCATCAGTCTGCCCACTCGTGGGGTTCAGCACTGCTCTCTGCCCTCCTCCTCACCCTCTTCTCCACAGAAGCTGAGGGGAGCTCTGGTTCTTGACTCAAAATGAATGCTCCCTGCTCTCCCGAGTTAGACAAACTGGGGAGGGGGGGTGGGGGGTAGGGGCAGTTATTGGCTGTTACTCACAAGGACTCAGACTCGTCAGGGGACCAGGGGTCTGCCTCACTGCTTCCTAGAGACCCCTTGTCACTAGCTGGGTGTGAAGGCGGGGGGAAGGGTAAGACGCTAGAGCATCACCCCGCAGTGCAAACGAAAGAGCAGTCACCTCCCTGTGGTCTGTGGGGACACAGGGAGCAGGAGCTTGGTGATGGTGCTGGCGACCAGGCTGGTGGGGGTTGGGGGGGGGTGGGTTTGAAGACAGTGAAGGCCATACAGGGCTGGGCATTAAATCCAACTCACTGCTCCCTTTTACCTATGAAGGAAAGGCAGCCCAGAGAGGTCAAGTGACTCAGACGGAGTCACACAGCACCTGGGTGGCAGAGGCAGGCAGGTACAGGGCTCCTAGTCAGTGGTACCCAAACCTGCCCAGACTGTGCATCAGACTCAGCTTGGGGGGGTGGGGTGACTTTCAAAACCACCCATGCCCAGGCGCCAACTCAAGAGATTCTGATTTCACAGCCATAGGTGGGAGTTGGGAGTCCAGGAGGCTAAAAGCTCTCTGGGTGACGTCCCAGACCCAGTGGCTGCATCACCGCCCACTGAGGGCCTGGGGTTTCTGCTCCGTCAGAATTCAGGGGGTCTGGGAACTTGGGCAGGAAACACACAGACTTCTTTCCTTTCACTGGCCTCTCACTGACATGTAGCATCTTTTTCCACAGGGTCTTTGTCACCGTGGAAAGCACAGATATTCTCATCTCATTAGGGTTGTCACAGAGGATCTCCAACTACTGTTCACGCTCCTCACTCGTCACCGCCATGTCGCGGCCGTCCCTGGAGCTCCGTGAGCTCTGCTCCCCGTGTTACTAACGGGTCACATGGCCACGATCTCACAAGCTTGCTTTTTTATAGTCTGCTAGCGCCCTTTCCAAAGGGTTGGTTTCCTCTGTAATCCTGCGGATGTTGTTTTATGCATCTAAACATACCATTCTGAGGAGTCCGGAGACTGCCTGAGGCTCCGGAAAGGTCCGTGGGCCAGCACAGGTTAAGGACTCTGCGTGGGGCGGTGTGAAGCCGAGCTCCGTGGGACCCAGAGCTCAGAGCTCCGTGGGAACCGATGGGCAGCTGCAGCCCCGGGAGCCGGGAGCCGGGAGACAGATCCCTGACCTGAGCTGTGAGCGGAACCTGGAGAGCAGACGTGGGCAGGACAGAACCTCTCCGTGAATTGCAGAGAAAGCCTGAGACCCCAGGCCCAGGCCTAGAAAACACATCAGGGTCCCTGTGGCCAGGGACTAGCCTGCTCTGCCAGGGGCCTCCTGCCCCGGCACACACTGGGCCGCCATCCGCCAGCCCCCCCTCCCTCTCCCTGCGAGTCGCCATCTCCCATCGCCTGGGCTACGCGGCGTCAGGACCCATCCTAGGTGGGTCAGCCCTTTCATCCCGTCTCCCAATGTTCCTTTGTTTTAGACTCTACATTTCTTCATCTTGCTCATGGAGGGGGAAATAAACACAGATTATAAAGACCCAGCAAATGGTTTTTATAAACTCTTATTTTCTTGCCACAGAACTGCCTTTAATTAGCTCCGAGGACTACAAAGGGAACAGCGTTATAATAGGAGCAGCTTAAAGGAAAGAGCCCAGGGCTCTTGGCTCCTGGACGGGCTGCTGCTGTCAGCAGCCACCAGCAGGTTTGGTGGGAGGCCCCCGCTGCCGGGACGGCAGGCCCCTCTGCCCCCCACTCAGCCCCCGTCCGCAGCCACACAGCCTGCCTCAGCTTCTCTCCAGGGAGGAGGGACAGGGCCTACCATCAGCCAAGCCCTCTGGACAATAAGCACCCGGATGTGCCTCGGTCCCTGCCCAGAGCCAAGCCACCCAGGTCCGGTTGCTAGCAGCGGGCAGAAGGGCAGACAAACAGTCAGACTGACTTCACCATCTCAGCCGGGTAACAGCAACACAGCCCCCCAAACCCTGGGCTTCTAGAGCCTCCTCAGCCCCTTTGTTTGGGAGGGGAGCTGGTCTCCATGTCCAGCCCAGAGGCACTGCCTTCAGACACAGTCCATTCCTAGCCTCAGACCTTCAGCATGTCACAGCCAGAGGGGCCTCTGTTTTTGGCATAGAGAGGTTAAGTAACTTGACTAAGGACACTCAGCAAGACAGCAACTGAGTGGGGACCCAAGCTCAGGGACTCTTGACCCCCAGTCTCAGGTGCCTCAAGCCCATCTGGGCTCCTGCTCGGGAAGGGGTGGGGGGAAGGCAGTAGGGGGCTATCTGAGGTCACAGCACATCAACCCCACAGACCAGAACGAGTCAGAGAAAGGCTCCCCCTGAGTTCCAGCCTCAACCAGAGGTTCTAATTGGGGGCCCCGGGCCCCTATCCTAGTTGAAGGACTCAACCCAGACATTTGGGTCTCTTTGGGAATGAATGGAGGTATAAGCTGCCCAGAAACACTTTCTCGTCCTCTGTAACCAGGTTTGCACACCTTCCCGAGGCCGGCTCCCCCCTCGCGAGGCCGTCTCAGTGCCATCCAGGGCGACACGGTTCTCAGTGAAAGCCTACAGCCTCCCTCTCCTCCCGCTGCTCCCTCACCCCAGGACCGTCCGGAGGAGGGTCTCAGGAGGGTCTCACGCAGGGGCAGCCTGGCTCCTGCCTGCCCCACGGCTCCTGCCTGCCCCACGGCTCTCAGAAGCTGGCCCGCGTCCGTGGCTGCCTGAGTCCGGGTGGGGGATCCAAGCTCTCCGGAGGGCCAGAGGCTGGGGCTGCAGGACCCGGGAGCCCCGTGAGGGAGGCAGGAAGCCACGGGTCACAGGGACACCCCCCAAATCCTCGACCCCAGAACCCTCCCAGACCTGCCCTTTGAAGTCTTGAGGTCTTGTGGTATCCCTGGCCCCCACCACCAACTGTCCCCACCGGCTGAGGGTAAAAGTCTACTTCGCTCCAGGAGACCACCCACCCCCCTTCCCACCTGGGGTTTAGGTAGCGGATTTAGGAGGGCAGGCTGTGCCCTTGAAGGCAGCCAGGATCGTCGGTGGAGGGAGGTGATCCGGGGCCTGGCCACGGCTCCCCACCCGCAAGGACCGGCCCCGCGCCCGGGGCAATATTACTCACCGCGGATGAAGGTCGGCGTGTAGGTCGGGAAGGAATCGAAGATGCTGTTTGATGCCATGCCCCGCGCTGAGGAAGGCGAGAACTCGGCCCTTCAGGGGGGTGGGTTGGGATTGATTTGGTTGGCTGTTGTTTTATTTTTTCCTAGCTACTTTTGAAAATAAAGGGGGTGGTGGTGGTGTTGCTTTTAGGGTTTTTTTGTTTTGTTTTGTTTTGTCTGTCCCCCCCCACCACCCCCCCCCCTCCTGTTACAAAAAAGAGAAAAGGAAAGGACGCGAGAGCGTGTGTGAGCGAGAGAGGAAAAAAATCCCCAAGGAAAGTAAGTTTCTGTTTGTACCCAAGAATTTGGATTCTCGGTCCCACAGGAATGTCTAGCCACAAATTTTCAACAGAAGCGTACGCAGAGTGTATCATTAGATGGCGGGAAGGGGCCTCGGGCAGCCAGGGCGGAAGAGCTCGCGGGGCAGCGACAGCAAAGCACACCAGCACCAACGCCTCGGGGAATGAATGAATGAGGCTCGGCCCCCTGACAGAGCCCAGGCTCCAGTGGGTGCGAGGGTGGCCCGGGGGTGGGAGGACCGGGAGCCAACCAGCTCCTGCGCAGGGCCCCGCAGGCAGCCGAGGGCCTGGCCTTGTGGTTCTGTGGTTGAGGGACCAGGCCTTCACAGTGTCAACCCAACCTCAGCTCACAGGATGCAAGAAGCCAGCTCGCGGCCTTGGCCCATTGGCTGGGCGGTGGTCACCTGGGCCGTGATGTCACGGCCTCTTAGAGGAGCTTGTGGCTGCCTTTCTCTCCTTTGGAGGGGGGGGGGGGGGGGAAAGAAAGAAAGAAAGGGAAAAAGAGAGAGAAAAGTGATGGCTTTTATTTGTGGGGCTGGCCTCAGCACGCGGCCCAGAAACAGAACTGAGAGCAGTTGGCGCGGGGGCGGCGGGGCGGTGGTTTGGATCCTGTGGGAGACTCCTTTTGAATGAAGGCCAGCGATGGCCTGGGCGGGCGAGGAGCCCCGCAGGGCCCTCACCGGGCACCGGGAGCCTGGACCCATGTGGGGGGGGGTGCAGAGGGCTTCCCTCCCTGCCGCCCCTCCTGGCTGCCGCCGACACCACCACTGACCACCACCGCTATTGCCAGAGAGGCGTCCACATGTGTGGCTGGGTGGCACTTCAGGGGGGTTTACGGGAGTTGGGATTAAGTACAAATGGGAAACACATGAGCGGCATCTCCAGCACTCACGCCTCCCGGGCCTGCCCGCCGAGAGGGCTTCCTTGTGAAAGCCGGCAGCACGGTGCCTCGGCCTTCCGCGAGCTTGGTCCTGAGGCCCGAGCGCGTTCGTGAAGGCCCTTGGCTCATTTTGCTCTCCTGTGCATCCCCTTTGGGTTCCCGGCTCCGATCGAACGTTCCCCGGGCTTTCCTGCCTCGGGGCCTTTGCTCATGCTGTGCCCCCTCAGCGTGCCTTTCGTCAGCTCCCTTTTGAGTCCTTCATGTCCCAGAGGGTTTGAGGCCCAGAGGGACTCAAAAATAGGCAAGACGTGGAAGATGATTCAACCCTACACTTCAATGTTCCCAGAAGTTGGTCAGGCCTGGGGGGAGGGTGGTGGCTTATACTATTTCCCGTGCAGGCTCTAGTCTCCCATTTCACAGGCCAGATCACTGAGGCCCAGGACGTTGAAGTCAGCTTGTCCAAGCCCATAGAACTCTGAGTGGGACCAGAACACTAGTCTCTGACCTGCCAGCCCCGGCCCCCATCATGACCACAGCACCCTTCAATGTCCTCTAAGCTAAGTCCTGAGCCTTCAGAAACCCCCTGCAGCTGGCGCTGCCCCCCGGTCCTCTCTGGGGAGCCCACACTTGGGGCTAGGCCCCAGCACCAGCCTCAGGCTCCTGGTGGTCTCCAGAGGCTCATGGAGCAGGAGGAGCATCCAGGAGGAGGAGGGGCTTGTCCAAGGTCCCACAGAGACCGGGTTCTGCCCACAGCTGCACAGAGCCCCCCGGGAGCAGGGCACCCTGGGACACTCGCTGTCTGGGCCGAATATGGAGCTCCATGAAGGCTCAGTCTTCGGACCCTGAATGGCGAGATGGTGGTGGTGGGGTCCTAACTTGTCCAGGGAGGAAGCAGGTTTATGGCGAAAACCTCGGGGCCCGCGAGCCACATTTCTGGGTTCCAGTCCCAGCTCTGCTGACTCCCAGCTGCAAGACCATGGGCAAGCCACTTCCTTTCTCGGCCTGTTTCCTTCCCTGTAAAATGGGGATAACACATTTCTCGGAGAGACAAGCACCTGGGCGAGGACACCATCCACGTCAGTTTCCTTGCCTGAGCCTCAGTGACGTCGCCCGGGCTCTGTTATGAGTCAGCGCAGGTCCAGGGAACCGTCACAGCCCTAGGAGCACAGGCTGTTCCCATGCAAGCCGCCCGCTGGCCCGGCCCGGGCCGGGGGTGGGCTCAGTCGCACGGACGGGACGGGACCTGCCAGGGGCCTCGCCTCCCGGTTAAATCTGGAGCGTGTGGAGTCCGCCATGTTGTGGACTAGATCAGAGACCACATGGCTGGGAAGACCCCCTTTAACAGAAGCAGAAACCGAGGCCCCGGAGGGGCAGAGACTCGCCCCAGACACAGTGAGTCAGTGGAACCCCCCTCCAACACCCCACTCCCCCGCCCCCCGCCACCCCGGGCCCTGCTTCCCGGCCCAGGAGTTCTTTCCGCTTCACCAACACCACCTCCAGTTTCTAACATACCACCCTACGCACTCTGCTGGTTTTTCCACGCCTAAGAGTGGGCCCCCCATAACACCTATAACTTGGTTACCCCGAGGGACTCCCCCTCCCGGGGAAACTGAGTCCAGGCCTAGGAACAGGAGGGGCCCAGGGGCGCATCTGCTCAGGGGTGGTTGAGTGCGTTCCTGGCGCGAGGTAGCAAACACGTACTGGTTGCCAGGGTCCATCCTTCCCCCAAGAGGCTCATAATCTCCACTCGGCCCCTCGAAAGCATGTGCCAGACTTTGAGCGAACCCCTGCAGCCTGCCTGGGGAGCAGGAAGAACATTCCGGAAGCCTGACTTGGGTGCCTGTGAGTTAGGAAGGACATGGTGAGCAAAGGCTTTATTCTTCTGAACCTGCTTGTGACGGAACCTGTGACGTGGGGCCGGTTGCAGCACCCACCTCCCAAAATGGCCAAGAGGACTCAGTGAGAACATGCCCCGAGTGTGCCTGGCGCCCCGGAGGTGCCCGGTTTCCAGGGTGTCCCTTTCCTTCACCTTCTGACTGTGCATTCTCTTGGCAGGCAGCGGGCAGTTGGGTTCCCCCTTGTTCTCCACTGGAAAAAATTATCTGGCACCACAGAAACATCTGAACCAACTAGATTAGCTTAATCCCAAAATCTGGTTGGATAAGAGAATCATAAAAAAATAGTACTTGTGTTCCTTAAACTTTCAATTTTAACTTTAAACGTATAAACGTGCCTGACACATGGCCTTGCTCTTGTTCATCTGGCTTAAGTCAACCCTGACAGCACCGTCTACAGCAGCGGCTCTCAACCTGTGGGTCGCGACCCCTTTGGCGGTCGCACGACCCTTTCACAGGGGTCGCCTGAGACCATCCTGCATATCAGATATTTACATGATGATTCATAACAGTAGCAACATTACAGTTATGAAGTAGCCACGAAAATAATTTTATGGTTGGGGTCACAACAATGAGGAACTGTATTTAAAGGGCCGGAAGGTTGAGAACCACTGTACAGCTTCCAGTGGCTTCTTTCACGTGGAGCATGAACGTCAGGATGCTTGTGAAGCCATCGGCACCCGGTAGCACCTGGAGTGGCTGTCTACCCCCGTCCTTTACACTGTCCCGCCCAGACTTCATTCAATTATTTTTTTCTTAGTAACTTGCCTTTACTGAGTCTTTCCAAGGCATCCCGCCTAGTTTCCATAGAAACAGACACTCTGGTTTTGTATCGTATCATCGATAATGGGGCCCGTCAGGCAAAGAGAGGCCACTTTGAGTGTTGGAAACCCAGGAAGTTAAATCAGGGGTTATAGGCAACCCAGGTGATGCAAGAGCTCTTCCCCCCAAAAGATGGCGAGGAGCCCCAAGATTAGCCACCGCAGAGTCACTGCCACCCTTTGGCAAGAGGGACACAAGGAGAGGCGGTGCTGCCAGGGACCCCCAGTGGAGGAAGGATGTGGTGGGAGGGTCTAGCATTTGCTGGAGCCACAGGGGAGACCCAGCCACTACAGAGATGCCCCGGAGACCAAGAGTAAAGGGGCATCTCTCTCCCTCCCACCCGTCAGCCCCTCCCAGTGCCTCCCGTTGGTCAAATGGAGCTGGAACCAGCTGACTATGTGAAATCAGACCCCGGAATTATAGAGCTAAATGGGGGGTGGGGTAGAATGGATCTGAGGGCAAGCTGGCCTCGGCCTGGCATAATATCCAAAGAAGTTCTGTAACCATGAAAACCAAACGGGCCTGAACAGGCTTGGAAGCAAACCCAACTGATGTTTGGCAAGTTGACCGCTCAGGGGGCTGGTGGGAGCAGAAGGTACAGGTCCCAGTGAGGGACCTGCCGGGTTCCAGAAGAGACCTGCTCAAGGCCACCCAGTTGGCAGGTGGCGGAGGCAGGACTCAAACCCAGCCTGCCCTCTGCCTGCTTTCTGGCTCCTCGCCCCTCCCCACCCCCAGCCTCTCTCTTTCCTGTTGTTTACTTTGAGAACTGCTCACGGTGCCCCCTTCAGAAGCAAACCCCACCCTTCTCCCACTCCACCTTCCTGCCTCGGCCCCTTCTCCAGGACCCTCCGCTGCTGGCCTCACTGCCAGCCCAGGGTAGCTGCCTCCTCACACACCGCAGTGGCATTGAGGATAATCTGATGGCAGTTTTAACCACTGTACCTGCCTCACCAGGGACCCCAGTGGCTCCATTCATGGCCTCTCCTCCTGCCTGAAATTCCACCATTAGTCACATTAGGGTTTGGATGCATCAATCCAAATATGGGTTTAGCCATAAGTCTTCTGTTAAAGAGACAGGGGAGCAAGGGAGTCTTTGAGGGCGGGTAGCCAACTCGGGAGAACAGCACAGGCTGGGCTACCCCCGGGTCCCCCTCAGTGGGCATGCTGCCTCTCTCTCTCTGTAGACTCTCCCCAATCCTTAAAAGCATGATCCACGGGCCCCTCCATGCCACTACCACTACACACAGAGCAAACCAGGCAGACAGATTGAGATGGGTCTGCCCATTTTACAGCCAGGTAAACTGAGGCTTGCAGAGGGAAGGGCCTCACACAGTCACATGGTGAGTAAGGAGAGTCAGCTGCAGGTCGGCTGCTGCCACACCCAGCCATGCCCATGCCTGGGGCATTTCCCTTCTCTCTTCGTCCAGGTGGAGGAGCTGAGCCATGGGATTGGGTGAGCTGGGTTCAGATCCCAGCTTTGGCACTTTCTACCTGTGCAAGGTCAATGGGCCTAGCAGAACCTCGCTGCACTTACCTGCATGATGGGGACAGTCAAAGTCTTCTTTCTCCCAGGGTGTGCAGCGGGGAGGGAACTCCGGCAGGGCAGCAGGCCCTCAGCTGGGTAAGCTCTCCTGCTGTTTTTTGGTTGCTAATAGCCTGAGAGCCCTGGTGTAAGGGGTTGTGTGTGTGTGTGCGTGTGTGTGTGTGTGCGCGCGCGCAGGGGAGAAGGGCAAAGCTGGGCAGTGGGAGGGCATGTGGCTGATTCACAACTTCCTGGGTCTTTGGTGCCCCCCAAGTTACCCTCCCACCCAGTCCCACCAAGGCTCTGCTGAGCGAGGCCCGATGCTCTGGGCTCCTGGAGGCTGGTGCCAGCACAGGGCCGTGGGAACCTGGGTCCCGGCTGTAGGACAGGGCCCTGGGGAGGTCACCCTGGCCCGCGTGTCCTCCCTACGATCCTGGTCAGCCCAGAGGCCTCCCTGTTCCTCTGAGACCCGGAAAGTCTTGCCCATCGAACACTCCCTCCCTCAGAGCCCAGGCCCCGCTGAGGAGGAAAGCAACTCCAAGCAGCAGCTCCTTTGGCTCATAAAATGGATCTTTCTCTGGGTCTTCTGGTGGAATAACCTATTTTTAGCATCAAAGAACTCTGCTAGGGGCTTAGACCTGCTGAGGGACCAGCTTTGTGTGACCACAGGCCCGGTGGAGGCGGGCACTCCCCAGGGGTGGGGCAGGAGGGCCGCCACCCACAGGGCCAGCCTGGCCCAGAGCTCCTGCCCTTCCATTCAGGGTTGGGGGCCAGGCCTGTGCCTCTGCCCCTCACCTTCACCCCATTTCCTCTCAGAGCATTTCCCCACAAACCTAATAATAATAATAATAATAATGATAATAATAATAACCATAGCAAGAATCACAAATGAGCACTCACCATGTGCCAGGCACCCTTCCAAGAACCTCGCATAAACCAACTCCCTTCTTCCTCACAATAATCTGATCTGTGAACAGATGAGGAGGCTGAGACTCAGAAGGAACTGGCTGGCCCAGGTTGGCTCAGAGGGGCGGGCTCAGGATTGAACCCAGGCAGTCCATTGGATCGTGAGTGCGTCTCACTTCACAGGTGAGAAAACAGAGGCTCAGGGGAATGGGTAAAGTTGCTCAAAATAACCTAGATCCCAGATGGTGAGGCCAAGGTCCCTGACAGGGGATGTGACCCCAGACCTCTGTCCCGAACACTCACCCCTACTGACCTCTGGATTTCCAGGGCGTGGCACCTATGACCTCAGCGAATGCTCCCAGCAAATGGTGTGTGTGTGTGTGTGTGTCTGTGTGTGTACTATCATTCTCCCACCTCTCATTTTACTGACGGGGAAACTGAGGCTCCAAGAGGAAAAGGGACTCTCCAGAGGTTGCCCAGCTAGGAAGTGGTGGAGTTGGGATTTGACCCTCATCTTCTGGAGTTCCTGAAGCCATTGCTACAAGCTGCCATCCCAGTCCCCACCTCCCACCGCCCCAGCCCCTGCTGCTTCCTTAGGGGAGGGTGGTGGTAGGGAGAGGGGGAGAGCTGGGCTCTAGGACAGGCACGAATTGGGCTGTACTTTTTTAAAAAAAATGATTTGGTCTTAATGTTTCCGCCCTCCCTCCCTTTCTGTCTTTCATAATGACCCTGTTTGCAGGGGTGTGCCGGCCGGCAAATCTGCTGACCCAGGCAAAAGAGGGGGTGTCATTATGTGGTTGGGAAATGGTGGGGCGTTTTGTATGCCACCGATCTAGCATCCCAGGAATTTCAGCAGCCCTCAAGAAAATTAGAGAATTAGCTACTATGCAGGCCCCGGCTACTTCATCACTGTGTGTGTGTGTGTGTGTGTGTGTGTGTGTGTGTGCGCATGCTTGCTTTTTTCTTGACTGTAAACTAGGACGCTTTCAGATCTGCACATAAGAAGCAGCACTGTAGGAAGAGGAGCTGCCTAGGGTAAGGAGAGAGCCCAGCGATGAGGCCACAGGCCAAGGCTGACACTTGGGAGAACCAGGCTCAGAGAGGGGCAGGAACTTGCTCTAGGCCACACAGCTAAGGGCAAGCTCAGTATCACATGACTTGTGGCCCAATGCTCTTCCAAGATGCCAGGCTATGCAAGTCACTTTTCAACAAGTTCTTTCTCCTCTCTGGGTCACTTTTCCTCACCTGTGAAAGGAGGAGTGAGATCATTATCTTAGTTGGGTTCCCCAAAGACAGACCTGTATCTAAGGAATCCACACTAATAAAAGAGAAAGATGCAAATTGACCGTACCATCACGACACCCACCAGCCAATCAGGAGTGAGTATGGAAATTAACCCAACAAAGATGGTGGGTTAATTTGCATACACAGACGCAGAGCAGCTGGGGGCAGGGTGGGATGCTTGCGATGATGCAGGCATCTTGCCCCGCCCCCAGCCACTCTGGGCCTCTGGGCAGCTTGGGAAGGCCAGAGCGAAGGTGGTGCCGGCAGCTAGGGGAAGGAAGGCCCATTCTTGCGTGAATCTTCATGCATCGGGCCTCTAGTAAGGTATAAGTAGTTTATTGGGGAGGTGATCCCAGGAAGCAGGGGTGAGGGAGAGAAGGAAGTGACACAGGAAAGGGAAGGCAGCCCATCCAAGGTGCCAGGAGCAAGCAGCTTACTGCTCTGGGCAGCTGGAGCTCAACCCTCCTGGGGTCCCTCTGAGGAACTGGGTGGGGCACCACGCACAACTGCTGCCCTGGGGCCCAGGGGGTGGGTGTGTACCCACTAGCTCCCATCTCTCATTGGTTGTGGGTTGCTCTGGAAATGATGACTCTACTAGAATTCTAGCAAAGTTCCCTCAGGGCCAGAGGACACAAGCATCTTCATCAACCCTTCCAAGGTGCCATGCCATCAGGGAAGCCATGTGTTGGCACGGTAGGTGGGGTACAAAATCACTTCCTCATCACTTGGGCCAGGGCTACCTCTGTCCATGCTTCAGCATGTTGGCCATTGGTTTTTAAATAGTGTTGTCGGAAACCTGGGAGGGAGTGCCTTTGGGTGCCCCCTGAGGAGGGATGTGCCAAGGATGAGGCTGAATGGAGGGGATGGGACTCTGTCCTCTCCACCACTTTCAACTTTGTCTGTGCTTTTATGTTAGCTTTCTTCCCCCCTCAAAGTTATACATGCTCATAGTTTCAATAGTCCAATATTTTTATCAGGCCCTTCACCACTCCTCAGAGAAAGTCACTTCTAACTCTTCTAACTATTTCTTTCAGTATTTACACCATTTCCCTAAATAACATGCTTACTAAGCTCCTTGTGAGTTTTTACTTCTGGACATTATATATTGGCTCTCATGGAGGAGGATTTGGTTCCTTTTGCCCAGCCCTCTCCTTACCATGCACCCTTTCTATCTTCCCAGGATTGTATTTATTCGGGTTAGATTAACTTCTAGTGTTTACCTTTTTACAACTGGGTAAACGCTTTTCACAACCAAGTCATATAGTCTGCTCTGATTACGCTTCCTTGACTGCACAGCTTTTCTTTTCCCTGGAGTTGTAATTTGTTTAGCTTTTCATTTGCATAATTTTCTGTGTACTTACCACTAATTCATCCCCAAACTGTCCAGTTGCTGTTCACATGTCCTATTGGGAAATTCAGTAGCAGCAGGTATTCTATTCATTTTGTCTTTTTGGAGTCATTTCTCCTGGAATTCCCTTACCTGCTCCAGTCTGAGCTGGTTGCTCTCCAGCCTGCTGCCCAGCTGTCAACCTGATGAACTCCCTTCACTGTCATCTTGGGACTCTTTTGGCCCCTCTTACATTGGAGCCCTTGTTTCCTGGATTCGTTCTCAGTTACTTCCTTGTTTTGATGGAGCACATCTTCCAGAAGCTTCCTAAGAAAGGGTGCATAGGAGGTAGATTTATTTGCGAATTTGTTACATTTGATGATACCTTTAGTGATACTTCATGGGTAGTTTGGCTGGGTATAGAAATCATGGATAAATAAATTTTCCCTCCTCAAAGGTATTTTTCCATTGTCTTCTTGCTTCTTGTGCTGCTATGGAGAGGTCTGATGACAATCTGTTCTTAATCTCTGAGAATAGCTTGTATTTTTCTATCTCTCTGAAAGCTTTGAAGTTATTTTTGTTGTTGTTGTTCCAAGTGTTCTGAAATTACACAATGAGATGCCTTTGTGTAATTCTATTTTTATTCATTGTTCTGGACATTTAATAAATCCTATGATCTGGATAGTCATGGTGATCAATCCTGGGTAGTTTTCATGGATTACTTATTTGATCATTTTCTTCTTTCCCTTTTCACTGTTTTCTCTTCCTGTTGAGACTTGTAAAATTCTAAGTAATTTAAGATTCTAATAAATTCTAAAATTCTTATCCTTTTTATTGTTTATTTCTTTGCACTGTGTTTTTTTGGGAAGAGATACCTTCACCTTTTTCTTTTAGTGTTTCTGTTGAGTTTCTCATTTCTGTTATAATCATTTAAATTTGTACTTTTTGTTTTTGTAATTATTATATTTCATAACTGCCTATTCTTATTATATAGATGCTGTACTTTCCTCTTGTCTCTCTGAGGATATGGATAGAATTAAAAAAAAAAAGATTTCCTCTTCCAGCCTAACGTGCTTCCTTTAATTTACTTTTTCCTCCTTTTATTTTGTCTTGTCTTTCCTGGCAGGGGCTTTCTTCATATGGCTACTAATGCCGGGCCGTCTGCCCTATTTAATAACAGGGTACTGAACTCTGATTGGAAGCTCCGTGTAACTGTGTGGGGCTGCCCACCTCTGAAGTTCATAGAGGGGTCTGGCCAGGTCATTCCCTTAGTCAGCATCTTTCCTTTTAGTCTGCTCAGATTCCATGGGGGCAGACTCTTCTAATCTGCTTGGAAGGTGTCACACTGGCTGCCAATATTCTGGGGCAAGGGGGTTGCAATTGCATGAGTGTTATGCTCACTTGATCTTCTATTTACAGTGCCGTAGCGTTTGCCCCCTCCTGTCCAGGGACTCTCTGTTTTTCTTCCTCCAATAAATAAACTTCAAATATTCTTCTGGGGTGGGGAAGAGTATCTGGGGGTCCAGCTGCATCCTATCAACTTTCAAATGTCCCTCCCATTCTCAGTCACGTCTTCAACCCCATTCTGGACAAATCTCGTTGCCAAACCCTGTGTCTTTGGCGGTTTTGCTGTGCAAGGAGCTGAGTTGCTCTCTGGCTTTCCCCTCTGCTGTGTCTGTGGGTTCCTGACTCTTTGGCCGGCCAAGTCCATGCTTCTCACACGGACACATTCCAGGTTCCTACACTCTGTTGCTGTTACCTTCCCCCTGTTCTCTTTGACTTTATAGGCTTATGCCTTAAAAAATCCCAAACCAAAACACACACACACACACACACACACACACACACACACACCACCACCAACAACAACAACAACCAACCAACCAGAACAACACTTTATAGATAGAAAGCAGAGGAAATGCACACCTTCAATCTACCCCCGTCTGTTCCCTAGATTGTGGGGAAGAGTTTGTTTGAAATAAGGATTCCAGAACATATCTTGTTTGTGTTGGAGAAGACTCAATTTTTAAAAGAGGTGAATTCTCCAAATTAATTTATAAATTACATTAGCAATTCCAATTGAAACTCCAATAGAATTTTTTAAAAATATGTTTTTATTGATTTTTCTTTTAGAGAGAGAGGAAGGGAGATGGATAGAGAGAGAGAAACATCGATGAGAGAGAAACATCATCGATCGGCTGCCTCTTGCACACCCCCTTCTGGGGATCAAGCCTGAAACCCGGGCATGTGCCCTGACTAGGAATCCAACCGTGACCTCCTGGTTCAATAGGTCAGCCACTGAGCCATGCTGGCTGGGCCCCGATTGGATTTTTTATAGGACCTGACAAACTGTTTCTAAAGCTTATGTAGAAGAATAACAGGCCAAGAAAAGCCAGTTGTATAAAAGAGAAGCAAGAAAGGGTGGGGGTAGGGATAGGGATCCAGGATACATTACAGCCATAAAGTCAGAGAGGTACCAGCATGAGACTATACAACTGGGTCCGTGACAGAGAAAAAAGAACCCAGAAACTGATGCCACTAAGAGGGTGCATCCGTCAGAGCCCTGCAGGAGGCAGGTGGAACCCTCAAAGCTGAGGAGCATTTAGTGGAGCAGCTCTTTAGGGATGTGTGTGCAGGGTTAATGGAGCTGGCAAGGGGTGCTGATGTACCCTGATTCTAGCAGCAACGGGAAACCATCCCCCCGGGGTACAGGAACTCCACAGCTCTAGGAGGCCGGCTGACGCTGGGATGAGATGCTGACCAAACCATGGCTGGCCAGGTGGGAAGGAGCACCTTCTGCAGTGCCTCCCCGGCTGAGCCCAGATGGGAGGCCAGAGGGCACGGACACCAGGCAAGGCAGGTCACAGATGCCAGCCTTCGGGTGCCCAGGGCAGGGTGGAGAAAGGCAGAGAGCAGATCTGAGAGGGGATGGAGAATAACCAATACACATGGAAATAGCCAAGAACCTATAGGCACTCCACTCAGAGGCCCCACAGACAGCGCAAATGTCACTGCTCCCCAAGGGACTTCATTAGGCCCCCCTTCTCCTTCCATGAACAGCACTGCCATCCCCCTGGTCACCAAGCTGGATCCTGGCTCACGCTCCACTCCACATTTACTACTTAACTTACCTTCAAAATAATCCGTATACCGCTTCTTTCCTGGTGGTCTGAGCAACTCATCATGGCTCATAGGTGTTCAACAACCTCCCATTTCCCACAGGAAAGCCCTGGTCTTTCTCTCAACCTGTTCCTCCCAGCTCCAGCCTTCCAGACCACGTGTGGTGTCTCCGTCACTCTAATCAGCTTCCCATCCCCGTGACTTTGACCCTCCTGCCTCCCCCCTGCCCTGCTTCCTGTCCATGGAGAAGTCCTCCATGAAACCACTCCTGCTCCAGGCTCCTTCCCCTCTCCCTTCATAGTTCTAGCTGCTTCTGTTCCTTGTCAGGCCCCCTCCACTGGTCTGCGAGTTTCAACAATGGGAAGTGGGCCCCCAGCTCCCAGAAAAGGCATCACGAGTGTTTGTTGAAGGAATATATGATTGAGTGACCAAATTAGGGATCAAAGGTATGCCCTCCTTTTCCGAAACACTGAAGACAAGGGAGTGTGGGCAGTTGGGCTTGACAGTCAATGTCATTTACTCAACAGCTATGTGCCCTGCAGTTCCAATGGGTCACCTCCATGCTGGTGCTAAGGACATAGCAGTTAGCACAGCAGATGGGATCTCTCTCCTCGTGGGACTTAGAGTCTGATGAGGGAAGTAGCTTCCAACAACCAATTTCACAAATAATTATTTAATTTTAGTCATGAAGTGGCATTTGCACAGAGTCAGGAGTGGTGGCAACCCAAGTGTGGGGCAAGGTCTGTGCAGAGTGGGCCTGGTGGCGGGAACAGCGTGGGCCTAGGACTGGAGGGGGGCATGAGAGGGAGAGGAGAGGCAGAGAAGGTAGGCGGGCCAGGTCTGGGCTGCGGGGGCGGGCAGGGTGTTGAAGGCAACCAGAGGGATAGAGAGGGTTGGTAAGTCTTGCAGTCGGGGTGTCACATGATCAGATTGGCATATTTTCAGTTTTCTCTGGAGAATGAGTTGAAAGGGGAGTGAGGACCGGGGTCCCTAGACTGTGCCCCCTCGCATAGCATGGGCGCCCAGGACTCTCAGAACAGGGTCCTGTCCCTGGCGGGGAAGGTGCCCTCCAAGTTTCTTGAGGGGCTGAGGGGAAGCTGCCCTCCATCGCCAGCTCCCACCCCACCCCTGTCCCTCGAGCATAAATGTTCAATGTCCGCTTTCAAGGAAACAGGATGGATCGATTGAAGACGCTGAAGTTGCCTCCCTGAGCCCTGGGGCAGGAGGGGAGAGCTGACAGGTGGGAGGTGAGCTCTGTTCTTGATGTGCACACTTCACCTTCACACGTCTTCTCCCTCGTCCTCACCCCCACCCGCTGACCAAGGTGTCCCCATCCGTCCCCATTTAAAAGGTGGGAAACCGAAGGCTCAGGCCAGGCCAGTCAGTGGCCTAAGGGCTGGGGGGCGAGGGGCTGCTTCACAGGCCTGAGCTCTGGCCCTGGGGGCTCCCTCCAGCCTGGACCCGGACGGAACCGTCCCTCCTCTCCCTGTCGTTATGTTCCTCTCCCTCCCTAGTGACAGAGGGAACACATCTTCAATGCTGGACAGTTGAAAAGGCTACAGGAAAACTCTAAGTTACCCCAGTCCTATGACGACCCAGAATTACATAAATACTGCCAAATTTTGCTGAATTTTTCTCTTGAGTCGGTGTCTGTCTTTTCCCCTCTCCCTCTTTCTTTTCCCCAGATGGCATCACCACGTCTACATCTTCAGGAATCTTCTTCCACATGGACAGACACTGTTCTACAACAGGCATTTCCACCCGGAGGGCACAGCTTCGAGGGGCCTGGGGACCCCTGAAAACCACCAGGAAGACCATGCAAGATGTGTAGTTTCCAGGAAGAGGGTCTCTAGCTTTTATAAAATTCCCAAAGGAGCCTGGGGCCCATTTAAAGGTTAAGAACCCCTCCTCCACCCAAGGCCCATATCAGAGACGGGAGCTATGACTGCGAAAGGCCAATCATTTGAGCCAAGAATGACTCTGGGTTTTCAGCCTGGAGCCTGGGTGGCTGGTGGTGAGGGACACAGGGATGGAGCCTGCTAGGTGGAGGGCATGGGGTAGAGCCTCGAGGAAGATGTCAGCATCATGCCCACGTTCTCACCAGCCTCCTCCCACATGGAGAGATGCTACTCCACCCCTGGCACTCTTGCCTGGAGGGCACAAGCCCTGGGGCCTGTGAAGTTCAGAGTTGTGAGGGGTGCAGCTTGGCCCTGCCATCTCTGAGAAGGCTTCCCGGAGGAGGTGCCCAGCAGGCAGGTAGGTGTGCAGCTCTGGAGCCCAAGAGAGAAGACAGGAATTTGGGCACCGCCTGCCCACACACAGCCGTGGGAATATTGGGGTAAAGAGGTTCGCCAGCTGTCTGGAGATTCAAGATCTTCAGGGAATTTTTTTTCCACCTCCCACCTGCCTCGTGCCGCCCTCCCGGAGAGGCTGCCACTGTCCACTCTCCACGGTCAAGGCTGTTTCCAGATGCTGCCCCCTCTCCTCCCACTGAACCCTCTGCTCCTCTGGGCCATCTCCTCCCCGGGCCTCTCCCGTCTCCTGGTCACATCCCTTCAGCCCTCCCAGCCCTGGGCCTCAGGAGGGGCGTTGCCCTCTCTGCCCCAAGTCTGAAAGGATGGATAAACTGATGAATGGATGAGTGAATGAGTATGGTCTGCCTTCTACTGCCCCTCCCCTCACTCACCTGAAATCACACCTAATTCATTACCAACAACATCCTGGCCACCCAAATCCAATGGTCACATCTCAGACTCTCTCTGCAGCAGTTCACCCCCACTGATGACACCTTCCTCCCAAACCCTCCCCTGCACCAACCTCTACAGTCCCAGTCATTTTTCCGGACTCACCTTCGCCTCCCCATCCTTCAGGCTGGCACATCCCCGCCCTCACCGAGGCTGCAATCCTGTTCCCAAGGCAGAGGAGCCAGAAACAAGAGAGAAATCAAGACACTTCCCTCATCTGCTCTGTCAGCTCTGCACATTAAGGCACATCAGATAAGCATCTTGTCTTGTATGTGGTCGAGGTGTCAGACGGGCCGGCAGCTGTCTGCTTCCCTCCGTGGTTCTTGCTGCTAGGCTGGGCCTCAGGGAAGCCAGGGGAGGCATGGGCACATGCCACTCACTCATGGAGCCTGGGCTGGGGTGGCATCCCTGGCCCCACTGCAGCCCCAGGAGATGCAAAATACCTGGTTCTCTCCTGCTCTACAATCTCTCATGGCTCCCTAGGACCCACAGCATCGCCTCCACGCTCCTCAGCCTGGAACCGGAGGCCTTCCGGGCAATCCTCTTGCTACTTCTCATCACGCGTCGCACTCTGGCCGGGATGGAATATGGTCTGCACTTTCCAACCTCCACATCACTCTTCACAGGGGTCTCGCCTTCTGGGGTCCCTTCCTTCCTTCTGCCAATTGTTGTCAATTGTCTAAGTCCTGCTCGTCCTGCACAATCCAGCTTCAATGCCCCTCCTCCTAGAGGCTCCTAGCTGCCAACCTCATTCTGCTGTCCTTTTTGCAGCCGAGATGCCCATGGCTGCTTCTGTCTGCCCCTCCGCCCCTGGCACAGTGTGGTGTGTGGCACGAGCATCAGTAAAGGCATTCACTGCATTTGCTACCCTGCTCAGATTTAGCTGGCCTGCACGCAGCACTGCCACATGCACACACGCGGCCTCACTGAATCTGCATGAGGATGTGGTGATGTCCGAACCACTGCCCCACTTTCCATGTCAGGAAACGGAGGCTCAGAGACGCCCAGGAACACCCCGTAGTCACACAGCCAGCAAGGATCAGAGCCAGGATTACTCGGAGACCCTCCGAGTTCAGAATCCGGATATTTCGACTCCCGGCCTAGTCCTTCCAGCTCGAACCTCTGTGACTCTCCCGCCAAGTGGGGTCTTAGAGGAAGCAGAAAGGAGTGGTCTGCCGCTTCCACACCGACGTTGATCTCAACCTATTCGTTCTTTATTATTTTTTCTTGTAACAGAAGAAACGTGGGCTCAGGTCTGACTTTTCAATCCAGTGCTCTTTCCAGGACACTCCCCTGTCGCTGTTGCAGGCGGAGTCCTTGAGCCAGAGAAGGACGTAAAGGTCACCTTCAGTGAGGGCTCTGGATGATTTCAAGCGACAGAAACCCAACTGTGACGGTTAATTTATATGTCAGCGTGGCTCGGTGACTGTGCCCAGATACTTGGTCCCACACCGGTCTCGCTGCGGCTGGGAAGGTAGTTTTTAGATGAGAGTAACACGTAAGCCTTAAAGCAGATTGCTCTCCATAATGTGGGTGGGCCTCATTCAAGCAGTTGAAGGCATTAAGAGGGAGAAAAAGGCTGACCTCCCCTAAAGAAGAGAGAATTTTACCAGCCAACTGCCTTTGGACTTGAGCTGCAACAGTAGCTGCTCCCTAGGTGTCCAGCCTGCTGACCCACCCTGCAGATTTGGACTTGCCAGCCTCCAGATAGAGCGAGCTGAACTCTCTCTCTCTCTTGTGTTGGTTTCATTTTTTTTTTGGCTTCATTCTTAAGCAGGCTCTCCTCAGGAGGTGCAAAAAAACACACACAAAAAAAACTGCCCACAGTTCTAACATTGTCTAAGCTTAGCAAACCATAAAAAGGGAGGGCTTTTAAAAAAATAAAAAAAATTCTAGCAAAAGTTCTGGGTTGACACTCATTGGCGTGGCTCAGGGCATGTGACTATTCCGGAGCCAACGGCTGAGGCTCTGGCTGACCAGGAGGTGAGGTGGCCCTTTTTTCTGTGGTCTGACAGTGATGCCTACATATTTGCTTGCTTCCTGCCCTGAGGCCTGTCCAGGAACGGAATCAGCCTGAAATCAGAACTGCAGATCTGAAGAAAAAGCAGCTAGTGTGAGGGAGCCAGGGATTCCTTTGAATGGGGTCAGGGTGGAGCTAAGCGTTCACCATTTCTTTGGGGAAAGTTGGGCTGAAATGGAAATCTCCAGGGAACTGGCTCCTCCCCACCCCTCGTGGGACTCAGGAGTCCTTTGGATCCTGCCTCTGCCCAAGGCTTGAATCCCTTTTATAACGTTCCCCAGTGGTTGTATACTGCCAGGGGCAGGGAGCCCGTCACCCACCACGGCAGCCCAGGCCATTCTTGGCTAGCTCCGACCAGAAGAAGGTTCTCCCTGAAGTTGAGCTAAAGTCTGACTCTGCACTTCCACCCATCAGTTCCAATTCAACTCTCTACCTGCTCCCTATTCTGCCCCCTCCTCCCGTCCTGTCCCAGACCAGCACTGTGCTAACCCCTCATCCACACCAGCGTCCCCCAGGCCTCCAAGTCAGCCATTCTGCCAGCTGTTCTCCAAATGCTGAGCTGAACACACGACTCATCTCACGTCCACCTCTGTGAGGTGGGCACTCTTGTTGTGCCCTTTTTATGGAGAAAGAAACTGTACCTCAGAGATGGGAAGGGGCTTGCTTAGGGTCCCCGGACGAATATGGGGCTTAGTAAGAGGCCTTCTTTGACTTCAAAGCCCCTGTTCTTTGCCATCAGGCTACCCTGCTTTCAGCTGTTCCTCAAATGACCTGGTTTCTAAGAGCCCCACTCTCCTTGGAGTTCTGGCCACGATCCAGGGGATCAAAGCTTCTCCAAGTTGGGTACCCAGGACTGAATGGTATTGGTTAGGGCGCTCATAGCTCCATATTATGGAAATAACTCTCAAATGGCTTAATTATTGGCACGTAGAACTAAAATCCCAGGGGGGATATGGCTTCAGGTCTGGCTGGATCCAGAAGCTCGAACAGTATTATCAGAACTCAGGCTTATTCTCCTCCTGCAGCGCTCCATGATGCTGTCCTCCATCTGGGCCTCATTTTCAGACAGGCCTCTCCCCTGAGCAGCCTTCAGAAGCCAAAGGTTTACATTTTGTCCATTTAGCAATCCCAGGAGGAAGAGCTTAGGGTCCCCTTCTCAGAGCTCTAGGCAAAGTCCCAGGACCGGCTCTCCTTGACTTGGCTTGGGTCACGCGCGCTCCCTTAAACCAGTGGTTCGATGCAGGGGCCAGCGCTCTGACTGGCCAGGCCTGGGTCATGTGCACATCTCTGGAGCTGTTTCAGCCCATCCAAACCACACGGACTGAAAGTATGTGTGTGTGTTGGGGAGGGGGTTCCCCAAAGAATAAAGGTGCTCTTATCAGAAGAAGTGAGAATGTTGGGCAGTCGGCACAGACATAGAGGTTCACGTATGAACCAAACCTTCCCTCTTGTTGGTCTGGGGGTATGTGTGAGCATTGCAGGAAACAATGTGACTCTCACCTCCTGCCTCTGGGGGTCCTACCTTCAGTCATGCAACCGAAAATTCCCGTATCAATTTTAGCAGCCATGTCACCCAGCCAATGCACCTCTGAGCTCGGGCTCCCTGCCTCACACCGCAGCCTCTTCCTGCTGCATTTGGGACCCGAGCCCAGCAGTCTTACACGTGTCCCTCTGACACCTGTCCTGTCACACTCTAATAAAAGCCCCACCGAGGCTGGGCTCTCTGCCTGTCTTATTTTCCCTTGTGTCCCCAGCACCGAGACCAGTGCTGGCGCATTAGACCAGGGGTCCTCAAACTTTTTAAACAGGGGGCCAGTTCACTGTCCCTCAGACCGGTGGAGGGCCGGACTATAGTTTTAAAAAAAAACTATGAACAAATTCCTATGCACACTGCACATATCTTATTTTGAAGTAAAAAAAAACAAAACGGGAACAAATACAATATTTGTATTTGCATGTGGCCCGCGGGCCGTAGTTTGAGGACCCCTGCATTAGACGCTCAGTGAATGTTTGCTGGGTGAATGAAGAGACCAGCTTGTGGCTGCAGCCAGATGGGACAATACGGCCACTTTGGGCGTCTGAGGGCTTGGTCCCTCGCTGTCAGGTTGCACGTCACAGGTGAATACCAGCAACTACCACGTGCTGAACACACGCCACCCACTTCACGTCCACCGTCTCCCTCAGTCCTCAGCCCCTCAGAGCCCGGCGAGGCAGCTGTTACTTTCTTCTTGGGCAGAAGAGGAACACGGGGCTAAGACAGGAACCCGAACAGGGGCCCAGGCTGGACCCCCACCCCAATGCCTGCCAGTGGCAATCGTGGCAAACACAGACCGAGTGGGTTGGGCCCGTATCATCTCCGCTCTTTATTCTTTACAGCAACTCCGAAGGGTGGATGCTACTCTCTCCCGTTTAACTGATGAGGAAACGGAAGCTCAGAGACGTCCAGAGTCATGCCCAAGGTCACAGAGTGGTAAGCGGCTGAGCTGGGATTTGGATCCAGGATCGTTGGATTCCAGGTTCTTCACGGCCCCCCCAGGGCTGCAGCCCCAGCAGTGTCTCCCCCACCAGCTGACCCTGATCTGACAACCACACAGGCACTGATCTAGGCACTGGGGGTACAGACAAAGCCCCAGGGCTTATAGACGGGACAAGATCCCTGCCCTCACACCCAGCACTGTGGGGGTGGGGGTGTGGGGAGAGGTCAGAGAGAGAGAATGAACCACAAAGCACAAACTAAATGAAATGCGTCCAGTGGCGAAGAGCACTGAGAAGGAAACAATATGCAGGGTAAGAGGACTGCGAGTTGCCCGGTGATGAGGGGACCTTTGAGCAGACACCTGAATGAAATGAGCGCGAGCAGCACTGTGAGCAGAACGAAGAGCTTTCCAGGCAGAGGAACGGCACGTGCAAAGGCCCTGAGGTGGGAGCACGCGTGCTGTGCTCCAGGAACAGTGCAGTCCAGTGTGACTGGAGCCAGGGACGGGGAGGGGGCAGGGAAGGAGTGGAGGATGACACAGGCCAGACCAGGCAGGGCCTGAAGCCCGTGGTGAGGGTTCCATCTTCTCTTCCCAGGGCAGTGGGAGCCACTGGAGGGTTGTGAGCAGAGGCGGGACCTGATCTGCTCACGATCAGGTGATGCAGCACTGCATGGAGGGAGCATGGAGGAGGGGAGGCTCCTCAAAGGAAAATCCTGAGGATGTTTTCCCAGGAAGGGAGCACGGGTGCTGAGGGTGCCCGAACCACAGGTGTCCATGGCGGAGGGGCGGCAGTCGCCCAGCTGTGTGAAGGAGGCTGGTGAGTGGGACGAGGGGCTGTTCTGGGGGTCAGCCAGCCTGGTCTCCAGTGACCCTCCTCCCCCCTCTTGCTCCCTGTGCCCTGCCAGTCCTTGGAGACAGGCCTGCCGGATGCTATCACAATGCCCTGCCTCAGGTACTCAAGGCCTGACCTCTTTCCAGCTTCCTGACCACTCCCCGGCCACTCAGCTCCTCATTGCTTCTGCACATGCTCAGCCCAGTCCAACCTCAGGGCCTTCGCTCGCCCCATTTCCTCCTCCTTGCATGTCCTCCTCACCATCTCCACGTATTACAACTCTGCCAGCCTGCCCAGGGGACCCCACTACATTGGCACTGGCTGCTGTGGGCTGGTCTCCCCCACTTGCCCGTGAGCTCCTAGAGGGCAAGGGAACATGTTGTTTTTCTGCATCCTCCTCACCTCATCTGGGCAGGAAATATTGACTGAATAATGAATGATGGATAAATAAATTATAATTGAATGATGGAAGGGAGGAGCAAAGGATGGAGGGAGGGGAGAAGGAAGGAGGAAGGGAGGGAGGGAGGGAGGGAGGGAAGGACAACCCAGTTCAAATGTGCCCTTCCCTGGGAGCCCCTGGTTTCCTTGTTTCAAAGCCACGTGTCATCGATGTCTTCGCATCATTTACAGATGTGCTCCCTTACCTCTCCTCCTGGGATTCCAGGGTTTGTGTCTTATCTCTTGCTCCCCATCCCCTTTCCATGCCCTCCACCTGGCATGGGGTGCATCCAAAGGGCTTCATAACTGCTGACTCAACATGACTAAAGGTCTTCTAAACATACAGTGTCCTCCCTTACCAGGAGGCCAGTAATCATCTACTGAATGAGTGGAAGGCGTAAACCCATCTTTCTATAGCAGGGGAGCCTTAGACATGAAGGGGAAGTGGAAGTGGAGAGGGTAAAGGACAGGCTTCCGCCTTCTCAAGGGAAGAAGGGGATAGACGTTGGCTGCCTGTTGTGTGCAGGTACTTCATATAGACTCTAAGTTTACTTCCCCGGCATTCCTATGAGATGGGTGTCAGTCTTCTCATTGAACAGGTAGAGAAACTGAGGACCAGAGAGGTGGAGTGACAAGACCCAGGTCACACAGCTGTTAAGAAACGTGGCTAGAATTGGACCCAGGCAGTGGTATGCTGGTGGTAAACTGGCTCTCAAACCAACCAAGAAAACAAAGCCCTGATCTGTAGTGTTTTCCAATTTCTGTGGTGTAAACACTCCCACCAAGACCAATCTCAAGCGACCAACAACAGGCCTGCAATATTCCCAAATATTTCCCAATTGCCTCCTATAAGCTAGCAGCAGCCAGCACCAGCAACCCCTGAAGGTCTGTCTGACCCCAGGTGAGGCCCTGGACTAGGTGGGGGTGGGAGGACAGGCCAGTAGAGCTGAGATGCGGGTGAGGGAGACCCTGGAGATGGGGGTAGGGACCCCCACCAGCCTCACATTTCTCCATGCCTCTCTTGGTCGTGCTGACTCCCCTTCGCCCACTCTGCTGGCTACTTGTGATGCTTTCCCACACCGACCGGGTCTCCCTCCCAGAAGCCTCTCTGCCTGGTCTCCTCTCTGATTCTTTGTCCCTCTGATGTGTTTCTCCTCCCATTTCTATCTGCAGGTTTCTCTACCTCTCCTTTTCTTGAACTCTCCCTCCCTCTCAGGAAACATCTCAAAGTCTGTTTAAAAAACAACACAGCGACTGACTTTACAGGTTTTTTTCCCCTCCTCTTGAGAACAGGACGTGAGAAGGCCAGGTTGAGTTTCCTGTGTGAAATGATGTGTGGGGTGTCTGAGCAAAACAAGGGTCAGGCTGTGGTCCTGGAGGAGCCCAGGTCAAGGTCCCCTGGAATCACGCCTCGCACGGTGCAGCCCACGGGGTGCCCAGGCCACTCCCGCGGGCCCTGGGGACAGGTGTCCCGGCCATGTGCTGGGACAGAGCTGGGGCGGGCAACAGAACATTCCAGCCCACGCCGCAGTCCCGCCCCGTTTATTCAGGCTCTCCCCACAGGGCAGGAGGGAGCCGCTGCCAGTCCGGGCCCTGCTCCCCCTCTTCCCGCTGTGGGTGTGACCCAGGGCCAGTCCCTCAGCCTCTCTGAGCCTCAGTTTCCTCCCCTGTGAAATGGGGATGAGGAGGAGGGCTTCGGGGTCTTGCTACTGAGACTAAATGTAGGTAACACACCCGGCAGGATGCCTGGCAAGTAGGTGGAGCTGAGGTAGCATGAGTGATCTGTCCAGAGGGGAGGAAGCGGAAGGGAGGCGCTCTGTATGAAGGCTAACTGACGTCTACCCTGTCCTGAGGCAAAACCTTGATAAATTGAAATTCTCTTGATAGAAACTTCCAGTAATGGGCTGCACGGCCTTAGTTCCTTAACCCACGCGTGCCTCGGTTTCCTCACCTTTAAAGTGGGGTTTATAATTGGACCCACCACATAGGAGTACTGCATGAATCCAGTGCGTTAATGCATGGAAAGTGCTTGAAACCATGCCTTATGCATAGTGCGTGCTTCATCAGGGTCAACTGTTCTTATTAATTTACACGTCCCCCGCAGCCAGACATTGTGACATGTCTCGGGGATATGTAAGGAGGCCTGTGATGGTGACCGTCTGCATACATTCACCCTTCACCCCTCGGTATGACTTGGGGGTAGTAACAGTCCCCACCTGCAGGGCGTGGCCGAGCGGTCGTGGGCAGTGCTTGGCAGCAATGGCCGTGATTATTCTTATTCTTCCTGGTGGCTCAGATTCCTCGTGCGGTGAGCACCAGGGTGTTGCCTCTCTGTGCCACATCCTGACCCGGGGGTGGTCCAGTTCCTGGGGCTCAGAAGGACCTGGCCACGCCCCCACTTCCAGGGCGGCACCTGACCCAGACCTGGTCACCCAGGGCTCCCCTGATTGGCTTCTGGCTGGGCATGTGACCCAAGCAGGGCCAATGAGAGCTCGACCCTCTGTCGAGGAGGAATGGAGGCGGTGTCCATTCCTCCCTCTGTGCCTGGCATTGTTCAAGCAAGTTTATGCCTGATGTTGATCCTTCTCAGCGTGATTCTCCCCATTTTACAGATGGAAACAGGAGTCAGGAAGCCTCGTTTGTGCCACTGACTCCCTCTGTGATCTTGGGGAGGCCCTCTCATTTATTTTTCAGCAGTTACTTAAGTCGGCAAGTACTGGGGAATAATAACCGCTAACATTTATGAGCCCTCATTATGCGCCCAGTGCTGCTCTAAACAATATACATCTATGAGAAATGCTATTCCCATTTTACAGGCAGGATAACTCAGGCACCAAGAGTTCACACAACTGATAGTGGTAGAGCTGCAATTTAAACCCAGGTATCTGACTTGTTGTCCATGCCCTTAAACTACCGACTATGCCCGCTCTGCTGAGCTGGGGCCTGCATCCCGCCCTCACAGAGCAAGGGTGGTGGTGGCTCTTGGCCCTCTCTCTGTTTTCCTGGTTAGTTCTGGCTTTGAGGAGGTAGAAGGAGCTGTGTCCCAGATCTGTGAATCCAGCTGTGTGGCCCCTGGTGGTCTCGCCTCCTCTCTGAGCCTCAGTGTTCCGTTATCCATGAGATGGGTTCTCCGTGAAAATGCTGCACATTCTTTCCACCTCCTTAGGATGGCTGGCTCTTAGCACCCCTCCACCACCCACCCCTGCGCCCTGCTGTCCATTCCTCCCCTCCCCAAACCCTAGTCCCTCCTCTGAAGACCCACTCTTACTGGTAGTATAAGTGGTCTGTATATCTCCTGGCCGCCCTCCCCTAGTGGGAAGAGAAAGATAGCTGAGGCTGGCAGGATGCAAAGATCCAGGGTTGGTATAGATCCACCGCCCACCAGCCACGCAAGCCTGTCTGGCCTGGTGAGGGTCAGGGCTGTGTCTATTGATCGGTACTGTCAGCATGGGGAACACAGTTGTTTTCCACCAAATCTGAGATCGATGGAACTCAGCTTAGCAGATGAGGATGGAGGGCGTGGAGCCAGGAAAAAGTTACCCTTGAGTTTCGGAAACAGTTTGCTTGGAGGGTCAGCTGGCATGGCAGGACTGCAGAGCATGCTGGGAAGCCCCTGAGGCCTGGGCCAGGGCGGCACCTTCTCAGTTCAGGGCCAATCCAGATGCTTTGACAACTTTGTGCTTCAACCCTTTGCTATTCTCCTTCAGCCCTTGCCCCTGAACCTGGTGAGTGTAAGTCTGACAGCCCTGGGCTGGGGTCATCAATCTGGTTGTAGCCCCAGCTCTGACACGGACCTGCTGTGTGATCTTTGGCTAGTCTCTGTTCCTCTCTGCGACTCAATTGCCCCACGCGTCAAAGGAGGAGGTCAGACCAATGAGTAGTCAGGATAGGCCAGCTCTGTCCTTGGTGGTAGTGGTGACAGTATTCCCTCCTGTCTGGGAATATTGCACTTCCCAGGGAGGGTTCATGGAGTGAGCATGGCCTTTCTGAGGGGCATAACTGGCCCATTTCACACCCTGGCCCTTGCCATCCCAGAATGTCCATCACTATCCTTTCTACTCACTCATATCCCCTCCTGGCAAGTTCCCTTCAAAAGGCCTTATGATATCCAACCCCTAACCACCAACCCCCATCACTAAGGCCTGCCCACGTCTCTCAAGGAGGACGTAGCTCTCTGTGGGGCCAGGGACTGAGCCCTGGGTCTTTAGCTATCATTGTGGGGGTGGGGCTGCCCCCTAGGAAGGGGATGTTAGGAGTTGGGTCTGCAGACAGGGTCCTTATGATGGTCTTCGGAGCTGGGCTCCAGTATTTGCTGGTGAAGACCACTGGGATGATGGTCTGGGCTGGGTCCTAAGCCTTGGACACACCCTCGTTTCTGGCCTTCAGTGTCCCTGCCTGCTAAAGGGGCTCGCTGAGCTGGGACAGCATTAAGCGCCCTTCCAGGCTGATGTTCTCACACGTGTTCTCTCTCTCTGTTCTCTCCACCTTGTCTTGACTCCCCTCCTTTCTCCTCTCTCTGCTGCTGACCCCCTCTTGACATATCCTCTTACATCCCACTGCTGACTTCTCATGGTCTCCTGACCAACACTAGCCCTTCTCTTCCCTGCTCCACTCTATATTTTAAGATGGACCTTTGACATCATGTGCCTGATCAGATCCTATTCTGCTCAGCAACCTCCCTGGCTCCCTGGTGCCCTAGACATAGAGATCCAGTCCTCCAGGCTACATTCAAGGCCCTCTATGCTCTTGCCCAGCCCACTCCTCCGTTCCCACCCCCAGCGCTCCCTGCTGTGCCATGCCACCAGCTCTCCAGCCACAACACACTGCTTCCTCTTGTCAATTAGGGCCCCGGCTCCCCCAACTCTGGGTCTTTGCTCTTGCCTCTCCATCTGCCTATAATGCCTTTCCTCCCTTTCCTTCTGTCAAAAATCCTGCCCCTTCTTCAAGATTGCCACGTAAGTCATGTCGCCATTGTACCTGCTGTGCCCCCTCAGAGCTCCCACAGCCCTGGCTAGAGCCTCTCGCACCCTGTGGGCCTGGGTCAGGTTCGAGGTGGCCCCCACAATCGGGGATCTCTTCATGGCATGAGGCTGCTGTCTCCTCCCAAACTCTGGGAGATGGAGAGGGCCCTGAGGACAGGGCCTAGGCGCTCTTCTTCACCAGTCTCTCCTGGTGAAGTTAATACAGAAGAAAATTAGCTGCTTCATAATAACTTGTTGAGTGGCACTGGGCTGGGGTGCCCTCTCAAGAGAGAGAGTGAGTGTCTGAAACTGGGTTGAGTTAAATAGGAATGAGCTGGTGTGGGAGGATTTGTCCTACACCAGACAGAGTTAAGTTGAGTTAATTGGGCTGGGTTAAGCTGGGGTCAGTTGGATTAGTCAAACTGAGTTGGTGGGGTTGGCTTAGTTGGTTTGGACTGGTTAGGGGAAGTGGCCTGTTTAGTTGCATTGTGTTGAATCACTTGGCCTGGGTTCCCGGTTGGTGGGGGAAGCTGGGTTTGCTTGAGTTGGTAAATTGGATTGGTCTGGACTAGTTGAGCTGGACTACTAGGTTGGCTTTGTTTAGGTTAGTTCAGTTGGGTTGATTTGGGATAGTTTGGTTGGATTTGGCTGGTTAGTTGGATTCAGCTAAGTTAGTTGTGTTAGGGTGCTGAACTGAGGCTTAGTTAGTTTGGGCCGATAATTACCAAATGCCATGGACTGCGTGGCTTAAACAACAAACATTTATTTCTCACAGTCCGGGGGGCTGGAAGTCCAAGGTCAGGGTGCCAGCAGGGTTAGGCTCTCGGTGAGCAGAGGACCTTCTTCCTGACTTGCAGATGACCATCTTCCTGTTGTATATTCGATAGATGGAGAGAGAGCTCTGCTTTCTTCATCCCTTATGAGGGCACTAATCTCACGGTGAGGGCTCCACCTTCATGACCTAATTACCTCCCAAAGGCCCACCTCTAAACACCACCACGTTGGGGATTTAGGCTTCAACATATGAGTTTAAGGAGGGGACACAAACATTCAATCAACCATAGGGAGTTGGGTTGGCTGACTTGGGATGGGTCAGTTGAGTTGGGCTAACTCGTTGCGTATGCTGGATTAGGTTGGTGGAGCAGTGCTACTTGAGCTGGTCTGGTTGGTTAAATTAGGCTTGGTTCGATGGATTGAGCTCATTACTTGGGTTGGGTTAGTTGGTCAGGTGTTTGGTTTGTGTTGGTATGGGCAGGGTTAGTTGGGGAGAGTTAGTGGGATGGGAGAAGTCATTTGGGTTTCTAGAACTGGGCTAGTAAATAGATTGGGTTTGTTGGCTTGTTTGGCTTGGGATAGGCTGTCTTGGCGGCTGGGGTATGGCTGGCCGGGGCTGGCCTGGGTTCCCGGCTGGTGGGGGATTAGCCGCAGTGCTCTGAGTTCTGCTCAGTCTCCAGCACTGAGCGGGATGGGTGGGTGGGGCGGTGGGCGCCTTGGCCACAAATAGCTGTGGGGAACACAAACAGTTTGGTGTTCAAAGACCTCAGTGGTGGCGGCTGTAACTTTCCACACGGCCCCAGCAAGCACGTCTCTAGGCCTCATGTTCGGTCCCAGCTGCTGCTTCCTCTGTTAACAAACCACAATGTGGGGGGCGGGAGAGGTGGGGAGCAGGGGGGCTCTAAGCCTCTCCTTGCCAGGCATCCCCCAGCTTACACGCGAGGTGTTCTCTGAGAGAGGGGGATGGAGCCCATGCAGGGGGGAGGGGCGTGTAGTCCCTCTCTGTGCCCCTGGGCAGCTGCTGTGCCGGCCTGGCAGGGGCTCAGACCAGGAAGGACCTTAGGAGGAAGGAGCAGAGGTGGGTGAGGGCTACACTATGAGCCTGGGAGAGCTCAAGGGGCCCTGGGACATTGGTTTCTGCACAGCTGTGGTGAGAGCTGGGCTGGACATACATTCATCATGCATGCATTCATTCATTCATTCACTCAAAACACGATTTCTTGAGCACTCACTAGGTGCAAAGACCTGGCAGGCAGAGTCAAAGGCAGGTGTGATGGCGAAGGCTACAAAGACAGGCTTAGGCTTCCTGAAGGGCTGCGCGACCCTGCCAACCCCTGTTTTCTCTCCGCCTCTGCCCAGCCCCCTCTGTTCTCCTTTGAAGGCACCCACTGTGAGCAGCTCAGAGCCCTCCTGTGCCCAGACAAGATAGACTCTGTGGGCAGAGGTGTGAGCGTGGCCAAACCCAGACAGCAGGCCCTGGCACTCACCACCTAACACCCCCCCCTCCCCTCCTCCGCCCCTGCCTCGGGCCTTGCACCACACCGCACCTTCCCACCCAGGCCAGCCAGCCCCTGGGAAGGCAAAGTATCTCAAAGCAAAGGGCCTCACAGGTTGTCAAGTTGAAGCCCACACTTCAGAGGCGAGGGAATTGGGCCCAGAGTCGGGGCGTGCTTTGCCTGGGACACACAGCACACTGGCGGCAGAAGGAGGACTTGGGTCCAAATCGCTTGATTCCTAGAGGCCGGGAGCAGCCATGGAGCTCAGTGGAAATTCCGTGTATTTTCTACCTAAATAGCCCTAGGCTTGCTGTTCACCTCTCTGTGGCCTTGACCACGTGTCTTAGTCTTTTAGCCTCAGTTTCCTCCAGGGCCATGGTTCTCAGACCTGGTGCTTTTGCCCCTCAGGGGAGCATTTGGAAATGACTGGAGACATTCTCAGTTGTCACAACCAGGGCATATGACTGGCACCCAGTGGGCAGAGGCCAGGGACACTCATAAACACCCTCTAGGGCCTGGATAGTCCACAACCAGGAGTGAGCGGCTCCAAATGGCAGTCGTGCCGACGCTGAGCACCTCTGCTCCATGATGAGCCATTGTCCTGGGACTGAGGGGTTCCCCGGGACGTGGGACTTCCTGGCCTAAAGCTGGGACAGTCCAGGGCACCCAGATGGCTGGTCACACTAGCTTCCTCCTCTGGAAAATGGGACCCTCATTCCCTCCCCACAGGTTCTGCATGACGAGGGCTCAGCACAAGGCCAGGCCCGGGTCTGCACTCGGAAAACCGAGTGGGTATCACTGTGAAGGCGCCTTGCCTACCAGACTCCTTCCTCCTGAGGGTCTTGGCTCACCTTCCCTGGGGGACACGACTTCCCCCTCCTCTGTGCCGGGGCCATCCCCAGAGGCTCTCAGACTGCGCTCCTCCAAGAGGCTGTCTCAGAACGGTCCATGGAGAGACCTCCCCCCACTGGGGCTCCTAGCACTCTGCCTGCCCCGCCCAGCAGAGCACCGGCCCATGGGGGCCCTGTTCGCTGTAGGGGGACTGAAGGTTAAGGGTCTTTCTTCTTCCCGGGTGGTTTAAGTCATTGTCCTGCAATTATCTGGCTCCTGCTTGTGCCCTAACGAGACGAGAGCTTCCAAGTTCAAGAGCTTTCTGCGTCAGGAGGGTGTCTGCGCCTGGAGCCCAGCTCGAGGCCTGGCACGGATGAGGCGAGCCAATGTCCACTGGCCAGATTTCACCAGGTGCCAGGATCCACCCTCTGCAAGTCCTAGAGACACAGTCTTTTCTGCCCATTCCTCCTGTGGTGCCTGGCCTGGGGCTGGGCACACGGCAGAGGCCAAGCCGGGCCTGGGTTCTAGCAGCCTTAGGAGATGTCAGAATGGAGGTCAGTGATGTCGCAAGAGGTTTGCAGTCCCCGATGGGTGTGAGCGCATCCTGGTAGGTGGCATTCACACATAGGACATGTTTTCTTTATATAAAAATGCACTTTGAACAAGAACATTTCGAGAGGTTGGCAGGGCCTGGCCGCTTCCCAGCTGTGTAACTCTGGGCAAGTTTTTTTTTAACTTCTCTGGGCCTCAGTTTCCGGTCTGTAAATAGTGCCCCGCACCCCGGGGAGTCGGGAGGACCCAATGAGATCTTGCTGTGGCGGGCCTGGCGCACGCTCAGGGCTCCATGGTGTCAGCCGCTCTGATCATCACAGCTCTCAGGAGGTGCCCAGGAGCCGCGGATTCCTCTCCTTTTCCTTTCCCATCCTGCTCTCCGCCCACCTGCAGCCCCCTCAACCCAGGGCCTCCCCAGCAAGTCACCTGGCTCTGAGCCCTCGTGTGGTCCCTGGCACGGACCTGACATGGGACAGGGGCTGCGGGCTTGTCCTCGGGCACCTTGAAGGGGCCCACCAGGACTTCCAGAGCCTCTCCCCCGGCTCTCCTGAGTTGCGCCTCCCCGTGCTCCGCCATGCCCACTGGAGACGGGGTGAGCCTCTCTGCCCAGGCTCGGGCAGGGAGGTGGACTTATTCACTCTTTGCCCATGCTGGTTTTTCTGTACCTGAGGGGAAGGCCTGCTGGTTACCCATGTTTCCGGCCGGTGCTTGGGTGACATGTCTTCCAGCCACCCCGCCCTGGGCCCGCCCCCCCCCCACCCCCTTGCCACCAGCTTTTCTTCCAAGTCCCCTCCCCGGGCACCAGAAATCAGACTCAGGAGCCTCAGGGCCCCTCAGCCTTCCTTAGCGAAGTTGGCACCCACCGCAGCTGGCCCGGTGGAGGTGGCCGCAGACTACACACTGGTCAGCTTCATGGAACACAGCAGGCCACTGTCCTGCAGGCCCAGCCAGGCCACCGATCTACAAAGAGATGCTTTCTGTGTCTCTGCCTCTGCCCATTGTCGGGGGAGCGCGCCCTGCGCTTGGCTGGGGCAGGGGCCGCCTGGAGCGCCCTAGCTTCTGGCTTGATGACTCAGGAAGAAACAGAGCCACACCCCACAGGCTTGGGCGGCGGGGCTGCTCTGTGGTGAACTGTCCTCCCAAAGATGCTTGTTTTCCAAATTTCAGTCATTCCGGTAACAACTTCACAACTTTTCTTACTCTAAATTCATACAGTACATAGTATCCCTTATAGGTATTTTCTTAACATATGTTTTGAAAAACATTCATTCTTTTTACTTAAATAAACGTAGTCTAATCCTAACAGATCTTACCTGTGGAGTCAGAGGTTTGATTCCCTAGCCAGTGGTTCTCAACCTTCTGGCCCTTTAAATACAGTTCCTCATGTTGTGACCCAACCATAAAATTATTTTCGTTGCTACTTCATAACTGTCATGTTGCTACTGTTATGAATCGTAATGCGATTATCTGATATGCAGGATGGTCTTAGGCGACCCCTGTGAAAGGGTCGTTCGACCGCCAAAGGGGTTGCGACCCACAGGTTGAGAACCACTGCGCCTAGACTTTCCCCCTAAGCGTATTAAGTAACTATGAAATAGCAAATGTTGGGCATTGCACCATGTATTATCAGTCCTTCGGAGGGTTATCCCTAGGGGAGTCCCCGAGCCCATCTCTTGTCCTGAGAAGACACAGCCTGGCCCTTCTGAGCCACTTCCAGCTATAGGAACCCCCAAAGCTACTTAAAATCATAAGCACGGATCGGGAGCCGAACTCCATTCTGTACAGCCGATGAGTCCCGCGGAAGTTGGGAAGTCCAGCGTGGCTTAGCTCAGGAAGCAGGACTGATCATCATCGCCCCGTGCACCAGCACAGCACTTGACAGTTTGCAGAGCCCACGCTCAAATCCGCTCACCATGACCAGCCTCAGCCCACAGGATCCAAAAGGACGGAGCTGGGATGGATGGTCCAAGTCACAGACTGTTCTACCGGAAAGGCCCCCCGACGTCTGGTCTGTTCTCCCAGCAGCTGCTCTGTGAGGCGATTTTGGTGGAGCACCCTTTCCCATTCCTGCTCACGCTGTGATCACCCCAGGGCAGAAGTCTCAGGGGTTCCCATCCAGACAGAAAGCCTCAGGGCCAGGCCACAGGATCTAGCTGGAGTCTCAGAACGTTTGTGGTAGACAGCATGCTAAGGGATCTTTCCCATCCCAGAATACAGGCCTGCGTAATCCCGTTCTCTTGAATATGGGCAGAACTTGTGCATGTGACCTGGAGCTCACCAAAGGGAGTTTTCCTGGGTGGGCCTGACCTAATCAGAGGAACCTTCACAGGAGGGTGAAGTGTCAAGGGTGAAGTGCTGGCCGGGAGGAGAGCAAACGGCCACATTGTGACTCGCTTGAGGGCCGCCATCTGGCAAGGATGCGGGCAACCTCTGGGAGCTGAGGGCAGTCCCTGGGTGACAGCTAGCAAGAAAACAGAGCACCACCACACGGCGACAACAAACTTCATGCTGCCGCCACCAGTGAGCGTGGAAATGGGACTTGAGCCCCATTGAGATTTCGGCTCCGCCCATCCCTCGGTTTGAGCCGGGTGAGACCCTGAGCAGAGGGTCCAGCTAGCCCGTGCCTGGACCCCTGACCCACGGCGACTGTGAGATGATACATCTGTCTTGATTTAAGCCGCCCAATGTATTGCACAGCAAGAAGAAAGTAACGCAATGTTTTTGTTTCCTTCTATTTATTTTTGTACTTTCTTGACATTGGTGTGGACTTGACTAGTTAGTGTGGAGACGGGTTTCCTCACATTTTAAAAAAGTTAAATTAATTCGATTGTAAAACAGCGTGGCAGATTTCAAAATGGCCCAAATCCTTTGGCGCTCATGTCATCACGAGGTGGCTCTATGTCCTCTGTCCCGGAATCTGGGTGGGCCTGTGTCTGTGTCCACCAACAGAGTATAATGAAAGTGACACAAAGGGACTTTCATTTTAGGTCCTAAATGAACCACGGCCATCGTTTCTGCGTGGTTCTCTTGGGACAATAGTGTTTGAGAAGCCAACTCTCATGAAAGCCGTCTGACTACCCCGAAGACACCACGCTGCAGAGGCCACTGGTGCGCCAGTCGCCAGCCCAGCCGAGCTGCCTGCCGTGGGAGTGGGCCGCTGGGACGTGCAGCCCGGCCATACCTTCGGATGAGTGCAGCCCCGGCCGGCATCTGACTGCCACTGCGCAGGAGACCCCAAGCGAGAAGGGCCCTGCTAAGCCCTCCCTGAACTCCTGACCGCAGCATCACGAACAAAATAGCCTGGCTGTTGTAAGCTGTTACGTGTTAGGGGAATTCGTTATGCAGCAAGAGCAACTGGAACAATTAGTGCCACATGCACGTGGTTCAAAAATCAAAAAGTACATGATTGTCTGGGATCAGCTGTGGCTGAGGCCTGCTCAGAGGCTGGGCCTTTGATGAGCGGCTGCAGCCACTCCCCCCACAAACATTCACCAAGTGTTTACTGCAGGCCCTGCCCTGTGGGCAACTGAGGCATTGCTAACAGAGGCAGCTCCGAGGTGGGTCAGGGAGGCTCAGGGTCTAATTTGAGAGAAGGGCGCATAGAGGCAGCTAAGAAATCCCAGCATGGAGTGCACTGCAGGCCCATCAGTGTTTCTTGCAATGAACTGGCTTGCAGGACAGCCATGCTGAGTACTCATTCGTTCATTCATTCATACACCCTGTGGGGCACCGTGCTGGACCCTGTGTTCACTGAATCCTGGCATTTGCACCCCCATGCTGTATGGAGAGTCAGACTGCCAAGTGAGGCCAGGAAGAGGTGGGAGCATCGTGGGCTGGGGAGTCAGTGAAGGCTGTCAGTGGAGCATGTGTGGACGCGTCATTATTTAGTAGCTAATTCCTTAAAGTTATGTGGTCAGTATATACCAGACACCATTCCAAGTACTTCAGAGCATTTCATTTAAACCTCCCCAAGCCAGCAGGCGGTGTTACTGTTATCTCTGTTTTCAGATAGGGAATCGAGGCTCCGATTGGTGAAGTACCTTGCAGGAAGGTGGCAGAGGAAGGACTGGAAGCCAGACCTTTCTGAGCCCAGAGCCCAAACCCTTATCTGCCACCCTGTTCCACCTTCCCGAGGAGCAGCAGGACTGAGCCGGCAGAGAGGACGCTCCAGATGGCGGGAGATGGCAGGAGCAAAGGCCTGGAGCTGGCATCTGCGCCCTGGAGCAGGGGAAGGGGAAGAGGAGGAGTTGGGGTAGAGCAGGGCTTGCTGCTCATCAGGACGTTGGCATGTGGTTGTGATGTTTATGGGCATGCCCAAGCCACCAAAGCCCAGTTCTCCTCCCTCCCTTCCTCCCTCTCTCTCTTCTTTCTGTCTGCCTCTCTCTTGGATCCTGCCTTTCTTCGCAGGGATTATTTGTTTTTAATATAATGTAAATGAGTACACACACACACACACACACACACACACACACATATATATATTAGAGGCCCAGTGCACAAAATTCGTGCATGGGGGGGGGGTCCCTCATCCTGGCCTGCACCCTCTCCAATCTGGGACCCCTCGCAGACATCCCTCTCACAATCCAGGACTGTTGGCTCCTAACTGCTCACCTGCCTGCTGGCCTGATCCCCCTAACTGCTCTCCCCTGCTGGCCTGATCCCCCTAACTGCTCTCTCCTGCCAGCCTGATCGCCCCTAACTGCCTCTGCCTCAGCCCCACCACCATGACTTTGTCAGGAAGGATGCCCGGAAGGTCGTCAGGAAGACGTCCAGTCTAATTAGCATATTACCCTTTTATTAGTATACATATATGTTTGTGTGTGTGTTTGTACATATATATATATATATTTTTTAATATATTTTATTGATTTTTTACAGAGAGGAAGGGAGAGAGATAGAGAGTTAGAAACATCGATGAGAGAGAAACATCGATCAGCTGCCTCCTGCACATCTCCTACCGGAGATGTGCCCGCAACCCAGGTACATGCCCTTGACCGGAATCGAACCTGGGACCTTTCAGTCTGCAGGCTGACGCTCTATCCACTGAGCCAAACCGGTTTCGGCTGTACATATATATTTAACTAAGTAAATGTCTGTAATTGTAACTGGCATCCCCCCACTCTAACCTGCCATCCCCAATTTGTTAAATGTATAGCGAAGCCAGAGTTGTTTTCTGGTCTCCAGCTTATGGATCGCTTGGCCCAGCAAGGCCTTGGAGACAGTTGGGTTTAGGAGGATCAGCCTCCCTGGAGGCCAGAGACACACCACCCAGGAGGAGGGGCCTCGAGAGCTGGGCTAAGAGGTCAGGCCCTCGGGGCAGGGCACCGTGGGGCCCATCTCCACCCCCGTGAGGTAGTCCCAGGCCTCCCCCTCTCCTGGGGGGCATGAATGTGCCTCGTCTATTGGAGCTGGAGGGGTCCTTTGATTTCCTGTGCAGACGAGGCCCAGGGAGGATGGAGCACTGGTCCAAGGTCACCAAGTCAGAGTATGCGCCTTAGAGCCCCAGTCCAGGGCTCTTTTCTTGGCGCTGGGCTAGTTCATGCTTAAGGATCAAGGATCATAAGAGCTCCAGAGCGTCCCCATGTCCGCCCACAACCACTGAAGGATTACCTGTGAGGAGAAGCAAGTGTCCTGAGCCAAAGGGTGGTCGGAGAGAGAATGGTGAGGTTTCAGGCGTGGGATTCCAGGCTTTCTCCATGTGGGGGTCACATTACCAGCAGACCAGCCTTGAAATGGGGTCCTCCTGATGCCTCTGAGGGGGATGGGAGGCAGAGGGGAAGGGGGAAAGCAAAGCTGATCTGTCCTTGGGAAAGCCATGAGAGAGCTGACACAGAAGAGCCAGCCGGTCAGAGGGACGCCTGGGGCTCTGGGAGGAGCACTGGCCAGGGGGTCAGAGGTCAGGGTCTAGTGCAGGGAGGCCGCCGCCTTCCCCTGTGAGCTTAGACATTCATTTCATTTACTCTGTGAGCAGTTGCTGAGGATCTACCTGCTTGGCCCTGTGCTTGGAGAGGGGGAGGGGAAAAATGAAGCCGACCTGGTCAGTTACAGGAGCTCATTGCTCAGCAGGGGAGAGAACACTGGGGAATACTGTTAAAAGAGAAAGTTTGACCAGGACCGGCGGGAAAGTAGAGAGGGAAGCCGTGGGGCATTGGGTGGGAGTGATGGGAGAGAAAGCAGGTCAGGTGAGGCACGGGAAGGGCGGCCGGCACGGCACAGCAAGGCAGAGGCCTGGCGGTGGGGAATGCGGGGCAGGGCATGGTCCTGCTCAGCTGGAACAGGGTCCCAGGGAGGCAGATATCACTTGGAACATGTTCTTGGAACCAGGTCGGAGTGGGTCTCGAATGACCAGCTCAATATTTTTATTAATTTTATTCCGAACGCAGCAGGAGCCATTGGAGGTTTTTGAGTGAAGACCTATCGAGAGTGTGTGAAGCAAGAAGAATCATTTTTTTGAAAATTTCATGCCTCTTTGCTTCTTTCAGACTCAGCTTCTTTATCAGTAGGTTGAGGGAATTGGACTAGATTAGAGATGGCAGAGACCTGGCACGTGTGGCATTACTTCCATGCCTGCATCCATGCAGGCATCTCTAGTCAATCCCTGCGCTTTCTCCCATGGAGCTCTGCTTCAGCTCTACCATCCGCATGGGATTGGCCTGCAGGATGGTGCCGATAGGCCAGCTCTCAGCCAGGTGATGAGGTTGCGGCTAACTGAAGTGAAGGCAGCAGCACTTTGCCTCTTACAGAAGAGCTTTCGTGCCAGCTCGCCTTCGGATCGGCTCGCCACTGTTACTGGCTGCAGAGAGGAGAGGCTTACACAAGGCCAGAGCTTTTTGTGGAAATCTTTCCCGGGTTCCAGCCCGGCACCAAGGACTCCCTCAGCCCCACTTCTCAGCTAAAGTCCACTGTCCTCCCAGGCTAGAGGAAGGAGGGCTGATTTAGGGGCACCCCCAGCCTTGCCACCGTCCCTGGAGCTGCGGGGGGCTCTCTCTGGGCTCCGGCTGCAGCCCTGGTGGTCCTAGTCACCAAGTGTGAGCAGCTCCTGGAATTGCTGGCACAGGACAGACGCCCAGTTAGTTAGAAAAACATGTGGCTTACTCTTCCCTCTCGGGCCCCTCCAGCCGCCACCACCTTCTAATTCAATTTCCCTTGAAAAACAATGGTTTCAATGAAGGGGGAAACAAGATTTTCCGAAACTTCGTAAAGTTTTGCAAAATAATTACCCCCCAAACTGGCAGACTCCCCCGCCTTCCTCCCCGAATAGATGCCTCTAGGACAGTTGTACAGACCTCAAGTCCCAGCTGGATTGGCCCGGGCCACCCCCTGAAGTTGCCCACCCCAGATCAGATCCTGGGCATCAGCTGGGCATGGGGCTCAGGGGGATCAAAGCCCTCCCTTGCAGTGAGGACCGGCCTGGCAGAAGAGGAGGGAGGGTTCTGGCGTCCCCCAGGCCCGGCTGAGGCAGGGCCAAGCCCCTGGCGGGAGCTCCTGAGCTGGCTCCACCATCATGGTGCCGGCTGTTCCCATGCTACGTCCTTCTGATGCCTCTGAGGGGGGTGGGAGCTGAGCACCAGGAGGGGAAGGAGTCTGTCTGAGGTTTCAGTGGATGTGGCAGAGAACGGAGCCCAGATTGGACCCTGGACCCCCAAACCCTTCATCCCAGCTGCCTCGCCTGGAAGCTCTGGGTGGGCCTCTGTCGTTGGGCCTGAGGCCTCCTGGGAATACGGCCCGCGGTTGGTCAGTTTCCACCTCGGGCCATTGCCAACCCCTTGGGCAAAGTGGGACTCCTCCTTCTTGCTCCACTTCCTCAAGGGTGTTTAGCGAGGGGCCTGGAGTGGTCCTGCTGCAGCGTTGGCCCTGCTGGCACTCGTGGGGGGCTGTGGCCCACCCCTCCATCAGGCACACTGGCAGGCAGGCAGCCAACCAGGTCCTACCTGTCAGCCACGCATGGAGAACTCACTGCCTCTCAAGGGACTTGGGAATCTTAAGACAGTTCCTAGAACAGGCTTAGGGACTCCTTCTCTTCCTACAACGACATCCTCTAGCCCTGGGTTCCATTGGAGGGGAACCTCAGAAAGGGCGCCGAACCCCGAATTCCCATGGCGGCCCTTTAAATTTGGTGATTTCTTATTGATCTGCACTATAAGTACATACTTTGTAATCAGAAAAAGAAGTCATTAAATTTAAAGCAAGATTGCTATCTAACTTTTACTTCTGTGAGTTGATGGAGAGTGGGCATGGGGCGAGAGCCATTTATCGATGCTGCTCTGTGCCCAGGCTTATGCATTTAGGGGAACTGGAGATTGGCTGGGGTCCACTCTGACCCTCCATCTAATCTCTTCTCCTCGGGCTTTGGAGGGATCTGACTAGGTAAAACCTCACCCTGGTTTCCTTTTCTGGCTTTGTGGCTCTGGGGATGAAGTCCAAATCCCTACCACAGTCCCCTGTAGGGCCCAGCCTTGCCCCTTCATGCCCTCTCGTCTCACACCACGGACCCCTCGCACCCATCTCCAGGTACACGTTCCCTCCCTTGGGCTCGCTATGACCCCCTGAGCCAGCTGGCCTCCTGCAACAGGCCTCCCTCCCTGCCTGCAGTGCATCCTTCATCTCCTCCTTCCCTTGACCACCCACTGCCCCCCTAGAGGCGCTCAGAGCCCCTGTGCCCGCCCCTTCTCCAACCTTTGCTTAGGGAGCGATTGGATAGAGCTGGGCTCCCTTGCTGGACTGCAGGTCACAGGCTACCTCTGCCTCGTCCCGGGACACTCTGAGCCCAGGGAGCCGAGGGCCTGGCACCGAGGAGGCATCAGGGAGAATTTGCTGAGCGACGACATGAAGGTCTCTTCGCAGGCGATGGCAGGAGGGGTGGCTAACGCCGAGGTCACTGGGATGGTGGCCAGCGCTCCTCCCGCCGCTCTGAGCGCGCAGTGGGAGTGAAGCGGCTTCTTGTTAACCTGGACGGCAGTGCCTTGGCCTCGCGCACGCCCACGAGCCGTGACTCAGGTTGTACAAAGTACAATCAGATGCTCTCTCTATTTTCCTCTAACGAGTTCAACTTAGGAGCCACAGGAGACCTCTTGACGCCTACTCACACCTCAGCTCAGCCAGAGGGTTTTCTTTATTTAAAAAAAAAAATATGTGTATAACAATGGAGGTAAATGTTCATTGAAAAAACTGGGAGCTGCTACTGCAGTGTGGTGAGTGCAAAGTGGCAGCCCTGCTGCCACCTCCCTCCCAGCAGTTACTGCGGCCACCAGCTACGTATACACCCTCTGCACACGTAGAATCATACTGATCACAGATAACATGTTCGGGGTTTGCTCTCCGCCAGGCTACCTTTATGCATAGTGTCAGAATAGCCCCCCCCCCCCCCAAGACGGGTACTTCCTTTCCGTCCCCATTTCATTGATGGAGAAACTGAAACACACAGAGAGGTCGAGTAAGCTGCTTGAGGTCACACAGCCAGGAAGTGGCAGAGCTGCGATCTGAGTCCAGGCTGGAGGGGCTGGGTGCTGGATGTGGAGACCTCATGGTTTATACGGTGTCTGCACTGAGGTCTGAAGGCACAGCTATTCAAGTGTGGAGTTTGGACTTGAACCTTGGCTCTGCTCCTTCCTGGTTCTGTGACCTGGGGCACATCCTGCACCTCAGTTTCTTTATCTGTAAAATGGGGATCACGGTAGTTCGACTTTCAGGTGGTTGTGAGTTAGGGGATGGAAAGTGCTTTCAGATCATTTCAGTCAACTTGGGCTATAACAGTCCAGGGCTTGGGCGTCTGATGGTCCTGAGCTCAGATCCGGGCGCTGGTGCTTGCTGCCACCACACCTCGGACAAGTGGCTTGACCACGCTGAGCCTCAGGGACAAGCATAGGGCAAGCAGGCAGTGAGCGAAACAGGCCTGGCTTTCTCTTCTGTGAACACACCGGTGCTCACAGCCTTGTAGAAGCAAGATGGACTGAGATGATGCGCGATGCTTGGCCCTAAGCCCACCTTATGATCTAGGACAGGGGTGGGAAAACTTTTTGACTCGAGAGCCACAATGGGTTCTTAAACTGGACCGGAGGGCCGGAACAAAAGCATGGATGGAGTGCTTGTGTGAACTAATATAAATTCAAAGTAAACATCATTACATAAAAGGGTACGGTCTTTTTTTTTTTTTTTTTTTTTTTTTAGTTTTATTCATTTCAAATGGGCCGGATCCGGCCCACGGGCGAGAGTTTGCCCACGGCGGGTCTAGACTCTAGACTCTCCAGATCCTGGTATTGGAGAAGGGGACATCCTTAAACAGGTCGGGCCCCATCTCTGTCCGACCCTCTGAATATGCCCGAACCAGCCTGGTCCCTGCCAGCCCAGGGGTCCTCCGGCCTCTGCTTGCACACCCGCCCATGGGGAGCTTGGTGCCCTGGGGTCCCCTGCCCTAGGGGACAGCGCTGGCTCGTGGGACCACACAGGAACACGGCGCGGGGCTCAGGCAGCTGGTGGGAAGGCATCAGCTCCGGGAAGCCCACTGCATCCTTCCCTTGTACCAGGGGCCCACGAGCAGTGGAGGCCCGAGTCCCAGAACCATCGTCCCCACGCAGCCTACCCAGCCCCAGACCTGGCCCACTGGCCCACGGGGCAGCAGCCGCGGGCCTGTGATGGCCACTGACGGAGGCACCGAGGCACCGAGCAGTGCCGCGGGCTGCCCACGCACACCAGCAGGAGGTGGCAGAGCTGGGCACTGATCCCTACGCTCCGGTGAAATGTCAGCGCCAAAGGGCTCCTCAACCCTGGCTGCTCAGTTGACTCACCTGCCGTGGGTTTAAATCAGTGGTTCCCACTGCGGGGCACTCACCCACAGGGGGGCAATTTGATTTTTAAAGGCACAATTCGAGAATGAGTTATTAACAGTGAATTTTATTTTTTTGCATTTCTTATGGTTCTAGGGGCCTCATCTACAGTCTAGACACATATATTGTGACATGTTTATGCATTGCAGTTCTCTATTATATGTTTTGAAACGTTATTTGCTATTTTTTCATACCATTTCATATTATTATTATTTTTTTAAACAACTTCTTAGTGATTTCTTCCTCAGTACTTCAACTGTCCTTTCGTTTTTTTTATTTTTCTCTTTCATGGATGCCATGTTCTTTGGAAGCTTGTTTAGACCAAGTGAATGGCCTTTTAGGCTTCCTCCACGTCAATAGGCGTTCACTTTTTTAATTATAACAATTGTATGTCATGGGCTGGGGAGGTGGGGCATCAGGATTTTGGAGATGCTTAGGTGGGGCGTGGCCAAAAAAAGGCTGGGAACCACTGGTTAAATGGGCACTGTATGTGTAAGAAGTCTAAAAACTCCCCCAAGCAGCCAGGGGTGAGAAACGCTGAGGGGCCCAAGCTCTCATTTTATAGGTGGGTGACCAAGGCCCAGAGAGGTCAAGCCACTCGTCTGAGGTCACACAGCCAGTCAGTGGCACTAGAACTGGGTCTTGGGGTCCCTCAAACCTAGCAGGACTCTGACGCTTGTCAAGACTGAAGCACAATGAATAACTGAATGGGGTTGGTCAATGTGCTGCCCACTCACACCCCTGGCCACTAGCTCTCCCCGCCACCCCCCAGCCCCGCCACAGGCCACAGCTGCCCAGCCCCCAGCCGGGTTTTCTCCGGATTGGCGGGCTCCTCTGCACTCAGAGGCCGAGGGAAAGTCCACCAGGGGAACCGGTGGCAGGTGTGGGGTTGCTGCGCCTGTGTCTGTGGGTTTGTCTTCCTCTTACCTCTCGTGAGATGGGCTGCAGAGGAGAGACCAGTGTTCCTTGTGGAACAAGGAGGGGCCACACTTCTGCAAAGATGCTGGGGTGAGGGGGGCTGGGCACGCCGCTGCCCAACCCTGGGGACCCCCTGGCCTGGGCTACTACAAGTGAGGTTGGGAGCACAGGGGGGACATACGGCTGGGTACCCAGCATTCAGGCTCAAATCTCACCTCTTCCATTTGCCAGAATGCAGCCTTAAACTGCCCCCTGAGTGGACCCCCCAAAAAAGATGGGGCTGGTGGGCTTATGGCTGTGGCAGGGTTAGATGGGATGAGACGGGGGTGGGGGTAGAGGGTAGGGTGTGTGAATGCCTGCTGATATCACGAGGCCCCTATCTTGGGCCTGTCATGTGCTGGCACCTCACCCCTGGCCCAATCCCTTTCTATCCCTCAATTTCGTTCTGTAGAACGGGATGGGTGACTTCTGAGGTCTTGTCCTGCCTGGTTGTTCAGGGTTGTTTTATTCACTGTTTCAGAAGGTGTGGTGGTCACGAGTTTGGAGCAGACGAGGTTGAGAACAACACCTGGAACCCAACCCTGGTCCTTTTGACAAAGTCAGGGCAGCCGTGCTAACTGTCCTCTAAGCAGGACGGGCTGGAGGGGGCACCTTCCCAGGGGGACAGGAGCTGGAGGCCCCAGCTGGCTTCTCCTCCCCCAGCTGGGCGGGTCTCCCTGGCCTGAGCCTGCTGCTGCAGGTCCATTTTTCTGGACCTTGTAGAGCCCCCGTTTGTTGATCATCGACTATGTGTCAGGCGCCGTGATGTGATGTGACTTGCTCAAAGTCTCAGTGGCAGGGTCAAGCCTGAGTGTGACCCCGAGTCTTTGCACTTTGCCCCACACTGCCCTACTTTGCTAAAATAGTGCTAATGAGGCCTTTTAGAAATGCCTCACTGTGCTCCTGGGAGTGGGTGGCAGTTGGTTAGCAGCATGGGCTCAGGAGCCAAACTATCAGGGTTTAAATCCTGGCTCTGACCTTTGCTGTGTGACTTGGTGCAAGTTACTTAACATCTCTGTGCCTCCGTTGTTGCACCTGTAACATGGATTAATGACTTCCTTCCGAGGAGATCAATATGGGAAGGGAGGGGTGTGATGGTAGGGAAAGTAACTTTTAGTGGAGAAACCTGACAAACGCTACCGCGGCCAGGGGTCAAGGTTAACGTCCACAGTAAAAGGTCATGTGGATAGTATGTGCCTTTGTATGATGTGATGAAAACGCACGTTTCTTCTGTGGTCTCCTCGTGGGATCCCTTAACACCAGTCTAATTGTGAGAAAGCGGAGAAATTCCAATAGAGGGACGTTCTACAGGATCCCTGACCAGCATGTCTCAGAACGTCAAGGTCGTTAAAAGAAAGGAAGGTCTGAGAATCCGTGAGAGCAAGAGGAGTCTAAAGAGACTTGGCAGCTGAATGTGAAGTGGGGTCCTGGGTGGGATCGTAGAGCAGAAAAAGGACATGAATAAAGTATGGATGTCAGTAATATCAACTCATTGGTGCCACACACACACACACCACACTAATGTCAGTTGTCAGTAATAGGGGAAATGTGTGTGCAGTGTGTGTGTGGGGGGGCGGGGTAAATGGGAACTCTTCGACTATCTTCTCAGTTTTTCTGTAAATCTAAAACTGTTCTGAAAACTTGAGCTCATTTTGTTTTAAAAAATATATTTTATTGATTTTTACAGAGAGGAAGGGAGAGGGATAGAGAGCTAGAAACATCGATGAGAGAGAAACATCGATCAGCTGCCTCCTGCACACTCCCTACTGGGTATGTGCCCGCAACCAAGGTACATGCCCTTGACCGGAATTGAACCTGGGACCCTTGAGTCCATAGGCCGATGCTCTATCCACTGAGCCAAACTGGTTAGGGCTGGAGCTCATTTTTTGAATGGAATTAATAACAGTTCCTACACAGCATAGGGTAGTTACAAGGATAAAATGAGTGGGTGCATGGCTATCACTTTGAATAGTACCAGCTCACTACTGAGCACTCAAGAAATGCTTGTCATCATTATTATCATGACATGAGGGCGGGACCCCGGCACCCACACTGGCCAGCTGGGACGTGGCCGTGGCTGGCTCCCTGCTGCAGGGAGCTTCTCCTGCGATTCTGAGAAGGCGGGTCTGGCTTTTCCATGGCTGGGTGTCTCGGTCAGCTCCTGTGTGCTCCCCAGGGGCCCAGGACAGGCAGAGGGATGGAGGAGGCTGTGTACGGAGTGGGTATGAACCCAGCCCATCCCTGCCAGCTGGTGACCCTGAGCAAGTGAAGACACCTGTCTGAAGCTCCACTTCCTCTCCCATAAAATAGGGTATTTGCCTCAACTTCCTGTGGCCTGGCATGGTGGCGTGTTCAGTCGTAGGAATAGATCAGGGGCAGGGTGGGCTTAGGGGTCAGACGAGGGTCCTGGATGGGAATGATGCCCACGGCAGTCCATCACTCAGCATCCCCGCAGCCAACCCTGCAGAACTGCCCTTCTCGTGGCCTTCAGATGTTTCTTCTCCCCGTCATGTGGGGTGAGACTGGGATCTGGGCTCAGGTGGACCCCAGAACTGGGGGAAGATGGCTCTTCCGGTTCCATAGGAGAGGGGCGGGCCTGGCTGGGAGCTGCTTCTCCCCAGAGGAACGAGGTGGGGTTCTCCTAGGGAGGCGAGAGACAGCCAGGTGCACACACCTGGAGTCAGGCAGTGGTGGGTGTGAAGGGGCGAACCCCCATCTCCTGAGACCTGAGAGCCCCCACTTTGCCCTCTGCCCCAGCCCTTCACAGTCCCTACAGCTTCACCATTCGTAACTCTGGTTTTTGGGGTTTAAAGTCCATGTGATGTCCTACAGTCACTTTATTGTCTTCGACTCCTTGGCTTTGAACACCAGCCACAGACCAAGCCCTGATTCCTGACACACAGCCCCGGCCACACACCCAGCCCTGACCCTGGTCTCAGATGGACCCAGTACCACTGCCACAGCGTCCTGACCCCAAGCAGCCGTGTCAGAGGCGTAGCTGTGGGTCCTGGAAGAGCCCAGGCCGCTTGCTGCTCTAGGCTGGCCTGCGGGGCCGGGGGCACCATCCCCGAATGGGAAGGCCACCCATACGGCCCCAGGACAACCCGGACACACACCACAAAGGCCTCGGCTGGCTCTCAGGAGACGCAGCGGCAGCTGGGCCCCGCACCAGGCCCTGCATGGCCCTGGACACGCCCCGCCCTCCTTGGCCTCAGTTTCCCCGTGCCCCTCGGGGGATGATGGATGATCTTTGAGGGCCTTCCCAGCTGACAGTAGGTGATTCAGGAGACACAACACGCTCTTGTGGGAGTGTTTCCCGATTTCCTCTCACTCTCACTTCCCTAGTCTGAGTCTCCTCCATTCCTCTCCGGCCTCAGCCTCACACCCAGTGGTTACAAACAGCCCTTGGGCCACCCAGCCTTGGCCTCAAGACCCAATCACCACATCCCGGCTGGGGGGCCTGGGCACGGTTCTTAGCGCTCACCTCAGTCTGCTCACCTGTGAAATGGGGGTTCGAGTGCTGGGAAGACCCGTGCAGGGCCTGGCATGGGGAAAGGGTGAGTCGCTCAGAGGCAAGCACTGCACCTTGCAGAGTTCCTGGGCTTCTCTCAGCTCCAGCGGCGATTCAAGCTGCTGTAACGCCCTTGTCTTCCTTTCTCAGTGGGGAAACTGAGGCCTAGAGAGGCCATGCTCCTTACCAACGGGGAAGCAGCAGAACCCCATGTTTCACCGCCTGCCCCTCTTCCTCTGCGCTCCGTGGAAGCCACCAGAATCCCTCCTAAGCCTGGGAGGGTCGCCACCCCCCTCCCCTCGAGCCTCAGTTTCCTCTCCTGCCAGAGGAGGCAGTGGGACGTCCCCTCGGCGCCCACAGCTTCTCCGCGCAGCTACCGCAGCGTTCGGGAGCGTGCCAGGGTTGGAGGTCACGGCTGGATGGCAGGCCTTGAGAAACCTCTGGAATGTGGGTTTGAAAGTTTGGGGCCCGTTTTTGCTACAAGAGCCCCCCTCATCTCCCCTCCTTTCTTTTCATGACTTTTCACCAACTGTTTCTTCCCTTAATCCAAACCATTGTTTTTCCAGGGTGAAATGTAAATCAAAGCCACATGCTTCCCCCAGCACACGCACTGCTGCCAAATGGAAGCGCGTTCTGGGGAAAAGCAAAGCCCTGCCCAAAGGGGTCTGTCTCCCCGTGCGGACCGCTGGGCAATGGGGAGACTCCGGGGCTGCGCGCCAGCTGCCTGGGGTGGGCTCAGAAGGTTCCAGGTCTACCTTTTTCTCAGACCCGGAGCGGAGGAGGGGCCTGGTTCCTCCATTGGGAGGGCAAGGGCCCCTTTCCCTAGTCTGTGTCTCCATCTCCTGAGCCGTGGGCACATGGGATGGTGCCTGGCCCCTGAAGCCCATCGGGGGGTGGGTGGGTTCGCAAGGTCCGCCCAGCAGGGCTTGGCCACTTAGGTGACTTGAAGCGTGTGGTCTAGTGGGTCAGACACCTGGACTAGGAGTCTGGTTCGTGTCTGACTCTCACTCACTTCCTGTGTGACCCTGGACCGTTTCTTAACTTCTTTGAGCTTCAGTTCCCTCATTGGTAAGATGGGGCTCTTGCCAGACCTCTCTCTTGGGGCTGTGGTGAGGAGGTGCCGGCGGACGGCCTGGGCGACGCAGGTGGAGCACCAGGCTTCACGGTGCAGCTCGCTGAAGCAGGTCAGCGAGGAAGCGGGGCGTCTCAGCGAGGAAGCGGGGACGCCTGGCGCCGTATTGAGCCAGGAGGCAGAGCAGGAGGGGTGGGGCCAGGGAAGCAGGGAAACCTGGGTGCGTGGCACCTGACCGCAGAAGGCCTGGGATGGAGGGTCATCGGACTTTGGAAAGGGCCGACTGTCCTACTGCAGGGAGTGGGGGTGCTGGGTGGGGTCACACAGCGGGGAGGTCTGGCCAGTCCCCAGAGGCCCCTCTCCAGGGGTTTCCCCAGGCCTGGCCTCTGTTTTGCATAGTCTGGCTCTTCCAGGTGGGCCCCTGGGGTAGGGAGAGGTCAGGAGAGCAGGGCGCAACCCTCCCCCCCCCATACAATGAATTCATCCCCCTGGTGTGTGTATACATAAGGCTTGGACACCTGTGGGTGAGCACATTCATACACAGAGATGTCCAGGCACACAGACTGAGACATCCATGCAAATAGACACACGCTAGACCCACATGCAAAACAAAGACCCAGACAGGCCCAGGCACACATTTCCACACTGAGGAGTGTGCATGCATGCAAACACATGCACACACGTGCACACACGTACACACACAGTCGCGATGAACAAGGGCCAAGGAGCGCAGGCTCGCAGCGGACAGCTGTCTCTCTTCCCCTTTATTCCCTCCACAAGCACAAACTGAGCACCTACAAGTGTCAGCCACTGTGTCAGGCCCCGGACACAAAACAGACCACTCCCCACTCCGGGAACTCACATTCTAGTGAGAGAAAAAAACAGTAACGGGTGTTGAAATGGTGATTGTTCTTCACACAGTCACGCGACGTAGTTCATTTGATGCTCACAAGGACCCTCTGGAGTTGGGGGTATCTGCCGACAGATGAGGAAGTGGGAGCCTGCGGAGTGTCTGGGCCTGCAGGAGGTCCCACAGCCGACAAGCGAAGCCTCACTCGGAGGGGTGGGGACAGGGCTCTGGTTCCTTGCAGTGACCTCCATTCTGGCCAGAGAGGCTCCGGGGATGTGCCCCCCCTGGGAGGGGGGCACCGGGGCCTGCGGAGGGGCCTGGCTGCAGCTGTTACCCCAGCTGTGACTCTGGACCAGCCACTCTCTCCCCACTCCACCTGCACCTGCTGGGAGATCAGTCTGCCCATTGTACAGACGAGGACAGCGCCCTTATAAGGTGGCAGAGCTGGGTATTGCAGGCAGGACCAAGGTCCCCTGGGCCTCAGGGTCAGACACAGAGAGGGAAGCACTTCCTGCTCACCCCAGGGTTCCAGCCGCCCCAGGTCCCCCCTCCTCCCCAAATCGATCAGTCATGGAATCCTCCCTGACCCTGGTCCTGGCTGGACACAGGTCTGGGCACAGGGGTGGAATGAGTGACAGACCTCAGCCCACTGCTGCCAGCCAGCCCCCTTCAGTCCAGGCTCAGCCCTAACCACCAGGCAGCCCAGCCTGTGTGCTCCATGTTGCTTCTGAAGTTACCCAGAGAGGCGCCACCCAGCACTGCCCGGCCTGAGAGAGCCAAGCCCCTTCAGTGCCAGGACAAGAGCGAGAGTAAGCAAGTGGAGCTGCAGACTGGCCCCATCTCCCCTGCAGCGGGGAGCTGTAGGGCATCATTCCCTCAGCCCCTCCCTTGGTGCGGCATCGTTTCTGGGCCTCTTCGGGCTGGGCATGTGCAGGGAGGTGGGAGCAGGAGGGAAAGCTGTGGAGTGAGCCTCCCATTGGCAACCACTCTCCTGAGGAGGCAGCAGCTGCCCTCAAGCCCTCATGTCCCAGAGCATCTCCGTCATCGGATCCACTTGAGGAAGCTGCTGATTCCCGGGCCCTTCCCAACCTGCCGAATGGTTGTCTCACGGCTGGGGTCCTAGAATCTGTATATTTCCAAAGCCTAGAGGTCTAGGTGAGAAGCCAGCACTGAGGACCCCGGCCCAGGGCCCTGATGACTCTCTGCTATGTTTCTGACCCTAGTGGGGTGCCGTCTGATTTCATCCTGGGTCCCTCCCCAGGATCCAGTAGGTGCTCAGTAAGTGCTTGTGCTGATACCGGTGGGCCGGCCAGGTGTGTGGGCCCACAAAGAGCTCCACCTGGATCTCCACTGACCTTGGGCAAGTCCTTGCCCTCCTTGGACCTTGGCTCAGATGGCCTCGAAAGGCTGGCTCTCAGCCACTGCTGGCCCCCAAGGCTGCTTGCACACCAGGAAGGGGACCTGACTCCAGCCTGGAGGGAACCTGACAGAACTCCCAGGCATCTCTGGGATTCCCCCAGTTTGACCTCTGAAATGGGCCCCTGCCATCAAGACTAGTCACAGCCCCGGAACTAGTCACAGCCTGGACAGAGGGTACTCTTCCACACCGAAGGGGAGGAACCTTTGCCAGCCTCGAAACCCTAGCCTGGGCCTGAGGGCTGGGCTGGAGAGAAGAGAGGACCCACGGCCTCTCCCAGCCCCTCCCGTCCACCCCCACCTGCCACCGCCACCGCCTGTGCAGAAGCTGAGATGGTGGGCGAGGAGCAGGTGCTCAGGCTCCCACTTCTTAGAATCCCTTCAAGGCCTGGGTGGGTGAGCTCATTTACGGGAAAGGGGGGTGGGGGTACTGCTCTTCTCACCCGGCCTTGCTGGGGGGCGGCAAGTGCGTCAGCAGCCCCGGCTCCTGGCCTGCCTCCGGAAACACCGCCCAGGGCTCAGTCACGAACCCAGGCAGCAGGCGGGGGGGCAGCCTGAGCATTGAGGAGTCAGGTGACCTGCAAGGAAGCTAGGCTGGGGGCCTGGAGGCTGCACAGGGTGCAGAGTGAGGTCAACTTCCCCCTTCCCCGGCTTGTACCCCAACACACCCACTGCCCAGCTGGATGTCTCTGCAGCTGGCCATCCACTGCCTCCTGGCCTACCATGGGCTCAGGACCTCTGCTGGCCCCCTGGTGCCCAGGGGGCCTGAGCTCCCCTCAATAGCCAGCTTCCGGGGGGCTTCAGGTCCGGGTCCAGCAGTGGGTACAGTGGAGACCCCAGCCAGGGCCGGTGGGGAGAGCCCTGCCTCCCACCCCTCCCGCCTCCCTCCCTCCTCCACTTCTGTGCAGCTATTTAAAGCCAGTGGTGGCGTGGGAAACTTCTTCAGATGTGCGGTTTCGTCTTTTTCAGCACAGGGACCGACCGGGCGTCTGTTCTCTCAGTCTGGTGACTCATCCAGAGTGAGAAAGGCCTTTTTGTTGTTTGACGCTCGCTCGAGGCGCTGTGGTTTGAGAACCTGGCCCGATGGGGCCTTCCCTCGCTGGGACTCCTGGAAGGCCTTGGGAGTGCCCGGAGCAGTCCCCTTGTCTCATCACCAGATCCAGGAAGCCCAAGGGGCTGGGGTCAGGGGCTATCAGGCTGGGAGGATGCCCATCCTTATAAACTCGTCACAGCCACCACCTCTTCCAAGAAGTAGCCCCTGATTCCTCCAATAACTCAACCAATCTCCAGCTTAGTGACTCGGTCCTCTGCCCTCAGTCTTCTCATCTGTGAAATGGGGCAGTGAATCCAAGCTTGCAGATCTGTGTGACGATGAACTGCACAGCATGTGGCATGTTGTCTGACACACAGTCGGTGCTCAGTGGATGGGGTTTATGAGTAATGAGAGCTGCTGACGCTTGTTGAGTGCTTATTTTGTGCCTATCACTTTATATGAATGACCCCATTTAATCCTCCCAAGAACTCTAGGAAGTGCTTACTAGTATCGTTCCCATTTTACAGATGAGGAGACTGAGGCACAGGAGTCAAGTAACTTACACGTGATCGCATAGCTAGTAAGTGCAAAGCGAGACTCAAATCCAGGCGATGTGACACCAGAGCCCCAGCTGTCACCACTGTGCCCGCCTGTCCCAGGAGCTTGGCAAGTGGTGGCTGGTGAAGTTGGGACTTGCAGGGCTATAAAGAGCATAAGCTTCTGCTCAGAGCCTTTGTACATGCTGTTCCCTCAAGCCGAGGCACTGACTCCTCCCCCACTTGCCTGACCATGTCCTCCTCAAGCTGGAACCTCAGCTTGAAGGTCATATCCCCCTGGAACCTCCCGGGACTGGCTCTGCTCATAGCACACGGCACCTCTCTGCATGCTCATCATGGCTGCAGTTAAATCAAGATTTGTGCCATTTTCTGCCTCGGTCCCTAACCAGTGTCCCCGGGAGCCTGTCTGGCCCTGCATTGCTGCATCCCCGGGGCAAGCACAGTACTTGGCACATAGTAGGCCCTCAAGATTTTGGACTAAGTCCCACCAAGGTGTCCAGTGGCACAGCAGTCACCGGGAAAGTTTTCTAAGGACTTCTCTCTCCTGATACGGAGGTCCTTGGTGACCTCTGGGAAAAGCAGGCCCTTGGACCTGCTGCTCCACAAGGGTTTGGGGTGACAGGATTGTCCCAGAGGGGCCATGCAGAGGACCTATTGTCCCAGACAGCAGGTAGCCACCCCTCCATGGACGTGGGAATCCCAGGCTATTTGCATATGGCTGTGGAGCATGGTGGAGTAAGAGGGAGGGAGTGTGGCCTGTGTCCCCACCACTTCCTGCCACCAGGCAGTGGCTGGGGCCCCAGGGGGCCCAGAGACCACCAGGGCCAGGGTGGGTGGTGTTGGCCTCAGGGTGGGGCTGGGATCAGAGAGAGTTGGCGGGGGAGAGGTGAGTGCAAAGTCTTGGGTCTCCAGGGCCTGGGGGAGCCAGGGCCCCTGAGTGACGGGCCAGCGGAAGGAGAGCAGTTACTTCTGGTGAAGTGTGGTGGGTGCCTCGAGTACTGCCGTGAATGCCGAAAGCCGTGGCCTCAGACCTGGGTCCAGCAGCCGGGCCAGTGGGGTTGGTCAGCTTATCTGACCACAGGGCAGTCGTGCCAGCACAGAGCAGAGGAGAAAGGACAGGAGGCTGCGCCAGCAACCCTCCAGGTACGAATCGTGGAGAGGACGGGAGCGGCCGCGCCAGCAGGCACCCCGAGGACCACAGAAGCGAGTGTTCTCTTTGGCATCGAATGCTCGAAGGACCCTGAGGATGCACACCGCTCCCAGCGGCCTCGAAGGCCTTTGGAGAGGCAGCAGCGGCCTGCGGGGGCACGAGGAGCCCTGGCTGGAGAACGGGAAGCTAACGATGGCAGGAGAGTGGCCTGGGCGCCCAGGTGGAGTGAGGAGAGGGGGGCCCATCTGCGGCATAGGCGTCGTCCTTCCCGGTCCCAAAGTGCCTCTCATGCCCTCTCCTGCCTCCAGGCCTCACCCAGCTGGGAGCAGGGACTGTTGCTCCCCACCCCCACCCCCCACCAACGCCCCCCGGATGAGAATGCAGGGGCTCAGAGGAGTCTGAGAATTTGAAAGCTAGGGAGCCAGGGCCTGAAGCCCAAGCCGCAGGCCTCTTCACACGGGGGACACCCGCTCCGACACTCGGGGGCTCCTGGGAGAGGCGGGAGGACGGGCGTATGGGGAGCGGGAAGCTGCAAAGAGAAAGAGACGTGAGGGGTGGAGATGCCTGGCCCTGCGCAGGCCTCTTTCAGCCTCGGTGCCCTCAGCTGTCAGCCAGACACGTGGCCTCCACTGTCCCAGGAATCTCCCAGCCGGTGGCTCTGCACTAGGAGGAGTGGCAGGTGGCAAAGGCGGGCGGTGGGTGACCAGGACAGGCGGCTCCTCCTCCAGGCAGCCATCACCAGGTGGGTGTGCACGTCACCTATTTGGCCCTGGCCAGCTCTGGGGTTTGAAATTTGGACAGAAAAGATGAAGATTTCTTCTCCCCAGATTCTGCTCTTGCGTTCATTTGTTCACGTAGCAAGCGTTTATTGAGCATCTACTAGCTGCCCTGAGCCCACCTGAATCCTGGCAGGTCACCCTCCGAGCGTGCTCCATCTCTGTCCTCTGCTTACCCTGCTAATCCCCCCATCAGCCCGGGGAGGGGGGACCTGGGGTGGAACTCAGAGGGGTCGTGGTTGTCACCAAGAAGGAGCTGGGCTGGTGGTCACCAGCTGTGAAGTCGATGTGGGTTTTTCGGTTGAGAACACACCCACATTGGCCACCGCGGGAAGGAAGATGATGGGGGCCTGATGCTGCGTGTGCTGGAAACACCGCAGGGTGGCGAAAGGTTTTCCAGGCTCTGACCTCAGCTCGAACAGGCAAGATCCTACTCCAGTGATGGCGAACCTTTTGAGCTCGGTGTGTCAGCATTTTGAAAAACCCTAACTTAACGCTGGTGCCGTGTCACATATAGAAATTTTTTGATCTTTGCAACCATAGTAAAACAAAGACTTATATTTTTGATATTTATTTTATATATTTAAATGCCATTTAACAAAGAAAAATCAACCAAAAAAATGAGTTTGCATGTCACCTCTGACACGCATGTCATAGGTTCGCCATCACTGTCCTAATCGCTGAACTGTCAGTAGGCATCCTCCACGACCCGGGTCCCGCTTTGCCAGCGGAGCAGCACCGGCCCAGGCGCGAGGCCCGCCACCCTCGGAGAGCACGCGGAATATCTGCGGGGCACTCAGTGCGCCTTTCCATGGGTTTACCCATTTCATTCTCAAAACTGTCCTGGGACAGGTGCTGTGATTCTCACTTTACAGACAGGGGGGGGGGGGGGGGGGGGCTCAGAGATGTCAAGTGACACAGCTGTGGCCACACGGCCAGAACTCAGAGCTGCAAAACTCAAGCCCGGAGCCGCTAGGCCTGTGATGGGATGCCTCAGGGGCACGGCAGGACGTGGGGGTGGGGTGGGCAAGAAGAGGAGCCTGTGGCTCTGGAGTACCAAGCATGGCCCGCACTCCCAATGGGGGCTTAGAAAATGTCTATTGACAAATAATCCTGTTTTCATAAAAACAAAACTGGGAGGGGTGGGCATAAAATAGATACCAGAATAAAATGTACCCAGATGTTAATATTCTAGTGACCAGGATAAGGAATGAATTTTCTTTTTCTTTTCTGTGTGTATCTGTATTCTCCAAATTTGCTACAAGAAGTTGGAAAAAGCCCTAGCAACAATAAAGGGAAAAACAGATGCCTACCCCAGAGCTGTCCAACTGAGGGGTGGTCTGGGAGGGCTGTGGTCTGCAAGACAAGCTCCCCAGCGAAGTCCAGACCCAGCAGCCTGGCCGGCCTCCCAAGTTCTCGTTCAGGGTCAGAAGACACACTTTGAGCATCTTGGTGCCCATGTAGGTAGGGGCGACACGGGAGCTTTGTGGACTAGTGATCAAGGATGAAGACTTTGGGGTCAGGCAGCTAGGGGGCCCTGGCTCGACCTTCACTTCAGGGTACAACCTGGGGCAAGTCATCATCCCCCTGCACCTCAGTTTCCTCATCTGGAAAATGGGGCTTTAGATGGCTGTCATGAGGACTAATTTAGATCATGTGTACAGACTACCTGCCGGTCCCTGGCACACAGTAGGTACTCAAACAATGGAGGCTCTTGGCCTTTGGTCTCTTCTTCCCGGCCCCAGTGGCCTTTGGGCAAAGCCCTGGCACTCCAACGAGGCACTGGCTGGCAGAGAATTGGGTCTCACCCTCTTGCTTAGACTCTCAGGTGCAGAGTCTGAGGTTCAGGGAGCGGAGGAGGTGAAGGCAGGATGGACTCCTCCCTCTACCACACCCAGCTGCCTCTCCCAGCCTCGGTGTCCCTGTGCGGAACGTGTGGGGCTTAGGTGCTCTGGGATATCTGAGATCTGCGTCAGTGCCCCCTGCTTGTGGCCTTAACACCTTCCTTGTGGTGGCCTCTCCTCTCCTCCCACCACGCCCAGCCCCACCCGGCTGGGCTCAGGACCCATGGAAACAGGAGGAGCGACAAAGTTCTCCTTCTCTCTCTCCTTCTGAGTCAGCCCACCACACCACGGAGGTGACTCAGAGGAGACCAAGCTCCAAACCACACCCATCCATCCCTGGAGAGGGGGCTTCACCCAGCGCCCGCTTTCCCAGGGCCCGCCCTGCCCCACCTATACCTACCTCTCAGGCACCCTAGGAAGACGAGGTCAGGGGCCAGAGGGATGGAGGGATGGATGAGGGAGAAAGGGAGCAGGAGAGGGCTGGGCACCAGGCCAGGCCACGTCTCCCAGACCTATTCCACGACAGCCCCAGCCAGAAAGTCTAGTGTGGAGAGAGCAAGAAATCCGTGGCACCCCGTTATTCACATTTGTTCAGTTTGCTCATCTGTCTAACAAACATTTGTGAAGTGCCTACTGTGTGCCAGGCACTGGGCTAGGCTCGGGGGCATGAAATAAATCAGACCTGTTGTCCGCTCCCCAGAGGTTCCTGGTCTGGTGGAGGCAACAAACAAATAAAACCAAATAATTAATGACATGAATGAAACTCTTTGACATAAAATTACAGACTATCTGCCGGTCCCTGGCACACAGTAGGTGCTCAGACAATGGAGGCTCTTGGCCTTTGGTCTCTTCTTCCATGCCCCAGTGGCCTTTGGGATCTGTGAATACAGAGAGGCCACTGAGACAATAAACTCAGCGGTTCCCTTACATTTAACTAGAGGAAGAAATCATGTATTTCCCCTGAGTGGGGTGGGTGGTGGGAGGCCAGGGAGAGGGGAGTGTGATCTTGAGAGATGCTGAAAGCGCTACCCGCTGCCAGTGACCTCCCTGCCTGCCACGTGCCTGCCACTGTTCTTCTGGGAAGCGCAGTCCCTCTAAAATTCAGGACCAGGGAGAGACCCTCGAGAATGCAGGAATCAGACTTGGATTCAAGGATCCCACTTCTAGGCCTCGGTCTGCAACCCGCCTCACTTTGAGACCCTATGCGAGTTACCCATCCACTCAGCCTCAGGCTTCTCATCTGCGAGGGGGTGTGTGTGGGAGGGCTGGTTCTGGAGATAATTATATGAGCTAATATTTGCTGTGTACCAGACATTGCACCAAAAGCTTTGCATATGTTACCTCTTCAGCCCTTACATCTGCCCTGTGAGGTAAGTGCTATTCATAGCAGAAATCTCTTACCCAATGAGAGCAAGACAGGTGGTTTGTTAATAGAAGAAATATTTAAAGCAGGACATCTTCGGATACATAAAATGAGCACTTTATTGAACGTAATGCTGGTGCGTGTACATTGGTTAGGTGATCTTTTGATGCAGAGCCAAGCCTCTCTGAGACCCGGGCCTGCGGCCAAAGGATCACCTTGTGCTGCTCGCATTGCACGAACCTGTGCAGCAGTTTGTGTTCCCATCTGGGTCTCTTTAGCGTGGAGAGGCTTCACAGACGCCCGGGAAGCGACCTATACGCAGAATCCTTCTGGATTTGTCATCATGTCCCCGAGTTGCCACGTACACGCATTTGTGTGGGATTTTAACAACTGTTTCTCCTCCCAGTTGTCTTTGGTAGTTGTCTTGCTCACACCCAACTCAACAGCATTTTTTCTTTCAGCGGAACTTTCCAGAGCCCTTTCTTAGTTCTCGGGGACACAACCCTCTGTCCTGCTCTCATTCCAGTCCCACTGGTGTAGGAATGACAGCGGGCAGCGGCCGGTCTGGAGACAACCCTCCCTGAGCCAGCAGGAGAAACGTGCTGGCACCGGCCATGGCCGGCCGGCCTGGGGCACCCAGAATGCGGTGGCACAGAGAGGCCAGCCTGCCTCTCAGAGGAAGGGAGGTGCTTGTCTATCCAGAGACTCGGTTAGATGGGGGCCAGTTAGGCAGTTTCTGCTTTTGCGTCCCCACTTTCAGGTGAGGACAGTGAGGCAACGAAGTCATTTGCCCGAGGCCACAGTTGGCTGGGCAGGGCCAGGATTTGAACCGGGGCCTGTCTGGCTCTGCGTTCTTTAGCCCTACAGTCCGCTGCCTCCTTGACATGCTGAGGTCCCGCGAGTCTCTGGCTTCCGTGCTAGAAGCCCTAAAGGATTTTGTGATCTTCCACCTGGGATTCGAGGGGCATTTAAAAGTTTGCACCCATAGAAGGAGGATGATGGCTACTCATAAGGGCCGCGTCTCCCTCACATCTGTCGCCAAGCCCAGGGCTTATGAGAGTCTGCGGAGCCGGATGGGAGCAGGCACAGGGCTGGGTGCTGGGAGCCGCAGCCGCCCCGCTGTCCCCGGAGAGCTTGGTGTCTGGCAGGATCCTTCCCAAGTCTCTCACACCCGAGCCTCCACGGGCTCCGACTTCCTCCGGGGACCTCCTGGGGACCTCAAATGTGCAAAGGAGGCGGATTTTGGAGTCACACACATCTGAGTTCCGATCTGGCTCGGCCACTCACTGGCTGTGTGACCCTGGGTCAGCACGACCTCTCTGAGCCTCGGTGGGAATGTGAGGCCTCAGCCCAGCCCTCGGAGTGCGGACACCCACGGGCGCCCAGCACACGGGGCGGCCGGGCAGGAGCCGCTCCCCGGAGCCTCTGGGCAGAGGCCCGCTGGCAGGGACAGGGGACCGGGCAGGCAGCTCCGAGCGGCTTCCGACCGACCGTTGGTGGCTGCCGAGAGGGACGCGGCGAGCGGGGGAAATGAAAAGAGGCCAGACGCTGTCCAGGCCGCAGCAGCACGAAAGGGGCGGCCCACTGAGCCACCCGGCTCAGAAAGGGGAAGGCGGCCCAGACCGGGAAGTGGTCGGCCGCTGATGACCACCTCACGGGGACCGCGCCAGCCCGGCAGGAAGCGGTCGGCCTCCCACCCCCACGCGCGGCCGCCGGCCTGAGCTCACACTTGGGAAACAGCTGGGTCTGAAAGTCCCTGCTCTCCCTCCGGTGGGTCCTGGGAGCCGCGCTTTATTCTTAGAAACCCAGCTCCAGAGGGGCCCCCGGACTCGTGGCGGGGGGTCTGCAGCCCGGGGTTCTCCTCCCAGCCCTGCCACTTCCTTGCGCTGAAACCCTGGCCAAGTTGCTTCCCTGTCTGGACCCGTTCCCCATCTGTCCAGTGGGGTGATGCTCCCCACCTGCTCGCTCAGGGGGACAGTGAGAACCGACAGTCGGAAAAGGTCAGGGCTGGAAAGTCCCCAGAGACGGAGGCTGGAGCGGGAAGGCGGCTGCCGCGTTAGCAGTCACAGGAGCCTCAGCGGCGGGGCCTCGGGTTCTGGAAAGAGCACTGGACCGGGAGCCAGAACTGGGTTCAGGGCCCCGCTCAGCTCCTGCCTTGCTGTGGGGCCGCGGGCAAGGCACCCAGTCTTCCCGAGCCTCTTCCTGCACCGTGAGACCGAGCCTTACCACCCGGGGGCTCACCTAAACGATGCAGGTGGGGATGCCTTGTAACCTGGAATGTGCCGTGACCGCGAGCGGCTTCTCTTTTGTTGTTTTAAATATATTCAAAAATATATATATTGATTTCAGAGAGGAAGGGAGAGGGAGAGAGAGATAGCAACATCAATGATGGGAGAGGATCATTGATCGGCTGCCTCCTGCACGCCCCCCACTGGGGATCGAGCCCACAACCCAGGCATGTGTCCTTGAGTGAAACCGAACCCCAGGACCCATCAGCCCACAGGCCGACTCTCTATCCACTGAGCCAAGCCGGCCAGGGCCATGCGGGGCTTCTTAGCTGAGGTTGAGCTGGGCCGGAGCCCGGACCTCATGCTTCCTGCTCTTCGATGGCCCCCCACCCGAGGTTCCATGTCTAGGGAGTGGCGTCCAGGCCCCAGAGAAGCCTCCTTCCAGGCCTCTTGGGTCAGAGGTGACAAATCTCGTTCTCCGATTCCACTGAGTCACTGCTCCTGGAGGCCAGGTGTGAGAACTCACCTCACCCACGTCAGTCGCCAGAGATGCTATCGCCACTGACACCCACCCCTAGTGTGTGTGGCTTTTACCGGCTGACCCCACCTTTCCTGCAGGCCGAGAGGGCCCTCCAAGATACCAGAGCCCGAGCAGCCTTGTGAGGGGGGCTTGGGTGGGGAGTGGCTGGACCAGACAAGGGCAGCCCTGACGCACCAGGCCTCCCCGGTGCCGCCTGGTGCAGGTGGCCCAGGCCCAGCTCGGGCTTCAGGAGAGAGGGCCTCAGACCAGAGAGCTAGCGATGAGCCCATCTAGGGGGCTGAACTGGGGTCCATGAATCTGCAGAAGAGCTGAAAACCTGATCACACGTGGACTGTGGTTGTGTGTGTGTGCTTGCATTTCCTGAGGGCAGGGCCCAGATTTCATCAAATCTTCAAAGCAAACTTTAAAAGTCTGGGACCAATGTTGCTTTCTCTCTCCTTTCCCATTTTACAGATGAAGAGACCAAGGCACAGAGAGATGAGGACTCTCACAGCCTGATAGGCAGGATGCGGCAGGGGATGTGGAACTCCTATTATAACCAACTTTTTGGGCTCAGAAATAGTCCCTGGGAAGTTCAGAGGGAATATCCATCCCATCCCGTCCTGAGATTTGAGGGTCTGAGGGAGGCTGGGCCTGAGGGAGATTGGGCTCACGCAGGACAGAGGAGGGTTAGGTTAAGCTACCACCACCACCAAGAGCTCCTACCACCACCACCACCAGAAGCAGCAGCAGCAGCAGCACCACATCACCATTATCACCACCAGCATCACCACCTTCGCCACTTCCACCAGCACCATCACTACCAACAGCAGCACCACCATCAGTACCACCATCAACTCCAGCACGGCCACCGGCCTGGGCTCTGCCTTAAAGGCTGGGCTCTGCTTCTCCCTCGCCATGTAGTTAGGGTCTTCCCGACTCAGCTGTGGGAGCCAGGATGCCGGGCTCAGGCGTCATCTCGACCCCGAGGGAGATGCTGCCCGAGGGCGGGTGAAAACCAGCATCTGTGCTCTAAGGCGGTGGGGGCGTGCTGAACCGAAATGCCCGCTGCCCAACGGGCCCGGCTGACCTGGCCCTCACAGAGGACTTCCTTAGAGACAGGTGAGCTCCTACCCGGTTAAGATGGGAAAAACGTGCATGTTGCTCCTTCTATCTTTCCACAAACGTGTGCTTATTATTATTTAGTTGACACCTATCTGGCACTGAGTGAGCACTGTTCTAGGTCGTTTAGATATAGAAACTAATTCCATCTTTGCAGTAGCCTTAATGAGGCAGGTAGTAGTAATATCCTTGTTGTATATTTGGGGAAACAAACCACAGAAAAAGTCAAATAACTTGTCCAAGTAAACGGCAAGGTCAAGCTGTGCACCCGGGCACCCTCCCAGCAGAGTCCATGCCCCTAACCATTACACTACCCTGTCAGACTGGAGAAGCCTAGTGCGGCACAAAGAAAACCCCCAGTGCGCAACCCCCTGCAAATGACTGATCTCTTTGAAGGCGTGGGCTGCCTCATCTTCACTGCTGTCTTCTCAGAGCCTAGCACTGGGCCTGGTACACAGCAGGGGGCCCAACAGTGTTGAGTAAGGATCACTTTGGCCTCCAAAGCCACTTTGGAGGGCACTCCCTGAAGCTGTCGTTATTCTTCCAGCCAACAGAGGGCAGCACTTAGAACAAGGTGAGACCTTCCTCTCACTGCCAGGAAGAAGGAGTCAGGAGGAAAAGGAAGGAACACTTTGTGACAGGTAGAACACCATTCTTGATCAAAAACAAATGGAGACCAACACTGGGTCTCCCCACGTGAGAGGATACGATGGCTAGTGTTCTTACTTTGATGGCTGAGGAGACTGAGGTCCAGAGATGGAGAGGTTCCGACCCAAAGTCACATAGCGAGTGAGCGGCAGAACCACACTCCCAGGGCTCTGTCCCCCGATGGAATGGGAGAGAGAGCTTTCAGGCTGGCGTCCAGACCAAGCCGCCCTCCTCTGCCAGGACCAGGTGGGCTCCAGTATAGCAGACGTGAAGCTGCCAACCGGGGGCAGCCCTTTATGCACATCGCCAGGTTGCCCCCTGGTGGCTGTAACTAGCAGGTACCCAGAGCACGGTCACTGCTTTGTCAATCCATTAGCCAATAGAAGGCCTCTCCACCTTACTGGACGAGGCCTGGCCTCAGGCTGTTGGGAAGACAGGGAGGGGACCAAGAGAGTCAGGTTCCAGTCCCTGCAGGGACTTACAGTTCAAAGAATGAGGCGGGTGGCCCCTGGAACAGCACAGAGAGCAAGGGTGCCTGCGCGCCAAGGATGCCAGCCAGTGGCCACGCTGTGCGCCCAGCACCGTGTTCAGGACTGTGGGTGCCCCGTCATCCTATGGGGAAGGTACTCATGTTCTCCCCACTGACTGTTAGAAAGCAAAGGCCCAAGGACAGGACATAATTGTGCTCACAGTCACACCGTTAGGAAACAGAGCACCTGGGAATCGAACCCCAAACCGGCCGATCCCCCGTCTAGGGCTTGTTCCACTGCCCCATGCGGTAACCACTGCAGCGCCAAGCGAGTGTGGCCAGCTCAGACTCGAGTGGTCTTAGCAGGCTCCTGTGAGGAGGCAGGGCCCTACCATCTCAAAGGCCAGCCGAGCCCAGCGCCTTATGTGGTTACATCACCCGTTGATGAGGACAGTCACCACAGCAGCAAACACCATCAGCTAAGTCTCCAGTGCTGGGTGTGGTGGTTTCAAAGCTTTTCATGGGCCATTTACTCATTCATTCGCTTCACGGGCATTCAACAAGCATCTCCTGTGCTCCTGCGTTTTAGGTGTGGGCATCACAGCTGTGAACAAAACAGAAAGATGTTCCTGCTTTCAGGAAACTTGTATTCTGGGCAAGGGAGACGGACAAGGAGTTAAATAAATAATTCCCATATATCGTGTGCCAGGGGGTAATGACTTCTGGAGGAAAATCCAGTAGGGAAGAAGAAGGGAGAACGTTTGGGGAGGGAGAGGAATTTTAATCTGTGTGGTCAGAGGAGGTTCTCCTGAGATGGCATTGGAACAGGAAGCTGAAAGAGAGGAAGAAGTGAGCTCTACGGGTGCCTGAGGGAAGAGTGTTCTGGACAGGTGGAACAGAGAGTGCAAAGGCTCTGAGGCAACGGTCTCCTTGGTCCATCTCAATAGGTCTTGAGTTATAAACCACTGCTCCCATTTCATAGATTCCCTTGAGTTAGGGAGCACTTCCCAAGTCTGGTAGGAAAGAGGCAGGGCAGGTAGAGAAACTGAGGCCCAGCAAGGTCATGCCCAAGGTCACACAGAGAGTTGGTGCAGAGCTGGGACTCAGACCCTGGTCTTCTGCCTCCCATACCAGGGCTCATTAAAAGTTCTCTATTTTAAAGGGTTACACCCTGTCCGGCACCCTCAGAGATCAGTGTCCCCAAAGAACTAGGGCAGGAAGCGGGCTCCAGAAGGGCTGATCCACCAAGGAGTGGTGCTGAGTCCCTGCCTGGTGGATGCAGGGCCCGAGTTGGTGGCCGTGGTCAGCCTTGGTGGGACTGCAGGCGTCAGGAAGGCCCTGCTGTGTCACCAGTGTCCCCCAGGGGAGCTCTCCTACTTAGAGGGGGCTGACCCTCAACCCACTGGCAAGGAGAGGGGCTAAGGGACACCAGTGACTCATCTTAACCTGACCAGCCTCTGCCCGAAACCAGAGGTCAGGCTATGGTTGGGGTCAGAGGTCAGCCTGGGTCTGAGGTTTGTGGTTGGATCAGGGTCAGACAGATAGCTGGGGTCGGTCTGTGGCTGGGATCAAAACTCAGTCTGTGGCCAGGTCAGGAGCCAGGATATGGTTTGACTGAGGGGTCAGTCTGCGACAAGAACAGAAGTCAGTCTGTGTTCAGATCAGGACTCTGCTCATCAGCAAGGTCAAAGGCCAGATGGTTCAAGGTCAGCGCTCAGCCACGGCCAGAGTTGCAGGAGCGCCTGAGGTCACAGCCCAAAATGGACAACCTGCAACTCACATCCTAGGTTTAGGGTCTGCTTCTGGATCAGCCCAGGCTAAGGTACCAGCACATCACATACATCATCTCATTTAGCCTTGACAACCGTGAGAGGTAGGTCTTCCCGCCTCATTCCACACAAACCAGGACTCATAAGGTTTAAGACCCTGGCCAAGGATCGCTCAGCAAGGAAAGGGCAGATCTGGAATTCCTCCCCAGGACGGTCTGTCTCCAGAACCAGCATCTCAGGATGCTCTCCACCCCCGGGGAGAAGCAAGGACTGAGTGTGGGGAGAGGTAAGGGCTGGTGACAGCGTTGTCACACAGGCAATGGTCCCTAAGCAGGCCAAAGGCGCTCCGCTGGGGACACGATGCTGGAGCTGGGTGTTGAGGATGCGGAAGAGTTATCCAGGGGGCGACGAAGGAAAATGCACGCCCAGCGGAAGAAGAGCATGTGCGTCAGCCCGGACGGTCCAGCAGGCTGCAGGCTGCTGGGACCACCCCTCCCCCGACAGGCCTATGGAGTCTGGCCCCCAGGCCACTGGAGAGGCCTCTCCTGACCACACGTTCAGAATGTGTGTCTGATCGCTCATCGAGCAGCCATGCCCCTTAGCAAGCTCCCCTCTCCTTGCTGGGGAGACCGCACACGGTCTCCATGAGCGTGACTGTTCGTGTGATCCTCGCTTTGACCCAGCCCCATGCCACTTGGCCCCAAAGCGCAGCTGTGTAACCAGCCCATGATGCCCAGCAACGTGGGGCCCAGGGCCCAGCTCAGGCCTCCGTGGGCAGAGACAGGCCTCCTGGTGGGCACTGATTCACCCCCGCCGTTAGCAGCTTCCAACTCTTTCCCTCAAGGAACCGCCTCTGCCCACCAAGAACAGGCTTTTAAAAAAAATCTTCACCCAAAGGCATGTTTACTGATTTTAGAGAGAGAGGACAGGGGAGAGAGAGAGAGAGAGAGAGAGAGAGAGAGAGAGAGAGAGAGAAACATTGATGTGAGAGAGAAGCATTGCTATGAGAGAGAAACTTTGATTGGTCTCCTCCCACGTGTTCCCCAACTGGTGATCGAACCTGCCACCCTTTGATGTACCAACTAAGCCACACAGGCAGGGCAAGGACAAGCCTTTCACGGGTCCTTGTTGCCCATTAAAGTAGCTCCAAAGCTCCAGCTCTGGGCCCGACAGCCTGCCCCACCCTTGCTCTCGGTGTGATTTTGGGCAGGGCACTCAAGCTGTGCCTCAGTTTCCTCACCTGTGAAGATGGAGAATGGTATCGCTTACTCCAAGAATTGTGAGGGTTAACTAAGTGCACCTACTGTGTGCTGGCCCATTGCTTCCTCTCGTTCTTGCAAAGGCCCAGCCCCTGCCCACGGACCGAAGGGCTGAGCAGAGATGAACTCCTTTCCTGGAGGTCTCGCCCCGCCCCTCCCACTATCTCAGAGCCTTGCCCACACAGGGGTCCCCCCACATGGCCCTCAATCAATACAGCTCACTGTGGCTTTGGGGTCTCAACCACTAGCCATGAGAGTTGGGCTGGTCCAGACCACAGGTCCAGCTGGGGCTGAGAGCCAGTGGAGGTGACAGTGGTGGGGAGAGTATGAACGGGTTCCCAGGCGCCCCAGGCCACTGCTGTGGGTGCACGGCAGGCCTTAGTCCGATGCCGCCAGTCCCGGAGGTGAGGGTGGGGGAAGGGCAGGGCTATGGGGAGGCAGAGGGCAGTGGTTCTGCCACCCATCTCAGCCGTGCCACCGCCTTGCTGGGCAGCCTTTGCCAAACCACTTCTCTCTGAGCCTCATTTCCTTCTGTAAAGTGGGGATGGGGCAGCCCCTGCCACCTCTGCCTCAGAACCATTATAAGGGAAAAGTATCGGGGCTCTGTCTGGTCTGGTCCTGAGGGCTGGGCCCTGTGCTACCTGCTTTACAAGTGGTGTCTCACGACAGCCCATTTTACAGATGAGGACACTGAGGCTCACATGTTCCTGAGAGCTTTCTCTTTGGGGAGGTCAGTTGAATTGTGAAACGAAGCTCATTTGACAAATGGGGGCACGGAAGCTCGGGAAAGTGACCAGCCCGGCCTAAAGGCTCCCGGAAGGAGTCCAGGTCCCAGGTTTCGAAGGAAGTTGTTTTCTTCCCAGACCTAAACCTCAGCAAAGACATTGCCCTCCCCTCCCAGGCCCTTTTGTTCACTGGAAGTCAATGTGGGGCTATTTTTTTCACTTTGTGTTTTTTAAGACTGTCACCAAAGGGGCAACTGGGACCTTCTCTGAGAGTGTTGGCTCCTGCCCCCCTGGCCAGGCCAGGTGTCCCTGAGAGCAGTGGCCTCTCAGCATGGCCGGGACCCCAGCAGGTTCTTTGGGGAAGGGGCTGTTGAGCCCCCTCCCCACCCAACTGCAGGGCTGCAGGAGCTTGGAACATCGCAGCCTCAGCCCCGAGCAAGGCTGGCTCTCACCCCCTCATCCAACGGCTTTCTGCAGATCCGGCCGGGGTGAGGCTGGTGGTGCCCAGGCCCAAACCCACAGCAGTAGGAGCTTCCTGGGAAGGCAGTATTTCCTGGGCACTGGCTCTAGAGGGGACACTTTCAAAGACCCCTCCAGTCCCCTCGGCACAAATCGCTGTCAGCCCAGCCCAGCCCCCTGCATTTTGGAGACCCTGAGCCCATAAGACTAATATGAATAAGGGACAGGGGAGGCGTGGAGAGTGGCTGCTCTGTATTCAACCCTTAATAAACGTCAGGGCCACACTAAGCACTTTAAATATATTTTATTGATTTTTTACAGAGAGGAAGGGAGAGGGATAGAAAGGCAGAAACATCCATGAGAGAGAAACATCGATCAGCTGCCTCCTGCACACCCCCCACTGGGGATGTGCCCGCAACCAAGGCACATGCCCTTGACCGGAATCAAACCTGGGACTCTTCAGTCCACAGGCCGACGCTCTAGCCACTGAGCCAAACCGGTCAGGGCCGCACTAAGCACTTTAAATACATCAGCTCACTTTCATCCCAACATGCCTATGGGGTAGGTGCTGTGATTAGCCCACTTTCTGATGATGGAGGCTCAGAAAGGGTAAGTAACTTACCCAGGGTCACCCAGCTAGAAAGTAGAGGGGCCAGGATTAGAACCCACTGCCGTATCAGCACCCCCAGGCATGGCCCAGCAGCCCCCGCCGCAGCCCCTCCTTAGCCCTGGACACAGCCCATCCTACCCTCAGGGAACACTGTCCTACCTGGCAAAGTGGCAGCGCTGGCTGGGTGTGTGGCAGGAGGGCAGCGTGTGCCATCACCGCGCCCCCCAGCCCCGCGAACCCTCCCTCCCATCCCCTCCCCCCTGGGACCAGGACTCCCCACTCCTGGAGCAGGGCTATGTGGGTCCCCTCACACCCTCGCCTCCCCAGCATCCCTCCTGCCATTCAGAGCTGGGCTCTCCGCCCACAGATCCCCTTAGGATTCTCTTTGCCTCCAATTCCCCAGGCCACCAGCAGAGCTATTACTCATCTTGTTTCTATTATTCATTTATTCAGTGGGTTTAGGGGCAGTCAGGAGGCCCCGGGGATGCGGGAGTGACTAGATGGGCGCAGGGCCAGGCCCGGCCTCTGTGTGAACACTAATGCCTTATCAGGGCTTGGGAAGATCAGCATCGGGGAGGCCTGGGCTGCATGCGGCCACTGTGGTCAGTCCTGGGGCAGGAGCCAGTGTCCAAGGCCACTGCTTGCCCTGGCACCAGCCCCTGGTCATCAGGAAAGGCTGGAAGAGGAGGAACTTGGGGCAGGTGGCCCCCTAGGGGCCCCCTGGTTACCCAGCAACCACAGGGTCAGGCAGGGACAGCCCTCTGTGGAAGCCCCACACTTGCCCCCCACCCACCGCCACCACATCCACATCGTCTCCCTGTCCTCCCTCCCTTCCCTGCTCCTGAGTCATGGAGCTGTAGGAGGGGAGGCAGGAGGACACAGGATGTGAAGTTCAAATATGAACAGGCAGCCTGACCAGCATGGATCACTGGTTGAGCATCGACCTATGAACAAGGAGGTCAGGGTTCGATTCCCGGTCAGGGCACATGCCCGAGTTGCAGGCTCAATCCCCAGTAGGGGGGCGTGCAGGAGGCAGCCGATCAATGATTCTCTCTCATCATTGATGTTTCTATCTCTCAGCCTCTCTCTTCCTCTCTGAAATTCATAAAAATATATTTTAAAATAGTAATAAAAGAAAAACCCACAAATATGATCAGGCAGCCCCAAGCACCCCTCCCCCATCACCATGACCATCGCCCAGGCCCATGGGCAACCACTCCTCGCTGCCCATTTATCTCTATTTGCCACTTGCCGCCCTTTCTTGGGCCCTGTGTCCCGAATGCACACAGGGTAAGAGTCACAGCCCCTTTCATCCCCTCCCTGTAACCCTGAGCCCCTCGGAGGGAGCCTGTTAACAGCTTCACGTCTGTTCTACGGACCCTTTCTGTGCATTTAAAGGGCCTACATAGATATTATTTAGATCTGCCCCGTAGGATCTACTTTACCCAAATAGGAACATGCCGTGCATACCTTTCTCTCGCTGGTCTTTCTTCTTAGAAGTGTATTGTTCCATGTCTGTGTGTACGGACCTATCATCGTAGTTAACCGTTGTTAATTGTTGCAGATTTTACCCTGAAAAGAAAACAAAAAGAAAGGCTAAATCATTCATATGCCATAGCTTGTCTCTGAAGTACATGAATTAAGAAGTAAAGCCCCTGAATATGGTATCTTTCGTATCCTTTTCCCAAGACAATTGAGGCCACACTCTATAGAACAGTGGTTCTCAACCTTGGCTGCACATTAGGATCACCTGGGAATCTTTTTAAAATCCTGATTTCTGGGCCTCATCCTCTGGACATTCTGTTTCTTGGTTATGGGGTGGGGCCACAACATTAGTAACAAAGAGACAGAATATCCGGAGGATGGGGCCCAGAAATCAGGATTTTTTAAAAAAGATTCCCGGGTGATTCTAACGTGCAGCCAAGGTTGAGAACCACTGCTCTAGAAGGTGTGCGTGCATTTCAGCACGCACACGTGTTTTCTGTGAAGCAGAACCATACTGTTTTGGTTGCCCTGCAATTAGCTTTTCCATTGAGCGGCTGTCCTGGTGACGCCTCCCGACTCGCGCATTCTGACGTTACCTGATTCTGTGCGACCTCTGAGTGGCGCTCCGTCTCATGGCTACACCCCAACGTGCCCACCATCGCCTTCGGGTGGACATTTCACTTAGTTCCGGGCTGTTGCTATTGCTGAAATGATCGGCGCTCCATGTGCCTCTGGGTCTGAAGTCTGAGGGATTGAGGCCGTTTGGTGGCGGGTGGGAGGATAAGGCGGATGGTCACAATGTAAGTCCGGATCTCCCACCCCACGCAGGCCCGTGACCCTGCCTCCTCTGGGCAGAAGTCAGCCTGCCAGGGACTCAGCAGGCTTCCAGGGACTACAAGTAGACAGGTGTGCTCCCCTGTCTGCATTCAGAATTGCGTTGCCCACGGCGACTACCGCCCTGTTTGGAGCGAGCTGAGAGGCAATTTCTATGCTGTTCCTCCTGATCCCCTTGCCCCCTGCCCCTCAGCATCCTTCCTGCAGCAGTGCGCTCACTCAGGGTAGGGGGTGGCTACCACAGGACCCTATATAGCCCTGGCAGGTCTCAGAGGCCGATCAGACAAGTGGGGGCGGGGGGGGGGGGGTAGGGGGAGCTTCCAGGCACAGGGAAGCCACTCACCTGCTTCTCTGCCTAATTGTGCCAAACTGATGCAAACCCAGAAAGCTCTAAAATCGAAGCAGGAAAATTGGATCTGCTATTGATCCTTGTCATTTGGGTGACTTCTGTGATGGTATTAACCACACCCAGCCAAGAGCGCCTGCCCTAGAAACAGAATGTGTGTGGTGGAGGGAGAGGAGGAGGGAAGATACATTCGGGGAAGGGATGGGGGCCCGAGTCTTTATCTTCCCTCCTCCTCTCCCTTTCCTTTGCCCCCAGAAGACTTTGCAGGAAAAAGAGTAGTGGGAGGAGGGCAGCGTGGGAACCCCTGGGACCTTGGTTCCCACGGGGAAACAACCTCGGGCCATTTTTGTGCAACCAGCCTACTGTGTGCAGGGCACCGGGTGTTCTTTAAAGTGCATTTGTTCTCTGCACATTAACTCATGTTCCAGAACCAGAATCCTGATGATCAGGACCAGGGACTTGGGGAGTAAATAAGTGGGCAGCACCAAGCTGGCTCTGAGAAATACAGCTTCCCAGCCCCCCCCCCCCCCCGAGACTCTCACCGGGCATGTCTGGGGTGGGGCCTGAGCACCTGTCTTGTGAAAAGTTTCCAAACTCAAGACCCTTAACTCCAACCCAACTGTGTTTTCTGGAGGCTTGGGAGGGCCAGTGGGGCCAGGGCTCCGGCAGGGGTGAGGACGCTGAGCCGGGGGGACCCAGGCTCCTTATTTCTCTGACTGGGGTGCCATCATTCTCACCTACTCTCTATATACTGTAGTCTCCCGGATGGAAGATATCTTCAATGGATTGTAAGACACACCAGGCTTTTCTGTACCTTGAAGAAAAGCAGTGCTGGTTAAGCTAAGACAAACTATCGATTATAAAATGCATCTCAATTCCAGAGATGTTAAAGCTGAAACGTGTGTTCTAGAATCCACCAAAGAGGAGTATTTTGGTAATGCCCTCCAGTGGCACCCCACAGCTTCGGGGTATCTTCTTACCCCCTCCACCTGACTCCCCAGGCCCCAGGTACCTCAGCCCCAGCCCAGCTCTCTAAACTGTTCTCCCCTTCTCTCCGCCCTCGCCCTTCGGCTGCCTTCTTTCAGACATGTTTACCCCCACCCCAGGGCCTTTGCACAGGCTGTGCATGCTTCCCTTTCCTTCTCAACCTGCACATCCTGGAGAATACAATGCAATGACCACTTCCTCGGGAAGGCCTCCCGGACCACCTCTGCTGGTTACACCCCCCGAAGCACCACCGTTCGGCTGTCTCATGGCGCGTCCACCGTGCTGGGCTCAGCTTCAGTCTCACCTCGAGTGTGAAAAAGTGATGGATGTTGGACTTACTGACCAAGTGTGAGCCGTGCACGTAGGGACGGCCTTATGGGACTTGCTATTGAATCCCTTGTGCCTCGCACTGCCCGGCACACGGTACTCTACAAGTCCCGTCATTCTTTCAGACATGTATACCCCCACCCCAGGGCCTTTGCACAGGCTGTGCATGCTTCCCTTTCCTTCTCAACCTGCACCTGTCCCCTCCAACGTGGATTCAGTGCCTCTTAGGGCCCAAGTCAGAGAGAGCAGCCGGCAGAGAGCTGACGCTGAGTAGCGCAATCATTGCATTCCTGTCCCACGCTGGCCTCGCTGGCTTGGTCATTGGGAGGGGGGGTGGCAGCGGATGCAATGCCTGCACGACAGCGGCTCCTCTGCCCCAGCTTCCTCACTGCGTCTCAGCCCCACCTGTTTGCCCAGCTGCTCCGTGGAACTCGGTTCTGCTTTCCTGCCCCTCCCCACCCACCTCCACCTGCCATTCACTCAGGAAACCAAACCAGAGACAAAGGAAAGAGGTGCAGAGCCCCTGCCAGTCTGTCCGCCACGCCGGCAGGTGAGGAGGTGCCCAGGACCTAACCAAGAAAAGACGATTCTGGAAAAATACACGGGCAAGGGTCTGGGATTTGGAGTCAGGCTGTCTGGACTTGCATCGCTGTCCAACAAGGGGCAAGTTCATTCAACTTCTCTGAGCCTCTGGTTCTTCATCTGAAAAATGGGGATAGCAAGAGCAGCCCTGCAAGGTGGTCTCGGAGGTGACATCGTCGGTGGGCTAGGCCACGCGTCTCCTCAATCTGCACCAGTGACGGGGAAGTGCTGCGCCCACGGTCCCGCGCTGCAGGAGTGCTGTTGTTTCCTCCTGTCCAAGGGGGTCAAGGTCTCCCCCCCAGGGCCTGCTGAGCGCTCATCGACCCGGCTGCCCTCATCCATCCGGCTAGGGCACCCTGGGGATGCTCTTCTGTGTGGACAGGGCCCCCCTCTGCCCCTGGGTGGCTGCCCTTTGCCAAGTTCACGGTCTGGAGCAGTCGGCCAGCTGGCCTCCTGCTAATGAGCTCCTCACCCTGCTCAGACCAGCTCCTCCCACCCGCCATTGATCCCTGACCTCCCCAGGGAAGCTCCCTCCTCCACCCCTGCCTCTCCGAGGTGAAGCGGCTGCTGTCACTGCCTGCTCTGTGCTCTCCTTGTCTCTGACTGGGCCTTGTCTGCAGCCCTGGACCCCAGCCCTCCCCCCTCTGCTGTGTGTGTTTCAGAGCCAGGGCTGTGGACAGATGGTCTGGGTTCAAATCTCACTTTGGCCCCTCCCTAGCCATAATGGACCAAATGCTGGTGCCCATCCTCCCCAAATTCATATGTTGAAGCCCGAATTCCCAGTGTGGCTGTATTTAGAGATGGGGCCTCTAAGGAAGTAATTAAGGTTAAATGAGGCCATAAGGCTGGGGCCCTGATTCAACGGGATTCGTGCCCTTATGAGAAGAGACACCAGGGAGCTACTTCTCTCTCTGTCCACGCATGTGCAAGGACAAGGTCACGTGAGCACACATGTGATGGTGGCTGCCCACCAGACAAGAGAAGAAGCCTTAGAACAGCGGTTCTCAACCTGTGGGTCGAGACCCCTTTGGCGGTCGAACAACCCTTTCACAGGGGTCGCCTAAGACCATCCTGCATATCAGATATTTACATGATGATTCATAACAGTAGCAACATTGCAGTTATGAAGTAGCAACGAAAATAATTTTATGGTTGGGGTCACAACATGAGGAACTGTATTTAAAGGGCCAGAAGGTTGAGAACCACTGCCTTAGAATAAAATCCGACTCACCAGCACATGGGTCTTGGACTAAGGCCTCCAGAACAGGGAGAAGTAACTCTCTGTTGTCTCAGCTACACGCCTATGGTGTTTTGCTACAGCAGCCGAGCAGACTCAGACACTAGCTTTGTGAACTTGGGCAGGTCTCTTAGCCTCCCCGTGCCTCAGTTTCCTTATATGTAAAGTGGAAAGTGAATGCTGGCTCCATCGGGCAGCTGTGGGACTCCATGTGTTGAGGCTGTAAGAACATGTGACAGAACTCAGCCTGCATGGGGTCTACACCAGCAGTGATTGTCACTCTGCTGTCCCCTAAATACACCCTGCACCTGGAATGCCCCTTCCCCCGGGACCCGGATCCTTTCCGCTCTGCTAGTCCATCACTGGGACCCCTCGCTGGCCCCCCGCCCATCCCTGTCTCCCAGAACAGCTCAAGGCCCTGCCGTGCACAGGGAGCCTGGGCACTTTCTCTCCCCGGATGGGTGTATCCTGTCTCCCCCAGCACACACAGGCCCAGGCTGTGCCCCTGTGCCTCAGTTTACTCCTTTCCCAGGAAACCAAGTGCAAGGCCAGGTGCCCAGGGGGTACTGAAGAGCAACAACGCCTCCGATTCCACCACAAGAAACGTACCCCAGGCTGTTCATTCCACACGCACATACCCCCTCCACTAAGTCTGCCTACTATGTGAGAACCTCCTGGCTCTGTCACCTCTAATCCCAGTGACGCCAAGTGCTGATGGACACACCGTATCGAACCCTGGATGTGCACAGCCTTGTGTAATCCTGCCAACTTCCTGCTGAGGGTAGGACAGCAGCGATCCCCTTGGCGAAGGGAGAAGGAACCCTGGGCTCAGCGAGGTGAGGTGACTGTGGAAAATGACGAGCTGGCATAGGAGTCCCATGAGGCTGACGCCAGAGCCCACCCTCCACCTCCACACTCCACCCCACCGGCAGGGTGACCTCTCTCCCAGGCCAGAGCTCAGCCTAGAATCTTCTGAGAGTCTCGGCCCCTCGCATAGCTTCTGCAGAAGCGCTGTCTCCAGCTGCCTTTCAATGTCCCCTCCGCAGCCTTCACCCGCAAGAGGCATGAGAAGCTGCCTTGGGACATTCACTAGTGCGCACACAGAGGGATGCTGAGGACACCAGCCACCCGTCCCCGACACCCCTGCCCACAGAGAGCTGGGTTTCCCCTGAGGAACTGGGGGGCTTCCTCCTTGCTGACACCAACCGTGATGTAACTGACCATATCTTCCTTTTTCGCCTTGGCTGCTGGGAAGCTCAAAGTCAAATTTAGAACCCAGCTTGAGCAACTGTCTTGCCCTTATGGGGTTATTCTCCTCTGTGAGCTTGCCTCTATTTCTATGTTACTATTACCTGACTCTCCATTTTGACCCTTCCTTCCTTCTTTCCTTTCCCTTCCTTCTTTCCGTTTCCTCCTTCCTTCCTTCCTTCCTTCTTTCCTTTCCTTTCCTTTCCTTTCCTTTCCCTTCCTTCCTTCCTTCCTTCCTTCCTTCCTTCCTTCCTTCCTTCCTTTCCTTCCTTCCTCATCATGGGCTAGGTTCCTGCCATGGGAGCCTGCTCTAGACCAGGGAGATAGACACCTAAAACATATATCTATATATATACAAGCCTAAGCCAGCAGTTCTCGCGACCCCTTTGGGGGTCAAACGACCCTTTCACAGGGGTCGCCTAAGACCATCGGAAAACACATATATAATTACATATTGTTTTTGTGATTAATCACTATGCTTTAATTATGTTCAATTTGTAACAATGAAATTGGGGGTCACCACAACATGAGGAACTGTATTAAAGGGTCGCGGCATTAGGAAGGTTGAGAACCACTGGCCTAAGCGATTGACCGTTTGACCAATAGCTATGATGCGCACTGACCACCAGGGGCAGATGCTCAACACACAGGCAGGAAAACAAGGAACAGACTGATCAATCTCAGAGGGAAGCAGAGAATGGGGAGGGTGGGAAGGGATTAACCAAAGATCTGATATGCATACTAGAGGCCCGGTGCACAGCCTGTGGGGATTGGGCCAAGTCCATGCACTGGGCCTCCGACATCCCCCGAGGGGTCCCAGATTGCAAGAGGGTTCGAGCCAGGCCAAGGGACCCCACTGGTGCACGGATTCATGCACCGGGCCTCTAGTATCATTATAATAGGAGAAGCAGGATCCTGTGGCAGGAGTGCACAAGCCATGGTCTCACCCCATCAGGGCTAGGGGAAGCCTGTCTGAGGGCACGGCCCTGGAGCTGAGGTCTGAGGGGTGAGTGGAAATCCCTGGTCAGGCACAGGGATCAGAGGGTGGCAGCGAGGGAAGAGCTGAAGCCCTGCAGTGAGAGGGGGCTTGCCCTGGAGGAACTAAGGGGCGAGGGCCTGGGGCTCAGAGATCAGGGCACAGTGGCTGCAGGGGGAGGCCGAAGAAGTGTGCAGGGCCTGCCTCGCAGGGCTCCCTGACCAGCTGGCAGTTTATCCAAAGAGAAGAGGCGAAAATGCTGTCGCTATGTATAATCAGGTGCATGCTTTTGTGATAAATATAAACCCCCTGATGAAATGAGGAATTTAGACGGCAGAATCACGCTGATAGGAATGAGTCTCCACGGCTGTTTTCTTCCTGGGGGAAGCAGTAAGCTGCCTCCTTTAGGGGAAATGATGGTCTCCCAGGTGTGGTGGGTCTAGGAGAAAACCAGATGTTGAGAGGGGGGTGGGAGGTGGGGCCGGGGAGGCATCTATGAAAAGGGAAAATTCTAGTGCTGGTCCCACTTATGGTCTTGAGCAAGTCCCATCACCCCTCTGGGCCTCAGTTTCCCTCTGTAGATGACCAAGGCGGCTCTATGAGGGCCCCACCCAGTCAAAACTTTATGCCTCGATAGTGAAACTTGGAGCTGGTCAGAGAGAGCCCCCTCACAACAGGCCTCTTCGCCAAGTCCAAGATCAGGGTCCCCAGAGAGCTTCCACCCCCAGCCTTCCCCCAGCCCCTGACCCGCCCTCCCCAGAAGTGGGGAATGGCGACAGAGAGTCGTGACGAAGCCATTAGGGCCTGGGCTCCATCACAGATTTAATGATGTTGTGTTGCTTTAAAAGCCAGGCTGCAACCCTGCTCTCACGCTCCCTGGAGAGAGTCCTGCCCGGATCCCAGAAGGACCCTGGATGGGCAGCAGGGCCCAAGCCCCCACCACCACTGGGGGCAGGAAGCCTGTCAGCCTGCCCCAGCCCCCAGGCCTGATCCCTCAGGATGTGGGCTTACGGTGAGCATACCTTCTGGGTCAAATACCTCCGGAGTCCGCCTCACTTCCCGCGGGGAAGGCCGCCCTGGCGCTGGACCTCGGTGTATTGGATCCAGGGTGTGAAGGAGTGGGAGAAAGTGATGGAGGAAGAAGTCCTGGTTCTGGAGCTGGCTCTGCCTATAACTGGCATGTGATTTGGGGGAGGTCACTTCCCATTTCTGAGCCTCAGTTTTCCAGTCTGTAAAATGGCCTTCTGATAAGCGGGTTAGACAGGAGGGGGTTTATTGGGAAGGATCACAGGGAGAGGGAGCAGGGTAGGCAGGACTCAGGCCCCACACCTCTGCCCTGCTCAGGTATTGGGTAGGAGGGGCCTGGGTGCGAACAGAGGTGCTGGATCCTGAGAGGTGGCAGCTGAGCAGCACATCTCCTGGGTCATGGCAGGGGGGTCCCGTCCCCGCCTCGCTGTCCCGTGGGAAGTGCTGATTCTGTCACAGGAGCCACTGTAGACCCGCCCAGGGAAGAGTCCCCGGTGAGAGTTGGGGGCAAGGCTGGGGACGGGAGGGTGGCCCCACCATCAGCCCAGGAGAACTCTGGGGCCCGGCCGAGCTCGGGGTCAGACTGGGAAGGTCAGGGACGGAGCTGGACGAGGCTTCGCTCTGCGGACACAAGCCAGCCACCGAAAGGCTAGCGCAGCGGAGTGGGGCCGGGTCTGGGGAGGTTAACCTGGCTGTGGTTGACCTGGCCGATTCGAGCTGGGAGAGCCTGGAGCCCAGGGCTGTAGGGTGCAGGTGAGCAGGCCTGGGCCAGTGCTCCCCACCCCCAGGCCCCTCTGACCAGAGGGTTTTTCCGCCCTCGGCTGGCCTGTCTGGCCCTCCCTGGGAGACGACTCTTACTTCTCCATTCCCCAGCGCACTGCCCAGTATGTGGCAGGAGAGCAGCCCCTGGCTGGCCTGTGGGACTCACCATAGTGGCCACACTCCCCCTGCCAAACCCCAGCCCAGGTTCCCCTTCTCGAAGTCACGGCAGAAAGAAGGCCTGACTTCCTGTGTCCCTTTCCCTGAGCCTCTGCTCCCCAAGCGCACCTGTCGCCCCCACCCAGGCCTCCCTGAGCCCCAGCCTCCGGGCAGCTCCTTGCACCCTCTCCTCATCATGCCATCCAGGTAGCGAGCCCATGTGCCAGGGACCATGTTGAATGCTTTCTGGATTAGCTCATTGAGTTTCTATGGCAACCCTGTGAATGATATACTTCTATTTCTATTTTTCAAGTGTTTCTATTGAATTTTAGAGAGAGGAAGGGAGAGGGCAAGAGAGATGGAAATATCAATGATGAAAGAGAATCATCAATCAGCTGCTTCCTGCACCCCTACCCCCCTACTGGGGATTGTGCCCGAAACCCAGGTATGTGCCCTGACTGGGAATCGAACCTCGACCTCCTGGTTCATGGGTCAATGTTCAACCGCGGAGCCACCCCAGCCAGGCTCTATTTTACAGATGAAGAAATCGAGGTCCTAGAGCAGCGGTTCTCAACCTGTGGGTCGCGACCCCTTTGGCGGTCGAACGACCTTTTCACAGGGGTCGCCTAAGACCATCCTGCATATCAGATATGTACATTACGATTCATAAACAGTAGCAACATTACAGTGATGAAGTAGCCACGAAAATAATTTTATGGCTGGGTCACAACATGAGGAGCTGTATTTAAAGGGCCAGAAGGTTGAGAACCACTGTCCTAGAGGTTCGCCCCCATGTCCACAGCGGGTCAGTGGAGGAATAGAATTCAAATCCCTATTCGATCCAGAAGGTTACTAGTGAAGAAAAAGCCTAGTTATCATCCCTCAAATCTTAGCCTTTCTTGACAATTCTCAAGTGCATTTCATCCTTAGCCCCAGCTTGGGAAGGATATTATGCCCATTTTGCAGGTGAAAAAGTGAGGTCAGAGAAAAGCAATAGCCCAAAACTCACACAGGGTTGGGCAGGAAGAGGGGAGCAGAGGGGCTCCCAGGTGGAGTCCTGGCTCCTGAGATGGGGCGTCACAACCCTAGCCCCTCAACCCCGCCCTGGCTGCAGCCTGGAGGGTGGGTGGAGCAAGACCAATAGCCAGTCTGTTGAGGCAGAAACCTCCCCCCAGGGGTCTGGGGGCCAAGCAGGGAGGCGCCCTCAGGACACCTCTGGAAGGTTCTTTCATAGTTTTTCCTTTAAAAAGCATGTTTCCTGTGTAATTACAAAAATAACACATGCTGGTTGTAACAGTTTCCTACTCCTGGCTATGCTGGTTCTCCTCCCCGCCCCCCAGCCTTCCTCTGAGAAGCAACCTAATCACAGGCAGCAGTTTGGTCTGGAATCTTCCAGCCCTTTCAATACTTAGTGAGACGTGTGTTGTTTTGTTTTTTTCTCTCATATAAAAATGGACCCAGACACACAGTGGAAAATCACGTCGTGCAGTTAATATGCTCCCAGTATGAAGCATTTGGTAGCAACACACGGCCTGACCTCTTTGCTTCGCTGTCGGGGGCGATCGCTGGATTGTCCTGGAGTGTGGCCGCTCCGGTAGACAGGCAGCGACGTGCCTCCCTTCCGGTGGTGTTGCTCTTACAAGCAAAGCTCCGTGAATTCTCCGATGTGGCGGCAGCTAAGGCCACCGTCACAGGAGCCGGCTCTGCCACTCAGCGGCTGAGGGGCCCTGGGCAGGTCAGTCTCCCTGGGGCTCAGTTTCCCCCTCTGGAAAATGGGGATAATAACAGAGGGCCCTTGTCAGCATTCTGTGAGTTAATATGTATAAAGCAATTAAAACTGCCTGGCCGGTAGGGAGTGCCAGCAGCTGTTCTTGTTAATTCTAGAAGGCGGAGGGCTGGCTCTCAGGGTTTGTGCATTTTTCAGTTTTTACAAATCTGGCTAAAGAGACCACTAGTACCCCCTCAGGACCCTATTCCCCCCATTTAGGACAGCCCCCTCCTTCGGAAGGTTAATCACTAGAATTGCACGCACTCGCACATGCAGGTGCTCACACACACACACTCACACACCTGGGCCTCATGCTGCAGTTGAAGTAAAGAGCTTTCCCAGCCATCGCCTGGGCAGAGTGCAGACCCCAGCCTTGTATTTCACCGAGTCCCGACCCACGCAGGCCCACAGACCCCACCTCTCCTCTTCCAGGGTCATCTCCACGCTATCAAGCCCTCTCTCCTCGCCTTGGTGTAAAGGAAAGACCCCAGCCAGTGGTCAGGGGAGGGTGACCGTGGTGGCCAGCCCTGCCCCTCTCGCTGAGACTTGGGCAGGGCCTGTAGCCCCTGCAGCCTTGGTTTCAGGGCCAGGACCAGTGAGCCCGGCCAGGGCCACAGGGACACTCACTCTCAGGTTCCTGCAGGCGCCAGGTTGGTGCTAATCAATGGCTGCCTCCCAAAGCTGCGTCAGGGACACCCTGCCAGCCTCCCAAAGCTGGGCCTGGTGCTGCTTGGTTTTCTTATCTGCAAAATGGGAATCCTGACTGCAGCCTAGAACCTCCCAGGCCAGCCCCAGGGGCCCGGTGAGGGGAAGCTGAGTGGATGAAGGGGCTCTGCAAGCGTCAGGCGCTGGAGGTAGGATGGCCCGGCGAGGCGGGAGTGAAGCAGGAGACGGCCATCCTGGCTGCCCCGGATCCCGACAGCTGTCCCGGGAGGCAGGCGTGCGGCTCAGAGCGAGGGCGCCTCGGGATGTGTGCGTAGGATATGATGCTGATTGAGGGCAAGGAGTTCACCTGGAACCTCACTCCATCCTTTGGAGCGTGCCCTCCGCCCTTTACCTCTAGGAACATAAAGATCCTGCAGCAACCACAGTCCCCCGGTGAGGTAGTATGAGGCCAAAGACAGAGAAGTCAGCCATGTTAGTGCCCTAGCCCAGCCTTCATTCTAGCAGAGAGCAGGGTGGACAGAGAGTGGGGTGGGCAGAGAGCGGGGTGGACAGAGAGCAGGGTGGGCAGAGAGCAGGGTGGGCAGAGAGCGGGGTGGACAGAGAGCAGGGTGGGCAGAGAGCGGGGAGGCCTTCTCCTGCTCGCCCTCCTCTGGCCCAAGTGCATTTTACTGACTCTTCCAAACAACACTAGGAAGTCAGTCCTGTCATTAGTTCCATTTTAAAGATGAGGAAACCGGTTCTAAGTGGGCAAGTGTCTTGCCCAAGGCCCTGGCTCAAGGACCTACCAGAATCTGGGCAGGCTGAAGACTTCTATTTGGTCTCCTGGGAGATAGCATGGGGTAGCCCAGGCTCCCCACCAGCACCCCAGCACCCGCCTGCGCTGGGTGGCCATGGTGGAGCCAGGCTGCAAGCCCCTCTCCACCACCCACACCTGCCCCTCCCGCAGCCCCTCCCCCCAGTGGTGACAGCTGCGCCCAGCCCCATTAGCACCATTTTCACTAACAGCTCTCAGGTCTGGCGGTGGGGGTGGTGCTGATGGGCTCCACGGGGACATAACCCTCTTTGCTGCCAACGAGGGGGAGCCCTTCCCCCCTGAGCCCTCAGTCAACCCCCCGGCCCTCCCGGGGCAGCCGGGCTCCCCGCTCAATGCTGCCCTCATGGGCCTGGCCTTGGCACCTGGGGCCAGCCCCCAGATCATCAGGAATAGTCAGAGCACCTCCTTTGAGGGAGGTTACCCAGGTGCCCAGCTCCCAGGCATCTGACGCGTGGGGTAACTTGTTTCACCGTCACGTCACGGCAAGGCTGAGAGATGGTAACGGTCCCCACTGACAGCCGAGTAAATGGGGGCTCTGAGACGGGCTTCCTATGAGCAGCGTAGCCAGGAGATGACACCAGGAAACAGGTGAGGAAGCGGGGGATGAGACCGGGAGGGGAGGAGAGCCAGGGCGGGGTGAGCCAGCAAGCACATCACCGCTGTGGACAAACGGAGCCTGGCTCCTTGGGAGACCTGGGAGAAGGTGTAGAATATGCCTCGAATGATCCAGCCAAAGGGCGAAGGAGCTGGGCTGTCTGTCCACTGAGGCCCGCCGAGGCCCCGGGTTTCAGGCTCCAGCACAGCTTGCAGCCCGTCCTGAGAGCACCTGTCTCACCCGCAGTCAGGAAAAGCCCTGGCAGAGGCGTGGCATTGGTAATAAGCAGCCCCGCGTGGAGAAGTGAGTGCCAAGGGGACCCCGCCAGGGATCTGCGGTGTTTTCGTTACCAAGGCTCACGGGTCACACGGCTTGTTGTTGGCAGGATTTGAACCCAGGTCTGTCTGATGCCAGAGTTTCCTCCCCAGGGGAGGAACGGAACCAGGACCAGGGGCTGGATCTGTCTGTCGTGGGCTCTGCTCCACCCTCTGTCACGCCACAGAAGCCCTGACCCTCTTCCAGGAAGATGCTGGCAGAGGCACCCGTAGGCTCCTGTGTTCTCCAGAATCCTCCCTCGCCCCCGTCCTGACTGCTGAGATGTTGGGGAGCTTTGGTTCATTCTGCCAAAGGGACGTCAGGACCCCCCAGGGACAACGCAGACCAAAAGCAAAGCCAGACGAAGAGGGTGCAGGAGTGAATGAATGAATGAATGAATGAGTGAGTGAATGAATGAATGAATGAGTGAGTGAATGAATGAATGAATGAATGAGTGAGTGAATGAATGCAGTAAGTCAACAGTGTCTCTTAGCAGCACCCAGCCTCTCCCCTCCTCCCACAGTTCTATCCACCAAGCCCCAGAGCAAGAACCCCAGCCACCACCTGCGGCCCACAGAGAGCAAAAGCGTCATTTTGCTTTGCATGTCACCGTGCTTTTACCTTTTTTGAGCTCTGCCCACATTTCAAGTTGCAAAGCTTCACCATAAAACCCCACATTTTCAGCTTCTCTTAAAAAAGCAGAAGCTCTGGCACAACGCGGGCCACCTTCCTGCACAGAGGCTGCCCCGCTGCACAGGTGTGAGCTCGCGCTTTCCACAGTCTTGGCGTTCCCCCTCACTGCCACGACACGGCAGCAGGGTTAGTCGGCTTGGACCTGCAAGCACCTAGGGGGGTCCCCCAGCCAGGCTCCTGCAGGTCACCTCCTGCAAAGCCAGCGGAAGGCAGGCAGGGCCTAGGCCAGCACAGGCGGGGGGTGGGGTGGGGGATACGGGGGGCTCTGTCCGGGGAATGGATGCTGATTCTGAGGAAATTCATCTCGTGTCATTCTGCAGGGCTCCCCTGTGCCCGGCCCTGTGCTGAGTCCAGCCGGTCGGTTACCATGGTCTCTGCCATCACTGCTGCCACGGTGGTCGGTGCCTCCGGAGCAACCTGGTGAGCGCCTACCTGGGAGCCCCCCCGCCCCACCTTCGTCATGGAATTGCCTCCTTCCAGCCACAGCTGTTGTGGAAATCAGATCACAGCCATTGTCTAAGGAGAGCTTTGGATGTGCCCAGAACAGTTAGAGTGACAGGGCTCACTCATCACACTCACATGCACCCAACAACCCCCCCCCCCGCCCCCCCGCAAGGGCACCCACACCCCTCTCCACGCTCACTCACACCCGCCCAGCCCCTCACACCCACAGCTGCACACCCGGCCCTCTGGGCCTGTGGAGGCCCAGCCCTGCCCCTCCTCCTCCTGCTCCTCCCTGTCCCTGCGGCCAGCCGCGCTCCCAGCATGCTCTGCGGCCAGCCCCATGGCGCTCGCTTGGGCTCCCTGAAGCCACAGCCTGCCCGGACTCCCACAGCCAAATCGAGTCAAAGACCAATTAATATTCTGATACCTGTGGCCAGCTGAAGTGATGTAGAGCTGATGATTTCTTTTTCCATTTTACTCCAACTGTGGTTTCATTTTTTCCCAGCCCTCCTTTGGTCAGTGGTTTTAGGGGCACTAAAGTTCACTTTTGTGGGTAACCTGCACTGTTAGCTGTTGATTTAATTAACTCAGCCTTTCTCTTCCTTGACCAGAACAAGGCCGGCCGGGCTGCTTTGCAGACACCCGTGTGGACGGCCAGCTGCTGGAGGCGTCTGGCGGGAGGCGTGTGCGGTCCCTGGCAGACACTTGCCAGGGCTGGCTGTCATCAACTGCTCCGCGTTCTCTGAGGCGCTTCCGAGCCACCATCGCTTGAGGCGCAAAGGGGTTTTGCTCCCATTAGACAGGTGGGGAAACTGAGGCTCAGAGAGGAGAACCAAGTGCCTGAGGCAGCGGTTCTCAACCTGTGGGTCGCGACCACCTTTGGGGGTCGAACGACCCTTTCACAGGGGTCACCTAAGACCATCCTGCATATCAGATATTTACATGACGATTCATCACAGTAGCAACATGACAGTTATGAAGTAGCCACGAAAATAATTCTATGGTTGGGGGTCACCGCAACATGAGGAGCTGTATGTAGTAAAGGGTCGAGGCATGAGGAAGGCTGAGAACCACTGGCCCAGCAACAAGCAGAGGAGGGCTTTCAAGCCAAGCGTCTCTCTTTCCATGACTTCTATTTGGAGAGGCAGTTTATTCCCCCAAAAGGTGTCCCACTGGAGGAGAGGCGGGTCTCGGGCTGGAAGACACCAGGGGTGCTCAGGAAGGACAGGAGGGAGGGGTTTGGAGGAAGATGCGAGTGGAAATCGCCCCCCTGAGCTGCTCCCTCGTAATGGAGCAGCCCCGTCTCCTCCTCCGAGAACTTTCCAGACTCTGAGCATGAACCAGCGGCCCGGTGAGGGGAGCGAGCATTCAGCCCTCAACGCTCAGCCACCAAAGGCCTCTGCCCCGTGGACGCCTCTGGCTATAGAGCACCCGGGGGCGGAGGGTCAGGATGCAGCAGGAGAGGGCAGAGCAGACATCTGGAAAGGCTTCGAGAGCTTACAACCAGGCCAGGAAGGTGAGGGGAACGATGGGGAAACTCGTCGTGTGACTTGGGGCGAGTCCTCCCTGTCTCCGGCCCTCGGAGCGCACTGGGGAATAGTTCTCAGCGAGCAGGGACCGCCGTCCCAGTCCGTGCAGCTCGTGTTTTAGGGAACTCCGGCTTCTGGATTGGAGAAGAGGGGAAGGGAGGGCTCTGGGCTTGGAGACAGACCCTCCTCTGCTCTCCTCGCCTCGCCCCGTCCTACTCCACCTCCTCCAGGAAGCTCCCCACCCTCACCCACACCCATCCCCCAGCTCTGTGTCCAGAGCTCTGTGAACTTTTTTTTTCTTTTTTCTTTTTTTGCCACCAGGGTGAATTGTCAATTGATTTGTTATTTATCCCACTGACAACAAAGAGAGTGAAAAGGTAATAATTCTGGGCCCTGGGGTAATTCAATTCCTGTAGCACCGTCAGCTACATTAACTTACTTCCTGGATCTCAATTCAATTAGAGCAGCATTCCCCGGCATTAATAAATCAATACTCATGCCATTTGGATATATTTTGAATGTCTTTCATTATACATTGCAGGTCGGGGATGGCTGTTGAATTGGAAGTTAATGGGACGGGACAGGGCAGGTGGGGCTGCCTGGGGAGAAGTCAGCCGCCGGCTCTAATTGCCTCGGCTGCAGAGGAGGGCGTTAGTAAAACAGAGGCCTGGTTAACCGAGCGAGCCTGTCGGAGCTCCAGCGCGTGGCAGGCCCATGCAGGTGGACGGAGCACAGTGGTCGGAGAGACTGTGTTCAGCCACTCATGTCCTCATTCATTCATTCATTCATTCATTCATTCACCCCCCACCTCCCCCTCAGTCTCCTCCATCCCTCCTCATCCCTCTTCCAAGCTTTCCTTTCAGCTTCCTCCTCTCCCTCCTCCCCCCTTCCTCCTCATTCCTCCCATCCCTCCTTTTATCCCTGCTCCTCCTCCTCCTCCTCCCACCCGTTCTCTCGTCCGTCCTCCAAGTCGTCATCCCATCCCTTCCCTGTCTTCTCCTCCTTCCTCCCATCCTTTCTCCTCCTTTCTGCCAGCTTGCTTTCCGCCCTTTCCTCTCCTATCCACCCAGGACAGTTTACTGAGGCCCCATGCTGACCCTGGGCTTAGTTAGGTGTACGTCATACATGGTCTCCAACCTCAGGGACGCCGGTTCTAAACAGACCATTACAACGCGATGTTCAAGAGCCACAATGTGAGCAGTTAGAACACTTCTGCCAGGAAAGCCAGCACCGTGGCAGCCTAGGGACTGGGGGAGGGTGACAGAAGCCTGGGGTAGGTTTTGAGGGTGGGACTGTCTTGGCCAGGTGGCCTGAGGGAGGTCAGAAACTAGAGAGAGTGTCCAGGGAAACTGAGGACAGACAGCCGGGCTCACAACCCTGTGTATGAATCCCAATCCCCTCCAGGTAAATACAATATGGCAGTGGTTCTCAACCTTCCTAATGCCGCGACCCTTTCATACAATTCCTCACATATTAGGCGACCCCCAACCATAAAATTATTTTCGTTGCTACTTCATAACTGTAATTTTGCTACCGTTATGCATCGTCATGTAAGTATCTGATATGCAGGATGTATTTTCATTGTTACAAATTGAACATAATTAAAGCATAGTGATTAATCACAAAAACAATATGTAATTATATGTGTTTTCCGATGGTCTTAGGCGACCCCTGTGAAAGGGTCATTCGACCCCTGAAGGGGGCACGGCCCACAGGTTGAGAACTGCTGCCATATGGGTTCCCAGGTTCCTCCTCTGGGGAGTCTCCACCAGGAGGTCCGGGAAGGGGTCAGAAATCAGGGTCAGCAGCCACAGTAGAGAAGGTGTCCGCACAGTGGCGCTAGCCCGCGTCGCAGGCTGCTTATAACTGGCCGTGTGGCGGAGCAAGTCTCTGCCTCACTGAGCCTTCCTAAGTTCGCCATTGAAGTTCTCACCTGGTAATGTCCCTTGGGAGGGGCAGGAGAGGTATTGCTTCTTCCCTTTGACAAATGAGGAAACTGAGGATCAAACAGACGAGAGCTGAGCCAAGTGGAGTCTCTGCCCACCATGCATGGGGGCACAGGGCCTTTGCACCTGCTGTCCCTCTGCTTGGATCCCTCTTCTCCAAGGGGCCCATGTGACTGGCTCCTCCCTTCTGTATTTGTTATCTGTTGCTACATAACAAATCACCCCAAAATGTAGTTGCTTAAAACAACCAACATTTATTATCACCCAGATTCTGTGGGTCAAAAATCCAGGAGTGGCTGGGGCTGGCTCATGCTCTCTGAGGCGGTCAGAAAGTCGGCAGGGGCTGCATTCATCAGAAGGCTTGACTGGGGCTGGAGGGCCCACTTCCAAGACGGCTCCCCTCAGCAGCTGTTGCAAAAAGAGTTAGTTCCTCAGTAGGTGGGCCCCCACAGAGCTGCTTGAGTGTCCTCATAACATGGCTGCTGCTTTCCCTCGAGCAGGCGATCTGAGCGCGACGAGAGGTTATGCTGGAAACGGTAAGGTATTTTATAACCTACCCAGAAGTCCCATGCCATCATTTCTAGCGCATTCCACCTGTTGGAAGTGAGTCACCAAGCCCAGTCCACACTGCAAGGGAGGAAAATTAAACTCTATCTTTTGAAGGGAAGACTAGCCAAGCATCTGTGGACATACGTCCACACCACCTGTCTGCAAGGACTCCCGGCCTCTCACCACTCGCTCGTCCTCTGGTTCTGCTCTGTTTTTCTCCATGGCATTTGCCATCACCTGACATCCTATGGATTTTAATTATTAATCTTGTTTACTGTCTTGCCTCTCCCCACTAGGGTAGGCTTTGTGAAATCGGACACTTTGTCAGTTTTGATCCCCAGCTCATAGCAGGTACTTGAGAAATGACTGTCAAATGCAAGGATGAAGACGGAGCTGGAGGAAGAGCGAGCACTGCGGACCCACCTGGTCTCCCTGCCTCTGGAATCTGGCCCTGGATGGACCTGTGGGACCTGGGACCTCACCCTGCGCCCAGATTGGGGGCAGCCTGGTCTGTGCGGTCAGTTCTGGGCCCAGATTGGCCATTAGCCTTCAGCGTGATAGTGGACACGTCCTTTGCCCCAGTTCAGCCTCAGTTTCTCCATCTGACGTGAGTATGCTGGATGCCTTCTTCCACTTAACAAGCAAGCCCCGAGCACCCACTGTGTTGGAACACAGTGTTCTGGGCCGCAGAGAGAGAATCAGCTCCTGCCCTCACGGGGCTGAGCCTCTAGAATAAAACCACTGAGGGTCCTTCCCTCGGCCCTCAGGCAGATGGTGCTATGGGCTGAATTGTGTCTCCACAGGTTCATCCGCAGAAGCCCTTGTACCTAAATGTGATGGGGTTTGGAAGGTAATTAGGGTTAGATTGGGCCATGGGTTTGGGGCCCTCATGATGAGATTAGTGGCTTTATAAGAAGAGGAAGAAGCCAAAACCGGTTTGGCTCAGTGGATGGAGCGTCGGCCTGCGGACTGAGAGGTCCCAGGTTCGATTCCGGTCAAGGGCATGTACCTGGGTTGTGGGCACATCCCCGGTGGGAGATGTGCAGGAGGCAGCTGATCGATGTTTCTCTCTCATCGATGTTTCTGACTCTCTCTCTCTCTCCCTTCCTCTCTGTAAAAAATCAATAAAATATATTTAAAAAAAAAAAGAAGAGGAAGAAAGAGAACCCTTGACCACCCCCCTTTCTGTCTCACTGTCTCTCTGCCGTGTGAGGACAGAGCAAGAAGGTGGACGTCTGTAAGCCAGGAAGCGCACCCTCACTAGGAATCTAATTGGCCGGCCCCTTGATCCTGGACTCCCAGCCTCCAGAACCGTCAGGAATAAATGTTGCTCAAGTCCGCCGGTGGATGGTATTTTGTCACAGCAGCCTGAGCTCACTAATACAGATGCTGATGGCCTACCGCCTGAGTTCAGAGATCCATGGGCTCCACATTAGGATGGGATATTTCAAAATCAAGATTCTCCCGGGAAGGGCTGGAGGGCCGCTGGAGGGCAGGGTGTCTTTAAAGCTAGTAGGAGGGGGAATGGAGAACAAGTTCTTGCTCACCCCTGGGCCTTTGCACATGCTACTTCTCCTGCCTGAAACTCTTTCTCCCCTTTCCTCACGCATACCACTGGCCCGCTCCCCCTCGCCCTTTGGATCTTGGCTTCTATGCCACCTCCTCCGGAAGCCCTCTGCAGGTTCCCACAGAGGGTTGTACTGGTTCCTCTGTCACGTCTTTCCAGTCAGCACCTCCTGGGAGCACCCCAAGGGAAGGAGCCCGAGCTGAGATCCTCGGTGCTGCCCATCTGGATGGGGACCCAGCCTCAGCGAGGCTACATGTTTTGCCGAGATCACACCCCTGGCCACTGTCCCAGCTGCGGCACAAGCCCAGGCCCGCCTGACTCCCAGCGTGTGCTCCTTGCCTGGGCTCCGCAGATAACTGCTTGGAAGTGTTTTACCAGCACTCTCTCTGCATCTCCATAAAACACGAGTCTGCTCATTTCTCAGATGGAGGAACTGAGGCCCAGAGCTCGCCACACCCAGCCTGCCGGGCTGGACCCCACTCCCTTGGAGGGCCCCTCTGGCCCAGCGACAATCAGCTCCCTCGCAGGAGCTCCCTGTCGCCGCGCCCGAGACCCTCACCCGCGAGCTCGCCTGCACTCCGCTGAACCCCGAATGGAAGCTGTTGTTAGTCCCACTTTCCAGAGGAGAAAAATGGGGGCCCAGGGGTGGGAGGCCCTTTGTTTATGGTCACTCAGCTAGGAACTGGCAGAGCAGGGATTTAAATCCGGGTCCACTTTGCCTTTAGCCACGGAGCCCCTTCGAAGCTCTGAGCGAGAGTCAGGTCACGATCCGTTCCCTCATGAATTAATAATAAATATGACGTCCCTGAGGGAGAGCAAATAAGACACAAGCAAGCAAGTGCAGGGACGAGGTGAATGCGGAGGGAGGAAGCAGGTGACGTGCCAGAGAGTGGCCAGGGAGGGCACGTCCTGAGGGCATGTCTGAGCGCCCAGGAGCTGGCCACACAAAGGTCTGGGCAAGGCCTCGGAGTAAGAAGAAGTGGAGCGTTTTGAAGAAAAGCAAGAGCCTCTTGGAGGGGCAGAGCTTGGGGAGGGGAGGAAGGACGCCAGGACACCCCTGCCGCCGCTGGGCAGCCTCCCCAGGTCCAGCTGGGCACTGGACGGGCCTTGATACAGGGGGCGGGAGGGTCAAGGAGCCCGGAAGAGAGGGGCCCTGGGCTGCTGTGCGCTGAGGCCTCCAGGGGAGGGTGCTGAGTGAAGGCAGCCTGTCAGCGGGCTCTGTGACTGTGCCAGGTGCTCATGCCACGTACGGGTACGGCTGACTCCCCAGGCTTACAGAGGAGGCCAGAGGCTGCAGGCATGTCGCCCTATTGCCCCAGCACCCACATAGGCTGCGAGGGTGGTGCCCCTCAGGGAGAAGGGACCCAAATCCGAAGGCGGCCGCTCAAGCACCAGGCCTGGGCCCAGCTGCAGGGGTCAGAGGGTGGGCTGTCTCCACTCCTCGGGTCAGACCAAGGCCGCTCGAGTCCTCAGCAGGCCCTGGAGAGAGAGGCCAGCCGAGAGCAGCCAGAGATCAGAGCTGAGGCCCTGGGCCCTCCCCTTCTTGCCTCTCGGCTGCCCTCTTCCTGCCACCACCTCACCCCCCAGATCTGTCAGGGAAGAACGAAGGACCAGGATGCCCTGCTCACCTTCTGACCTGACACAGGCTTGAACACCCACCGGGGCGTCTGAGACCCTGGGCCGTCACAGAGGCAGTTGTCTGTATCTGCCTAAATTTCTCTCCGAGGCCCCTGGGGGGACAGCCCAGGACAGTGGGAAGCACATGGGCTTTGAAATAAAATGTTAAAAATCTGGGTTCAAATCCTGGGTCCCCCTTGGGTGACCTTGGGCAAGTCACCTCACTTCTAAGTCTTTGGTTTCCTCGTTTGCAAAGTACGGGTGAAGGGGGGCGGGGGGGGGGGTGCCACCAAGGCCAGTTAGAGATGAAAGGAGAAGATGCAAATCAGGAGCCATTGTCCTGGTGCTCAGCAAAGGTTGGCCTCCTGCAAACACCCGCCTTTTCTCACTTCAAGTTTTTCTCACATCCTCCCCTCCCCTCCACCTATGTCAACAGGAGACTTTTACCCTGGCTGGGCTCCACAGAGTTTGGAAACTAAAGGGGTCATGAACTCAAGTTTGCAAGGAATGGCACACCAAGGCCCAAGGTCAATGGCAAAGCTGAACTTCGGGTTCTCTGAGGCCAGAGCTGTGTGGTCAGAATCCCAGCCATGGGCTCCCCCCTGGGCCCTGCCCTCACCCCATTACCCGGCTGTGAGGCCTTGAAGAAGTCGCCTCCCCTCTCTGGGCCTTATCAGAATTGCAAGGGGGTGAGCCGCAGGTTTTCTGAGGGCCCTTCCAGTGCGGGGTTCTGAGTTGGATCATAGGATCGCAGCTGGGGCCACCTCTGAAGCCATCTTCTAAGAAGCCAGGCCGCCCCATCTCCTGGCTCCAGGGATGGCCTTTGCCTACGTTGCTCTCTCTGCCTGGAACACCCTTCCCACCCTGGCAAGTTCCTTCGTTCACACCATGAGCCTTTCTCGCTCACCACTCAAAGGTCACCTCTGATAGGAAGCCCTTCCGGGTCACCAGCCCCCCATGTAAAACTAACCTCCCCTCGGGCTCCGCAGGCCCCGAGCGTACCCCCTGCATGAGACGCATGCACTCTGGTACCCTTATTTGCGTGCAAGTCCTGGTTGCTTTCTGAGGAGAGGGCTTAGGTCTGATCCATTTCTGTATCCCGCATCTGGTGGAATCTGTTGAATAAATGAATGAACAGATGAATAAATGATAAGCCACAGTTCAAGGTTAATGTCAGCCAACAGGCCTCACCCTTGTCCCTTGCTGAGAGCCAGGCCCCTGACCCGTCTGTCTCCCCACGTGAGCAGCCAGACCCACCTGGCCACTGGAGTCACTAATGAGCATCGATTCCGATCGGCCCCATCTATCATGCCTCTCGAGCTCCTTTCCTTAAAGAACATTAGGGAGCAAATGTATCATCGGTGACTGGAGGCCCAATAAAGCAGGCACCTCGCGAAATTTAGTATTCAACTCGTAAAGGCCTTAAAAGCATTTTTCAATTATGAATGGCCTGAGGGGAGTTGTTCTTTCTTCGCCGGGGGATGAATAAAGATGGAAAATAATAGCATATCAATATTGTTGCAACTTAGCAGGATTAATCTGGAAGAGTTAAAGTCCTTGCTTCTCCCTGATGCCCGCGTGCTCAGGTGCACTGGGAAGGACTCAGCCAAGGTGAGCCTCACCAGGACTTCCGGGGGCAGGGCTGCCTCCCAGAGCACCAGCACCTCCCACGCTGGGACTGCCCTCCCTCCCCTCTCTCACAGCTGCACCCAGGACACTCGCTGGCTCCCAGCCATTCTTCTTACCCACCTGAGGCCTCCCGGACCCGCCTCCTCATGATGACCTCTACGCTTCGCACCACACAGAGGGCACGGAGGGGTCTTTATCCTGATCGTGGTAACGGCTGTTCAGATCTATGTGAAAATGTCATGGAACTATACACCGCAAGGAAGGAAGGAAGGAAGGAAGGAAGGAAGGAAGGAAGGAAGGAAGGAAGGAAGGAAGGAAGGAAGGAAGGAAGGAAAAGAAAAAGAAAAAAGAAAGGAAGAAAGAAAAAAATGCATGTAAAATCTGGGTGCAGGGTAGACATTATTTTTACAATGTCCTGTGAATTTTAAACTATTTCAAAATAAGAAATTATAATAAGCAGTGGTCCTCGCGGGAGCAGAGGGAATGGGCTTCCAGGGGTGGGAGTATAAAAGGGCACAACAGCTGTAGAAGCAGTTTTGCATTGTCTAGTGTGGTGAGCAGAACAGCGTCTCCCCTGCAAAGACGTCCACATCCTACTCCCCAGAATCTATGGCTATACTAGGTTACACGGCAAAGGACACTAAGGTTGTTCACCCGCTGACCTCATGAGGCGAGGTTATCCTGGTTTTCCCGGGGCCCAAGGCCATCACCAGGGTGCTAGTAAGTGAAAGAGGGAGGCTGGTCAGAGATCTGAAGAGGCCACGCTGCCCTCTTTGGAGATGGAGGAGGGGGCTGTGAGCCAAGCATGCAGGCAGCCTCCAGAAGTTTGGAAAGACAAGGAGACCGATTCTTGCCTAGATCACCCGAAAGGAACACAGCCTCGACCACACTTGATTTTAACCCGGTGAGATCATGCTGGACTTCTGTCTACAGAACCGTAAGACAATAAATGTGTCTTTTAAGCCACCAAGTTTGTGGTCATTTGTTACAGCAGCAATAGGAAACTAGCGCATCGAGCAAATAATCTTTTTGAACTCAATACGCACACATCTGAAGACTCAGCAATTTCGCTCCTGAAGAAAATCTTAGAGCTGCATTAGGTCACAGGTATGGTGTGGAGACATCTATAAGAATGTCATAGCAACATTATTTGAAACGACCCAACAATCCAAATGTCCTTCAACAGGAGATGGAGAAACCCATTGTGGTACGTTTCTACAATGGAATATTCAGCAATGAAAAACGAAAGACATAGCTACACACAAACACATGGATGGACGCCACAACACAATGATGAATGAAAGAAGCAAGTCACAGCAAAAGGCACGTAGTAGGATTCATTTATATAAAACTCAAAAATAGGCAAAGCTAAAAAATAATACACTGTTAAGGACTGTCTTTTTACAGAGTGAAACTATAAGAAGAACAAGAATTATTCATTCAAAATTCAGTATGTTGATTACCTTTGGAAGAAACGATAACAAGGGCTTGAGACCCACGAGGAGTCTCAAAGGTACAGTAATTTCTTGAGTTGGGTGGTGTGGACACGGGCATCTGTTTTATCATTAATGCATATTGTATTAACTATCATCGTGATTACTTAAACAGCATGCGTATGTTTCGATGCCCTTTTGAGAGCATGGTTTAGTTCACAATAAAATAAACGTTCTTCAAGTGTCCTTGCTTTTGAGTATTCACTTGATTTTTTTTCATGATGCTTTGAGCAAGGCAAGATAGGGTCATTCATTACCTTCATGCTATAACTGGAGAGATTGAGGCTCTAAGGGTTTACATGACTTCCTCAAGCTCACCTGCCTACTTCCCAAGCGTCACCTCTACCCACTCCCCCCATCTGACGAGGCTCTGGACTGGCTGAGTTCAAGGAAGCGATGAGACAGCAGATAAAGAAAATAGCACTTTCTTCCTGGCTTTTGAATTTCAGAAAGGGGAGTTAACACCTGAGGTCATGGAGGAAGTTTGGAGATTATGTAAAGAGTGAGAGCAACCTCTCCCACCCCTCAGATTATGGAGAGATTTTGGGCTGAGATAACTGTAAAGTTGTCTGTGTGCAGTGGGGTAGCATAGGGGATTTGCAGCGAGTCGGAAGTAGAGAAGAGTGGTGTAGAAATTGTGAGGAAGGCCGGCCCCACACTACCCTTCTCCAAGGTCAAGTATTATAGGAGGACAACAGAACACCAGACAGCTCCCTAGGATCTGAAAAACCTATAAATCTCACTTCCGGGGGTAACCCAGGGAGGCAGCAAGACCTCAGAGTAAAATGCCGGGTGGTGTGTGGGCTAGTAGGACCTTGGACAGCTTCATGGAGCCTCCTGAAGCTGGTTTTGTATAACAGAAGGCATAAATAAACAAAAATCTGAAATGAGAAAAGGAGACATAACTACAGAGCTTACAGATATTAAAAAGATTTAAAAATTAATGAGAAGATTAATTTATTAGTGTAAAACTTTAATTCCTCTAATTTAGTGAACTGGACAAATTCCTCAAACAACTCAACTAACAAACTGACAGAGGAAGAAATATAAAATCTGGATAGTTCTAGATATTGTAAAGGAAACACACTCATTTTTAAAAAGTCTCACAAAGAAAATGTAGATGCAGATGGTTTCACTGGTGAATTCTTCCAAACATATAAAGAAGAAATGATACCAATCTTCAACAAACTGTTCCAAAGAATGTATTATGAAATAACATTTTCTAACACATTTTTGAGGTTGGCATAACCCTGATATGAAAACTTTGCAAGAAAGGAAACTTATAGTTCACCTCTCTTGTGATTAATTAACTTGTCTAAGGCTCAGTTCTTCATTTATAAAGTGGAGATAACAATAGTTATCTTCCTTGGAAAGTTCTTATACGGATTACATAAGATAAATGCAAAAATCCTTATCAAAATACAAGCAGACCAAGTCCATATGTATATATAGATTATTAAAGTCACAACCAACTTCAGGTTTTTCTTTCCAGGAATGAGAGGCTTGGTTTAACATTTAAAAATAAATTACTGTAATTGGAATAGAATAAGAGAAATAAAGGATAAACTCATACATTTATATCAATAGGTGCTAAAAGTCATTTGATAAAATTCAACACTCATTCACAATTTAAAACTGTTAACAAATATAAAAAAATAGGAAATTTCCTTAACCTGATTAAATGTATCAACCTAAAACCACAGCAAACATCATACCTGAGAGTAAAATATTGAGAACCTTCCTCTGACATTGCTAATAAAGTAATTGTGTCTACTATTCCCACTTCTATTCAACATTGTACTGAAGATCCTAGCCAGAACAACAAGATTTTGTTGGTTGGTTGGTTGGTTGGTTGGTTGGTTGGTTGGTTTTAAAAATATATATCTTTATTAGAGGCCTGATGCAGCCCCAGCTTCATCCAGAAGGATGTCTGAAAGATCGTTAGGCTATCTGGTCTAATTAGTGCATTATGCTTTTATTATTATAAATTTACTTCAGAGAGAAAGGGAGAGGAAGAGAGAGAGAGAAACATTAATCATTGATTGGCTGCCTCCTGCACGCCCCTACTGGAGATTGAGCCCACAACCCAGTCATGTGCCCTGACCAGGAATCGAACTATGACCTCCTGGTTCATGGGTCAATGCTCAACCACTGAGCCATGCCAGCCAGACAATAAGATTTTTTTTAAAAAGAAATAAAAGATATAAAGATTATAAAAGAAGAAGCAAAAGACAATGTGGTTGTGTCAATTGAAAATCTAAAATAATTTACAAATAATTAAAATTAATTGGCCAATTTAGCAAGCAATTGCATTTCCATATACCAATAATAATAATTAGAAAATGAAGTATAAGAATACATAATCTACAATAAAATAGAAAATATCAAATAACTAATAATAAATCTAAAATGAGATGTATAAGATCTCTGCACAGAAAACTATAAACATTATTCCAAGAAATTAAGGACTTAAAACCAGTAGAAGAGTATACCATGTTCATGGATTAGAAGACTCAATATTGTAAAACTATTCCTGCCCCAGGACCTTTGCAAGTGCTGTTCCCACGGCCTAGGTCAATGCTCTAACCCAACTCTTCCCAAGCCTGGCTTTTCCCATTCTTAGGACTCAGCTTAAATGTCGTAGCAGAGAGACCTCCTTGGCCACCCTATATTCTCAGACATCACCCCATTTACAGCCTTCCTAACACTTAACAAGCTGGAATTGTTCTGTGTACACAACAGCTTTATTGTTTATTGAGTGTTCCTCCCCCCACACACTGGAACATAAGCTTCTTGGGAGTGCAAACTAGTAAGTCTTTCCTGTTCACCGCTATACCTCTATCTCAATAGGACAGTGGTTCTCAACCTGTGGATCGTGATCCCTTTGGGGGTCGAACGACCCCCTCACAGGGGTCGCCTAAGACCAACGGAAAACACATATATAATTACATATTGTTTTTGTGATTAATCACTATGCTTTAATTATGTTCAATTTGTAACAATGAAATCGGGGGTCACCACAACATGAGAACTGTATTAAAGGGTCGAGGCATTAGGAAGGTTGAGAACCACTGCAACAGGAGTTCAACAGATCAGAGTTGCATGAATAAACAAATTAGATCAAGACGGGAGGCACTAGGCCTGGCCCAGACAGCTCAGTACATGTACCCTTCCTACTCCATGCTCCCATCGCAAGGATGGCATGCAGGGTGGGTGGGGTGGAACCCACGCCTCATCTATTCCCTGCCCTTGTCCATCCATTCCAGTCCACCCAGAACCAGAGGGCATGTGACAGGGCATCTGAAAATTAAAACAGATGCAATCATCTGCTGATGGCTGCTCTAGACTGATAGCTGTGTCTGCACCCTACCCACAGTGTCTTGAATGCTCGCTGCGAGCCTGTGAATTGGTTATTATAGCCCTTTACTTACCGACTAGGAGATGGGGGCTTGCACCAGGGAGCAGGTTTGCCTAGCATGGTTGGCTGTGCAGCTCACAGCTGGAAGAACTTGGACTTGAACCCAAGACTGGTCCAAGGAAGGCCTGGGCAGGATTTCTGTGCCACCAGCTCATTTGGAAGCAAGGACAGTCTTGATACCTGTAGTTGGAAGAATAATGGTCCCCAGTGATGCTCATGTCTTATTCCCCAAATCTGTGATGTGCAAAAGGGACTTTGTAAGTGTGCTCCAGCTAAGGGTTTGATGTGCCAGCAGACTGGATTGTCCCATGTGGCTACCTTGGGCCTATCTGGATGAGGGAGGCAAGGGTGTTGGAGTCAGAGAGAGAGATTGGAAGATGCTAGGCTGATGGTTTTAAAGACGGAACAGGAAGTCACAAGCCAAAGCATATGGGTGGGCCTTGGAAGCTGGAAAAAGCAAGGAAACATATTCTCCCCTACAGCCGATAGCCTCCAGAGAGAAGGCAGCTGGGCCGACACCTGGATCTTAGCCCAATGATATTTCTGACCTAAGAATTATAAGATAATAGATTTGTGTTGTTTCAAGACAGTAGTGCCCTATCTGGTTTGGGTCCGTGGATAGAGTGTCAGCCTTTGGACCAGCCATGGGCAAACTACAGCCCGCGGGCCGGATCCGGCCCATTTGAAATGAATAAAACTAAAAAAAAAAAGACCATACCCTTTTATGTAATGATGTTTACTTTGAATTTATATTAGTTCACACAAACACTCCATCCATGCTTTTGTTCCGGCCCTCCGGTCCAGTTTAAGAACCCATTGTGGCCCTTGAGTCAAAAAGTTTGCCCACCCCCGCTTTGGACTGAAGGGTCCCTGATTCGATTCCGGTCAAGGGCACATGCCCAGGTTGCAGGCTCGATCTCCAATGGGGAGCATGCAGGAGGCAGCTGATCAATGATTCTCTCTCATCATTGATGTTTCTATCTCTCTCTCCCTTCCTCTCTGAAATCAATAAAAAAAATATTAAAAATAAATAAATAAATAAAGACAGACAGTAGCAATTCGTTACAGCAGCAATAGGAACATCACACAACCCCTCACTGTATTGGGCACGCCTGCCTCCCAGTCTCCCCAGTTGAACTGTGCGTTCCCTGATGGCAATTGCCCAGCAAACAGCAGTGGAGCATACAGTAGGCGTTCAATAATGACTCGGAGGGTGTAGTTCAATGGCAGGCGGGAGTAAGGGTTCACAGTGAATCCAAGAGGACATGAGGTGAGTCCAGAGAGGATGGGGCAGGCAGGATGCTGGCTGGAGGGCCCCAATCCCACCGGAGGCCCCCAAGCTGGGCCAATCGCTCCCATTTCACACATGCAAATGCCAAGACCCAGAGAGAGCAAATGACCGAGACCCCTCAACAAGCTGGTGGCCAAGATGGGATTAGAAATTAGGTCCCCACTCCTGGTCATTCCCAGGCCTCTAGACAGCCCTCCCCACCTCGGTGGATGAAGATGTCCCTCACCCAGGGACCAGGTTTGACAGAACCCCTGACAGGCCGGAGGCTAGAGGCCAAGGGCAGGCAGGGTGGGGGAGGAGTGTGGAGATGACCACAGCAGGCTCCTTACCCGGGAGTTAGCTCTCCATCTAGCAGAGAACAGATTTGACTGGGGGTCGGAGACACAGATCTAGTCCCAGCTCTGCCACTGTGTGACTTTCAGCAAGCTCCTCTCCCTCTCTGAGCCTCAGTTTCCCCATCAGGGGATTGAACTTAATCTCCAAGGGCTTTTCTGGCTCTTGTGTGGGTGAACTGCCATTGGCCTGCCTTGCTCTCAGACCCTGTGCCCCCTCCCCAGCTGGGGTCCCATGGCTTCTCAGCAAGCCACCTCCTCTCCAGGCTCTGCACTGGGGCAGGGGGACTGCAGTGGCAATAGGTGTTTCCCACCCTGTCCTGACCTTTGCCCCTCCCCTCCCCCTTACCTACCTGCTCAGTTGAGCTTCCAGTCTAACCCCAGAGAGAAGGGGACTAGAACTACATGATACCAAAGGGCATTCGGCCCCAATGCCTGAGTCTCTCCTGCCCCCAGCTCCCCATCACTGGGCCATCCGGGGCCTCCTCTCAGACCTTCTATGATCCCTGCCTGGCTAGACCCCTGGCCTCTGGTCCCTGTACTCTGCTGGCTGACCTGTACTTTCTCCTCAAGCCTTCAAGCTCCTCTCAACCCCAACATCCTATATCCTTAACTACAGAGACTCTCCAGCTCCCCAAACCTCTTAAATCCCATCCCATACAGGGACCTACAAAACAGTGAGTCCTAGCATGGAAACCAATGCACAGGGAGTGTCAGCAACTGCCTGGAGGACACACAGCAAAGGCACAGAGCCCCCCAAATTCGATGTCTCCATCTGGGACCACTCCCCAGCACCCACATACAACCCAGCAATCCGCTCTAACGGCCTGAAGGACAGGGAGAGCAGCCAGCCCTGATGACCGATGTCCAAGACCACAGAGATGCTATTCTTTCCTCGAATGAGCTCCTCCCACCCTGTGCCAGATTTAGCCATTTAATGCAGCCGGGCCTGTTTTGTCCCTGCCTCTGAGATTAGCTCTGGAACAGGCTTTGAATGCCTGCCCAGAGACACTCAGCTTAAAACACCGGGAACCAGAAAAAAAAAAAAATCGACCACATTTAATGGAGCCGTCAGCGGGCGGGTCTGGGCCGTCCATTATGTAGCCCTGCCTTACCAGGGAGCCCAGCCACGTGGCCGCCTGACCACAGCATTAAGGCGGCATTAGCCCGCAGGCTGGGCTGGGGGAGGAGCTGCAGAGCCCAGGCCTGGGGCCTGTCTCTTCTCTCCCCAAGGCCCAGGGCCCCAAGTATTTGTATATATATGTATTTTTTTTTTTTTACTGATCTCAGAGAGAAAGGGAGAGGGAGAGAGATAGAAACATCAATGATGAGAGAGAATCATTGATCGGCTGCCTCCTGCCTGCCCCACACTGGGGATCGAGTCCACAACCCGGGCATGTACACTGACTGGGAATAGAACTGTGACCTCCTGGTTCATAGGCTCAACCACTGAGCCACGCCAGCCGGGCCCCCAGAGATTCTTGGTGCCACTCAACAGGCAGCAGGGAAGGAGGCTCCCATCAGGAGGTTGGTCACAGCCTGTGAAGAGAGTAAGGGGGACTCTGGCCTTCACTTACAGGTGCATCTAAAAGGGCCAGAGTCACAGATCCAACCAGAATCAAGGGAAGGAACATAGACCCGCCTCTTAATGGAAAGAAGGCCAATGTCACCTGGTGAGAAGGGCATGTGGGTGCCGCCATGGAAAAGGGACTTAGCCGTGGAGGGAAGGTCTCATGCCCTTATCAGAGCTCCTACTCAGAAGCTTGGCCACTTAAACCCCTGCTCCCTGGAGATTTCTTCTACAGATTCCTGGGCTACCCAATGTCCGGGCAGAAGCCCTCAGCCACACAGCAGGACACCTGGATTGCGCTTCTGCCTGCTGTGTGACGCAGGGGAGGCCCTTGACCTCTCTGAGCTGGTGGCCACAGTTCTGAGCCCGAGGGACCCCTCTGTGCGGACACACCTCTTTCTCCTGCGCTCCCAGGAATGTTGGTCTGTCTGAGTAAAGTGCTCTGAGAATCCACCAGCCAAGGTTTCCTCGACACCGTCTCTGGGTCGGTCCTGTGCAGGGTACGGGGCCTCAGTTTACCCCCTCCTTCAAAGTCATTATCTCACGGCAGGCCGGTCTGGAGTGTCGGTTGCTGCCGTCTTCAGTGAAGAAAAGCAATTTGGTAAACATGGATCTCCCAGATGTGAGAGAAGAAAGCAAACGGGACATCAAAGCCCCTTTTATGTGAACTTTCCGGGGCCACAGACGCAGCAGTGTGACAGATCGTATTTTCCAAACATGGCCACCACAGTTTCCACCCCACATGTTCTCCGAACGCTGCGGCCACAGCCCCCTTGATCTGGGTGGGCCTGAGAGGGCAGCGGAAGTGACACTATGACTCGGGAGGTGAGGTCATAAAGGGCAATGCAGCTTCCACTGGTCCCCTTGAAACGCTCCCTCCTGGAACCCAGACGTCCCACTCCGAGAAAGCCCAGGCCACATGGAGAGAGCAAGTGGGGGGTGGGGGGGGGGGGCCGGGTGCTCCAGCCCACAGGCCCAGCTGAGGTCCTTGAGGATGCACCAGCCATCAGACCGGACCCTGGGGAAGCCTTTACGGTGACTCCCACCCCAGCCACACTCTGACCACAACTGCATGAGAAACTAACGCTTTAGCCGAGCCCAGTCAATTCTCGGAACAGAAAGATCAGTTTTAAAATGTCATTGTCTTAAGTCACCGGGTTTGGGATGACACTTGGTGCAGTCACAGGTAACCGGAGCATGTGGCACATTTGCAGAGGTGAGCGAGGAGGGCCTGCCACACCCGGAGTGTCCCTCTCTTCTGTCCTCTGCTAAGCCAGGCCCCTGTCACGTGACGATGACCATACCAACCCGCTCAGACTACAAAGCCCACTCCCCCGCGCATCTGCCACATGCCAGTGTTTGACATACGTTCCTGTAACACTCAACCATTGCTGCCTCTTAGATATCTTGAGCCCTACTTTACGGATGAGGTTTCAGAAGCTCAGCGAGGTGGAGTGACTTGCCCAAGGCTGCACAGCCAGGGTCAGGAGGCACAGGATTTGAGGCAGATCTCACTGGCATTCCTCCGCAGGCTGCCTCCTCTCTCTCCTGGGCGGGCTGAGGAAGGGAGCAGAGTGCCCGGGGAGAGCACCCAAGCCTGAGCCCCATCCTGGCCGTGCCTCTCATGGGCTGTGTGTCTTTGGGCAGCTTTCTTTCCCTCTCTGAGCCTCAGATTCCTATTCTGGGAAACAGGATACAGATGCAGGGCTGTTACGGGGAGTAGAGAAAATACAGAAACTGTGCTTTGATGATGACAAAAGAGAAGCTATGATGGCATCTGTTTTAAAAGGAGGAAGTTTAGTCACCGAGGCCAATCTGATAACTTCCTTAAGCCCTGGCCAGTGGTCTGGGCTCCAGATAGATCAGGCCCCATGGGTGGCAAATGCAGCCTCCATGTCCCCTGGCCAGACGGTCCCTACTCCCTCAGGATGGAGCCCTTTCCCGGGCCCACAAAACCTCCCCCAGGCAGGAGTCCCAGCCGGGTCCCCAAAACCTCCACCAGGCAGGAGTCCCAGCCGGGTCCCCAAAACCTCCACCAGGCAGGAGTCCCAGCCGGGTCCCCAAAACCTCCCCCAGGCAGGAGTCCCAGCTAGGTCCCCAAAACCTCCCCCAGGCAGGAGTCCCAGCCGGGTCCCCAAAACCTCCACCAGGCAGGAGTCCCAGCCGGGCTGAGCTGCCTCGGCCAGAGGCACCTGTTGGAGGGCCGTGGAGGAAAACCCGCCTTCCCTTCCCCCTGGTGAACTGCCTTAAACAAACGTCACCGCCAGGCTGTGCTGTCTCCTCCGGTGGCCCCTGTGGACCCAGTTTCTGCCGTCTCCACCCGCGCCTGGACCTCAAGGCTGACCTGCATGGTTGACCTCAACACGCTCCTGAGCCCTGTGGCTTCCGTTGGGTGCAGCCAACGAGTCTCCCCGGCAGGAGCAGGACGGAGGCAGGAGAGGGAAGAGACCACAGCCGCGGCTCACAGCATCCCAGGCCCATAAAGCTGGAAGGATGCCTGAGAGCGAGAGCCACCTCCTCCAAAGAGGCCTCCGGGGCCCAGAGAGGTCAGGTGACCCACCCAAGCTCACACAGTGAGGAGGAGGCTAGTTCTCAGTCGTGCCCACATTTGTGGGTGGGGAGGCTGCAGGGGCCGTGAGGACGAGTCCACACTGGCTGCTGTGGGGCTTGAGCCCCAGGGCAGGGGCGTGTGCTGACACAGATCGCTCCCCTCACTCCTGGTTCCCTCGCATTTAAAGGGACCCTCCTCTTCCCTCCATTTGAGATACTCCTTAGCCAGGATTCAGACCAGACACCCATCCCCATCCCACCCCCAGCCTGGGTGAGCCCCTAGTCCCTCTGGGCCTCAGTGCCCTTGCTCTTAAAGGGGGAGACTCACAGTGCCTGCCTCCTGGGGGTTAAATGAGATACTACTTTAAAAATCCCAAAGCAGCCCTAACCGGTTTGGCTCCGTGGATAGAGCATCAGCCTGCGGACTCAAGGGTCCCAGGTTCAATTCCGGTCAAGGGCATGTGCCTTGGTTGCGGGCACATCCCCAGTAGGGGGCGTGCAGGAGGCAGCTGGTCAATGTTTCTCTCTCATCGATGTTTCTAACTCTCTATCCCTCTCCCTTCCTCTCTGTAAAAAATCAATAAAAATGTATTTTTAAAAATCCCAAAGCAGCATCTGGCCCACAACAAGCATCCATCGTCCCCATGGCCCACCTCCACCCCAGGGCACAGAGAAGCCAACGCTTCAAGCTGGCAAGGCTTTGGGGTCAGTCTCAGTCCATTCGAGCTGCTGTAACAACACACACGGGCGGGCTGGCTCATACACAACAGAAAAGTGCTTCTCATGGTCCAGACACTGCAAAGTCCAAGATGAAGGCGCCAAAAGGGCCATGTCTGGTGAGAGTCCTTTGCCTGGTTCATCGCTGGCATCTTCTCTCCTTGCTCTCACCTGGGGGGGTGGGGGGCGCAGGGAGCCTCTGTTATAAAGGCACGATCCCATTTATTAGGTTCCTCCCTCCTACTTCAGCACCTCCCACAGCCCCATCTCCTACTGTGGTCGGCAAACTGCGGCTCTCGAGCCACATGCGGCTCTTTGGCCCCTTGAGTGTGGCTCTTCCTAAGCCTTAGGAGCACCCTAATTAAGTTAATAACAATGTACCTACCTATATAGTTTAAGTTTAAAAAATTTGGCTCTCAAAAGAAAGTTCAATCGTTGTACTGTTGATATTTGGCTCTGTTGACGAATGAGTTTGCCGACCACTGCCCTAGGACCATCATCTTTGAGGGTCAGGATCACACATGAACTGGGGAGAACACAAGCCTCCGTAACATGGCCCATCCAGGCCAATCTGCCAGAGCACAGAGGAGCAAGCAGAGCCCTCTCCGGGCTCCTCCCACTCCCTTCCCAACCTGTGCCCTTGAGGCGAGTGGGGGGAGGAGGGAGGGTTCTGTCACCTCCTACAACAGCCTCGCAGCTTCTAGACACCCCACCGCCTAGAGCTCAGGGCCTGAGCCGGGTCACCCCCATCCGTCTGCTTCTCATGCCAGGAGGCCTGCCATCACGCCACATGCCTGGTGTAGATGCATGAACTCCCTGGGCCGCAGATGGGGGGCTGGGGCCAAGATTGCTGGGGTGCGGAGACCTGAGTGAAGTGAGGGGGAGCCATGCAGGTATCTAGGAAAGGGTGTGGGGCAGAGGGAGCCCAGCAAAGGCCTGGAGTGAGAGGAGCTTGGCATGTGCAAGGGAAAGAGGGAGGGAGGGAGGGAGGGAGGGAGGGAGGGAGGGAGGGAGGGAGGGAGGCGGTGGGAGGGAAGAGGCGGTGGGAGGGAGGGAGGGAGGGAGGCGGTGGGAGGGAAGAGGCGAGCAGGTGCTGGTGGTGAAGGGCCTCAGAGGAAGGAAGAGGACACTGGTGTTCTGGGGGTGGGGGGTGGGGCAGTGGGAGCTGTGGAGGGTTCGTGACCACGCACGCTGGGCTTGTAAATGCCAAACAGCGACCCAGACCTTTAGCAGCCCCGCAGGCGGCATCCTTGCTTCTCTGCCACCCACGCTTCATCACAGGAGCCTGAGCCCACCCCCAGCATGGCCAAAGGCTCTGAGAGCCACACAGGACAGAGCCAGGCGCCAGCCCAGGACGGTCAGTCTCTCCAGCAGGCAAGCAGATTTGTGCTTCTGGGACACACGCAGAAGTCTGGGGCGATGACTCTCTCTCTCTCTCTCTCTCTCTCTCTCTCTCTCTCTCTCTCTCTCACACACACACACACACACACACACACACACACACACACACACGTCAGAGCAATCCTGACAAAGACTGGCAGCCAGGAGCTCTTGGTCCTATTCTGACGGGCAGCCAGATCTTTAAGTGTGACCCTGGAGAAGCCATTTCCCTTCTCGGGGCCTCAGTTTCCCCTCAGAACGCTGCCAGCTCTTCGGTGCCACAGCCCTGCCTCACCGGGGCTTGACCTCTCCTACACCAGCGCTGCCTGCGGGCCTCCCAGGGCCTCCAGAAGCATCCTCGCCCCCCGGGGAGGCCCCAGGCCCCTCTTAAACAGCCCACTCCAGAGACCAGTGGCTCCCCTCGCTCCCAGGCCCCAACTCTGCCCCCACTCCCCACGGCCCAGCCTCCCCTGCGCTTGCCATGGGCTCCAGCTGCCAGGAGGGGGGAAGTGTGCTAATTCCACTGGAGGCTCGACCCCCACGTTCATTTATTTCAGACATGACCTTTGATTTCTCGAGAAGAGTGTAAATTACATGTCGCCAGCATAAAATATTAAATCCAATTTATACTTAATTATTGATGCTATTATGTATTCTATAGTAATGGCATCAGAAATCTCAGCCCCCGCCCGTGCCCAGTAAATAGCTTTTTTGCATTAGAGGCTCCTTGAGGTAAGAAATCTTGCTCCGTTCCTTCTTAACCTTGTGATTGATGACTGTGGGGAAGTTCGTAAATAGTCTTCCAGAAATGTTTCTCTGGCCCTCCGTAGCTCCGAAGGAAGGTGGGGGCCGCGCTAATGATCGGGGCGGATGCCGCCCTCCCCACCCCAGTTGGGGCGGGCGGGCTGAGGGCTGAGGGCTGGCGAGATGGGGACGGTTTAAGCAAAACCGTGCTGAGTGGTTTACGAGAGCGAAGGAGGGCCACGGCGGTTTTCTGGAGGCTTCAAGTCACATGTCATCTTCACATGGACACTGGGGTTTTGTTTTTTATTGAAACATTAATAATTCCGGTTTCTTGTAAAATATTCATGGTTCCTGTTGCTGCATGCAAACCCACTCTTGGCCGCCGCTTTTAATTTCCATCTCGGCCCATGCAGGCCTCTGCCGGCGACCACCCATGGCTCCAGTGCAATTTATTAAGTGGGGGGAACGGTGGCCATCGGCGGTCAGAGAAATCGCTCAGGGCTTCTCTCGCAAGCCAGAGAGGCCGGCGGCGGGCAGGGCTGCCGCGGGGCAGGCAGGGCGAGCGCGGGACAGGGCATGTTTCCAGCTAAGAGGACAGCAGCCTCACGGGCATGGCTGGGCCTCAGAGCTGGGGGCGATGGGGGTGCCGTGTGGGGGAAGAGAGACAGGCAGGATGGAGGAGGCAGAGGGGATGGGGAAGGAGAGAAGAGGGCGATGGCGGGCAGGGGCTGGCACTGTGATAGAGTGCAGAGTCCAGGGAGACCAGGGTTCAAGCCGCAGCTCTGCCTCCAGCTAGCTGTGCAACCTTGACCAGCGACTTAACCTCTCTGAGCCTCAGTCTCCTGCGGAAGCGGGGCCAGGCAGGTGCTGCGTGCCTGGCATGTCACCCCTTCTCGGGAGATGAGAGCTCCGGTAGCTGTCTGGTCACTGTCTGTGTCACATGTGGGGGCCCATGGAGGGCAGAGCCTGGGGAGACCTAAAAGGTTCAGCTCCTCTTTGCACAGCTGAGGGCGAGGCTCAGAGAGGAAGCGACTTGCTCACAGTCGCTGCTTGTGAGGAGGATGCGTGCTGTGCCCAAGCCCGAGCTCTGCAGCTTGGATTCTTTACATTTGGATTCGGAGAGCCAGGGCTCTGGGAATCACAACTGCTTGATCCATCCCAGAGCCGGGCCCCACCCCCTGCCCGCACCACCCCAAAGAGCCGTGATTAAAAGGTTTGACGGCTGCCGCAGCTGGGTCCCGCCCCTCCCCATCTGCCCTCAGGGTCTGTCTGCCAGCCCGGATGGACGCGATCCGCTCAGGAGCACTCCGGCATCTCCCTGGGGCTCCCGCTATTAGCGCTGCCACCAGAAGCCAAACTGAGTCCCAGAGTGTCAGCCTGAGAGCGACCTCAGCTGTCAGCGTCCTCTGCTCTGTGGCTGTGTGAGTGAGGAGACTGAGGCCCAGAGAGGTGACGTGGTTGCCCAGCGTTGCAGAGACACAAACAGAACCCCAGCCCTTTGGCCTCTGGCTCTCCAGTCGACTGCCTGTGAGGGGTGGAGGGTGGACTGTCAGCCCCCAGACTGTCAGCAGGAGTGACCGTCGGTGCACACACCTGGGTGGCAGAACCCTGGCCTGCTCCGGCCGGAGGTGGCCCACCACTGGGGTGTGTTTCCTGAGCCAGACCCAGCTTCCCATGTATCTGCCCATAATCAGAATCATGTCCACCCACAGCTGGGCACACTCCGAAGCCAAGGGCCAGACAGCCCGTGTCCACATCCAGCAAAGAAAGCCTCTGCGACCCCAATCCCAAGTGTCAGCACAGAGGGGCAGAGGGACCCATGTCCCCAAGGGGTGGGGCCTCCTTGGTGCCCCAGGCAACAGGCAGGCACCTGACTGGCCCACCTGCCCCAGCAGCAGAGGAGTGGGCACCAGTGCAGGAGACGGGCATGACATCTCTGAAGCATGGCGCCCCCAACACCTGTTACCAGCCGTCTCTGGCACAGTGGGATTCTCGGAGAGTAAGCTAACACCTGCTTCCCTCTGACTTCCGCCCCCGGTCCTGCTTCTGCCTTTGTAGCAACACCTATGATGAGGGAGCCTGTCTTCTACATGACGGCCTTCTGACCCTTCTCTTCTCCAGGTTCACTGTCCCAGACCCTTCAACCAGTTCTCAGGACACGGGCCAAGACGGGCCTCCCTTTTATTCCTTCCACGTGCACCCGCCGCGTGCCCTGCACACACCGCGCACACGACACAGACACTGAGCTCAGTCGGGCCAGCATGGACCCCTCTCGCCAGGTGCTGGGCTTGGCACAGGGGCGGGACCACCTGCACGCAGAGGGGAGGCTTCCTGGGGAAATGATGGTGCACCTGGTCCGGAGGGAGGAGGAGGGGTTGGCTGGGAAACAGGGGAGGCACCAGCATTCCCGGCGGAAGGAGCAGCAGGGATGCAGGCCCAGAGTCACAAGGGAGAGGAAGAGCAGGGAGTTCAAGGAGCCGACGCAAACTGGGGGTCCAGGCCAGACGGGAGGGCTCGCGGGGGGGGGGGGGGCGCCCCTGGGGGGAATCTGTGGGGAGCTTATTCAGTCCTGCTCCCCAGGACTTGCCAACACCGAGCCTGCTCACCAGATCAAAAGGGAAATCGCGTTAAGACTTTGTTCTCAGCAGTCGGCGCTTTTGGCGGCTGTCCGCTGGTCTGTTCTAGAACATCACAGCAAGGCAGGGCCTCCTGGTCGGTCGGAGATGTCCCAGAATCTGCCTATTCCTCTTTTTTTTTAATTATATAAAAGCCCCCTCCCTGCTGCCAGCCCACTGCAGCCGCCCTGAGGACCATTCCCCGGAGTGACGATGGCTGCTGGGGTGGCCTGGGAGGTCTGTGTGGGGCTGAAAGGGCTGAATTCGTGTGAAGTTCCCGTGCGCTGCCCTGCGGTGTCCTCACCTATCTTGAGCTGTCATTTCTGTTTAACCATATTTGGTCTCTAAGTTGCCAAGAAACCATGTAGAGAAAACCAGTGTGGTTTGGGTTAAGCCCCAACAGAGTGTAGCCAGCAGCCAAACTACTTCCTTCTTCTTCTAAGGTTTCTCCTGACATCTCAGCCCAGAGCAGGCCTGAGAAAGTTCTCCCTGAAGCCTCCAGCCCCCACAGGCTCACCGGAGAGCCCCCCCACCCCGTCCCTCACGGGAACCTCACCTGGCACCGGCCCGTGGGCGCCTCCCCTGGGAAAGATGGCCGAGACGCCTCAGTCCACCCCCGCAGAGTGTGGCCTCCCTCTGCTTTGCGCCACGGCCTTTCGGACCTAGGCGATCTGGACTCTTATTTGCCGAGTCCCTTCCAACTGATGCAGACATGCTCACCACTTGTTTCCTGCTCTGCCAGGGCCGCTGGGGGAGGGGTGGGGTGACGGAAGAGCCCCGGCACCTCCAGTCTGCACGCAGTCCCAGACCAGACAGTCTCTAGTCACGGCATCTTCCCCACCATTCCCCACCCCCCACCCACGCCTGGAGGGACCCCCACCTCCTGTCATGGCCCCGCTCAAAGGGCACTGCCCCAAACCGGCCCTGATGTGCACATGGACGTGTGTGCACTCCAGATGGTCACCACAGCATTGCTTTAGAGGATTAAATAAGTCAATTCAATAAAAGATCACTCCAGCGCTAAGCACCAGACTGTCAGACATAGTTACTGACAATGGGAAGTTGTTCATAATACATGAAGTCAGTGGTTCTCAAACTTCAGGGCGCATTGGCATCCCTGATGGGCTGGGCGTGTTCACACAGACCACTGGGCCCACCCCCACCACCCCCCAAGTCCCTGGTTCAGTAGGTGATGGGGGTGGTTAGCGGGGGAGGCAGGGGGACAGGAATTGCATTTCTAACACGCTCCCAGGTGATGGTTGATGCTGGCAAGGCTCTCACTTTGAGAACTAAGGCATAAGTCATACAAAATAAAATGCAAAATTACAGGCAGCACAATATTTTGGTTATGGATAAAAACACGATTAAGATATTGATAGTAATTATTCCTGAATAATGGGATTGATTATAGTTTTTTTGTAATTTTATTTTTTATGTCTAACTGTATCTTCCAAACTGTCTGCTAATCAGTACGACTTATTTTAACGTTTAACATTTAAGCAGTTCCTCTCTGAGGCCTCCCGATCTCCCCCAGGGACAACCGATGACCCCTTCCCTCTCCCACTGCTGCTGGGGCCTCTGCCCAGCTCGTTCCTTCCCTGTGTCTGTTATGCTGTCCCCATGCCTGTCCCCACAATAGGGGTAGATGCCTCACATAGGGACTCTGGCTCAGCCACCACATCTCCCCCCCGCCCCGGGGCCAGCACAGCACCCTCCGCCCATTCAGTGGCCTGAGTCAAACCTGAGCACTGCCTCTGTGTGGCTGCTGTTTGGCCCCTACTGTGGGTCCTGGAGTGGCCCGTCCTGCCCCACCGGCCCCCAGTTTGGTGCTCTAAACACCCAATATCATCGCATCACCCCATTGGCAATATACCAGGTGCCTGCCCCCACCATTGAGCACTCTGGTACCAGGATGGTCATTGGCCCCAATGTCCAGAGAGTCCCTGCAGGCAGAGAGATGCAGTCTCTTCAGGCCCAGAGGCTGCACGATGCACACTGCCCTCACTCCGCCATGTGCCAGCTGCGTGACCTTGGATGGATAGACTTGGCATCTCTGAGTCTCAATTTACCCAATTGTCCAATAATGAGGCTGCATTAGAGAAGAAGCAGAGAAACTGCTACCCATGTCGCCCCTCCCCAACCTCACCCCGACAGACACTGTTAATCAATCACATCATTCCCTCTCCCTGAGTCAGGATGCAGCCTCCGAGTTTTTCTTAACGCCATTCTCCAAGCACCCAGCCTGGTGCTCCCATCAAAGCAAACCGACATTTAAGACGGAAGCTAATTCCATTCCTGAGCTACATCATTCTCTCTTTCCCTGAGACCTGGAACAGTGCTCGTCTTTGTTAAGTGAGCCCACATGTACACATACGCGTTGTCACCAGTTATTATGAGAATGGAATCACTGGTAGCCGCCAACCACCATGTACCAACCCCAGACCAACTACTTCCTTTTTCCCAAGATCCCTGGCCATTCAGCTGGCGCCCTCTGCTGCCCATCAGCCTTACTGCAAGGGCCTTCCACCCCTAAGGAACTACCTGAGGACAGCGATGCCATCACAACCTGGTCCAAGCTTCCTCATCATGATAGCCTCCTGGGTGGCTTCAGATGCCTCCGCTGCAAGAACACCCAGCTTGTCACTTTCAACTCTGTTTGGTCCTCCCTCCTGCCCCCTCTCCCTCATGTGCCATCCACGGCACTGAGAGCTCAGTGGCCCAATTCTCTCATTTCACAGCCTGAGACTGAGGTCAAGTGAGGAGAGGGGATTGGCTCAAGGTCACACAACCAGTCAGACCAGAACTCCAGGCCCCATATTCCCAGCACCCAGCCGGCTGGCTGCCACCACCACTCACACCAGGCGATCTCCCTCCTCTCCAAAGGGCAAGACAGGAAAGAAGCTGCCTGGCTGTGGAGGCTGCCAAGGGCCTCATTGATTGGTGTGGGGGTGGGGGAGTGGGGGGGTTGCCTGGAGCCAAGGAGCTATGGGCCCCCTTGGAGAGCATCCTGCGACCACTTTACAAAGACCTGCCTGATCAGGCCTCCTCTCGTCTCTGAACGCATCTCCCCACCCCTGCCTCCCATTCACTCTGCTCCAGCCACAGTGACCTTTTGCCAACCTCGGGGTCTCTGCACTTTGCTGTGACCTTTCGGGGGACCCTTTTGCCCCAGATCCTCACGTGTTCGGTTCCTTCCTGCTGTTCCTCCAATGTCACCTCCTCTAAGAGCGCCCCCTCGGCCACCTGCAGCCCTCGGTGCCAACCTGGGCTGCTGTAACGCCTCACCATGGGCTGGTGGCTTAGAAACAACAGGGGTTTCCTCCTGGCAGATCTGAGGCTGGAGGGCGGCGATCAGGGTGCTGGCCTGGTCAGGGTCTTGGCAAAGGCCATTTCCCAGGTTTTAGTCTGTCAACTCATATCCTCTCATGGAGGAAAGAAGACTAGAGAGCTCTCTGGAGTCTCTTTATCAGGGCGTGAACCCATCCATGAGGGCTCCACCTTCCAGACGTAATTAGCTCCCAAACCCCTACCTCCTCATATCATCACATGGCGGGGGAGGACTTTAACACGTGAATTTTCAGAGAAACAAACGTTTGGTCTACAAAGTCCTCCTGCACTCCCTCAGGCTGCCTTGCTCTGTTCTCTTCAGAGCCTCACACCTATCCATGTACCATACATTCACTGAGCAGCTACTGGGCGCCCAGCACTGGGCCAGCGCTGCCCTTCACTGCGTTTCTGCTCCTCGTTTGCTGTCTGTCTCCCCAGGTGCATGCCTCCTTGGGAACAGGGGCCTGCTCTGTGAAACAGCACCCGACACTAGAATGAGCAGTTCATATTTCTTGACAAAATAAATAAACTAGGGCCTTGGAAGGAGATAGGAAGAGAGTCCTGGACAGGGGGTCAAGGGTTGAGCGATCTGAAATTGAGACCCTCAGCTGCCGGGTGACGTGAGGCCCCTCACCCCTCTCTGAGCCTCACATCCCTTCCTGCCCTGGAAAGCCCCAGGCTCTCTGACCAGGAGACCTCAGGGAGCACCCAGGATGCAGCTCTGTCCCTTTGACCTCATGGGGCGGGGGGAAGGTGGCTCCTTCTTTCTCCCCTCTGTGGTTCTCTCCTCTGGTGCCAGGTCCAAATCCCTCCGGGAAGAGGGGGGAAGCCAAGGTGAGCCGGCAGCCCACAGTCAGCCCCCAGCAGAGATGTGGCGGCTGGGTTGCATCTACCCCGCTAGCTCCCTGCCCCTGGGGAGCTGGAGTAGCTCACCGCTGCCCCCATGTGTTGTTGGATCAGGGAGTGGGGAGAGGGAGCCAGCAGCTCGATTGGTGGGCTATGGTACCAGCAGGGATAAGTCCTGCCTCATGGCCTCACTTGAGGGCACAGATGTCCAGGTAGGACCAGGCACAATGAAATGTCAGGGCACTGCTGCCTCCCTCCTTGCCTGGGGACGGGGTAGCAAAAGAGGCCCCAGGCCCCGGCTCAGAGCCACATGTGGCTGTAGGCTGCGATAGGCAGATCCCTCCCCTGCCTCGATTGGGGAAAGACACCTACTGCTCAGAGGAGTGAGCGAGGACTGAGCTGCTGACAGATGTGGGGACCATGTAACGCTATACTGAGAAGCAGGAATAGGGCCAGGGCCAGAAGCCTGGAGGGAACTCCAGAGAGCTGAGGTGGGGTTGGACCGACAGGCCTGAGAGCCAGAGCCCAGCCACATTCTCGGCCCATGGAGGATGGAATAGCAACATAAATCAGGCTGGTCTTTGGCCCTTTGTGAGGGCCTCCCCAGTGACATAGGGCAGGCGGGGCGCCCTGTTCCTAGATTAATCCAGATAGAAACTGCTTTGAGGCAAGAACCAAACTAATTCATACTAGGGTGTCAATGACTACAGGTAGATTAATAGGATAGGCCTTCATGGTGGGGGGAGGGGGACACAAAACTTCTTGAGTTCAGAGCCTTTCAACGCATTTTCCCAGGAAAACCAGTTTTGTGTGTGTGTGTGTGTGTGTGTGTGTATGTGTGTGTGTGTGTGTTGAAAGAGTGAAAGAGAATTAATTGCTTATATGACATTTTTTAAAATATATTTTTTATTTATTTCAGAAAGGAAGGAAGAGAGAGATAAATACATCAATGATGAGAGAGAATCATTGATCGGCTGCCTCCTGCACACCCCACATTGGGGATCAAGCCTGCAACCCAGGCATGTGCCCTGACTGGGAATCAAACCGTGACCTCCTGGTTCATAGGTCAACACTCAAACACTGAGCCACGCCAGTCAGCCGGGCGCTTATCTGACATATTTTAAATGTCCCAAGAGATCCTCAGCCTCAGCATGTACACATCCAACTCAGAATCTACCCTCTACTGAGCCAGGCCCTCTCCATGGGGTCCCTCAGCACGCCCAGGATGTGGGCAGAAGCCCACCCCTCAGCCCCATCTCCCCATCTGATCTTCCCCCAACTCCCAGAGATTTGACATAAACATCTTGAGTCTGCGCACTCCTCTCCTGAGTGGTAGCAATGGTGGGCTGCCACAGGCCCATCGCTCCAGAAGTATGAATGGAGACCATTGGTCCCCACTCTCCTCCTGCTCTCGACATCCCTGCAGCCACACCCTTGCAAGTGACCATGCCTTTGCCACCCTCAGGCCCTGGGGTACACATATTAGGCTCTTGTGGGGAGGGTTGTGGGAAGAGGCCCCCAGGGGGCAAGTGCCCTTGGCCCAGAGACTCTTCTCCCCCTTGGAGGAGGCACAGACCAGACCGAGGCGGTCCAAGGAGGCCCACCTCTACGCTGACACCCTCCCTGATCCCTTCTCTATTAAGCAGCCAATGGGGTCTTTTAAAAATCAATCCAAAGAAATCAATTGGATCATGTTACACTCCCCTGCGGTAAACCCTTCAATGGCTCCCCATTGCTCTCAGAGTAAATGCAGAACCCCTCAAGTGCTAATAGCTGACACTGAGTGCTTATCACATATGAGGCATGGTGCTGTTTTCCATGCATGATCCCACTGAACCTCTTGACAGCCCCAGGAGGTAGATACTGCTATTCTGTCCATTTTGCAGATGAAGAAACTGAGGCACATGGGCTTAAGAAACTTGCCAAGATAGAAACCATCAACAAAACAACAAGATAGCCCAGTGCATGGGAGAACATATTTGCCAATGATATTTCAGATAAGCGTTTAATCTCCAAAACTTACAGAGAACTTATACAACTTAACAAAAGGAAGATAAACGATCCAATCAAAAAACGGGCAAAGGATCTAAATAGACACTTCTCGAAAGAGGACATACAGATGAAAACATGCTTAAAGTCACTAATCATCCAAGTGATGCAAATCAAAACAACAATGAGATACCATCTTACACCTGTCAGACTGGCTATCATCAACAAATCAACAAACGACAAGTGCTGGTGAGGATGTAGAGAAAAAGGAACCCTTGTGCACTGCTGGTGGGAATGCAGACTGGTGCAGCCACTGTGGAAAAAATTAAAAATGGAACTCCCATTTGACCCAATAATCCCACTTCTAGGACTATATCCCAAGAAACCAGAAACACCAATCAGAAAGGATATATGCACCCCTATGTTCATAGCAGCACAATTTACAATAGCTAAGATTTGGAAACAGCCTAAGTGCCCGTCAGCAGATGAGTGGATTAGAAAACTGTGGTACATCTACACAATGGAATACTATGCTGCTATAAAAACGAAGGAACTTTTACAGTTTACAACAGCATGGATGGAACTGGAGAGCATTATGCTGAGTGAAATAAGCCAGTCGGAGAAAGATAAATATCACATGATCTCACTCATAGGTGGGATATGATGATCAACATAATTTGATGAACAAGAAAAGACCCAGAGACAAATGGGGGGGGGTTGGTTAGAGAGCAACCAAAGGACTGTATGCATGCATATTATCATGACCAATGGACACAGACACTGGGGCGGTGGGGCTTGCCCGGGTGGGAATGGCTGGTGGGGGGGTGGTCAATTGGGGGAAAAGGAGATATATAAAACTTTAGACAATAAAAAATAAATAAATAAATAAATAAAAAGAAACGTGCCAAGGTCACATTTAATAGGTGTTTGGGCTGGGATTCTAACAAGTCACTGTCATACTAGAGTCCTGTGCCCACAGCCTTTTTCACAGTGTCGGGGTCTCCATTGCACAGGCTCCATGAATCGTTTTAAATGAACAGAAACACACACACACATACACACACACACACACACATGTGTACCCATGTGTGCATGCGTGTGCACACACACACACACACCAGGATGAGAACAGATGTGGTTTCTGGTTGGTGGGATTATGGATGCTTACTCGAATGTTCCAGTTTTCCTATCAGAAACAAGTACTTGTTGGTGCCTTTCAATTGAGAAAGAAAACATCAAAATCTCTTTAATCTTTTAAAAAGAAGAAGGAATGTCCACATACATGGTATGCCATTCCCTTCCATTCCACCCAACGCCTACAACGCATTTCAAGCTGCGAGGCCTGGGAGAACGTAGGCGCTCGCTTCAAACCGGCCAGGGTTTCTATCTTGGCTCTTACTGTGTGGCTTTGAGCCAGTTTCTTAACCTCTCTGACCTCAGGAGACCTCCTGACCTCTGACCTCCTCTGTCAACCAAGGCACTACTGCCTTGCAGTCTTTACAGGACTATTGTGAAGACTGGGGAGAAAGGATGTAAATGATCCAGCACCAGGCTTGGCACAAAATAGATGCTCAATAAATGGTGCCATCAGCCGGAGCCCCCCCTCCCCCCGGCCCCCACGGACAGACAGGAGGCAACATGGACACCTCACGGAGCCCCAGTGCCCACACCCAGAAGCAGCCACAACCAGCCACTCAGCTGTGCCTCCTGTGAGCCAGGGGCCCGTCTGCCGGCCCAGCTGCACCTTCCTCTGGGTCTGTCTGCTTGGCTGGCTGGCCGAGGACATGGGCTGCCTGAGATGACCCCAGGGCAAGCCACGGATGGGAACCCAAAAACACAGGCCACCCAGACGTGGCTGCTTTCATGCCTGCAGGTACTTCGAACCCCTCCCCCCAACCACCACCACATCCTTGCCACCTGCCCCCCTCCCGCCCCCCGTTAGTACAGAAGGAGCCTTTTCTCACCCAGGTGGAAACCCCAAATCAGCTTCTGGGGGCTGTGGTTGGAGATCACAGGAGGAGTCTCTTGTGAGGCCTCCGGAGAAACACGGGGGGAGGGGAGGGGGCAGAGAGACAGGGAGAGAGGAGGGGGGAGAACGGGCCGCCCGGAGGCCCCGTGGCTCGTCTGGTATTTACTTTCTGCCACAGCCTTGAATACCATCGGGCTCTGAAGGAATTTCCAAGAAGATCGAAATTTAAGGAAATCAAAGTTTAATTAGTCACAGCTGCTGTAATGGATTCCAGGTGATGGCTGCTATGGCTGTGTCTCCCCTCCAGGCCCCCTGACGCCTCTCACCCTCCACGGGGGCAAGTAAACAGTGGGGTGTTTGCGGTGGGAGCCCATCCCCAGTCAGCTGAGCAGGGATGGGAGGCAGGAGAGAGCTGTGTGCTGCCTCCCGCCACCTACAGGGACATCTGAGAGGAGAGCAGGAGGGAGATTGCGCATGGCAGCCCTGTCTCCTCTCCCCTCCTTGCTCCGTTCTCATTCTTCGCTTTCCAAGTGGTAGCAGAAGCCAGACAGAATGCCCGCGAGCATGCACAGGGGGTCAGTGTTAGGTCTCAGCTCACTCCTGATTGCAGTGTGACCTTGGGTAAGTCATTTAACTGGGATGTTGGCAAAGCATCTGGAATCAGCAGACCTAGTGGGAATCCCAACTCTGCCTCTGCTCTGCAGCCCTGGGAAAGGCGATGAACCTCTCTGAGTCTAGGCTACTCCGTCTATAAAATGGCATTAAAAATAGCACTGGGCCCAGCCAGTGTGGCTCAGTGGTTGAGCACCGACCTTTGAACCAGGAGGTCACGGTTCGATTCCCAGTCAGGACATATGCCCATGTTTTGGGCTCAATCCCCAGTGTGGCGCATGCAGGAGGCAGCCAGTCAGTGATTCTCTCTCATCACTGATGTTTCTATCTCTCGTTCCCTCTCCCTTCCTCTCTGAAATCAATAAAAATATATTAAAAAAAGAAATAGCATTGGCTCATAGGATTGTTGGAAGAGTTCAGTGCAGTCACACATATCAAGTCACATGCGAAGGACCCCTCAAGTGCTGCCTCTGAGGCCACAAAAACTCAGTTAGTGACCACAGTGGGCCTCAGTTTCCCTACTGTAAAGCTGGGATGGGGCCCAAGGCTATAGTGTCAGAACAGCAATGTCAGCTCCTCAAAAGAAAGGCCACCCGGTAGCCATGCAAGAGTTCATCCTTCAAAGCAGGGTTCTTCAAGGAGGGGTCTGCTGAGATGCTGAGAGGGACTGACAGTAGGCATCCTGTCCTAGGGCCCAACTCCAGGGCTGGGGGTGGGGGGGTGGCAGGGGTGGGGGCGGGAATTGGTAAGGGTGGGAAGCAGGTGCACCCTTCGCTGCATCTATGCTAAGCTGAGCCATGCCACTGTGATCCCTTATGCCGCAGCGGTTCTCAACCTTTCTAATGCCGCGACCCTTTCATACAGTTCCTCATGTTGTGGTGACCCCCCCACCATAAAATTATTTTCGTGGCTACTTCATAACTGTAATGTTGCTACTGTTATGAATCATCATGTAAATATCTGATACGCAGGATGTATTTTCATTGTTCGCGACCCACGGGTTGAGAACCGCTGCCTTACGGGAACCTTACTGGTGGGCTGACCCCAGCACCCCTTCCTCTCAGTCATCAGATCAGGAGGACTGTCCACATTCCCCAGCGCAGGGGCTGATCACTGAACTTGGCTGTTCAGTCCCAGCCAAGTCTGGGACAGGGACAGGGGCTGGGCTTGCTTTTCACCACACTCTGCCCGCACGAAGGCCAGGATGAGTGTCCTGGATGTCAAAAGGGGCCGTCCCCAAGGACACACACAGGCACCCTGCCAGGGTCTGGTCCGTGGGCAATGCTCCTGCTGCTGTCCCTGGGAGACCCCAGGGGACACCCAGCCAGCCACGTGGGCTCAGACACTGGGCACCTGCAGGTGTGAGCTCAGCTCCATCAGCTTCCTGTGTCTGCAGCGGATGCTTCTCCAGGTGTGGAAGCCGGACTTGACCCCGCTCACGCCACCTGGTCTCTGCAAGCCCAGCCCACCAACCTCTTCCTCTCTGTTTCTCTCACTTCTGTCCCCCAGCCCTGGGCGTCATTTCTAGTCTGTGTTTGAAACTCAAAGCCAAAAATCCATTATTTTTCTCTCTGCATTTCTGCTGTGTCACCCCTTCCCCGAGGCGATGAACAGAAACGTCCAGGGGTGGAGGGACACAACCAGAAACCAAAGCCTCTCAGCGAACAGTTCAAAACAGGATCTTGCTGCACGCAGAGGGAGCTCATGTGTCGTTCCAAAAACACGGTCTGTTTGTGGGATTTTTCTGTGTGGGATTTTTTTTTTTTAAATAAATGTATTACTGGTGAAGACTGCCATTTGTCCAGCTTCTATCTCCCTCTTCCTTTGCAGTAGTTAGGAAGACGAGAGAGGGAGCGTGCGGCAGATACTACTGCTTGTGGGTCTGTGACCATTTTCCTGCTTTCCTTGTCAGCCGACCCACTCCTACCTCAGAGGCTGAAAATGCCCGCTGGTCACTTTTCCAGCCTCCCTTGCAGCTAAAGAGGGTCATGTGACCCAATTCTGGCCAATAGGACCTGAGAGGAAGTTGGCTGAGGTGACTCCCGGGAAAGGCTTTCCTCTCTGGTTTAAAAAAGAAAAAAAGATAGGTGAGGAGAAAGCCTCCCTCCCGTTCACAGAGGATGCGTGAGGACCACAGCTGGGGTGGCTGCAAGTGGACTGTCTGCGGGCAGAAACCAGCACAGGTGGTCGGCAGCGCAAACATGGGACGCACCTGGGCCCCTGATGCTTGCCTTGTGCCTTGAATAATCAACTCCAGACTTCCGGTTAAATGAGAGAAGGGGTGTGACAGTGTGAGGCCTCTTTAAGTTTTGCTCAGTCCCTTGCAGCCAAAAGCAGCCCAACCTCGGCTGGCTGTCTCCGAGTCCTTTTAGGTCTGTGCTAATCAGGGCCCTTGTTCGTTGCCCGTAGCCACAGGAATCCACCCAAAACTTGCTCAGCCAAACGGGGCAATTTTTAACATTTATACACGCGGGTCTCTTGTGAAACGCAGCAGAAATATGACCGGGGCTCAGAACAGTTGGAACCAGGGACTCGAAACCCTCAGGGTTTTCTCTCCGACTCTCATTGTGTCTCACTATTTTGAGATCATGAAATCCTTGATAACTTATCACGAAAAGTCTGGTTTTCCAGAATTAATTGTTTTTTTTTTAACTTAATTTTGATATGCCTTGAGAAAAACAAATATATACATTTCTTGGCTTTCAAATTCTATTTATATTCCAGAAGGACTTTTTAAAAATGGCAGATTCCCTTTGTCAATAATTTCCCTCCAGGTTTCTACGTGTGCAACCACGAGGCCTCGGGGATCTGGGAACGTAGTTGTTGTTGTTCGAACATTCACCGCCTCACATTTTGGGTGCCCTGAGCAGGCCGCTGGTGAGGAACCTCCTGACCACAACATGGGAGAAAGCTCTGCGCCAGGAAGCCAGGGGCTCACTTCCCTTGCGGGGACATCGCCTCTGATAAAGGAAACCTTCTCTCCATGGGGAACCTGCTGCTTTACTTTCCTAAAATGAGTTCAGTATTTGGTTTCACATCCTCCTTCGGACAGCAAGGAAGGAGTCACTTTCAATATCGCGCGGCTCCGTGAACCTATAAACACAACGTTTTGAGTGTTGTGTCAATAAGAAGCAAACGTTATTTTTTTGTTATTGTTTTTATTTTTTATTTTTTGTCTACCTTTTACTTCTCTAGAAGCAAAAGTGGGTTTTTGAAAAATAACAACTTGGGATAGAGTGGGAAGGAAAACCAAGATGGCAGCATAGGTAAACACCTGAAATTGCTGCCTCCCACAACCACTTCAAAAATACAACTAAAAGACAAAACGGACATCACCCAGAACCACAGGAAGGCTGGCTGAGTGGAAATTCTACAACTAGAAGGAAAGAGAAAAGCACACTGAGACTCAGAGGAGGTGCAGAATAAAGTGCAGAGGTACGGAGGTGCACACGTGGAAAGGGCTGGCAGCTGAAGACATGGTTGTCTTTTTCAATCGGGAGGGAGTCTCAAGCTCCTGACTGCTCTGAACTCCAGTTCTGGGCGAGTCTCTGGGGACCCAGACTCATACAGGGAGAAACTGGACTGTCTGGCAGCGGGCGGAACTCGAGGGCGGCTTTCTCTCATAGGTGCTTGCAGCAATTACCGTGGGACACTGAGACCTGGGGCCTCTGAGGGCAGGGCTGAGGATCAGCCATAGCTGCTTGCTCTGCCCTGTTGATTCCCTGAGACCCCGCTCCACCCAAGCTGTGCGCAGAGGCTTTTGCATAGGAATGGCCTGGCCCTTTGCAACCTAAAATTACCTAAGAAATAGAAGCAGGGTCAGAGAGACCCAGAATATCCAAAAGAAGGCGCAAGGCCCCACAGCAGCTTGCATTGCTTCACAGCTGGGCCTCATCTGGGCACCTCCAAACCCCAAACAAAGAAGAGGAATCTGCAGATCTCTCCATAGCTCCTGCTGGGTAGCCTCAGGCAGAGGCTAAATTAGCACCTCCTTAGAGATCCAAGAGCCAGTGTACCCAGTGGTCAGAGTGGGACCATCCAGATAACAACTCCTCAGATCCATAAGGGACACACTCAGGGGGCAGACTCAGTGAGCACTAAAGCCCCACTGAAGCAAGTCTTTCCCCATAAGGGTGTTCTCCCAGCACAGAAGTTCTCTGTAGACACAGCTGATTCTCACAGCCAATTGGCCTGGAGGTCAATTCCTCCCAGTGATACCTACAACAATCAAGGCTTAACTACAACAAGACTGTGCACAAAGCCCACAAAGAGGTGCACCAAGAGTGTCCACCTCAGGTAATTGGGGAGGCTGAACCACTGGGCCCTATAGGACATCTAGCACAGAAAGCCACTCTATCAACACAGGGAAGCAGCCAAAATGGGGAGACAAAGAAACAGGTCCCAAATGACAGAAATGGAGGAAAGCAAACCACTGGATATAGAGTTCAAAACCACGGTTATAAGGTTTTTCAAGAATTTTTTAGAAACCGCCGATAAATTTAGTGAGACCATCGAGGATATGAAAAAGGACCAACTAGAAATTAAGCGTACACTGACTGAAACAAAGAATACTATACAGAGATCCAATAGCAGACTAGAGGATCACAAGAATCAATTCAAAGATTTGAAATACGAAGAAGCAAAAAACACACAACTGGAAAAGCAAAAAGAAAAAAGAATCCAAAATATCAAGATAGTGTAAGGAGCCTCTGGGACAACTTCAAGCGTACCAACATCCAAATTATGAGGGTGCCAGAAGAAGAGAGAGAGCAAGATATTGAAAATGTATTTAAAGAAATAATGACAGAAAACTTCCCCTACCTGGTGAAAGAAATAGACTTACAAGTCCAGGAAATGCAGAGAACCCCAAACAAAAGGAATCCAAAGAGGACCACACCAAGACACATCATAATTAAAATGCCAAGAGCAAAAGACAAAGAGAGAATCTTAAAAGCAGCAAGAGAAAAACAGTTAGTTACCTACAATGGAGTACCCATTAAGATTGTCAGCTGATTTCTCAATAGAAACTATGCAGGCCAGAAGGGAGTGGCAAGAAATATTCGAAGTGATGAATAGCAAGAACCTACAACCAAGATTACTTTACCCGGCAAAGCTATCATTCAGAATTGAAGGTCAGATAAAGAGCTTCACAGATAAGGAAAAGCTAAAGGAGTTCATCACCACCAAACCAGTATTATATGAAATGCTGAAAGGTATTCTTTAAGAAGAGGAAGAAGAAGAAAAAGGTAAAGATACAAATTATGAACAACAAATACACATCTATCAACAAGTGAATCTAAAAATCAAGTGAATAAAAAAATCTGACGAACAGAGTAAACTGGTGAATAGAAACAGGGGCATAGCAAGGGAGTGGACTGACTATTCTCAGGGGGAAAGGGGTGGGGGGATGCGGGAAGAGACTGGACAAAAATCGTACACCTATGGATGAAGACAGTGGGGGGAGTAAGGGCAGAGGGTGGGGTGGGAACCGGGTGGAGGGGAGCTATGGGGGGAAAAAAGAGGAACAACTGTAATAATCTGAACAATAAAGATTTAATTTTTTTAAAAAAAGAAAAATAACAACTTGGTTAGAATACCACAGTCTGATGCGAAACGTAAGCAAGAAGGTGGGTGGTCACACGGGTCATGCATGATGTCCTCTGTCCCAGGCGGGTGGCTGGGGGATTGGTGTTTCGAACATTCTCCGGCAAGTCTGGCACAGAAGGAACCACTGTACAGAGTGGGAGCCCTTGAGGACAGGGCCGTGTCTTATGTGTCACTGAGTCCCTGACCCTCACATATATATGACTGCACATAGTAGGTGCTTAATAAATGTCCCCTGGCTCTAGCCAGTTTGGCTCAGTTGCTAGAGCATTGGCCTGCGGACCAAAGGGTCCCGGGTTCGAGTCTGGTCAAGGGCATGTTCCTTGGTTGCAGGGTCCTCCTTGCTGGCCGGGGCCCTGGTCAGGGCGCCTGCAGGAGGCAACCAATCGATGTGTTTCTCTCACATCGATATCTCTCTTCTGTCTTTCCCTCTCTCTTCCACTCTCTTAAAAATCAATGGAAAAATATCCTGGAGTGAGAATTTTAAATAAATAAATAAATAAATAAATAAATAAATAAATAAAATTTTAAAAAATGTCCCCTGACCCAATGAAGGAGAGGAGGAAAGACGGGATGCAGCCGTGAGGGAAGGTTTTTCTGTAGAATCTTTCGCAGCCATAACGTTCCGGTGAAGTGCTCCTGTCCCTGAGACTTTGGAAACGGGCCCCTCAGGGTGGGGTTGGGGACAGGAGGCAGCTGGACAGAGCTCAGTGGGAGCCGGGGCCCTGCTCGGGGTGCAGCCCTGAAGCCAGGGCTGGGCTCAGAGAGAGGGGGGCTTCTTGGAACCCCTGCCGGGGAGGCTCGCAGCCCCTGCACCAGGCCCCCAGGAGAAAGCGCATTTGTTTACTTGACCTGAATGACATGTTCATTGATTTCCCTGGAGCGGTTCATTCATAAAGGCAAATTGAGCCTCCCTCCTGGGGAGGCCAACGGCCTTTTAACAAGCTCCCCAAGGGGTGGCTTCTGAAAATGAGTCACTGATGAGCCAGAAATGGAGTTTGCCGGCCCCGCCTGGCCCTTCTGGCCAGAGGCTGCTGAGCAGCGGGCAGGAGGCGGCCCCTCGTGACTGGGAGCCTTGGCCGGGCCTGGCCGCGGGCACGTGGACCGGGCAGACGGGCAGACGTGGAATGTGCCCAGCTGCTTCACATTCACGAGCATCTGGACAACTAAAACAAAGTTATTTGTTGCTCAAATGTTCTGAATCAATCCCTCACTGCAGTTGGTTCAAGGAGATGAAAGCAATGGGGCAGAGGGACTGAGGGAGGTTCTTGAACAGGAACGCCATGTTTTCTTCCTCGTTGGTCCCCACAATTTCAGTCTAGACAGCAGTAGCTGCCCAGAGAATGCTGTCGCTCCTTTGGTTCAACCTTCATTTTACCGTCGAGGAAACAGGCCCAGCGAGGAGCGACCCGCCTGAGGTCAGGCAGCCGGTGTTTCCAATAGGAGTTTATAGTCGCCAACAGGCACGTTTGTATCTCGAGTCTCGCTCGGTCCTTACAGCAAACACATGGGGTAGGTATTTCGGGCCCAGCATTTTATTTTATTTTTATTATAACATCACTTTCCATTTTTTAAAGCCGTGCCCTCTTTTCCCCTCATGCTCTATTTTAGGGATCTTTCCTTTTATCTTTCCAGATGACATGGCTGTATCTGGTCCTCAGGCAGCATCTGGGATCCACGGGGCCAGGGAGCTCTTGCTTCTTTCCTCTCCTGTTTCCCCCCTTTGCTCCTTCCTTTCTCTCCCTTAATCCTTGCTTTCTCCTCCACTTCTAGGTTTTTTCCTCCCTTCCCCTCTCCGCTTTTTTCTTTTTATTTTTTTAATTGTCACCTGAGGATATGTTTTCGCTGATTTTTGGAGAGGGAGGGAGAGAGAGGGGGAAATGAGAGAGAGAGAGAGAGAGAGAGAGACATCGATTGGATGCTCCCGTACATGCCCCTACCGTGGATCGAACCTGAAACCTGGGTATGTGCCCTGACTGGGAATCGAACCCACGACCCTTTGGTGCACAGGACGATGCTCCAACTGAGTCCCACCAGTCAGGGCTCCACTTTTTTTTCTTAACTGGCAGCCCAGAGACTGGCCCGAGAATTAAGACATGCAAGTTCTAGTCCCTGTCCTGCCACCAACTTGCTGGCTGACCTGGGACCTGTCACTTCCCTCTGGGCTTCCGTTTCCTCCTCGGAAGAAGGGGCTGGTCCTTTGCTCCTTGAAATTGCGTCCAGCTCAGAGAGAGTGATATGGCTGCGTCTTTCTGGTGCCCTGGTGACTCCTGAATGAAACTTACGCATTTTACATGGTCGGATCTGCTGGCTGAAATCTTACCCAGAGAACTGGGGGTGCGTTAGTGAGAAGTCTCAGCCCTGGGGACAGGAGCCACCTCCATAGCTCACTGACGCTTTTCACGGTGATGAGCGGCCAGCGTGTTCCCGCTGGTGAGCCGGGTCTGTCCATGCATTCGCTCAGGGTTAGGGCCGTCTCACTTGGTTCTCCGCTTATCGTGTGTGGCGTGGCTGTCACTATTGATTCCGCATTATTGAGAGAGAAGCTTCTTATTTCCTCTTAGGGATTTTGACGGCAATTAAGATGGGCAGCCAGCAGGTGAGCGATGGAAACTTGGTAATGGTCTAAGCCTTTTATACTCCATTATTCTTTTGGGAAAAAAAAATGTTATTAAAATTATGAAATAAATAATAAAGAGTGAAATGGCCCCAAAAGATGAGGATCTTCAAGGAAAGCAGCTCATAAGCCAATGCGGTGCCTTTGTTGTGAGACTCATTGAACTCTGCGCATTCCAGCCCGGGTTTATCTGCGGATTATCAGCCCACTTCTTCCAGCCTCCCCGGGAATGGGCTCAGAGGAGAGAGCGTTCCCAGGGAGCATTTATGTTCTAGAATTGGAGGACTTCAGGGAGAGGGCATTTAAAAGCCCTTGTCTTTGTTCTTTCTAATAAAGGGATGTGACTGCCCGCTTTTGAGTAATCACAGCACAGATATTACTGGTCTTGAGAAAAGGTCCAATGGCCTCACGGTGTTGTTGTCTTAGTTTCCTATTGATAACATAATAAATTGCCACCGAGTGAGTGGGTTAAACGGTACAAATGTATTACTTGACAGTCCTGGGAGTCAAAAGTCTCACTGGGTTAAAAAGCAAGGTGTCGGCATAACTTCGCACCCACTGGAGGCCTAGGGGGCTCCCGGGGAGAACCCATTTCTCGCCTTTTCTAGCTTCTGGAGGCTGCCCACACCCCTTGGCTCACAGCCCTTTTCTGTCTTCCAAGCCAGCAATTGCATCACCCTAACCTCTGCTTCCGTCATCACTTCCCTGATGTGATTCACCTGCCTCCATCTTTCACTTAACACTGTTTCTCAACCTTGGCTGCACATTAGAATCACCTGGGAATCTTTTTAAACTCCTGATTTCTGGGCCTCATCCTCCAGAAATTCTGTTTCTTTGTTACTAATGTTGTGGCCCCACCCCTTAACAAGCCTGAGGTAGCCTGCTAGATGGTGACACAGGTCATTTACCTCTGTCACCCCAGCCAGCAGCCAACCACCTGCCAGACGAGTGAGTGAGACTATTGTCAGTCAGCTGACTGGGAACACATGAGTGAGCTCAGCCAAGACCAGTAGAACATCCCAACGGATCCCAGACCAAATTACCAAACAATAGGATCCTGAACAAATCAAATGTCTGTTTAAGCCACCACATTTTGGTGTGGCGTATTACAGAGCATATGCTAATTAGTTCAACCAGTGACCCACTTTTGTCCAATGAGATAAAGTTTTTTTCAATGATGACATCTCACATCAAGGCTCTCTAGGTTCTGATGGATAATTCAGGAGAAATTCTTGTGAAGTGAAACTTACATTCTACCATTATTACAGAGAACTAGATACCTCTCCACTGATCAGTAAAAAAAAAAAATAGAATTGCTTCCTAAACAAAGTATTTCAAGTCTTATTTTTTCTAGTCGATTATTACACAGGGCAGGGCAATCAGTAGGTGCTCAATAAAGACTTGTCTACTTGACTTACCTAGAAGTTGGCCCTGAAAGAACCAGGCAGCAACATTTCCAGGGCGCAAATTTAGGCAAAGCCCAGTTCCTTGGGAGAATGTGAGGAAGCCTGAGACATTAGGGACCAAAAAAGTGCCAGCTCTCCTCATTCAGAAGTTCACCTCTGTGTTAACACTGAACCCAAGGCTCCTGAGTAGGTCCTGATTCAGCCATGCCAGAGTGACTGAGCCCTTGGGAACTTCGTGACTCAATGCTACTCCCATGGTAATTATCTCTAAGGATGCCCTCCTGCTGAACCAACGAACCACACCGCCCAGTACCCAATGCGCCAAAATGATGGCAGGTGACTTCCAAGACCTCAGCCTTAGCCTCTTGGAACGCTTGCCCTGGATGAAGCCAGACACCATGTAAAAGTCCAACTAGCTTGAATCCACCATGCTATGAGGAAGCTCAAATAGAGAGGTGCTCAACCAGCCTCTGGCTGCTGTAGCCATCCAGCTGATGTGAGTGAGAAGCCATCTTCAACATCCAGCCCCGGGGGGGGGGGGGGGGGGAGGGGGGGAGGGGGAGGGGGAGGGGAGGGCCTTTAGATAGTTCCGCATCTGCAGAACTGTGCGAGGTAATAATAAACAACTGTTTGAAGCCACTAGGTCTGAGGGTGATTTGTTATACGGTAGCTGATAACTGGGAAAACTCCCAAAGTTACCATGACTTCATTCTGCCAGCCTTTTTTTCTCATCGATTCCATCCACAAACTTTGGAAACAAGTCCAAGTCTAGTATCGAGCCCTGTGGGGAATTCACATTCAAGCAACATTTGAGAATCTGTGCCTATGGGCCCGGCACCGGGCCAGGCACTTTCACGCATTTCACACGACTTCAACTAGCAGTTATGAGCTTGGACTGTGCGTTCACGCTGCCTGGGTTCCGATTCTGACTTTACCACTTACTAGCTGTTAACAATTAGCTTAACCTCTCTTCCTTCGCCGATAAAATGTAGAGGATAATAACGCCAACCTCACAGGGTTTTGTGAGGATTAAACAAAATAACTCACGTAAAAATGTTATGTGTCTGGTCACAGAGTAAGCACTTAGCAACTGGAAAATGCTATAATAACTGTTATTATCACTATAAACAGCTTCTGCCTCTGAGGAACCTAGAGAAGAGATAAAACATGGACCAATTAACGTTTAAAAGCAAGTCCCCACAAGTGTTTTGAATGAATGAGTGACTCCGTTACAAGGTTAAAAGTACCCCAGTAATGAGACAGTGCTGTGGCTGCTCAAAGGTGGTCTCTGGCTGAGATGCTTAAGGAAGACTTTCTGGAGGAGAAAGCTTCTGAGCAAGCCGTGGGGAGGATTCCGCACCAGTGATGGGGGAGTGAGCCCTCCAGGTGAAGGGGGCCGCCACGCAAACCGAGGAGACCAAAGGACCCACACTGACTGACGCTGCGGGCATGGAGTGTTGAGGGGAGGGGGGAGACAAAGGTAGCTCGGGCCCAGATCAGCATGTGACGATTTCCTATGTTTATTTACTCGTCGGACCCAACAAAGACAGCCAAGCATGCCGGCCAGGGAGGCTGTCCAAAGCGGCCCCTCACACGGGGGGAGGAACGGCAGCAGCCAGGCCCTGGTCCCAGCCTGGCTCAGCACCCGGAGGATCAGAGTTCCCAGCCCGCTGGGGGCCTCTCCTTCTCTCTGTTCCTGGTTCATGGAACCTGGGGAGTGTGCCCTGCAGGGACCTCTGGGTGTCCAACCCAGCTCGCAGGGCTTCTGACACCCATTCCTTTGCCTTCCGCAGCCCCCACCACCTCTCTCCTTCTAAATTCACTTTTATTTATTCATTTTTTAAATCCTCACCCGAGGATATTTCCCCCGCATTGATTTTCAGAGAGCGTAGAAGAGAAAGGGAAAGACAGAGAGAAATATCGATGTGAGAGAAACGCGTGGATTGGTTGCCTCCTGCACTCCCCTTACTGGGGATCGAGCCTGAAACCCGGACATGTGCCCTTGACTGGAATTGAACCTGGGACCCTGCAGTCCACAGGTCGACGCTCTATCCACTGAGCCAAACCAACTAGGGCTAAGTTCACTTTTCAAATCTGGCCGTCGCTTCTCAACACCCCTACCCCACCCCTCCTTAGACACTTACATCAGCTCAAACAGAGAGAGTGGGTAATCCTGACCAAAAGATACACCATCCCACCTGTCACCCGGGGGCTCAGGGAGAAATGAAAGGCACAGACCCTCTATCCTTCAGTGAGCCTCACCCCCTCTGTGTCTCTCCTCAGACAGTCCCGGGTTCAGATCATTCAGGTCCCCTCCACCTCCTTCTAGCTGTGTGACCTTGGGCAGATCACTCCAAAGTTTCCAGGTCTCAGTTTCCTGGTCTGAAAAATGGGGAGAGCAGCCCGCCTGGTTGTTCTGTCGGGATGAATGGGACATCCAAGTGCAAGCCCAAGATGCAATCAATGCACGATGAACAAGCAAAGTGCATCATGACAATCCAAGTGCTTCCTGCTGCCCTGATTCTCCGTTTCTGGATCCCGGCTCTCACCCGGGAGCCAGCCCGCCGCTCCTGCCCTGCAGGCCTTGAGCACACCCTCCCTGATCTCCCTGCCCGGCCAGGCCAGCCCGTTGCTCTGGGGGCTGCCTGGCCAGGGGGCCCGCTGCCTGCCTACTGCCAGAGGGCTCTTGAGTGTTGAAATCCTTCCATTCCGCGAGGCCAGAGACTTGATTATGTTATTAATTAAAGCAAGATGCCGGGCTTGGGAGATTTATTTTCTTTTCCATATCTGTGGCCATAAATGCCACTCAGGGAGCTCAAAGACCCATGTCAGCCTGCATCAGGCTCCTGAACAGACGTTTTGTTCCCGGCCCGGTCTCCTCGGCCCCTCCTCCTCCGTGCCAGGAAGGAAGTATGTGTTGTGATACCCGCCCCTCACCCCAATTTCCCTTGCTCCATCTGCACGAGGCAAAACGAGGGAAATACCTGGGCAGTGTGGCGTGGGGAGAGAATTTTCCAAGAACTTTGTTTTAAGTTTCTGCCTCATCATTATAGGACTTTCACGTTTCTATTTTTAGCTGCGCCAACGAGCCAGGCCCACATTCCCCTCATCTCCCCTGCCCCAACCTTTGTTTATACAAAGCACATGCTGAAATCATTATTCAAAAATCCCCAAACCCATAATTGCTCAGGTAGGTGAAGAATGCAGCCTTTATGGATGTAGCTGACCGAGGGGGCCGGCGGATTCCTGGGGAACTATGGCTTATTCATGTTCGTGCCCCCGGCACCCAGCCCTGGCTGAACCCCTGGAAGGCCCAAAAGAATCAAGTAACTTAGAGCAAGAAGAGGCCTTGTCAATAATAGAGTCCAAGCACCACGTTCTGAGAGAGGAAACAGAGACCTAGGGTACAGATGAGACTTGTCCCAAGGCCCACAGGGTATCAGTGTGATCACTGGGATTCAAATCAGACGTCCAGCATCCAGTGCGGCTCGACTCAGGGGAAGTCAGCCTGAAGCTGGGCTGCCTGAGTCCATATCCCAGCTGCTGGTTGGAAGACTTGGAGCAAGGTACTGCACCCCTCTGCACCTCAGTTTCCTTATCTGTAAAATGGGGATAACAAAATACCATCTGATAAGATTGGTGTCAGGATTCAGTGCACACCTGGAAGCAAGTAAACCCTGTGTTTTGGTTCAAGTTTCCCCAGAAAACAGAGCCAAGCCAAAAACCACACCCAGAAGGTCGCATTTTCCCAGATCTCTCTGTTACCTGGTCCTCAGGATGTATTTCCCACAGTTCTGCCCATCTAGGGAGGTTTCCCTGCCCTATTGTGTTTCAGGGCCAACCCTGAGTGTGGTGGCAGCAGTTCCTGTTTGGCCAGTGCCATGCAGTGCTTCAGCTCAGCTGTGCACTGGGCGAGTTCTTTCCTTCGCTGCCCTGAAGAGCCCGCCTGAGGCCACAGCAGTGGGCTGAGGAAGAGGTGTCCGTTTGGAAGAGGTTATCACATGGGGTTCTGCGCTGTTCTGTGTTTATGTGATTGACATGAGCCTCCTGCTGGGGCCCAGCCCAAATCACTAGCATTTTGACTAGCGCCTCTGACTATACACAGCTCATGATAGACAGGCAGCTCTGGCTTCGTAGTCACATGGCCCAGGGTCAAACACTCTGTCTCTGCTGGGGCTGCTTTCAGATGGAGAGTAGCTTTATATCAAAGAGGACCTCAGCTCATCCACTCGGGGCTGCCTTGCTACATCCTGGCCCACTGACCTTTTCTGTTTTTTCCATTCCTCCAGCACTTCAAGCTCTTTCCTGCCCCAGGGCCTTGGCATATGCCTTTCTCTCTGCCTGGAGAACTCTTTCATTTGGTGCTTCATGTAGCTGCCTCCTCACCATTCCAGTTCCAGCTCTCCTCAGAGAGACCGTCTCAGACCCACAAGTCTCTCCTTATACCATATGACCCTGTCTGTACACCTCATAGCACTTTCACCCATCTGGAATGAACATGATTATTTCTTTCTGTGTCAATTACCTACCCCCCTGAAAACACACACACACACACACACACACACACACACACACACACACACACACATTCTCAAACACATACACTAACATGAACTCCATAAAAGCAGGGATTTGTCACTCCTGTTCATCATCCTTCATGGGGTACATAGCAGGTGTTCAAATAAGTATTTATTGAGTAAATGAAGGAATAATGACTAAATCCTCAGATCACAGCACCACGTGCAAGGAGTGGCCAGCCCAGAACTGAGTCAGCATTCAGTTCAAGGTGTAGCTCCCCCACCCCCACGTCTGTGACAGTCCAGACTTGAGGACAGCCACAGGAAGGAGGGTGTCTGCTAAGCACATGTGACCCTGCCTTTGCACGCCTCACCCCCCCTGTGTCTCCCTTTACCATATGTAAACTGGGGGAATTAGCTTATAAGGTGACATCTTCCCTCTCCAAATCGGTGGTTCACACCCAGTATATACCACCTGACTTTGACCTGGATTGGCCACCGCCGAGGGCAGAGGAGGTCTTAGGGTTGAGAGAGTGGACATGGGGCTGGTAGAGAGGAAGAGGAGGCCTCCTGGTATCATATAGACCATCTTCAAACACACTTGTCAAGGTTGCAGTTTTAATGCTCTTTAGTTCATGTTTGTCTCCTCCTTTAGACTGTAAGTCCATGAGGGCAGGTGCCCTGAACGATCTGCTCACCAGGGTATCCCCCTACGTCAGTGGTGCTCAGATTCTTCAGCCTCGGGATCCCTTTCCACTCGTAAAAACTCTTGAGGTGCCCTGACTGGTTTGGCTCAGTGGATAGAGCGTCGGCCTGCGGACTGAAAGGTCCCAGGTTCAATTCCGGTCAAGGGCATGTGCCTTGGTTGTGGGCACATCCCTAGTGGGGGGTGTGCAGGAGTCAGCTGATCGATGTTTCTCTCTCATCGATGTTTCTCACTCTCAATCTCTCTCCCTTCCTCTCTGTAAGAAATCAATAAAATATTTTAAAAAACCAAAAACAAAAAACTCTTGAGGGCCCCAAAGAGCTTTGGTTTCTACTGCTTAGATCTATAGATCTGAGGTTCTCCACTGGGGGCCATTTGGTTACATCTGGAGACATTTTTGATTGTCACAACGTGTGGGAGTAACAGATGATACTGGCATCCAATGGGTAAAGGCCAGAGATGCTACTCACATCCTACAGTGCCCTGGAGAGCCCCCATGACAAAGAACTATCAGCCCAAAATGTCCATAGTGCCAACGTTGAGAAGTCTTGCTATAGATATTGACTGTATTAGAAATTAAAACTGAGAACATTGTAAATGTTTACTAATTCATTTAAAACAATAAAAATAAATTCATTACATGTTCGCATAAATACATTTTTAAAATAACGATATTTTTCGAAAACAAAACTATTAGAAAAATTTATGCTTTATTTTATAAATGTCTTTAATGTCTGGCTTAATAGAAGACAGCTGGATTTCCATATCTGTTTCTGCATTCAATCTATTCCAATATGTTGTTTTTGTTGAAGTGTATGAAGAAAATCTGGCCTCACACAATATGTTGTTGGAAAGCGGGAGCGTGTTTTAATAGCCTTTTCACATAACTATGCATATTCTTCTTGGTTACTACACCAAAACTCAACAATGGTGAGTCCTTAAAGGTTAGTTACAATGTGGAATCTGAAACCACATCCATAAATTTTTTATATTCAGTTATTTTAAAATTCATTGATCTGTCTTGGATTTTGAATGAATCTTTTACCCAGGCATGATTTGTGACATCATGTGTTGTGGATTGAATTGTATCCCCCCACCCCCCCGCCCCCCCAAAAAAATTCATATGTTGAAGTCTTAACAATCAGTACTTCAGAATGTGGCCTAATTTTGAAATAGGGTCATTCAGACGTTATTAGTTAAAATGAAGTCATAGTGGAGTAGGGTGCACCCTAACCCAAGATGACTGGTGTCCTTTATTTTAAAAAAGGAAATTTTGACACAGACACAGACAGGGAGATTGCCCGAGAAGATGAAGACACAGATGAAGGTGATATACCTACAAGCCGAGGAATGCTAACAATGGTCAGCAAACCACCAGAAGCTGGGAGAGAAGCATGACACAGATTCTTTCTCCGGCCTTCAGAAGAAACCAACCCTGCCAACACCTGGATTTTGGACTTCCAGCCTCTATGCTATAAGAGAATAAACAGCTGTTGTTTAAACCAAAGTACCAACTTATGGCACGTTGTGAAGGCAGCCCTAGGAAACTAAGACATCACACACTGGTCATTGTGAAAATAGCGGCTCCTTGAATCATGCAGATCTTCCAGATGTGGACGCCTTTCATTATCAGGTATCAAAACCCACACTTGTTCAGACCGTCACAGATCTCACTAGAAAAGCCTTTAAGTACTAAGAAACTGCCAAGCTCACAGTGGCAGACACAAGTCTCCCAAAATTCCCATTTTCACTTGAAAGCCCAAATTTTATCATTGAAACAATCCTGTCAGCTGTCTTCCGTGACGTGGCAGGCTGATTGTGTTCATCATCAATAAAGTATCCATCAGATACTAGAGTCAGTCTTTCTTTCGAGTAAACATGGTGACCCATGAAATAAGCAGCTAGTTCAGCACACCATGCAAGTAATCACACAGGTCACTGTTTGTACTCAAGGAAACCAGCATGCATCTGTATGTGTCTCCCCATCTCATGACACAGAATACTAAAGAGATGTGTACTGCAGGATCAAGATTTAATAAAACTGCCCTTGCTGGTTTGGCCTGGTGGGTAGAGTGTCGGTCTTCGGACCAAAGGGTCCCAGGTTGGATTCCGGTCAAGGGCACATACCTTGGTTGCAAGATCCTCCCCAGCCCGGGCCCTGGTCGGGGCATGTGCAGGAGGCAACCAATCGATATGTTTCTCTCACACTGATGTTTCTCTCTGTCTCTCCTTCTTTTTCCACTCTCCCTAAAAATCAATGGGAAAGTATCCTCTGGTGAGGATTAACAACAAAAAAAGATTTAATAAAACTAATTTTGTTTTGTTTTATTTTTACTGTGAGCGCATGCCATGAGGAATACAACGACCCTAGTACATTGGGTACCACTGCCCTGACTTCATGTTAGAACACAGTAGGTCTGCCCACTGTTGCTTTTGTAACACAAGTACAAATGTCCCAAGTACAGTGAAATAGGCAAATTATGCCTGCATGTAATTATTAAAATACTAGAGGCCCGGTGCACGAATGCACCGGTGGGATCCCTCAGCCTGGCCTGCAGGGATCAGGCTGAAACCGCTCTCCAACATCCCCCAAGGGGTCCCAGATTGCAAGAGGGGACAGGCCAGGCCAAGAGACCCCAGCAGTGCACAATCAGAGCCAGGGAGGGACCTTGGGAGGGCTCTAGGGCATGTCTGGCCCGTCTCGACCAGTCCCAATCAGCCGGACCCCAGCAGCAAGCTAACCTACCGGTCACAGCATCTGCCCCCTGGTGGTCAGTCCATGTCATAGTGACTGGTCAAATCAACCGTCGGACACTTAGCATATTAGGTTTTTATTATATAGTATCTTTGTCTTCACAGACCTCCTGAAAGGGTCTCAGAGACCTCACCAGGGGCCCTGGGATCCTACTTTGAGAACCACTGCTCTACATCAAGCACAGTGGTAACAGTCAAATCTTTGCTGAAGGAATGATTGAATGAATAAATGGAGTGAATAAAGGAGGAGAGAGAGAGGGAAAGCCTAGTTTGCTTCTGCTCTTGGTTTTCTGTATTATCTGAAAGACTGGGCCCTACGTAACTGAATTTTCAGCTGAAAAAGGCTGATAGAGAGGCCTCTTCGATGGGTTGTGGTTCAGCTATGTGCCCAGGAAGACGAGGATGAATTTCAGTGCAGAGCTGGCTCCACCCCAGGAAATGGCCTGATCCTTCGATCATTGCAGACAAGCCCATCTCAGCCCCTGAAGGACCAGAAATAATGGGACTGCACTACAAAGAAGTAGCTCTTAGCGGGCCACAGTGGAGAATCAGAATGACCATGGAAGCTTTTTTGGACTCAGTTTTACTGAGTCAGAGACTCCAAAGGGAACCCAGGCAAATACATTTGGAAAAATTCCCCAGGTGATTCTGCTATGATCTAGATCCACTGTAAACAAGGGTAAGAGAGACAAGGAGCCCTTCCTATGCAGTTGACCCTTGAGCAATACAGGGGTTAGGGTGCTAACCCCTCATGCAGTCAAAAATCTGTGTGTAGGTTGTTGTTTTTTAAAATATACTAGTACTAGAGGCCCGGTGCACGAAAATTCGTGCACTCGGGGGGGGGGGGGGTCACTCAGCCCAGCCTGTGCCCTCTTGCAGTCCGGGACCCCTCAGGGGATGTCCACCTGGCGGCTTAGGCCTGCTCCCTGGGGGATTGGGCCTAAGCTGGCAGTCAGACATCTCTCTGGCAGCCTGGGAGCCCTCGGGGGATGTCTGACTGCGGCTTAGGCCCGCTCCCCCAAGGGTGTGGGCCTAAGTCGCAGTCAGACATCCTTAGTGCTGTGAGGAAGCAGGAGAGGCTCCTGCCACCACCGCTGTGCTCACAGCTGTCAGCCTGGCTTGTGGCTAAGCCAGCCGTGGGCAAACTACGGCCCTCGGGCCGGATCCGGCCCGTTAGGTTGTTCTATCCAGCCCGTGGAGCCAAAAGAGCAGAGGGTTCTCTTGCTCTCCCCTCCGCTCCTTCACCAGCAGCAGTGTTAACATGGCAACGTCGGGAAACACGGCTGCAGCTCCTTCTTCTGAGTCCAGTTTAAGAACCCACTGTGGCCCTCGAGTCAAAAAGTTTGCCCACCCCTGGGCTAAGCGGAGCTCCCCCTGTGAGAGCGCACTGACCACCAGGGGGCAGCACCTGCATTGAGCATCTGCCCCCTGGTGGTCAGTGCATGTCATAGTAACTGGTGGTTCCAGGTCGTTCTGCCATTAGGGTCAATTTACATACTACCCTTTTATTACATAGGGTATTTTTATTAATTTCAGAGATAAAGGGAGAGAGAGAGAGAGAAACATCAATGAGGAAAGAGAACCATTGATCAGCTGCCTCTTGCATGCCTCACACTAGGGATAGAGCCCGCAACCCAGGCGTGTGCCCCCACTGGTAATCAAACCACAACCTCCTGGTTCATAGGTTGACGCTCAACCACTGAGCCATGCTAGCTGGGCTGTGTATAAGTTTTGACTCTCCAAAAACTAAACTACTAATAGCCTACTGTTTACCAGAAGCCTTATCAATAACATAGACAGTCAATTAACATCTATCTTCTATGTTATATGTATTATACTGCATTCTTATGCTGAGATGCTGCATTTCTAACAGCTCACACATGGCCAATGCCGCAGGTTCATAAACCAGGCTTCATGTGCTCAAGCTCTAGAAGGCAATGAGCAGGCCAAGGTAGGCTGTGTTGGAGTAAACACAGAGACCCCTTCTTGGCAGCTGCACCCACAGTTCACACTCCCCATTTGCCTACACCCACCTCCCTTTCCCAGCCTCTCCCTCTTTGAGGAGGAGGCAGATTCTAGCCCCAAAGTTAGGGGTCTTATGGCAGGGGCCAAAGATGTGACCTGGGTGAAAGGGACATCTGGGACTTGGGGTCCCTTCGCTGCAGAGCATTTGTCTTCAAACATCCTTCAGATGGAGCAGAAGCCAGAGGAAGGCTTTTTTTGATGACCCAAGGAGAATCTCTGGTCAGAGAGAAGATTGCTCTCTCAGCTTGAGAAGGGAGATAGGACTGATCGAAATGATAGATTTCCTGAGTCCTGCTCACTTGTGGCTCTTAACATCCTTTGTACTGGACCACACGCATCCCCTAGCTCGTGATGAATGCATTGCACCCCACAGCTGGGAAGGACCTTGGTGTCCTTGTCCAGGATCTGTTGCCCCCCCCCCCCCAAGGCAGACAGTAAAAAAGAACCTGCCTGGGGCCACAAAGTGGAGACTATGTCTGTGCTTCTGGCCTTCTGGCCTAGAGGCTGTCCCAGGAAGTCACACTGCCCACCGGACTTGTAGGAATGGAGGGTAACCTGTGTGCCGACCATGGCAGCGAGGGGTAGGGACCATTGGCCAAGGGCCATGCTGGGTCACCTGACTTACTCCCCTCTCCCCCCAGATGCTTGCCTTGCAGAAGGCCCTGTTTAATGCTTTATTCCTCCCAGTGTTTCATTATTGATTCAGCCCCTCACTGCTGGGTCTGACCAAGTAAGCCCTGAGCATTTGTCTAATATCAACTTCATCAAAAATGCAGGAGTTGGGGTTTTACTCGTCTATGCGCTACCTAGACAGTTTAAGTCGATGATTGTGGTTTCTGCAAGCCAGGGAGGGCGCTGGCAGCCCACAGGCTGGCTTCTGGCTTCTCTGAAGTGATGCTGGGTCCCCAAGCTCCAGCAACCCAGCTTCCCCATCTCTTCAGGTTAGTGGAGCGAGATCTGGTTTGGGATGTTGACTGAGGTGGAGAGTTAGGAGGTTGGGAGCAATTTTTTAAAATAAACACCAGCCACAGGTGTGGAAGCAAATTTTGTTTTTGCATTAGTATGCATTAGCAGCAATGCATTAGTATGCTGCTACTGACTATCCTATATAATAAAAGGCTAATATGCAAATTGACTGAAAGGTGGAACGACTGGTTGCTATGACATGCACTGACCACCAGGGTGCAGACGCTCAATGCAGGAGCTTCCCCCTGGTGGTCAGTGCGCTCCCACAGGGAGAGTGCGGCTCAGCCAGAAGCCAGGCTCATGGCTGGCGAGCGCAGCAGTGGTGGCAGGAGCCTCTCCTGCCTTGGTGGCAGTGCTAAGGATGTCCGACTGACAGTTCCCAGACTGCGAGAGGGAGCAGGCTAGGCTGACACACACACCCCTGAGTGCACGAATTTCATACACCGGGCCTCTAGTTACAGATGAAAATTTAATGAGATGAAGAAATATCTATTCATCTATTTATTAAAACAATATTTATTGAGCACTTACTATGTACTAAGCACTAGATTACAGAGGTGAATAAAACATACAAGTTTCTGCTTCTCATGAAGCTGAAATTCTACTTAAAAGAGAAAATCAGGCTGTAAAAAAAAAAAAAAGGAAATCATAATAACAGCTAACATTTATTAAGCATTTACTATGTGTTGGGTACTTTTAAGCTCTTCACACAGAAAATGATTCTACTTTCAAGGTCATTTTTAAAGCCTATATGTATATATCCCCATAGGAAAAAAAAAGACAGGAAGAATATGCACCAAAATATTAGCAGACATGATCTCCAAATTGTAACTTTATAGAGGACTTCTATTTTCCTCTATTTGCTAACCTGCCTTATCTAAATTTTCTTTGTCTAGAGCAGTGGTTCTCAACCTTCTGGCCCTTTAAATACAGTTCCTCATGTTGTGACCCAAACATAAAATTATTTTCATTGCTACTTCATAACTGTAATGTTGCTATTGTTATGAATCGTAATGTAAATATCTGATATGCAGGATGGTCTTAGGCGACCCCTGTGAAAGGGTCGTTCGACCGCCAAGGGGGTCGCGACCCACAGGTTGAGAACCACTGGTCTAGAGCAAGAGAAGAGAATTAAAGGGGGGGGGGGGAAGGCATGTTCTTGTGCCCCAACCTTGAAGAAATCAGGCAGAGAGCCTCCAAGTGCTTTTCATTTGCTGCCCGATGTCTTCAGGCTCTGGGTGTACCAGGCTCTGGTCTGTTCCCATCACTCTGGGTTCTGTCCCAGCTCAGAAAGCCATCGCCTCCTTCTACCCGGAGAATAGAGTCACTGGGGAGTCCTGTGGCTATGGTGAAGGCTGGGGAGGGCCAAGGCACGAGAACCCTCTAGCACAAGGTCCCCAGCTGGCCATCGTGACCCCGGCTTCCTCCTGCCACATGTGCAGGGGCCAGGATCCAAACTCCCCCAGTGATGAAACTCCAACCTGGCCAGCCCCCCTGCACCCCTGCCCTGGCCAGAGAAACGGACAAGAGCTTTGCCACTATCCTCACACCCCTGAAGGCCTTGCTGCTCTCTAGCGCTGACGGCTACCTGAGAGTCACCATCAGCTGGACACCCGCCTCACAGTGATAGAATAACCGCAAAGGCAAGAGGTTGCACCTGGGAGCCCCACTCTGACTCTGGACACACAGGGAGGCCCAATGCTGAGCATTTTATATTTCTTCATATGTTTCATTATCATCACCATCACCCGCTTTTGACCAATAAGGAAATAGAGGCCATAAGAGGGTGTGTGACGAGCCCACAGCCAGCCAGTGGCATCGCTGGAATCAGAACCCAGACCTTTTAGTACCTATCGCCGTGCCGCTTCCTCTCCCCACCTGCTTCCTTGGACCCGATCAATATTCACTGTGGGTCACCTGATAAGTGGTGACTGGAGGCCTGAGAGACTGGGTGGTGTTGGCTTTGACCCTGGATCCTCATGGTCTTACCAGGCCCAGAGGGATTCCAGGCGATGATGCCGAACAAGGGGATGGGCAGCCCAGCTCTCGAGAGAGCCAGGCCCCTTCACCTCCCCCTGTAACAGCGAGGGACATGCTCAATGCACTCAAACGGGAGAGCGAGTTCTGGCTCCATGACTGGGGCCGGTCATTTTCCTTCTCTGCGCCTCAGTTAATCTGCAAAATGGGGAGGAAAACCCCTCCTTTGTGGGCTTGTTGGACAGATGAAGTGAAATAATGTGTAGCGTCGAGCAGTGTCAGGCTCAGCAGTGCTCAGGAAGGTGAGATCTTGCTCCCAACAGAGGAAGGTCTGCATGAGACGATGGGAAATAGGACCAAAATCCATCCCATCTAAGACAGCACCCATCATCAAGCACACCAGGAACTTTTGTATCACTAAGAATGAAAAATGCACCTGGGTGGTGTGGCTCAGTGGTTGAGCGTCGACTTAGGAACCAGGAGGTCACGGTTTGACTGCCAGTCAGGGCACATGCCTGGGTCGTGAGCTTGATCCCCAGTGTGGGGCATGAAGGCGGTAGCCAATCAATGATTCTCTTTCATCATGCATGTTTCTGTCTCTCTCCTTTTCCCTTCATCTCCAAAATCAATAAGAATATATTTTTTTAAATAATGAAAAACACTGCTTAGTAAACCCTGAGCCACTCCTTATGCAATTTTGAATTCATGCTTGGAGAGGCTTTTTCAGCTTAGACTAGACTTTAATCACATATCACTCTGAACAGAGTTAAAGTGAAGACATAAAGAACAAAAATGGTGACTGTGTCCCTAAGACGCCTCCTATTCAGAGCCACCTCTTCTAAATTCCTCTCAACCTGGAGTCTGGGAGTTCCTGTTTTCTCCCGTAACATTGTCCTCTGGCTTGCAGAAGCACTGGTGATGTGGCATTTTCCAGAAGGATCCGTGAAAGATATAGAAGTCATGGGTCCTGGGCACCTAGGTTGGCCTCACCCTTATGCAGCACTATCTCACTTTTGACCCCTTGTGGGTGCTGTTGCTAAATGCCTAGGACTTGCTACCCCTCCAATCCCTTCCCACATCATTTTGGTCCTAATTTCCCTTGGATTGTCCACCAAGCTACTTGCTCCCATTCCACAAGTCTTGACCCTGAAGCTTTCGGTGTTTGCCCAGACAACAGCAACTCTAAGGCTCCATCATTCACAAGATGGATTTAAATTCCAGAGAAGTAATATGTGAAAATGGCTGCTTTACAGAGTGGATGGTGTTGGTAATAACATTTCTTAAGGCACCACGATGAGCTTGACCTCATGCTAGGTGCTCCAATACACATCTTCCCTCAGTGTCACATCTCTTTCCTTTGAGTTTATCATTGTTATCACTAGAGGCCTGGCGCATGAAATTTGTGCATGGGGGCATGGGCGGTGTCCCTCAGCCCAGCCTGCACCCTCTCCAATCTGGGACCCCTCAGGGGATGTCCTGTGGGATCGGGCCTAAACCGGCAGTCAGACATCCCTCTCACAATCTGCGACCACTGGCTCCTAACAGCTCGCCTGCCTGCCTGCCTGCCTGATTGCCCCTAACTGCTTCTGCCTGCCAGCCTGATCGCCCCTAACCACTCCCCTGCCAGCCTGACTGACGCCTAACTGCTCCCCTGCTGGTCTGATCGCCCCCAACTGCCCTCCCCTGCTAGGCCGACCACCCACAACTGCCCTCCCCTGCCACGGCCCACCTCCTCCACCGAGCCCCGCCTCTGCTGTGCACGCAGCCGTCTTGTGGTGGCCATCTTGTGATGACATTAGGGCATGATGCGTGAGGGCATGACGACCACCTAGGCTATTATTAGTATAGATTTCTTTACAGATGAAGACACTGAAGTTCAGAGAGGTAAAGCCATTTTTTCAAGGTCACACAGCGAATAAGTGGCAAAGGCAGGACTTGAACTGTGGTCCCTTGTCGCAATAGCAGAGATAGACCCTCTCCTGGGTATTTCCTCCAAGCTGGCTTCTGAGCCCAGTGGCTTCATGCAAAATTAACTCAGCCCTGACCTTGGGAAGCTTTTCCCATCTTTTGATTTCCTCACTTTAGAGAGTAATCAAAATAGCACTGCGTGCCAGGTGCTGTCCTAGCCGCTCTCTGTGTCCTAGCCCACTCAGCGTTCCCAACTGCCTTATGGGGTGGGTTCTAGCGTCAGCCCCATTTCACAGACGAGGAAACTGAGATGCAGAGAGGTAACGCCACACACTCAGGGTCACATAGCTGGGAAAGGGAAGGGCTAGGATTCAAATGCAGAGTTTGGCTCTAGATCTCACTTGCCTAACCGACCCAATCCCCTCATCTCACCGCTGGCACAGGGAGCCCCCTCCCTTACCCCCGCCCCCCGCTACTCTTCTCCCTCTCCGCTCCCCCCCCCCCCCGGCCCCCCTAAACCCTGTTGCCTTTCACAGTGGCCTGGAAGCAGGATTCGGGCTGTCAGGCTGGAGTCAGACGGATGGCCTTCCCCAGCCAGGCCTGCTTCCAAGTTTCTTCACTCTGGACCCAAGCATAACACCATCTCGCAGCCCTGGCTGCTCTTCAGAAAAGAAAGAAAGAAAGAAAAACATGAGGGGGGTGTGGAGAGAAATCTAATTAGAATCCCTCGGAGCCCCAGCTCTTGCTGTGATTAAATTAGCCCCTCTGAAGTGGAACGGGCTCGTTATAATCATTTGAACGCCGAGGACTTGTCTTATATGATCCTGATCTGAGGAAAACTGCTTTCACAATTGCACTTGTCCGTGTCCTGGTCTCTCCCCATCGGGACAAAGGAAGGCTGTGGGTGCCGAGTGACTCCTGCTGCAGAGACGAGCTTAGGGAGAGGCGGGGCGCCCGCCTCCCTGAGGGCCGGGGCTGTGGAGTGCAGTGTCGGGGGCCCCACACAAATATGAGGAAAGGGGCCACCCAGTTTCCTTACAGCATCACAGCCATAGGCCCCAGCCGGGTCACACTGGAACCGAGAGGCTGTGGGGAAGCTAGAAGGTCCAGGCCAAATGTTTGACATGGTGAGTGGCCCAGAGAGGAAGCCCCAAATACAGACACACACTCACCCCCCACACACCCCACCCCCCACCCCACCCCCCAGGCTGCAGCAGACTCACCTAGAGTCTGGCTTAGGAGGGAGGGCGAAGAGTGTGGGGGGCGGGTAAGGAGGGGGCTCCCTGTGTCAGCGGTGAGATGAGGGGATTGGGTAGGTTAGGCAAGTGAGACCTAGAGCCAAACGCTGACTCCACCCCCAAGGCTCTGGTTCTCGGGTCTGCAGGAGGGTCCTGTAATCTCACCTAATGCCCCCAGAGTGCTCCGAGCTGTGGCCAGGCTTGGGCCGTGCTGACCTGGCACCACTGGGCGTCTTTGTGACACTTGGGGTCTGATGCCCGTCTGCCACCCCTGAGTCCATCCTGCTACAGAAGCGGGTTCCGGTACCTCTGCGCCAGCAAAACGCTAGGAGGGTCAGCGCTGGTGCCCATTCCCTTCCTTTCCTTAGAGTTTGGAGCCGCCGGTCCCCGAGTCCTCGCAAAACTGCCCTTGATTGAGGGCACCAACAAGAGGAAATACTGGTTTTGAACATTTTAAAAATGTTTTTAAAGGCGTGTGCTTTTGGGGATGCTGATATCCGCCTATCTCTCCTGACCTAGTTCAACTTCTACCTTAAAAAGTCTTTGCCAGCCCTGACCGGTTTGGCTCAGTGGATAGAGCGTCAGCCTGCGGACTCAAGGGTCCCGGGTTCGATTCCGGTCAAGGGCATGTACCCTGGTTGTGGGCACATCCCCAGTAGGGGGTGTGCAGGAGGCAGCTGATCGATGTTTCTCTCTCATCGATGTTTCTAACTCTCTATCCCTCTCCCTTCCTCTCTGTAAAAAAATCAATAAAATATTTTTATTTTTTTTTAAAAAAGTCTTTGCCAAATGCCCCAGCCACACCGTGCGGTCCCTTTCCTGGCCTCCCGCAGCCCGCGTTCTCTGAAGGGGCCTGCAGGTCACCACGCGGTCAGGTGCCCGGCTCCTTGTTGCTTCTCGCTCTCCCCGATCTTGACCCACCACTGTGCTGTGAGGATCCAGAGCCAGCCATTTGGTTTTGTAAATGGCCCTGGAAATAGTGAATGGAACCCCAAGAATGGATCTTCTCAAAAGCAAGCCCAGGCCAAGTGTGCAATCAGCTCTCAGAGCGGTCACCCCGTGGCGATCCCCTTGGGACAATGGAACCTCAGGGACCAGGGACCATCATCATCATCCCTCTTTAGAGACGAGGAGCCTGAGCCCCAACCAAGGTCACACAGCGCAGAGTCCCCGCCCCGTCCCGCCCTTCACCCACCCAGAAGGTCGGCCTCTTCCTCCTCTGAGAAAGCCTGTAACGCCGGGGCGGGCCTTCTTTCCTCCTGAGCAACTACTTCCTGTCCAACAAACACGTTCAAGGAGATGCCACATGGCTCCTCTCCTCTCGCTAGCCCCAGAGAGGGTGCCGGGTGAGGCTCCCTGCATCGGCCGGTCTTAAGAAAGAGCCGAGCCACAATGTTCCTGAAGAGAATTGTGGTCAGAAAAGCGACTCGGTCTCCATGGTCCTGTTTGCTCAACACTGTCTCCAAGTCACATCCGCTCGTCTTCCCGACCCAAGGGCAAGGTCTCCGCGCCGGGACGTAATGAACTGCCAGCAACAATGCTTTTCCAGGGGCTGTCATCTTCCTCCCCCTTCCCGAGACCCTAAGAAGAAAAACAAATCCAAATATCTGATTCCCAGAAAATGTTTGCACCAGCGGCCATTAGTCTAACCCTGAAATGGAATCAATCCAGCCCTCGCATTAGCTTGCAAAGAACACCCCTGCTGTGACATTGCCGACGATTTCCAAGGCTGGCAGAACCCACCGGCTTACAGCAAAACAACCACAGGGTACAACCTTCCAGACAGACTTCCCTGCTTCCTTCTTCTGGGCTCTCATTCATACTCCTAATCAGGATCCATCCGCACTGCTCTCTGCGGAGGACACAAGGACTGCAGTGCCAGGACTCCGGGCTCAGAACTGTTTCTTCCAGGCTTCCACGTCCCGTCCACTGATCTGTAACTAGATCGGTGGTTCGGTCGCCTGTGAACTCTCCCTCCTCACAACAACCCTAGTGCAGAACATCACATGGGCTCTGGCCCCACAGAGACCTGGGTTCAAGTTCTGGCCCTGCCACTCGATGTCCTTGAGGAGGTCACATAATCGCTACGCCTCGGTTCTGTGCCTGTAAAATGGGGACGATAATGCCCGCAGGTTCACTGTAGGGATTTACTGAGGCGACTCCGAAAAGACACCACCGTGCCTGGCAGAGTGAGCACAACGGCTGCCAGGCCTCGATATTATTGTCCATTTCACAGATGAGGAAACTGCGGCTCAGAGAGGGGAAATGGTTTCCCGAGAGACACAGAGACATGAAGGGTCCAGGAGGCAAACACATCTCTCCTGAGTCTACATTCTGGGCCCTGGTTATTCAACAGCCCTAAAGAGTTCCGCCTCCAACTGAATTTGGGGGGCAAAAGCGCCTAACGAATCTCAAACAGGATCAAGTCACAGAAAGAAGATGCAGAGCCAGCCGTTTGCACCAACGGAGCCAGAGGAAGAGGGAGATCCCAGCTGATTCCTGCCACCCCTCCTTGTGGATTTCAAGAAATGCAAAAGCGCCCCGGCCAGTTTGGCTCAGTGGATAGAGCGTCGGCCTGCAGACCGAAGGGTCCCGGGCTCGATTCCAGTCAAGGGCACATGCCCAGGTTGGAGGCTTGATCCCCAGTGTGGGGCGTGCAGGAGGCAGCTGGTCAATGATTCTCTGTCATTATTGATGTTTCTATCTCTCTCCCCATTTCCCTTCCTCTCTGAAATCAATAAAAGTATATTTTAAAAAATGCAAGAGTATTAGGAAGAAAATATGGGGTTGGGGGCAGAGATGGAGAGGACCTAAGAGTCTGAGGAAGGGAGCAAGAAGATTAAATGCCAACACGTTGCAGATTCACTGTCCCCTCGACACTCTGAGTCAGCGGGGCACCCAGGTCTGGACCCTTTCTGGATGAGACGTGGCTGACAACAGAGGCAGAGGGCTCAACCCTCCTGCCAACAGTCCACCCCAGAGACAGCAGAGGCCCCCACATTCCTGGCCTCTGATCTCTGCCGCGACACATGCTGAGGCCAAAATAAATGTGGGAACCCTATGGTGGAGTCTGGGAGCTGGAAAAAAATCCAAGATGTCGCCCAGTGTAGCCCAGGCCTTACAGGCAAAACCACACCAAAACCAGCCCGACAGACGCTAATTAGATGAATAGCTTGGAATTAAATAGTGGGGGATGGGCGGGGAGAAGTGGGCCAAGGATGTTTGGAACAGAAACACCATCCAGAGAAAACAGTGGTGACGACCAGGAATGACTTAGGCGCACACAGAGGAAGCCAGGACACAGGTAGCAGCTTGTTTCCACCCCAGGGGCTGGGGGCCAAGACGCAGCCCCACAGAGCCCGCGACAGCTTTGGCCTGCATCCCCAGCCTCTCCCTCCCCCGCGGGTTCATAAAGGAGACAGCCCCTTGACACCTCCCAGTCCTCCTGCTGTGGTCTCTCCGGCCTCATCCCCCTCCTCTCCCACCTTCGCTTCTTGCAAATCACTGCACTGTCCCTTCTCGGCTTTGCAACTGCTGCTCCCTCACTCCCTCGCTCCCTCGGCCTGGAGTCCCATTCCCTCTCTCCACTTCCCACCGCTGACCCTGGCTCACCAGCTCCTACCCTTCCTGGAGGTCTGGGCTTGGTCCTAGGAAGCCATTTACCACCCTCATCCCCCAAAAAGGATGGGCTCCCGCTGCTGAATGCCTGGCAGCTCCCTGTGCCCTGCCACCCCAGCCCGGGGCATGCCGCTGCTGCCCCCACGAGGCTAGAGGCTCCGGGCGGGCAGGAATGGTGGCCACATTGTCATCATCGTATCCCCCCGACTGAGCCCCGAGCAGTTGACGCTTCACAGATATTTAGTGGATGAAAGAAGAAATGGACGCTAATTTCCCATAGTCGGAAACATTGCTTCAATTTATGAAGCTGAAAATCATGAGAAGTGGGCATCCTAAAAGTCTCTAAATAATAACAAAACAGACACGTATTAAATGCTTCCGTGTGCTATGCCCTGTGCTAGGTGTCTGCACCCCTCGTCTCGGTTAAGTGCCCACAACCCCTCGAGCCAGGGCTTCCTGTCATTATCCCACCTCCAGGGTGGAGGAGTGAAGATCAGAGGGGTTGAGCAACTTGCCTGAGGTCACAGAGCCTTGCCTTGACTGTGGGCCTGGCTGGTCCTGAAGCCCAAGCAGGGTCACACCCACTGCTGCTGGGGCTGTGAAATGGCATCACTGTGGGGAAGACAGTTTGGCAGTTCCTTTAAAAACTGCACATGCGATTATCATGTGACCCAGCAATTGCACTCCTGGGAATTTACCCCAGAGAAATGAAAACTTACATCCACACCCATGGGTGTTCTTTAATGGGTAAAGGGTTAAACATGCCATGGAATACTACACAGCAATTGAAAAGGAACTACGGAGACACACAACAACCTGGATCAATTTGCAGAGAATTATGCTGAGGAAAACAAGTAAATCTCAAAAGGTGAAACACTGCATGATTTCATGCATATAATTAGAGGCCCAGTGCACAAAGTTCATGCACTGGCAGCAGGGGGGGTGGGGGTGTGACCTCAGCCCAGCCTGCGCCCTCTTGCAATCTGGGTTCCCTCACTCCTTACCGCCTGCCTGCTCACTCCTTACCGGTCAGCTTGCTGCTCCTTAGCGCTGCTGTGGAGGTGGGAGAGGCTCCCGCCACGGCTGCTGTGCTCGCTAGCTGTGAGCCTGGCTTCTGGCTGAGTGGCAAGCCCCCTGTGGGAGCGCACTGACCACCAGGGGGCAGCTCCTGTGTTGAGCGTCTTCCCCCTGGTGGTCAGTGTGCATTATAGCGACCGATCGTTCTGGTCATTCCGGTCATTCCACCTTAACGGTTGCTTAGGCTTTCATTATATAGATATTCTTGAAATGACAGGGGCTAAGGTGGGCGTAGGGACAGGAGGGAAGTGCATTTGGCTAGAAAAAGACAGCATGAGGCATCTTTGTGGCCATGAAAATGTTGTGTGTCTTGCCTGTTTCAATGTCAATATCCTGGTTGTGACACTGTACTATAGTTTTGTCTTGGGTGTGGTTTTTTTTTTTTTAACGTTTTTATTGATTTCAGAGAGAGAGGAAGGGGAGGGTTAGAGAGACAGCAACATCCATGAGAGAGAAATATCTAATGGCTGCCTCCTGCATGCCCCCTACTGGGGATCCAGCCCTCAAACCAGGCATGTGCCCTGACGGGGACTCGAACCAGTGACCTCCTGGTTCATAGATCGATGCTCAACCACTGAGCCGCACTGGCCAGGCTGTACTATAGTTTTACAAGATGTTACCATTGGGGAAAACTATGAAAGATACAGGGGGTCTCTCTGTGTTGTTTCGTACAGTACATGTAAATCTACAACTCAAAATGAAAAGTTTAATTTAAAACACACACCTGTGAGCCCTTTTCAAAGCACCCACTGGAGTTAAAAGCCTGATTCCAAGGGTTTAGGGTGGGGTCCAGGTGTGTGTGTGAGGGGTGGGGTGGGGTGGGTTTGAAAGTCTCACAAAGTTGAAAGCCACACAAATGATTTCTCATGTCCCTTCACTTAAAACTTCAATATTTTCATGTGAAAATATAATCCAAACACCTTATGGATTCAGGCTGGAACTGCTCCCTCCAACATACATCCCGTCCCCACCCCACCCGCAGCCTCCCCGGCAAAAAGGAAACTTGAGCCCTGAAAGGCAGAATCAGGACCTGAGGGGGTGATGGGAGAGGGGGGACCTCTTTCATGGTCCAAGGACTCCCCGCCCCGAGACGCTCAGTGAGGCATGGCTAACAGCCTGGTGGCCGGCTGGGATGGGACAGAACCCGGCTTTCTGGCTCTGCCCTCACCGCTCGCTGCGCTCTGGGCAGCCCCCCCTGTCCCTGTCAGAACAGTTGCAAATGGTTCTAATTATAACCAGGAAGTTTTTAAGCCTGTGGGTGGAAAGGAATGCCAATTCATGTAATAGCTGTTACTGCACACAATAACCCCCCACCACCACCACCAAGTGTTCCTGGCCGTTTTGAGGGTGACAAATGGTGTCCCTACCAGCACAGATGGGAGCCTGTATCGCACAGGCAAGAAACCCACGTCTCTGGAGAAGAACAATAGCAGGAAAGGTCCAGGGGAGGACAGCGGTTCTGTGTCCCTGGGAGTAACTGGAGATCTGGGGTCCTTCCCCCTTATAATTAGTCAGCTAATGATTTTTTGTCAAATGCTAATGAACCACTGAGGACTAGGGAGAGGAGTCATCAGAGACGGTTCACGTTCGGGCCCCACAGCCTCCCTCTCCCTCCTGCCCTCATGGCCACCAGGGCACGGGGCCTTGCACTGTGATCAGGAGCCAGTTAACTTCACAGCTAACTTCACAGCTCACTGCCGAGCAGGGAGGGAGGCTCGCAGCTCTGGACAGGAAACTGCAGCACCACGCTGAGCGCTGAGGCTGCCCGGGTTCCAGCTCTCCCACCTCGGGTGGCCGGCTCAGCCCCACCGCAGGCTACTGCTTCAGATGCTACCATGGCCTTCTTCCCGCTGCGGCCAGCAGCCCCTCACCTGCCAGCAGCGCTGCTACAGATCCCCGCGGGGGACCGGGAATTGATCAGCTTTCACAAAGCTGTGTGACTACCGTTGGCCGCTGTGTGACTCTCTGCAGGTCACTGACCCTCTCTGAGCCTTCCAGAATTCCCCTCTCCTCACAGAGTTCTTGGGGGTAAGAGGAGGGCTGCCTGTGCCCGGGCACAGAATGGGTATTCCACGAATGGCAGCCACAGAGAGATGGAGGTGGTCTAGTCCAACCTTCAGACACAAGCCCCTTGGTGGGTCCTCTGTGCAGTTCCGCTCTCCACACCTTGGACTTCACTAGGTTCGAACCCCCCGACAGCCATTCGCTGTCATGTTCTCAGGAATCCGTAAGGAGCCTGGAGGAAGTCCCCCAAGACTCCTGGGCGATAAGCACAGAGCAGCAACTACACACGCAGCAGGACGCCAGCCAGGATCGCCCGGGGAGAAAACAGACGGGAATAAAATCCACCGGGCAGTAGCAGTGGCTTTCCCTGGGCGATGGGATGATTGGGGGGGTGCGGGGGAGGGGGAGGGGATGGTTGTTTTCATCATTATACTGCTAACACTTATGAAATTTCTACCATGAAGATTTAAAACCCTTAAAAATGCTGTTTTATGTTTCTATGCTATATGAACTATTTCTATATTATGTATACCACAAAGAAAGGTACCTCAGTCTTTCAGTCGAGTTGTTTAGAAGAAGAGAGCTGATTTCCTGTCTCTCGCGCTCTCCTCTGGAATTGCTCTGGCTGTTGGGTGGCGGGGCAGGCACAGAGGTGCAGGAGACCCATCCTGGCCCTCCGGACACTTGAGGAAGGAGACACGGGTGTCACGGAAGACGTCCCAGCGAAGTGTTCTGGGAAGATCCAGGGACCACCTAGCAGAGCGGCTGTGAGGCTGGGCTGGGAGGACGGCGTTGTAGGATTGGGACACCCGGAACCATTTCACCCAACTGCACCCAAAGCTGGGACATCGGTCGGGGCGGGAAAAGACAGGTCTCCTGTTCCCTACCTTCCCACCACCTGCTCTTTCCCGGGCGCAGCCCAGAAAAGGGTCCCTCGGTGGGTATCTCACGGGACCACAGTGTGATGGAGGTTTACGGGTCACTTCGAGATGACGAAGTCAAACTATAGAGACGAGGAACCTGAGGCCCAGGGAGGGGAAGGGTCTTCTCCCCGAGGTCTCCTGCTTCTCCATCCAGGGAACCAGGCAGCCTCCACTCAAGGGAAGACCTGGCTTCGGCACCCCTGCTCTGCAGGTGCGCTTCCCGGAGGAAGTGACCACAGCAGCCCCGCACCCCCCTGACACTGACGTCACCGTCCTCCTTCCTGTCCGTCTTCCACATCCGGCCACAGGGTGACCCTGGGGGACAGTCGCTGCGGAGGTCCTGGCATGAGCCGTCCCCTGCCGAGTCCCGCACCGGGAACTCTAGTCTCTGATCATGGGTTGGCCTGAACTATCACCCAGTGCATCCTGAGAAAACTAACGGTGGCATCTACCTGCATCTCCCTGTGTAAGAGAGAGCGTGCCCTCTCTTCCTGGCATGCCCAGCAATGCCCTCTCTGGGCATATCCAGGAGCACAATGGCTAAGGACAAAGGCTTTGGGGCCAGACAGACCTGGGTTCAAGCCCCAATCTCCTTCTTACTAGCTGTCTAACCTTGGGTAAATTGCATATATTTTTGCGTCTTCTTTTCCTAATCTTAAAATGACTGTTACAGCCCTAACTGGTTTGGCTCAGTGGCTAGAGCATTGGCCTGCAGACTGAAGGGTTCCAGGTTCGATTCCGGTCAAGGGCATGTACCTGGTTTGCGGGCACATCCCCAGTGGCGAGTGTGCAGGAGGCAGCTGATCGATGTTTCTCTCTCATCGATGTTTCTAATTCTCTATCCCTCTCCCTTCCTCTCTGTAAAAAATTAATAAAATATATTTTTTTAAAAATTACTGTTACATAATCCACAGAGCTGTTATGAGGTTTAAATGAAATAATGTACATAAACCGCTTAGCACTTTACACTTAAATCACTGGACTGTGAGTCTCGGTAGGGCAGGCAGGGGCCGAGTCTGCCTTGTTCACCCCGAATCCCCAGAACCTAACAAAAGCCTGGTCTACACAGACGCTCCATAAAAATTAATGAATATTTATGAGTGAATGAGTGACTATGAGGGCCCACCTTAAAGGCTCGATGCTATGATCATTATATCTGACCGTGTCCTCTGCTTGCACACCCCAAAACAATAACATATTAAGGAGAGAAAACAACTCCAAAGTTGATTTCACTAAAGAATTGCTAGCGGGGAAAAGCAGGGTCTTGTGTTTCCAAAAAGCAACCAAATATGCCAGCTAGAAAAAAAAATAATTTCATTGCATCGATTACCTCTCAAAAGGTAAGGTATTTTTACAATAAAAAAACTAACCAGCCCTAGCTGGTTTGTCTCAGTGGATAGAGTGTCCACCTGCGGACTGAAGGGTCCCAGGTTTGATTCCAGTGTAGGGCACATGCCTGGGTTTCAGGCTCAATCCCCAGTAGGGGGTGTGCAGAAGGCAGCCAATCAGTGATTCTCTCTCTTCATTGATGTTTCTATCTCCCTCTCCCTTCCTCTCTGAAATCATTTAAAAAAAAAAATTAGCTCTAGCCGGTTTGACTCAGTGGATAGAGCATCGGCCTGCGGACTGAGGGGTCCCAGGTTCGATTCCGGTCAAGGGCATGTGCCTTGTTGCGGGCACATCCCCAGTGGGAGGCTTTGCAGGAGGCAGCTGATCGATGTTTCTCTCTCTTTGATGTTTCTAACTCTCTATCCCTCTCCCTTCCTCTCTGTAAAAAATCAATAAAATATATTTAAATAAATAAATAAATAAATGTTTAAAAATAGGGAAAGAAAGAAAGGAAGAAAGAAAAGAAAAGAAAAGAAAAGAAAAGAAAAGGAAAGAAAAGAAAAGAAAAGAAAAGAAGAGAAGAGAAGAAAAAAGAAAAGGAAATCCCCTCCACATGAAGCTGAGGCCCCAAAAAAGCTACACATCGTTGTCAGCGTGACCTAGAACAAAACCACCCTACTCTCTACTCCCTGGAGACTACAAGGCAAATTGCTTATACTCAACATTGACAATGAGTGGAAGGGCAGGGGGAGACACCCTCTCTTAGAATGTGTAGCTACAAGCCGACTCTAATAAGAGGATTTGCAGCCTGAATTCACTCTACTTGGGTGGTCCGAAAGTACCAAGCCAAGAATTTAGTGTAAAGTGGCCTCAAGCTGGTAATGTCTACAGGTTCCCTGCAGAAGTCAGTGCAAACCCCACTGTAGGAATGCACCTTCAACATAGTCTCAAAGATGACCCAAAGGTAAAATTCTGATATATGAGCTCACAGTCACAATTACAAAACACACAAGGAAACCAGGCAGCATGAGTGAGAGTCAGCAGAAACAACAGGTAGTAGATTTAGACCCACAAAGACCGCAAACACTTGAATTATCCAACATAGAATTTAAAATCATTTAAACATATACAAATGACATTTTTAAAGGGCATTGAAAATAGAAGTAAAGAGGGAGTGCCTATAAAAGTAACTTCATGGGTTTAAAAAAGAACTTCTAGAAATGAAAAATATAATGAGTAAAATTTAAAACTCAGTCGATGAGTTTAACAGCAAATTAAATGCCATTGACAAATAATGAAATAAATCATAGAGGTGGAAACATCAAAGAGAGTTTAAGATACATGGAGATTTGTGTGCAAAGTTGTAACATACCCAATCATGGTTACAGAAGGAGAAGGGAGAAAGGAAGGAGAAGGCAAAAGACTATTTGAAGAGATAGTGGTCATTGAGTCAACCATTATATCTGAGAAATTTCCATTCAAGAGAAAATAGCCACTTATTTAAGAGCCTAAAGAAGCCCAAACAGAGTAAAGAAAAAGAAATTAACGCCTAATAGCGTTACTAGATTTAGTAAATAAAAATACAAGATTCTTCCTACTTAAGTTTGAATTTCAGATAAGTAATGAAAAGAAAATGTTAGTATAAATATGTCCCATGCAATATTTGGAGCATAATTACACTGAAAATATATTTGTTGTTTATCTGAAATTAAAATTTAAGGGGGCATCCTGTTTTTATTCTGGCAATCCTAACGTTTAGACACATTATGATGAAACTGCAAAACACCAAAGAATAAAAGAAATGCATAAAAGCAGCCAAAGAGAAAAGACAGATGGCTTCTAAGTCAATGACACTAGACTGAAGCTGATTTCTCAACAGCAACAAGAAATGCCAGAAGTGAGTGGCTAACATCTTCCATGTGTTGGAAAAACATCACTATATATAGAATCTATATATAGAGAAAATATCCTTTAAAATGAGACTAAAATAAAGACAGCTTCAAACAAAAACTAAACAAGTTTGCCATAAACAGATCCTCGTTTTTTTAATAAATGCTTAAGGACTCCTCAGGCAGCAGAAAAGTAATCCCAGATGGAAGGTCAGAAGCAAGAATGAATGGAAAGCGAGAAAGATGGTGAATATGTGACTAAACCATTAATAACATATGGGATTAGCCCTAGCCGGTTTGGCTAAGTGGATAGAGCATCAGCCCATGGACTGAAGGGTTTAAGGTTCAATTCCCAATAAGGGCACATACCTCAATTGCAGGCTCCATCCCTGGCCCTGGTCAGTGCATGCCAGGAAGCAACCAATCGATATGTCTCTCTCACATTGATGTTTCTTTCTCTCTCTCTCTCTCTCTGCCTCTCTTCCACTCTCTCTAAAAATCAATGGAGCCCTGGCCAGTTTGGCTCAGTGGATAGAGCGTTGGCCTGTGGACTGAAGGGTCCTGGCTTCGATTCTGGTCAAGGGCACATGCTGGGTTCCAGGCTCGATCCCCAGTGGCAGGAGGCAGCCAATCAATGATTCTCTTTCATCATTGATGTTCTATCTCTCTCTCCCTCTCCCTTCCTCTCTGAAATCAATAAAAATATATTTTGGGGAAAAATCAATGGAAAAATGTTCTCAGGTGAGGATTAATAAACACACACACACACACACACACAAACAATACCAATGGGATTAAAAAATCAGAGTAGGATTAAAATACATGACAACAAATACAATGGGAGAGAGATGATGGAGTTTTAACTTTTACTTGGGGGAAAAGGATAATGGCAATTAATTTTAAAATTTGACTAAATGGGCATGTTCACATTTCTAATTAATGACTAAAATGACAGCAGTCTACACTAATAAAAGAGGAAGATGCAAATTGACCATATCTTTGTGACACCCACCAGCCAATCAGGAGTGAGTATGCAAATTAACCCAACAAAGATGGTGGGTTAATTTGCGTATGCAGGCACAGAGCCACTCTGGGCCTCTGGGCAGTGTGGGAAGGCGGAAAGGCAGCTCCGGCAGGAGTGAAGGCAGTGCCAGCAGCCAGGGGAAGGAAGGCCCATTCTTACACGAATCTTTGTGCATCAGGCCTCTAGTCTATATATAAAAGGCTAAGCGACCGTCCGACCATCTGACCGGTCAGTAGGTATGACACACACTGACCACCAGGGGGCAGATGCTCAACACAGGAACTGCTGATCTTCAGTGACTTGGCAGCGGCAGTTCTCAGGTGATGCACCCTGGAACCAGAGAGGAGGGAGCCTGATTCCTCGCAAGGCTGCGCGATTCCACCAGGCTGCAGGACCCCACCTGCCAGAGGGACCCTGCTCACAGATGCCCTTCGAGCCGCAGCAGTGCCTCCCCAGGTGCGGGGTCTGGGGAAGGACCTCGAGAGGTTGGCTCCAGGGCGTGTCCAGCCCATCTCGTCCAGTCCCGCCCTGCTGGCCACCTTCTAATTAATTTCCTTACAATGTTCATGAATCCATGCACCAGGTCACTAATAAAGTATATAACTTTCAAACAGATGATTAGGGAAAAAAATAAGAAATAGAAAATAACCAATCCCTCCAAAGTGGTTAGAAAAGACCAAAAAATAAATAAATAAATAATCAAATCACTGATTATCTAAAACTATTCAGGGAGGATACTTTTAAGTACAAGTAAGTACCATTTACGAGAGTCACATAACATAAGTACCCAGGAGGATTTAAAGTAAAAGAATAAAAAAAGATATTCTAGGCAAACACTACATGAGAAAGATAGCATAATTATACTAACATCAGAAAAATAGACTATAATGCAAAAATTGTTATTATTAAAAATAAAAAAGGTCACTAAATAATGACCATCTCATCTTTCTCTGACTTGGCCAGTAAAGGTTCTCCACTCAGGACTTGTGTGATTAGGTTATCCTCCTGGATAATCCAGAATACTCTCACCGTCTCAAAATCCCTTAATCATAACTCCAAAGCCTCTTTGCCATATAAGGTGATATATTCACAGGTCCCCAAATTAGAACCTGGGCATCTTCAGGAGACTGTCATTCAGCCTAGAGAGGAACATCCCATCATTGCTCTAAACCCTTCAAAGATGTCAATGTCATACAGTTTTTTTAAGGCTAGTGAACTGTTGTAGAGTAGAGAATAGTAAGGAGAAAGGAAAACTAAATGTGTTTTAGTAGTGCAATGTGTGCTTTGCTTGACTGAATCCTGGATTAAAAGGAATAAAAACAGCTATAAAACTCATTATTGTGACAATGGAGAAATTTGAATATGGCCTATATATTAGATAGTAGTATTTTATCAATTTCCCAGGTGTCATCATTGTACTGTGGTTTTGTAGGAGAATGTTCTTGTTCTTAAGAAATACATGCTTAATGGGTTCAAGATAAACTGTCATGATGTCTCTAACTTACACTAACATTTTTCTGAAAAATAAGCAACAATGAGAGAAATAGATGTGGTAAAATATTAATATTTGTTGAATCTAGGTAAAGGATAAATAAGCATTTGTTGTATTATTCCTGCAACTTTGGGTAGATTTGAAATTTTCCAAAATAAAAAGCTGTGATAAGCCCTAACTGGTTTGGCTCAGTGGATAGAGCATTGGCCTGCGGACTAAAAGGTCCCAGGTTCGATTCCGGTCAAGGGCATGTACCTGGGTTGCGGGCACATCCCCAGTGGGAGGTGTGCAGGAGGCGGCTGATCAATGTTTCTCTCTCATCGATGTTTCTGACTCTCTGTCCCTCTCTCTTCCTCTCTGTAAAAAAAATCAATAAAATATATATTTTTTTTAAAAAAAGCTGTGATAAAATTAAAGCTGGGAGAGGAATAAGATTAACAAAATGAAAAACTTCTGGCAAAACTGATTTTTTTAAATAAACAATAACAAATAATAATGAAAAAGAGGATGCTGTGGAGATTGAAAAAGACAATAAGCAGATAGTATAAACTTATATACCAAGAAACTTGAGAGCTTAGATGAATTGGACAAATTCTAAGAAAAAAATGTAGATTACCAAAACTGACACAGGAAGAAATAGAAACTCTGAATAATCTTAAAATATTTAAAGAATTTTGCTTCAATAAAAACCTTACCACATGGAAAATATCAACACAAATGGTTTGATCAGCAAAATGTTTGGAATAAATCCTTTCAAATTTAAGCAAACTGCTCCAAAGTAATGAAAGAGAAGGAACACTACCCAACTCATTTTGTTTTGCATAACGTCAATTCTAAAATCTACTAAGGACCATAAAAGAAAGAAAAATTACGCCCATAAACATAGATGAAAACTCCTAAATAAAATACTAGTGCATGGACAGCATAGCTCAGTGGTTGAGTGTTGACCTATGAACAGGGAGGTCACAGTTGATTCCTGGTCAGGACATATGTTCAGATTGCTTTGTGGTCTAGATCCTCAGTGGGGGGCATGCATGAGGCAGCTTATCAATGATTCTCTCTCGTTATTGATGTTTCTGTCTCTCTCTCCCTCTCTCTCCCTCTCCCTTCCTCTCTGAAATCAATCACTTAAGCAATAAAATTAAACAATACCAGCAAAACAAACCCAGCAATTGTTAATAAAAAGGGTAATAAGTACATCAGAACCAAGTTATATTTATTTTAAGAATCCAAGATTGGTTTAACATTTTAAAAATCACTTCATATACTTCACCATATTAACAGATTTAAAAAGAAAAATAATCTGGTTATTTCAGTAATTCAGAAAAATCATTTGATATAATTCAACATTCATTCATGATTTTTTTTTCAAAAATTAGCAAACTATAAGTAAAAGAAATCTCTCAGTTTGTTAAAGAGTATCTGGGAGGAGAGAAAATGAGAAAGAGAATAAATAAATCTACCTTACATCCAACATCATACTCAATGGTGAAACACTGAAAGCATTTTCTTTAAGATCATGAACTGGAAAGGAGAAAAAGCATGCCATTATCATATATATAGAAATAAAAAATTTATATGCAAATTATTAGAACTAATAAAAGAGTCTTAAGAGTGATTGCTGAATACATAATTAAGCTATAGGATTCATTTGCATTTCTAAACACCAGCAATAAAATTTGGGAATTTAAGTTTAAAAATATAATACAATCAAAATTTATAATTAAAATTTTGTATCAAAAATTTTAATTAAAAAATAATTTAAAATGTTTTCTTTTTTTATGCCAAAGTTAGCATCAAAACATATAAAGTACCCAGGACTAAATTGAACAAAAATTGTGCAAGGCCTTTGTAGAGAAAATTAAGAATATCAGGAGAAACTAAGATGGTGGCATAGGGAAACACCAAAATTGCTGCCTCCTACAACAACTTCAAAACACAATAAAAAGACAAAACGGACATCACCCAGAACTTACAGGAGGGCTGGCGGAGTGGACCTTCTACAACTAGAAGGAAGAGAAAAGCACATTGAGGGTCAGGAGCTGCGGAAGTAAAGTGCAGAGGTACGGAGGCTCGAGAGTGCGTGGAAAGGGGCCGGTACCTGAGGACGCGGCTGTCTTTTTGAATCGGGAGGGAGTCACAAGCTCCCGACTGCTCTGAACTCCGGTTCCGGGAAGTCTCTGGGGACCCAGGACTCATACGGGGAGAAACTGGACTGTCTGGCAGCGGGCAGAACTCAGAACTCGAGGGCAGCTTTCTCTCAGAGGTGCTTGCAGCAATTAAATTATCAGGACACTGAGACTCGCGCGGCCCCTTAGGGCAGGGCTGAGAATCCGCCATAGTTCCTTGCTCTGCCCTTTGATTCCCTGAGACCCCGCCCCACCCAGGCTGCGGCAGAGGCTTTTGCATATGAATGCCCTGGCCCTTTGCAACCTGAAAATTACCTAACAAACTGCAGCTGGGCCACAGACCCAGCACTTCCAAGAGAAGACCCAAGGCCCCACAGCAGCTTGCATTGCTTCACAGCTGGGCCTCATCAGGACACCTCCAAACTCCAAAAAAGGAAGGGGAATCTGCAGTTCTTTTCATAGCTCCTGCTGGGTAACCTCCAAGAGCCAGTGTACCCAGCGGTCAGAGGGGGACCATCTGGATTACAATTCCTCAGATCCATAAGGGACACACACAGGGGGCAGACTCAGTGAGCACCAAAGCCCCACTGAAGCAAGTCTTGCCCCAGAAGGGTGTCTTCAGCACAGAAGTTCTCCCACTGCAGACACAGTCGATTCTCACTGCCAATTGGCCTGGAGGTCAACTCCTCCCAGTGATCCTACAACAATCAAGGCATAACTACAACAAGACTGTGCACAAAGCCCACAAGGGGGTGCACCAAGAGTGTCCACCTCAGGTAACGTGGGAGGCTGAGCCACTGGGCCCTACAGGACACCTAGCACACAAAACCACTCTACCAACACAGGGAAGCATAAAAAATGCAGAGACAAAGAAGCAGGTCACAAATGACAGAAATGGAGGAAAGCAAACGACTGGATATAGAGTTCAAAACCATGTTTATAAGGTTTTTCAAGAATTTTATGGAAACCGCCGATAAATTTAGTGAGACCCTCACGAAATCTAGTGAGACCCTCGAGGATATGAAAAAGGACCAACTAGAAATTAAGCATACACTGACTGAAATAAAGAATAATATACAGAGATCCAACAGCAGACAAGAGGATCCCAAGAATCAAGTCAAAGATTTGAAATACAAAGAAACAAAAAATACCCAACCAAAAAAGAAAAAAGAAAAAAGATTCCAAAAATATGAAGATAGTGTGAGGAGCCTCTGGGACAACTTCAAGCGTACCAACATCAGAATTATAGGGGTGGCAGAAGAAGAGAGAGGGCAAGATATTGAAAACCTATTTGAAGAAATAATGACAGAAAACTTCCCCACCTGGTGAAAGAAATAGACTTACAGGTCCAAGAAGCGCGGAGAACCCCAAACAAAAGGAATCCAAAGTGGACCACACCAAGACACATCATAATAGAAATGCCAAGAGCAAAAGACAAAGAGAGAATCTTAAAAGCAGCAAGAGAAAGACAGTCAGTTACCTACAAGGGAGTACCCATATGACTGTCAGCTGATTTCTCAACAGAAACCATGCAGGCCAGAAGAGAGTGGCAAGAAATATTCAAAGTGATGAATAGCAAGAACCTACAACCAAGATTACTTTATCCGGCAAAGCTATCATTCAGAATAGAAGGTCAGATAAAGAGCTTCACAGATAAGAAAAAGCTAAAGGAGTTCATTACCACCAAACCAGCATTATATGAAATGCTGAAAGGTATTCTTTAAGAAGATGAAGAAGAAAAAGGAACTCTTACCATTTGCCACAGCATGGATGGAACTGGAGAGCAGATAAATACCACATGATCTCACTCATTTGTGGAATATAATGAACAACATAAACTAATGAACAAGGACTGATCCAGAGACGGAGAGGCATTGATTGGACTGTCAGGCCTTGGAGGGAAGGTAGGGGAGGGTGGGGGCAAGGGGGAAAGATCAACCAAAGGACTTATATGCAAGCATATAGGCCTAACCAATGGACACGGACAACGGGGGGGGGGGGGGGGGTTGAGGGCATGAGCGGGGGGGGGGGGGTAGGGGGTAACGTGGGGATAAGGACACATATGTAATATCTTAATCAATAAAAAATATATTTTTTAAAAAAAGAATATCAAATAAATGGAGTGTTACCATGGGTAGCAAAACATAATAAGAAATATATATCAGTTTCCCTCAATTGATCAAACCCACAGTAGAATTCTTTTTGTGGACCATACAGGCTGATTCTACAAACATGTGAAAGTCCAAAACACAAAGACACCTCAAAAGAAGAACAAATAGGGGTGTGTCTTTAAAGATATCAAAAATCATTTTAAAGTTTTCTGTACTAAGATAATAAAGTAGTGATATGAGGATAGACAAAATGATCAATGGAAAGAACAAGAGCCTAGAAATAGACCCTCACATATACCAACAAGAGTTATGACCAATTGTAAATCAATGAGAAAAGGATGGACTCTTCCATAATTGCTGCTGGAACACTTGGTTATACTTATGGGAGCGGGGAATGAAATTGAATCCTTACCTCACACCATACACTGAAATCAACCCTAGGTAGAGTAAAGACATAAGGTTTTTAGTAGACAAAAGAAAGTAATTTTTATGACTTTAGGATAGGATAAGGGCTTCTTAAATAAGACATAAAAGGACTTACCATAAAGGAAAAGAAAGGTAAATTTACTTACTGTAAAATAAGAACTTTTCATCAATGTACATCATAAAGAGAGTAAGCAAACAAGCCATGAACTAGGAAAAGTCATTTGCTACACATATTCAGGATAACATAAAGAACTCCTAAAAACCAAGAAGTAAAGGACAAACTGATTTAATTATCAAAAGATTTAAAGCAAGCCCTTCACAGCAGAGAAAATCAAATGACTAATAAACATGTAAAGACATCCAATCTTGCCCTAGCCGGTTTGGCTCAGTGGATAGAGCATTGGCCTGCAGACTGAAGGGCCCTGGGTTTGATTCTGGTCAAGGGCATATGCCCGGGTTGTGGGCTCAATCCTCAATAGGGGGTGTGCAGAAGGCAGCCAATCAATGATTCTCTCTCATCATTGATGTTTCTATCTCTCTCTCCCTCTCTGAAATCAATAAAAATATATTTTTAAAAAAGACATCCAACCTCATTGGTATTCAGGAAATGCAAATTAAAACCAATTGCTGATCTTAAAGAAAACACATATACTGTTGGGAGTATAAATTGGTAGCACTTTGAAAATAATGTTGCAACATACAGAATCGTTGACAATGTGCATTCTCTATGAAGCAGACATCCCATTCTAGGTGCCTATCCTAAGAAAATCTGCACCACAGAAGACAGACAAAATGCTCATGGCAGCACTCTGTAATAGCAAAATCTGGAAACAACCAGAAAGTCAGTCAACTGTAGAATGCATAAATAAACTGGGGGGATACCCATATGGCAGAGAAAAGAAATGAATTACAACTGCACGCAGCGATGCAGCTGTATCTCAGGAACAAAACGCTAAATACTACAAGCAAGTCACAGAAGAATACAAGATTCCGTTTTTTACAAAGTTCAAAGATGCAAAAAGCAGACAATACTTATTTTTAGAAACCTATTCATCCGGTTAAACTATCTCTGAGGAGTGAGGTTAGGGAGTAAGATGGGGAGAGTGGCGCACAAAAGATTTCAAAACCAGTGGTAAAGTTATTGTTCTTAAACTAGGTGGTAGGCGATGGGGAGGGAGAGAGGAGGCGACGGTAGTTCATTGAAGGAAATTCTGCAAGCAAATCCTCATCAAAAGGAGGGAAGAAGGGCCACTGAGTGTACTGTGAGATGGACTTAAAAACTGGGAGAGACGCAAAGGGAGTAAGAGAGACAGGAGCGTCTGGGGCCATGGAAAGTGTGGAGGGCAAGTTTGCAAGGGAGTGGGAGATGGAAAGGTCAACGTTAATTACCCACTAGGGTCTTTATCAACTCAATCCTTCATGATCCCACCAGAGATGTTATACCCATTTTATAGATGAGGCAACGAATATCTCAGGCTATTTTATTGACTCCTCTTCCACGTCTCAAATGCCCCAAGGCTAAGAGATCGCTCAGATCTGTTCTCACTTCTGGGCATTTCACCCAGTCCACAGCTCTAAATGTCCTTCCCACGGATAGCTCCAACCAGGCCTCTCTAGACACCACTGTCTGGTAACCTCAGCAGCCTGTTTGACCTCCACACTTGGATGTCTAATGGGCAACTGAAATCTAACGTATATGAGTGAGAGCACTTGGTTTTTCTCAAGATAAGGAAGGGCCTCTCTGAGTCTTCCCCATCTTAGCAAAGGCAGCATCCGTTACCCAGGTCTCAGGTCAAAATTCTTGGGCCATCCTTGACTTCTCTTCCTTCATGCTTCACATTTAATCTAGGAGCAAATTCTGTGAGCTCTTCCTTCAGACAAGTCTTGAATCCAGCCACCTCTCACCCTTCACCACATCCTCCCCACTCTAAGGCCCCATGGCCTCGGACCTGGACATCGGCACACAACAATCCTTCCTGCATCCACCCTTAACCCCCTGTCCACCTGTTCTCCACCCTAGAATATAGTGCATCTGAGTGGTGGTTACAGAATGTGTTCCCTTTGTAAAGAGTCAGTGAACTTCAGGCCTATCATTTGTGCACTGTTTTTTATGGATTTTAGGCGTTAGTAAAAAGTTCACATTCATTTCCTCCTCCTTTTCTTCCCACCCCTTCCCTTTCCTTTCTGAGCAATTAGGAGAGGCGGGGCCAAGCAAGGGTGGACGTGGAAAGCAACTGGTGAAGAGTGGCCTGGAGTGGGTGAGAGGATGTCCATGTGAGGAGGTGGCCCTGCACAGGTGTTGAAGCCCCAGCAACAGCAGGGTGTCTGTCACCCAGGGGCAGGGGTGGCCCAGCACCAGGGTGTTCGAAACAATTGGGTAAAGAGTGTGGCCAGGGACAGAGTAGCCTAGTGAGGAGGACGCCTGGACAGCACAGCAGGCCTGACTAGAGTGAAATAAAGGGGTGTAATGAGATGCCTGGGAGCACCTGCCCCCACCCCCACCCCCACCTGAAATAGCAGTGAGCGCATCTCGGGCCCAAATCTTGGTTTCTAAATGTATTCCCCCACCACACGGAACCAGGGGTCCTTGGGAAAGAGGCCTGTTCGGGGGGGGGGGGGGGCAGGAAACATACAAGACAAGCGTGGAACATGGTGTTATGCCAGAAAGTAAGGAAGCTTCAAAGCTAGACGAGGCCACGTCATAAGGACAGCGAGCAGCCTGAAAGGCCCCCACTGGTGAGATTAGGGACAAGCTGAGGATCAACATAAACAGTAACATTAATATCACATCAACAAGCTAAAAAAATAATAACAAATCCCGTGATCTTATCCATAGATGCCGAGAACGCATTTGACAAAATCCAACATCCAACCATGCTTAAAACTCTCAACAAACTGGGGATAGAAAGGCACTTCCTCAATTTGCTAAAGAACATCTACCAGACAAACAAACAAACAAACAAAAACACAGCCAACGTCACGCTGCAGGTGAGAAACTTTCCCACTAAGATCAGGTGTAAGGCAAGGATGTTCCCCTCACAACAGTTTTCATCCTCATACTGGAGGTACTAGTTAATGCAATAAGACAAGAAGAGGAAATGAGAAGCATGAAGATTGGGAAGGAAGAAATAAAACTGTCTTTATTCACAAGTGTCGTGAGTGTCGTTATAGAAAATCCAAATGAATCAACAACAAAATCTTCTGAAACAGTAGCTTTATTCATAACTGCCGAAACGCGGAAGCAAACAAGGTATCTATCCTTCAGAAGGTGAATGGATAAACGGTGGTACACCCAGCCATGGGAATGTTATTCAGCACTGAAATCAGTGACCTATCAGCCCTAGCCCATTTGGCTCAGTGGATAGAGCATCGGCCTACAGACTGAAGGGTCCCAGGTTCAATCCCAGTCAAGGGCATGTACTTTGGTTGCAGGCTCCTCCTCGGCTGGGGCCATGGTCGGGGCTCGTGCAGGAGGCAACCAATCAATGTGTTTCTCTCACATCGATATTTCTCTCTGTCTTTCCCTCCCTCTTCCATTCTCTCTAAAATCAATGGGAAAAAATATCCTGGGGTGAGGATTAAAAATAAATAAATAATAAATAAATAACCTATCAAGCCATGTCCTCCCCTCCTGACCTTCAAGCACCTTATTCCTCTCAGAGGCCTCTGGTGGAACTGGTTTCTAGAATAAGCTTTCTGAACTATTCTGTGCATATGCAAGTGTCAGTGTATTTGCATATGTATATGCAGAGGATAGCATTAATATTTACTTGTCTGCCTCTTGCCTTTAAAAAAAACACCTTTTGCCAGCCAGTGTGGCTCAATGGTTGAGCATCGACCTGTGAACCTGGAGGTCACAGTTTGATTCCCGGTCAGGGCACATGTCCGGGTTGCAGGCTTGATCCCCAGTGTGGGATGTGCAAGAGGCAGTCGATCCATGAGTCTCATCATTGATGTTTCTGTCTCTCTCTTCCTTTCCCTTCCTCTCTAATATCAATAAAAATATTTTTTAAATAAAATTTAAAATTAAAAAATCATTTTGGAGTAGTTTTACATTTACAGTGAAGTTGAGAGGATAATACAAAGGGTTCCTGTACACCCCTCACCCGTTTCCCTATTGCTCACATCTTCCATCAGTGTGGTCCATTTTTCACTACTAAGGAATCAGCACTACTATTAACTAGACCAGTGATGGCGAACCTATGACACACGTGTCAGAGGTGACACGCGAACTCATTTTTTTGGTTGATTTTTCTTTGTTAAATGGCATTTAAATATATAAAGTAAATATCAAAAATAGAAGTCTTTGTCTTACTACGGTTGCAAAGATCAAACAATTTCTATATGTGACACGGCACCAGAGTTCAGTGAGGGTTTTCCAAAATGCTGACAGGCCGAGCTCAGAAGGTTCGCCGTCACTGACCTAGCTCCACAGTTTACTCTAATCTCACTCCTTTTCCCGGGATGTCCACTTTCACGCCAACCAGGACACCTCGTTATGTAGAGCTGTCACGTCACCTTGGCCTCCTCGAGTCTGTGACAGCTTCTCAGACTTCGTTTCCGATGGCCTTGCCAGTCTGCAGGAGGACCCGCTGGGCTCCTCTGAGAGGGCAGGGAGGGGAGGACACTGCATACCCTGTTCTGCCTTTTGAATTCTGAGTAGAAATGGTTAAAAAGCAAGCGTCCTGTGCCCGCTTCAGCAGCACAGAGACTAAAGTTGGAACAGCCTAGCGAAGATCAGCCGGCACCTGTGGAAGGACGACGTGCACATTTGTGAAGCGGTCCATATTTTTAGTGTTTGGTGGGTATAAAGTTTCAGTTTTACAAGATAAAAGTGTTCCAGAGATCTATTGCACACCGATGTAAATAACTTAACCAAATACTTAATTGAAATGCTCAGATGACAAACTTAATGTTCTGTTTTTTTAATTTAAATTCTTTATTGTTGAAAGTATTACATATGCCTCCTTTTTCCCCCATTGATCTCTCCCTGCCCTGTTGTGTTTTTTTAACACAATAAAAAAGTGTTCTGAAGCAAAGGCAACAAAATGTTAATATCTGTTCAGAGATGGGTACCCAGATGACCTGAATAATTATGTTCTGTTAATTTTCTGCATATTTGAAAAATTAAAATCTTAGGCAAAGGATTTTGCATGTGCAAAGGCCCTGGGGCAGGGGAGAGTACAGCCAGTATGGGTTAGAAAGCAGGAAGAAAAGGACAAGGTGGCACAGGATGAGAGAACTGGGTGGGGACTTGATCGTAGGACCACAGACGACAACACCCTTCCCACACATTCCAGAGGCTCCCACCCCTGCCAGCCTGCAAGCCATTCCTTCCTCAGGCGCTAACAGGGCACCTGAGTTGGCCTTCCCTACCCGCCAGTGCCAGCTCCCGCCCAGGCCCTGCTTCATCCTGAACATGACAAGCTCATTGTTCCCTTTCTCCCGGCGGCTGCTTCCCCCCAAGAGACAGTTCTGAGCCCACAGGTTTCTGTGGGCAGATGTCCCAGGACAGGGTTCACAAAGACACCACTGTCTGGGGCACCGTCCTGGCCCAGCAGACAGCCTCCACATCAAAGAGGAGAGATCAAAGCTCCCCCCAGCCGCCCACAGCACACAGCCCAGCCTGGTCTCATGGCACAGTTCACCCCTCGGAGGTGAGGAGGGAGGTGGAGGCGGGCATGGGCAGTAGCTGGATGGCCATCAGGAGAAGTGCCAAGCCAGGAGGCAGCCGCATCTCCCGTGTGCACAGCAGACCACGAGGAAGGCAGGGACAGCACTGATATGCCTGCCATAGGCAAGGAAAAGGACTCACCGTAGGCCAAGGTCACATAGCTGGCCAGGCCCCTCCCAGAAGCACCAGTGGCAGTCTGACTAAGGCAGACACCAGGGCCAAGCCTCCCAAATACACCCATTTAGTAGCTAGGATCTTTGGGCCGATGATGGCCTCCCGACCTTGACCTCCCAAGGGTGCCAAGTGCAATGATAAGCATGTTCAACGGTAGCTCTTCTTACCGCAACACCCTAGAAACAACCCACCTTAGGAGGAGGGCTGAGGGCAGCAGAGGGGCAGAGCACCCCCTGGGCTGGCCCAGTGTGGGGAGCTGCCGTGGGCCTCCAAGAGAATCCCCTGGAATAGACCTCCAGCCCCAGCCCCAGGCTCACCAGTTTTGCTGTGATTAAATGCAGTCAGAGCTCGGCCGATGTGGCTCAGTGGTTGGGTGTTTACCCCTGAATCAGGAGGTCACGGTTCGATTCCTGGTTCATAAGTCAATGCTCAACCACTGAGCCATGCTGGGTGGGCTCCATTGTTCTTTAGGGAGAGAAGAAGAAAGAGAAAAAAAAATGCCTCGATGTGAGAGAGATACATCGACTGGTTGCCTCCCGCACGTGCCCCAACTTTGGCAGGGATAGAACCTGCAACTGAGGTACATGCCCTCGACTGGGAATCGAACCTCACTATCCTTTGGTCCGGGGGGCGGTGCTCTAACCATTGAGCCACCGGCCAGGGCTCCATGTCAGTCCTGTAAACCACCACCTTGAATGTTGGCACCTGAGTAACAGCAGGCACCTCAGACTTGTCTAAAATTTACCTCCCACAGTCTTTCCACCTCAGGAAGCAGCCACCCGATTCTTACAGACAATAGGACCTTTCTTGGCCTTTTATTTAAATCCCACTTATAGCAAGTGTGATGGTTAACTGTATGTGTCACCTTGACCTGCTGAGGGTGCTCTGATTAAATGTTATTTCTGGGTGAGTCTGTAAAGATGTTTCCTCCCCATGTGGGTGGGCAGCATCCAGTCCACTGAGGGCCTGAGGCACAAAGGGCGGAGGAAGGAGGAAATGGTCCCCTTTTCCCTGCCTCGCTGTTGGAGCTGGGACATCTCATCTCATCTTCTCCTGCCCTCAGACCGGCATTCACACCCTCGGCTCCCTGGGTCTCAGGCTTTGAAACTCAGACTAAATCACAACACTGCTTCCCTCTGTCTCCAGCTTGCAGACGGCAGACCGTGGGAATTCTCGGCCTCCGTAATCGCGTGAGCCATTTCCTCTTAATAAACCTGTGTGTGTGTGTGTGTGTGTGTGTGTGTGTCCTATTCTGCTTCTCTGAAGAACTCTGACTAATACAGCGAGTCCGGATGGTTTCACCTTCTCACAATAGGTAACACATATCAGACGTGCTGTGTGCCAGCCACTGTTCTAAACACTTGCCATAATAAGGCATTTAATCTTCACAATGACTCTGTGAAGCAGGTTCTCTTATCCCCATTTCACAGATGAGGAAACTAAGGCACAGCGAGGGTAAGTAACTATGGCATGATGGAACTGAGGTCTGAAGGCAGGCCCGGGCTTGTTTGCTTACTGCTACATCCCCTGGGCTCCGAATAGGCCCTTGCAGTAGGTGCTGAATAAATATATGTTGAATCAATAATGAACCCCGGACTATGTGAAGCTCCTGCAGTCCCATGGGAGTTCGGAGGTGGCATTAGTCATGGCTGGGGAGGGAGCATCATGCTGTTGGAGGAGAAGTCTGGGGAGCTTCCCGGAGAAGCTGGGCCAGCTGGCTTTGCTGAGAGATTGGAGCACAGCTGCACAAAATGCCCGCAGCACCACAAATAGGGGGCAAGTCCAGGTGGGTAGCAAAGGCCAGGGGTCCCCGAGTTGCTCTCCCTGGCTGACTGATAAACTCCAGCAGGTCAGCCCTGCAGAACGGGTTCCAGTTTGTCCTTCAGCCACATTACAAATGACCACATGCGGTAGCTCTCCTCGGATACCATGAACAGTCAAAACCATAACGTTACATCTGCAAAGCCTCGCTCTCTTGCTCTGAACCCTGTGAGCAATTCCAATACCCTCTAGTAGCGGTAAATCAGAAAAATGAGGCAGAAGGTGGGGCGTGGTGGTACAAGAGAACACGTGATTAGTAACGAGGCATCTAGGAATATCGGAGGCCAAAGTGAGAGAGAGGCCCAGCTGGACTGAGGCTGAAGGAAGGCTCCGTGGAAAAGGTGCCACAGGACCCAGGTCGGGAAGGATAGTCTGAATCTGTGTCGGAATCTTTTGGCTGCAAACAATAGAAAACCTGAGTAAAGCTGGCATAAGCCATGAGGACATTTATGTTGGCTTAACAAGTTAAGTCCCACGAAAGGCAGTCTCGGGGTCGGTTTAATGGCTCCAAAAGGACCTTTGCTCCTCTTCCCCGTCCTGTCTGTCATCCTCAGGGGTCAGCTATCAGCTTTTAAACATTCTCGTTGCTTCACAGCACAATGGGGCTGCCACAGCCCCGGGCATCTCCTCCTCCCACGGCACTGTCCACGGCAGGAAAGGAGGCCCAAATGTCCATCGTGGATACATAAATGGTGATGCACTTATAACGTGGAGATCCCACAGCGATTAAAAAAGTAAAAGGTTGAAGAATTGCTAGAAGTAACAGCATGGATAATAGTGTTCAACAAAAGAAACCAGGCATAGGGGATATCATAATGGGGAAGCCATTTATGTGGGGGGGTGGGAGGGGAGGGGAGGGGATATATGGGAAATCTCTGTACCTTCCTCTCAATTTTGCTGTGAACCTAAAACTGCTCTTTAAAAAATATTTTTTTAAAAAAAGAAGAAGCCAAACAGCCCTCGCTGGTTTTGCTCAATGGATAGAGCGTTGGCCTGCGGACTGAAGGGTCCCAGGTTCAATTCCGACCAAGGGCACATCCTGAGTTGCGGGCTTGATCCCCAGGAGGGGGCGTGCAGGAGGCAGCCAATCAATGATTCTCTCTCATCATTGATGTTTCTATCTCTCTCTCCCTCTCCCTTCCTCTCTGAAGTCAATAAAATATATATTATTTTTAAAAGAAGCCAAACACAAATGAAGATATACCATGTGATTCCACTTATATGAGCAGAAAAGCTAAGCTATAGTGATACAAGTGAGAATAGCAGTTATCTCTGATAGGAGCTATTGACTGGGAGGGGGCATGAGGGGGCCTTCCAGGACGCTGGCAAGGTTTTAGGTGTCGATCTGAGTGGTCGTTACATGGGCATACACGCAAAAATTCATCGAGATGTGTGCATGTCACCGTGTGTGTGTTTATATCTCCATTTTTTAAAAATCAAGTCATTGAAAGGAAAAGGGGCCGTGGGGCATCCACCCCATAGGCCTGTCCAATCAGGAGGTAATTTTCCCAAAGGCTCCAGCAGCTTTCCCTAAATGTCTCTCGGGCCAGACGTGGGTCACATGCACACCCCAATTCCCATCACCAGCCAAGGAGGTTGGAAGTGCCATGACTGGTCCCTGGAGCTGGGCACCCCATTGCTGGAACAAAACTAGGGTTCAGTTGCAAAATAAGATGGGCGAGGGCTGTTGGGTGGGCAGGCAGTCGTGTCTGCCACAACTGCAGACAGCCCAAGAAGTGAGAGCCGGTCCCGGCAGGGATCATAAACGCGAAACTCGCGATGGCTCCCTGGGCACGCCCATGTGCATGTGCTGGGCAAAGCACTTGTGGGGGCTCCTGCCTCTTCAAGATGGTGGCAAGTGAAGAAGGACGCACAAGACATGATGAGGGGGAAAGGTCTAGGAATTGTTGCCAGAAACCAGTTTATCCTGGGTTACAGGATAAATAGCTGTATGGATAGATGGATGGGTGATTGATGGATAGATAGATGGTTGGATGGCTGCATGGTAGATGGATGAGTGGATGGATGAATGGGTGATGGATGGATGGGGGGATGAATTTATCCTAAGGAATTAGCTCACACAATTGTGGGGGTGAGCAAGTCCCAAATCAATAGGGCAGCAGCTGGAATCTTCCAGCAGACTGGAAACTGCTACAGTCATGGGGCGGAATGTCTTCCCGTTTTGCTATTAATGCTTTCAATTGATTGGATGAGGCCTACCCACATTATCAGGGGTGATCTCCTTCACTTAAAGGCAACTGACTGACCACATCTGTCAACCACATCTACAAAATCCCTTCACAGCAACACCTAAATTAGCGTTTGATTAAATAACTGGGTTCTATGGCCTAGCCGAGCTGACACCTAACACTGACCGTCCACCTCAACTGTGCTTCCCTTTGCCCTCTCCCACCTCCCCGATCCGGCCTGCCCCACACCCCATCTTTGTCTGAGCTCACATGGCTTCAGAATTCACCTCCCGACAGTGGCATCTCCATGCTCAAGCTCTCCAGGGGCCGCACCCAGGAGGGTTCCACATTGGGCGGGGGGCGGGAGTGGAACGAAACCAGAAAGATGTTTCTATTGGAACCTGGAAGAAGAGACCCAGACTTGGCCAAATCAGCCACAAAAACCTGAACAAGAAAAGCAAAACCCTGCTCCCCACATCAGCCGACCTTTCCCTGGGCTCTGGGTGCTTTCTGCTCCATGGATTCCTTGGTATTCGCTGTCTCTCATAAACATATTTCTGTGATATATACTGTAAATCTGCTTCATTTGAAATTCACAGTTAATGACCTATTCCCTCGGATTCAGGAAACAGAGTAAGGTTCCGGCTTTTAAAGGCCAGGAGTTTACTAGCCAGAATATGACAAGTAGTACAAAGTATAGGCCTGCTCTAAAAGCACTTAAGAAACAGTCTGTCAGAAATTTCAAGAATACCTTCAAATAACATCATTTATCTGCCAAGAGGCCAAGGGGGTGGGGAGTGATGGTGGGCGGAGGGAGCGTAAATGAGTATTTGATCAAATCCATACTTTCAACTTGCCCAGCGGGGGATACTTACTAACCCTCCTCACCCTGGAAAGTTTGTGTGCGCACTTGTGTGAGCAAGGGGGGCGTGCATGGGTGCAAGTGCCCGCAAGCACACGTGTGCACCCAGGCCCTGTCCCCTTGTCCACCAGCCCCCATGGCTGACACAAACCCAACTCCACCATCATCTGAACTCTAGAGTCAAAGGGTAATTTAATAAGACGAGTACCTCTGGTTTCGGGTCGGCCCACTTAACTGAAACCCAAAGCCAGCTCTGGAGTAAATTGGGCTGTGGACCAATCGATTAGGCCCATCCACACTTTCTCATTTTCAATAGAGTCAGGCCTTAACCAGGTTAATTTCTGTTAAACACATTACCCAGGTACTCTCCTCTTACCAGCCCAATGATTTTGTGTCGGGCCTGAAGGATTGTAATTGCAATCCAGCGAGACGCCAAGTGAACAGGGTGATTTACTGAGGCCCCGGAGCGGCCGCCTCCTACCTGCCAGCCGCCCGGCGAGAACTTTCCTCCTTGAATCTTGTCGTGATTGACAGTCCCAGCGTCCAGAACAAAACACCCGGCGCGAGGCCTAGGCTGTCCCCGGGGAGAACAGGGTGCTGCTGCCTTTGGACACCGACTCTGTGGTCCCCCCCAAACCGGAGGGTCGGGGGAGCGAGGGCCTCTTTGTTCCCCAGAAGAGACTCAGAGGGCGGGACTTCCAGGAACCAGCTTGGGCGCTGCTGGTCCTTCGAGTCACGCCCGTTCCCTCCTAACTGCTGTGCAGGGAACATTCTGGCCTGGCTTTCCAGGGTCCTCTGCACCTCAGGCCTCATCCTCATTTCTGGGCCAGCTCTCCCCTCTCATCTCTTTGGGTCCGACTCTGACCCCCCCACAAGTGGTAGCCTCACTTGTGTCCTGAGCTACTCATCTGCTGGCTGAGTGGGACAGGACTCCCACTCACAGGGTTGTGAAGACAAAGCCTGGGGAGCAGCCAGCCCAGGGCCTGGCACATGGGGAGCCTTCTATGAATGTCAACCGTCGTCATTTTTCTTAAGAGAAGCTGGAAAGGACAGACCACAATTAGTGCTGGCAAGGATGGGGAGGAATTGGCCCCCTCACCCATTGCTGGTGGGAATGTAAAATGGTACAGCCACCTTGGAAACCAATTTCTTAAACATGCATATATCATACTAGAGGCCCGACGCATGAAATTTGTGCACGGGTACAGACCCTAGGCCTGGCCTGCGATCAGGGCCATCTTCCCCAGCTGCCCGCAGCCAGACCTTGCCCCACCCTACCCACCCCTGGTTCCCTGTTCGCCATCAGCTGATTGGTGCCTGACGGCCAGGGGAAGGAACCAAGAGTTGGTCAGTGTGCCTCATAGTGACTGGTCCAGCGGTCATTCTGGTCGTTCTTCCGTTAGGGTCAATTTGCATATTGCCCTTTTATTATATAGGATGACCCAGCAATTTTCATTGGTGGGAATTTACCCAAGAGAAAGGAAAGCATAGGTGCATACAAAGACCTGTACACAAATGCTCGTAGCAGCTTTGTTTATAATATCACAAAACTGGAAACAATCCAGCAGTCCATCAATAGGTGAATGGATAAACAAAGTGTGCTCTGGCCATACAATGAAATATTATTTAGCAATAAAAAGGAGTGAAATAAGCCAATCTGAGAAAGACAAATATCACATGATCTCACTTTTCTGTGGAATCTAATGAACAAAATGAACTGACCAACAAAATAAGACCTGGAACATGGAGGCATGGAACAGACTGACATACCTTGGGGTTGGGGGGATGAGAAGAGATAAACCAAAGAACTTATATACTTACTAGAGGCCCGATGCACGAAATTCGTCCCTTAGCCCGGCCTGCGCCCTCTCACAGTCCGGGACTCCTTGGGGGATGTCCGCCTGCCAGCTTAATGCCCCTGTGGGGAGCAGGCCTAAGCCGGCAGTCGGACATCTCTCTCACAGTCCGGGACCCCTTGCTCCTTACCTCACACCTGTTCACTGCTCCTTACCGCTCAGCTCGCTACTCCTGAGCACTGCTGCGGAGGCAGGAGAAGCTCCCACCACCACCACTATGCTTTCCAGCCATGACCCCAGCTTCTGGCTGAGCAGCACTCCCCCTGTGGGAGCACACTGACCACCAGGGGGCAGCTCCTGCATTGAGCATCGGCCCCCTGGTGGTCAGTGTGCATCATAGCTACTGGTCGTTCCACTGTTCAGTCAATTTGCATACTAGGCTTTTATTATATAAGACTAGTGGCCCGGTGCACGAAATTCATGCACGGGGGGGGGGGGGCAGGGTGTCCCTCAGCCCAGCCTGCACCCTCTCCAATCTAGGAATCCTCAGGGGATGTCCAACTGCCTGTTTAGGCCTGATCAGGGATCGGGCTGGCTCCTAATCGCTCACCTGCCTGCCTGCCTGATCATCCCTAACCACTCTGCCTGCAGGCCTGCTTGCCCCCAAATGCCCTCCCCTCCTGGCCTGATCTCCCTTAACTGCCTCTGCCTCGGCTCCGCCACCATGGCTTTGTCCAGTTTCCCGGAAGAGCTCCCAATCTAATTAGCATATTACCCTTTTATTAGTATAGATATGCATGGCCAAATGGACACTGGCAATAGGGTAGTGAAGATCCGGGGTGGTTGGGAGTTAGTAGCTGGGAGGAGGGAGGGAATGGGAGATACCTGTAATACTATCAATAATAAAAAATATATTTAAAAAAGGAATGAAGACCCAGCTACCTGCTATGACGTGCGTAACCCACAAAACCATTATGCTAAGTGAAAGGAGCCGGACACACGGGACCGCACAGCGTATGATTCCGTACACATGCGATGTCCGTACACATGCCAGACACACGGGATCGCATGTGATTCCGTACACATGTGATGTCCAGAGAAGGCCGATGTGCAGAGACAGAAACATTAGTGGTTGCTCAGAGGCTCAGAATGGGAACGAGGGCTCACTATAAACGGCATTAGGGATCTTACCGAGGTGGCAAAAATGTTCTGAGACTCGATGGTGGTGGTGGTTGCACCACTCAGTAAATTTACTAAAAAGCATTGAATTGTACACATAAAATGGGTAAATTTTATAGAATGTAAATCATGCCTCAATAAAGTTGTTTAAAAAGAGAGAATGAGAGAGATGCTGAAACCTGCCACTTATAAAGAAATCTGCAGCCTTAGCTGGATTTGGGTTTGTTCATTTGTTTTGCCAACGTAGGGGAACAAGCTTTTGTTGGGACTGAAATACGTGTCAGCATATGAGATACTGGTATAAATTCACCTAGTGAGGGGCCCAGCACAATGTTGGGGAATGACAGCAGGCAGCATCGATGATGGGTTAGCTCTCTTTAATTGCAATGGTCTCCCAGAAGAGGAAAGACCTACGCTGACCTTTTACTGTTATTAACGGCCCTCTGTAACTGCCCACATGTAACACCCATGAAAATCCATTGTCGCTGGGCGCCGATGAGAAACCCAGCTATGTGTGCACTGCTTATTGAGCGTCTGCCAAGTGCACACGTTACTGAATCTGGGCCTCGGTTTCTTCATCTGTAAAATGGGATGATAGTGTCAGCGACCTGAGAGGCGTAATGTCAGGATTACTTGAGTTACTATATGGAAAGGGCTTAGAACAGGGCTGCGCACATGGCAGTTGTCAGCTATGATCATTACTTTGTAAACCAGGACCTTCTTCCCAGCTTATCTTCAAGAGTGGCCTAGTGAATTGGTGGCTGCCGGTCTGGCTATCGCTGCCGACTTGCAGGCTGTGCACCTGCCCCTTCGGTAAGCAGAGAAGGTGGGGGACTCTCCCGCACGCCCCCTACCTGTCCTTTGCAGCAGCCCTTACTGAACCTGTGATGTCACTGCCCTCATGGGTTTATTTAAGCCAGGGCTCTCTCTTCCGCTGGAATGCAAGCTTCGTCGGGCAGGGACCAGGCCAGTTTCTGCCGACCACTGTGTGACACCAGGCCTAACAAGCTCCCAGTAAATAGTTATGGGAGGAAGAAAATGAGCAAGATGAAGAGAGGCAGGGAGGGAAAGAGGAAGGGGCGATGAGCATTGGCTGGAACAGCCCTCCCAAAATAAATGTTATTATTGCCAAATAAAACGCCAACCCCAAACCCAGAGTCTTCCGGTCCAGTGCCAGGAAGCATTGGGGAAAATAGGAATTTTGATTATAATGGGGGGAATGGCCCACAAATTGGGACCATGTTACTCTATTTCAGCTTTCTGGAGTTCAGCAACGTTGGTGGTGCTAAGAGCACAGACGCTGTAGTAGCTGACATGTATTACTCTGAGTACTGCCAGGCCTTATACATACTATTTAATCCTCACAACCCTCTGAGGCAGGTACTGTTACTGTTCCTATTTCACAGATGAGAGGACTGAGGCCCGAGGCTACACAGCTATGTAGCAGACCCACATAGTTTGATTCTGGAACTTGTACCCTTAACTTATACACGATGCTCATAGCAAACGGGGAAATGTGTAAGGAATTAATGAGTGGCATTTCTTTTCTGACCCCATGGAGCTTGGGAACTCATCATAAGAAAAACTCGAGCCCTAGCCGGTTTGGCTCAGTGGATAGAGCGTCGGCCTGCAGACTGAAAGGTCCCAGGTTCGATTCCAGCCAAGGGCATGTACCTTGGTTGGGGGCACATCCCCAGTAGGGACTGTGCAAGAGACAGCTGATCAATGATTCTCTCCCATCGATGTTTCTAACTCTCTATCCCTCTCCCTTCCTCTCTGTAAAAAATCAATAAAATATATTTTAAAAAAAAAATAAAGAAAGAAAAATTCGAACAACCAATGCTGGTGTGATAAGGCTGGCAGAGCCCTCACAGATGCTGTCACTCCTTTGCTAAGTGTTTATGGAGCACCTAACCCTCTGTTTCCCCATCTGTAAAGTGGAAATAATAATAATGTCTTGTAGGATAAGGCACTTGGAACATGGCCGTGGACACAGTAAGGGCTCAATAAGTACTTGTTAGCCCAGTCGGTGTGGCTCAGTGGTTGAGCATCAACCCATGAACCAGGAGGTCATAGTTCGATTCCTAGTCAGGGCACATGCCCCAGTTGCAAGCTCGAGCCCCAATATGGGACGTGCAGGAGGCAGCCGATCAATGGTTCTCTCTCATCATTGATATTTCTGTCTCTCTCTTTCCCTCTCCCTTCCTCTCTCTGAAATCAATAAAAACATATTTAAGTAAATAAATAATAAGTGTTTATTGTATTGTCATCAGTTTGAGGCAGGCCCTGGCGGGGCCGTGGGAACAGAACATGCAGAGGACAAAGGCCTTCCCAAAGGAGCCTGCTGGCCACTGGGGACACAGACAAATACACATCACAGCCCAGCCGTTCTTCAGAAAGTGAGAAAGTGCTTCCCTGGCCAAAATGTGAGATCTGGTCATTATTGATAATATAAAATTCTATTTTGAATTAAATACACTCACACACACACACACACGAGTGCATGGAAAACTAGTGACATCTGAAGCAGGTCAATGACCTGTATTAATGTTCGTTTCCAGTGTTAACTTCCTGGTTGTGATATTGTATTAAAGTTATATGAGATGCTACCCGTGGCAAACTGTGAGACCGTTACATGGGATCCCTCTGTATGATTTCCTACAACTACATGCGAGTCTATCATTATCTCAAAATAAAAACTTTTAAAAAAACAAAGCTCTTGGATCTTTTGAGAGAAGTCAACCTGTCATGCAGGCACTACTTAGGACTTTGAATTCCACTAATATACACCCATAAATGCTATTATGGGTATCTATATAAGATGATGGATGTGAACTAAACTTACTGTGGTCGTCATTTTGCAATACATGTTAAGGCAAGTCATTATCCCGTACGCCTTAAACTTACACAGCGCCGTGTGCCAATTGGATCTCAATAGAACTGAAAGGAAACCAGTGCTGTTGTGAGCATCCAGTTTGCAACGATGGTCCCATGATGAGGTACCAGGCGTGCTCTCTGCACATCACCTCCAGTCCTCACAGGAGAGCTGCAAGGTGGGACTGCTAATCTCTAAATTCAGGTGAGAGCTAAACTTTGTCCAGCACCTGGGGGAAATTATGGTCTGGCTTTGCGTGTGCCGAGGGGGTGCTGGCCGGTGAACACTGCAGCGAAGAGCCTGGGAGCATGAGGTGCCCTCTGTCCCTCTGTCCCCCCACCTTCAAACAACACCTCGGCTATGGCTGATGAGGAAGACGCAGGGGCTGGCGGTGCCAAGATGATAGTGACGCCTGGAAAAGTCACCAAAACGCAGAAACGAAAGGTCTTCATGTTGGTGGTCAAACAGCCAAGAAAAGTATGGCTTCCGTTTGGTTCAAGGGTGCAATTTGCCAAAAGTCAGCAATGTTCTGTACCTGAGAGGTAATTCTTACCCGGCGGGTGTGGCTCAGTGGTTGAGCGTCGACCTATAAACCAGGAGGTCGCTGGTACTATTCCTGGTCAGGGTTGCAAGTCCCCAATAGAGGGGGTGCAGGAGGCAGCCGATCCATGATTCTCCCTCATCCCTGATGTTTCTATCTCTGTCTCCCTCTCCATTCCTCTCTGAAATCAATAAAAATACATATATTTTTTAAAAAGAATTTAGAATTGGTCCTGTTCAGCTGGGGATATCCTTATGACCCTAGAAAGGGAATTTATACCATTCAGAAATATTTAGAAACATTAGAAATAAATGTTAGAAATATTTAGAAACTATAATTTTCTAAATTATATTTAGAATATAATACCAAATAATTTGGGCCCAAAAAATCATTTTAGAAAAGGAAGACTTCGCTATGTCACTCCTGTCTCTTGTGCAGCAAAAAGGTGGGTGACGGCGACATCACTAATATCTATCGGGGCCAGGAGCCCCCAAAAGCAGAATACAAACTTGGCACAGAGAGGGAGCCTGGTTCCCGAGAGCCGAGTTATGGGCAGAGACATGAACCCTCCTTCGTTGGGATCTGGGCTCACCCAGCCTTCCAGCGGGGCAGCTTCCTTACTATTTCTAGGGAAGATCCCCCCTTTTCCCCCCAACAGTCTGTGGCCGGAAAGTGGCTGAAGGATGAGCCATTTTTATGGACCACGGTGGACTGTCTACTGAAGGAATGTGCCATGCGTGGGAAGGTCTGGATGAGAACATGATAAATTTTTAAGCACATGTGAGATCAACCCATAATCTCATGACATAAAATATGGCCGGCCGCCCACCCCCCTCCACCCCATCCCCCACCCCTGCAAGCCGAGCTCACTCGCAAAAGGAAGCAGGACCCGGGGCCTCGCCGCATTTCCGGAAGGCGGTAGAATACGCCATCTAATGAGACCACGACATGAGGGAGATAGATGAACACGTGCTAAAGCCAAGGAGCCTGTTCCCGCTGATCTCCGTCTCTCGGCCTCCTGAAAACAACTGCCTTTAGCCCCCCTCCCCCCCGACAAGGCAGCAGAGAGTCACAATGACAGCGCACAGTGCTCAGGAGGCCTCAGGCGACCCTGGGCAAGTCACCTGTGCCTCAGTGTCCTCTCCCGATGCTGTTGTGAAGATTGAATGCAATTACCCAGGCTTGGGGTTCTTAGCAGGTGTGCTTGGCACAGGGGACGGGGTCCACACAGGATGTACTTGTAGCACATGCATCGTTCCAGGAGGCATGCTATGTCTTGCCTTCGCTATTACATTAAACCCTCATAACACAGCATGAGGTAGCCCACCCCCCTGACTCGCCCATTTTACAGAGGAGGAAACTGAGGCCCAGGGAGGGGAAGTGGCTTTGGCACGGTTACGCGGCCTCAAAGCCTGGCAGGCCCCTAAGAGTCACCTGAGTCACCCTGCGTGCACAATGCATTGCCCCGCTCTCCTATCCTCACCTACAGGCCTTCTCGCAGCTCCGTCCCAGCCCCCACCCCTTTCCTGTCACAGAGGGCGCTGGTTCTCCGGTTCCATTGATCAGAACACAAAAGCAGCTCTGTGAGCTGTAGCTTCCAGGCCAGAGCACTCCTGGAGGGGTCTCCGTGTGGGCAGGGCTCCCCTGCCCCCCTGCCGCCTCACACCCACCCCCTTACTCCCCACCCCCGCCTCCTGCTCCAGCCCAGGCCTGGCTCTCCGTCTCTGCCCACAGATGAGGCTCTGCTTCTCTCCCATAACCCAGCTGCTAATGACTGCCCCAGCAAACACGCTGCCAGCATGTTCAGAACCAACCAGCAAATAAAAAGCTTTCTCTCTCAATCGGCCTCTTTGGGCCTCTCAGCCGCGTGGGAGAGCTGCGTCCCCTCACCGTGGGTCAGCTTCGCTCACGCAGGCCCGGAAGGGAGCCACCCAGCATCGCTGTCAAAGGCGTTCCAGGGAGCCCGGGAAGGAAGCGGGGAAGAGTGGGCGAGTGTGTGTGAGTGTGAGAGCACTGCGAGGTGGTGCACGAATGAGTGTGTGAGGGAAGGCGTGTTGTGAACATGTGAGTGTACGGGAGTGCCTGTGAGTGAACGTGTGTGAATGTGCATGTGAGCGTGTGAGTAACTGTGACTCTTTCCTTAAGATCAGATCATGGATGTGCAATAGCTGGGCCGAAGGGTAGACCAATGAAGGCTTATACGCACACACCTCACCATGGTCCTCCAGGAACCCGGGACCACCTCGTGCTCCCGCCCGCCGACCCCCACTGCCTGAAAATCAGGCCCCCTTCCCGAGGGCCTGGCCTGCCACCCCACAGGCAGTCCCTCTGCCCGTCCTGCCAGAGGTCTCACGGGGCCCCACAGACGTCCTGGTGACCAGCCGAGGTGCGCCCAGGCTCCCGGGTGGCAGACAGGTTACCCCCGCTTGCATGCACACACGGGTAGAAGGTGTACCCAGCCTGTACACACGGGTACATGTGTGATAAAACATTCCCACTGAGTCTGTGGAGCAGGTTAGGGGCTGGGGCGCTTCCCAGAGCACCTCCCACCCCGTTAAGAACTCCCAAGTGACACGCAAGTGAGCAGGTACTAACAGACACCCGGCAGCCGTGGGACAGTGGTGGCTGACAGATGGGGTGTCAGAGACTCCACTGGGCAAGAGGAGGGTCCCCAGGTGGGAGGGGGCAGCTAGTCCCATCCACTGCCACTTTACAAATGACTCATCAAATGGAAAACGAAGCAAGATGCCACCCAGCTCGCATCTCGGCCCCCTCCAGAGAGACTGTGGAGCTGGGGCAATTCTGCAAAGCATTTTCCAAACTCAGCCCGCAAAAGTCCGATTTCGCTGGTATGGTTTCCCCCTCCCTGCCAACACTCTCAAATCGTTCCCCCTTTCTCCCATCCATTCACCAGGATCTCCCCAACCTCTTCCCACATCACCTGGCAAAGAGAAGGCTCCAACATGGCCCTAGCTCATTTGGCTCAGTGGATAGAGCATCGGCCTGCAGACTGAAGGGTCCCGGGTTCGATTCCAGTCAAGGGCACATGCCTGGTTAGTAGGCTCGATCCCCAGTAGGGGGCGTGCAGGAGGCAGCCAATCAATGATTCTCTCTCCTCATTGATGTTTCTCTCTCTCTCCCTCTCCATTCCTCTCTGAAATCAATAAAAATACATTTTTTAAAAAAATAAGGAGGAGGAGGAGGAGGCTCCAACATTTGCCACGCACAGCAAGAACCTGAACTTGGGTTTGAACTTGGTCTGAGAGAGAACAAACAGGGAGCCACCGGGGATAGCAGAGGCCTCGTCCCTCACCCTCCACAGCCCCCAGCGTGGTTTTCGTTAGCCGGCTTCTGTTTTCCCTTAGACGCCACCCCTGGGACCGGCTTCATGTCTGCAGCCCAGCGCCAGGATGTGCTTGCTCTGCCTGGCTCTGGACCCACCTCCATCCCAGGCTCCAGAGCAAACACAGCCAACAGCCGCCGGAAGCTGCCGCCTTGACTTACAGTCAAGCATACACGCTGCAAATTCTATTTTCTTTCCCCAGAAACACATGAAAAACTTGGCTCTCCCGTTTGCTGACACAAATCTTTTTCTCCCCTCTCTCCCCATGACTCCTCCCTCCCCGTGCCCGTCCTCACCTCCCACCTCCGCCCGTCACCAGTTCGTAAATGAAAAGCTCCGGCTGCAGAGGCAGGGAGATTGGACAAACTGACTCATCTCGCAAATGGTCTTCCTTCTGGATCTGCACCTCCTCGGAAGCACACATCTGTCATCACGCGTCCAGGGCAGCGGGAGGCGTTCCCGGGCCCCTGGCTTGTGTCTGCGAGGCACCCAGAGGGACCGCCCACTGTGAGGTTCCGAGACTGGAGAACCCAGAGCCTCCGCACCCCCCTGAGGGCTGCAGCACACAATGGGGTCTCCTGCCACCAGCCTGCCATGGACTCCTCACCATCTCCCCACGCCCTCACCCGCCCATTCTCCCCAAACCCCCCTGTGACCGAGTCAGCTGCATTTGGCCTCATCAAACAGGAAAACCCTCCTGACCCCCCCTATGCAGACTCACTGAGGACAATCCCGCAGCCATCCGCACACCACAAAGTCTCGGAGAAAAGCTGTAGGGCCAGCATCCTCCCAAAGCCAGAAAGGCCAGCTCTTGTCCCACGCCCCCTGCAAAAGTGCTCACCGCCCTAACCGGTTTGGCTCAGTGGATAGAGCGTCGGCCTGCGGACTGAAGGGTCCCAGGTTCGATTCCGGTCAAGGGCATGTACCTGGGTTGTGGGCACATCCCCAGTAGGAGATGTGCAGGAGGCAGCTGATCGATGTTTCTCTCTCATCGATGTTTCTAACTCTCTATCTCTCTCCCTTCCTCTCTGCAAAAAATCAATAAAAATATATTTGTAGAAAAAAAAAAAAGAATGCTAAGGGTTTGAGGATGGTAGAAATCATAACATCTCGGCTCTCAGGTCATTTTCCTCCCTGAGAGCCTTAAGCATTTCCACAAAGACTGTCCTTTTTGTCATAAACAATTCTATGAAAGTAGAAATTGACAGGAAGTGCATCATTGAGTTCTATAACAAAGTTGAGGCCCAGAGAGGTTAGGTCATTTGTCCAAGATCACACAGCATATAAACAAATAAATTACAATTGACAGTTTCTTCAAAGTTAAACATTCAGCCCGGCCACCGCAGCTCAGTGGTTGAGCGTCAACCTATGAACCAGGAGGTCGCAGTTCGATTCCTGGTCAGGGCACATGCCCGGATTGCGGGTTCGATCCCACACATCCCCAGTGTGGGGTGTGCAGGAGGCAGCTGACCTATGGTTATCTCTCATCATTGATGTTTCTATCTCTCTCTCCCTTCCTCTCTGAAATCAATAAAAAAAATTTTTTTTAAGTTAAACATGCACCTAACATGCAATCTAGTCAAGAAAAATGCAAGTATAATGACTGGTATGCAAATATTTAAAGCAACTTTGTTGATAATAGCTAAAAACTGGAAACAACTCAACCGTCCATCAGCAGGCGAGTGGATAAACAGATCGTGATATATCCCTACAGTGCAATACCACTCAGCATAAAAAGAAACACGCTACTGCTCCCTGAACACTGTGGGTGAATCACAAAAGCATTATGCTAAGTGAAAGAAGCCAGACTCAAAAGGGAAAAAAAAAAAAAAGTACATGTAATAAATTACTTTATACAAAAATCCAGAAAACGCAAACTAATTCCACCGTGATGGAAAGCAAATCAGTGGTAGCCCGGGATGGGAGGGAGGGGTTGCCAAGGGCATGAGGAGCTTTTAGAGGGGCGGGCATCTTGACTCTCATGATGGTTTAACAGATGTATTCCTAGGTTAAAACTCAGCAAATGGTACACTTTGAATGCGCAGTTTACTATGTCAGTTATACCGCAATGAAGCTAAAGAGGTTTACGTGTAAAAAGGAGAAGGGGAACGCGAGGCAAAGAGGAAACGCAAGTAGGAATCTGGCGTAGAAATGAAGTCAGTGTGCAGACTCTAGACCGTGCTGCCTGCGGGAGGCACGACTCAGTTTTGTTTCTGCGTTATCTGGCAGTGACGGCAGCGAGGGGGAGAAATGATTTTAACACAAAATATCGTGTCCAGGAAGCTAGAAATAAACCCACTGCTTGGGGAAAGGCCCTCAGGTTGTCCATTCTGAGCACATGAGGCTGTAGGTCTCATGACTTCTGTGGAGCATCGATCGGATTTCTAACAGTCAGTGCAGGCAGCAGCAGCAGTGGTGTGCTGGTAAGTGTTCTTGGAGGGGGGCAGTCCTGATCTGTAGTGTTTGCTGATTTCTGTGGTGTAAATACTCCCACCACAGCCAATGTCAAGCTCATCACGTGAAGTCCTTGGGCACAGCCTTGAAAGAGAGCACAGTAGCATCCTATGGTGTCTCCACCACACAGATGCCTCAAGAGCATAGATACTAGCAAAACAAGTAGGGAAATAATTAGGAAGTGGTGAGTTATGAGTGCTTATTGTCCTTGTTTTTAACATAATTTAATTGTAGGCTTATATAATTTAATTCTGAAAGATGGTTAGCTCATCAGACTCCTGGAGATCTAACAAGTGGTTTTCATGATCGGGACTAGCCCGCTCCAGCCCACCGCTGTGTAGGAGCTAGAGGGCGTAACTATGGGACCATGACTCCCAAGGACCTGTCGTTGGACGTGGTGACCAGAGCTAGGGGACAGGTGAGGGTCACTGAAGCCCCTGTGAGATACAGGTGGCAATGCAGGTGGTGCTGTGGTGGGGGTGGGACCGTCCCTGGCTTTGTGCTAACAAAGGGCTAGGCCAGTGGTCGGCAAACTCATTAGTCAACAGAGCCAAATATCAACAGCACAACGATTGAAATTTCTTTTGAGAGCCAAATTTTTTAAACTTAAACTATATAGGTACGTACATTGTTATTAGCTTAATTAGGGTACTCCTAAGGCTTAGGAAGAGCCACACTCAAGGGGTCAAAGGGCCGCATGTGGCTCGCGAGCCGCAGTTTGCTGACCACGGGGCTAGGCTGCTACTCCCTGGAGGCCCCAGGGAGGAACAGACAGCACCTGTGAGTCTTAAGTGAGGGGCTTCTGGCTGTGCACATATTCCAGAAATGTTCTCATTCTGTGAGTGGCTGCCCACAGACTCACAGGATCCTGGGCCAGAGGCCCAAGGGGCCCCTGATGCCTGTATGGATGGCATCTCTGATCGCTTTTTGCTTGAAGACTTCCACCAGCGGGGAACTCACTACCTCTCTTCATTCCTTCACCAAAAGTTTCCTGAGGACCCTCTGTGCTGGGCACTGTGCTCAGTGCTGACCAGACAGGACTGAACAGGACAGCGGTGACCCCGATATCCGCTTCAACTGTTACAGAATCACACCGGGGAATGTGGAGTCAGACCAATGGGCCTTTTCACAACTCTTCCTCATCCTAGCTACAGCAACGTGGGACATTCCCCACCTCTGAGCCTCCGTGTGCACACCTGTGGACTGGGACAGACAGCCCCTCTGCGAGATGATGTCTGAACAGCGGCGGTCCGCGAGGTCCGAAAGGTTGGCGAGCGCTGGTCTAAATGTAATAATGTCCCCCCTGGAAGGAGGCCAGGAGGGGGCGGTCCTGAGAGCTTAGCACCAAAGCCTCAGTGCTCCATGCGATGCGCAGGGTAAGGGGCCGGAGGAGGGGAGCACAGGGGCACGGCCGGCAGAACCCAGGCAGCCAGGCCAGGGGAGGGGACGTGAGGGCGCCTCTGGGCAACCTCAGGAATCAGGGCAAAATCCAGAGAGGGGCCTTTCATCTCCCTTGATCAGGGCTCTGACCCAGTTCCTCTCCTTCCCTCTCGCACCCTCCTACAAGCACAGCACACACACTCACGCCCACTCACACACATTCACGCACGCCCACAACACACTCTCACACAACATTCACCCGCCCCACCCCACAACCTCTCAACCACAGCACCGCCCGGAGCAGGGTGCCCAGGGGCCGGGCCCTGTGTCCAGCCCCACACACCCTCGCTGGCCGAACCCTCTTCCTTCCTGCCCCAACCTAATCTGCATTCGGGAACGGGCCCTCCGGCCGCTCAGACACAGGCCCTGCTTGGGAAACACAAAACTCAAGGATGTCTGCTAGTTATAACCGCTCGCCGGCATCTGATCTGGCAGGAAACTTAGCCGGGACCAGGGCTGTGCCCCCGCCAGGACCTCTGCCATCCACGTGCCCCTGACCTGCGAGGTCATGAGCAAACGCGAGGCGAAGGGCGGCTCCTTCTCACACATGGCAAGATGCAGTGGCCACCGATGGGGGGGGAGTGGGGGTGCCAAAGCCGCCGTTTCTTAAGGCCTTAAAGCAACAGCAACTCAAAACCAATGCCGACACCCACAGATGACACCAGCTCGTGACTCTGGAGCCTCCAGAATCACAGCACCTCCGTGGCTTCGGTTCTGGGGGAGGAGCAGCCTGTCGCCCATTCTTGCTCCCAGGCCGCGGGAGGGCCTTGGGCTCCTCACCGCCACACCCAAGCCATCGCAGGAGAACCCAGTGAGGAATGAAGTCGCCACAGAACTCAGCTCCAGCGCCCCATTCGTTCCAGGCAGCAGCCCCAAGCACACCCATTTTGCAGATGAGGAAACTGAGTCTCAGGTCAGATGACTTGTCCAGTGACCGGCCTTTAGGTGATAGAGCCCAGAGTGGAACCCCGGCCAGGCAGCCCCCAAGCCCGAGCACCTCACATCGCGCCTGCGAAGAAAACAGTGGACACTCAACATCGGTGGGAAGGAGCTTTCTTAGGTTTCCTGGATGATTCCGATGAACAGCTCGGTTTGGAACTGTCCATCCCAAATGGCAAATGCTCTCACCCAAACTCCCTGTGGACAATGAACTTCCCCACAGAAGCCCTGCCCCTTCCTGATTTCTGGTCGCTGTGTATGGAGAGCTTACGCTGGGCAGGCACCATCCGGCACTTCACGTGGAGGCTCTCTCCGGTCCTCCCTGTCAGCCCTGTGGCACAGAAACTGCTTTTGTCCCCATTAGATAGACGAGGAAACTGAGGCACGGAGTGGCCAGGCAGCACAGCCAGCAGGAGGCAGGCCTGGGAGGTAGAGCGATGCCCCTGGCACATCCCCCGGCTGTCGGTCCGGGGGGCAGAGGCCTGTCTAGCGGAGTGATTTTTATCTTGACAAGTGGCCCTTTCACAACTGCCATTTCCCCTCCACAGCCCAAAACGGAAACGAGAGGGGAGAAGAAGAAAGAGGGCGACAGCAGGGCCTGATGGATGGGCCGGGATGGATCACACCTTGAAACCAAAAATCCATTCTCCTTTGTCTACAGGAACAATGTGTGCGAGAGGCTGGCAGGAAGCTATGGCGACCCACCCTGCCCAGCAGGAGAGCTTGGCACGCCTCCGGGCCCCTGTGGGCACCCTCCTGCCAGGGAGGGAGCGGGGAAGGGAGGAGGGGCAGGTGCACACAGGGTCCAGATGGTGAAACCTCGAAGGTGGGGGCAGGCAGCATCATAACCTGGAGGATGGGCACCGGGGAGGACCCCCGAGTGCCCCAGACAGGCTGGCATCTCCCCTCCCTCCCCCCCGCCCCCCCCCCCCCCCCGCCACACACACACACACACACACACACCTGTAAAGAAGCCTGAAAGTATATTAGGAAAAACATTTCCTAGGTGGCCTCATGTCCCCTGAGAAATCCAGTTCAATATACGTTGAAAGGAGCCTAAACTGTACAGGACACAACACCCGGGGAGGGAGGGGCGGGGGGGACCACGCCCTGATCTGTGGTGAACCGTTGTCTGCGGTTCCTCCTGCATTGGTGCCTGCCTAGGGGATGCCAAGGGGAGCCAGTCCGAGGGGAGACATTCCAGGAATGTCAGACATGCACTTGAAGTGTGACACCAGGCGGGGTGCCTCCCCCGGGCCCGGCAGGCGTGTGGTCGACGAGTTAGGGCGATGCTAATAATATCAATAAAAAGCTAACATTGCTCTACCGTTTTCTACCGTATGGGCCGGGCACATACACAGGTCATCTCATGTCACCTTCCCAACAACCCTAGGATACAGACACTCTGTAAAAACCCATTTTACAGATGAGACACTGAGGCCCAGAGTGGTGACGTGACGTGTCCAAGATCACACAGCTGGGGAGGGACCCAGCAGCCTGGCTCCAGAACCAGAGCACCAGCAAGGATGGGGCTGTGGCCTGAAGCAGGTGGGATCTGGATGGAGGAGAAGCAATGCCCTGCCCGCTGCCCTTCTGTTCCCATCTCTCTGTCGATAGACCCTGTCTGCAGTTGTTTGGAAGGGGCACAGCCAGCCATGGGGGTGTGGAGGCCTCCCGGGGGTGAGGCAGGCCCGGGGAGAGGCTGGCACAGAATCCTGGCCCGGACCCTGGTCGGAAGCGCCCAGGGCAGGAAAAGAGACAACGCATAGCAAGCCCAGCTCCTCGCCTCGGTAAACATCAGCTGCGGCCGGCCGGCTCAGTACTGCAGCACGCATCCTGATGCACGCCCACAAAGCATCTCTCCGAGCCACCACTGGTGGGGGCCCCTCTTGCTGCTTTGGGGGACGCAGTGTCCTCCCCGGCTCCGCCAGTCACCTGTGGCTCCCAGGGCCTCGGTCGTAAATCCTGGGCACCGCGCGATGTCAGCCGGGCCCTGGGAAACTGCTGGATTTACGAGCTCCAACGGCCACATTCACGGCCGGCCGGCGAGGGAGGAAAGGGATCGTGTTGCCCATGGGGACCCGGTGCTCAGAAGCCATAAACCACGCTGGTGACAGCGCCCAGCAGTCCGAGGGCCCTGGCCGGTCATTTGCACTCTGCTTAATGGCCATGGGGATGAGCGGTCCCTGTGAGAATCCCGCGGGCCACTCCCAGAGCTCTACATCTGCCTGGGGGTTCAGGCAGGAGAGGCTCCTTCCAGCTTTTAGGGGTGCCTGACCCCAGCCGTTCTCTTTTGCTCCCTTGTTCCTTCTCGTTTGAGGCTCCGAACACACACATCGAATTCTGACTGGGGGGCTCAGGGGAGTGCCGGCGGCTGTATTTCCCAATCTTTCTTATTGTCTTTGGAACAATAGTCTCTGCATTCCACCGCACTCTCAGAGGGGCAAGGCGCAAGGGAGGAGACGGCTGGGGGCCATCCCAGGGCCGCCAAGAGCCAGCCAGAGACAACCGGGGGACGTCGCGTCTCCATGGGCCCCACCAGCCACAGTGTGGTCTGAGCTGCCACCCCAGTGATTCCTCTCTCCCTGGACCCCAACCTCAAGCCCATGCCACGGAAAGGAGCTGGGCCTCGCCGGTGTGGCTCAGTGGGTTGGGTGCTGCTGGTCAGGGTGGCATCCAGGAGACAGCTGATCGATGATTCTGTCTCACAACAATGTTTCTCTCTCTCTCCCTCCCTTCCTCTCTCTCTAAAATTCAATAAAATCTTAAAAAATAAAATAAGGAGCTGGGACCAGTTCTGCTGGTGCAAAAAAGGTGTCAGGGTCTTAACCAGGGAGTAACTTCAAATTACCAAAAGCTTCCGGTAATGTGTGTGTGTGTGTGTGTGTGTGTGCGAGAGTGAGAGAGAGAGAGAGAGAGAGAGAGAGAGAGAGAGAGAGAGAGAGAGAGAATGAATTAAGGGCTGAAGGGAGTACTCTATGAATCATGCATTGGCACAAGGAACGAAAGACCTAGCATCTCTTGGCAGGCTGTGAACACCCCTTAATTAAGTAATAAATTTGGAATCAGTAAAGAAACACTCAGTTTAATTACCCATTCATCGGTTTAGCTCTTCCAGAACCCCTCTGTGCCACCACTGCCAAGACACGCCAGCACTGGGACTGAGGACAGAGGCTGCCCAAGGGTGCCTTCCCGTGTGGTTCCAGTTCTTCCCGCGGAGTGGGGGGGGGAGGGCGGGGGAGAGGAGGGAGGGGAGCGGGGGGGGGGGGGGGGAGGGAGAGGCGGAGACAGCAGCAGCACAGAGTAACCGCTGTAATTCCATCCCGGGTTCTGGTGACACTGTGAACCGCCAGACACGGCTGGGTGGTTTGTCACCAGGGCCCCAGGGGAGTTAACTCAGAAGGCATTGTTGCAGATTTTTCCAGAACGAGGCCAAAATAAAGAGGCTGTGTGTGTTCGAAGCGCGGCTTTTCGTCATCGTGAGCCCTGGGTTGCTATTAAGGGGCACACCCGGCGGTATTGATCCAAGTTCTACCCGGAGCCATTGCGGTGAGCGGAACGGCCCAGCCACGCACTGTCTGCTCTTGGCCGCAGATTCTGAGCCCAGCGGAGAACGAGGCGGGGTCCCGGGGGGCAGAAGCGGAGAACAAAGGCTTCAGGATTCTACTTCTGTGTCCTCAGCAGACCTGGATCCCTGGGCCTAATTGCAGAGGTTGGGGCTTTGGGACCAGCTCCATGGAAGCCACTCACAAGACCCTCCAAAGGCTGGGGCCGAAGGAGTTGGGAAGAGCTGGGCGGGAGAGAGAGCCTGCCCCGTGTGGCACCGAAGCCCGGGGGTCTGTGGGGCGGGTTCTGGAGCAATTCTAGAACCCAAGCGAAGAGCAAAGGGAGCCCTGACCGGTTTTCTCAGTGGATAGAGCGTTGGTCGGCGGACTGAAGTGTCCAGGCTTGATTCTGGTCAAGGGCATGTACCTTGGTTGCCGGCTCGATCCCCAGTAGGGGGCGTGCAAGAGGCAGCTGATCAACGTTTCTCTCTCGTTGATGTTTGTGATTCTCTATTCTGCTCCCTTCCTCTCTGTAAAATCAATAAAAATATTTAAAAAAAAAAAAAAAAAGAGCAAAGGGGGAGGCTTTGGGACACCAGAGGGGATCTTTCATGTCACTAAGGTGTCCAGGAGTGACCAAGGGGGTACCTCCGGCCTCCATCAGGGATCCCAAACCCCAGTCACTGTTTCCAGAACGTTCTCTCTACGGGGAGGAACGTGTATTTCTGGAGGACTCTGTGTTATGGAGGAATAGGCACTTCTCTCTGTGTAGGGGACATGCTTATGGGATGGACAAAGTGTCTGGCTTTGGCCTCTGGTTCCCAAAATCTACTCTATCAACCACTCACTAGACCACCGGGGATGCGTCGAGAGTCCATGAACCTGAAACAGCAGAAGAGACTGCCTTCGACAGACCCCCAACTTTAAAAATTAAGGCAAAGAGAGCATTTGGCAAAGGACCGTCAGGTTGGGCCAAACCAGGGCCTTGGAAAAATGTCTTGAGACATTTTACCAAACCCAGAGCAAAGCCGGCAGGTCTGGCGCCGGTCATCACGGGTTATTTGCAGCTCGTTTCCTTCCGAAGCAATTCTCCTCCAAGCTCCTCTGAGCGGCTGATGCCGCAGTGTGTGTGCAAGTCCTCGCCCTCACGCCCGACAGGCGCTGGGAGACAGCTCTGGCAGGCGGCAGGGAGCTGAGGGCCGCGGCTTCAGTCCAAGCCCCCCAGCACCCTGGCGCTCTCTCTGCGTGTTCCAGAAGCATCCAGAACAGGGCCAGAGGGGTGTCAGGCACACAAGACGCAGCAACTTCACGTTCTCCCAAGCAGGGCCCACCGGGCTGGCAAAGTCCTGCCCCATGGGAGGCCAGTGCCCTGTGGTACCCAAGCTCTGGCAGGCAGAAGCGGGCAGAGGGCAGGACAGGAAGGCGGAGCCTGGGCCTCGGAGGGAGCCTCAGTGCACAGGCCACGCCGAGGAGGCGAGAGGCATGGAGGCTGAGCACCTGGGCTTTTCACAGCCAGCAGATGCAGGTTCAGGCCCCAGCCCGTGGCTCACAGCAGAGACAGGGGGACGGGGGCGGGGGGTGGGGGGGCGGCCGCCATGCAAACCTCTGGATCTTTGCTGCCTTTGCACCACCCACTCGGCTCTCGGCTTAAACGAGCTCCTGTGTGGGAAGTTTCCTCTATGTAAGTGACTGGACCTCAGGCGCCTTCTTATACCCTCTCCATCGTGTTTAAGTGTGGTGAGCTTCCGGCCCACGGTGAGTTCATCCTCTGTTAAAACTGCATCCCTGCTCTGTGCCTGGCGCCGTCCCACGGATCTGCCCATCCAGCAGACCTCCACGGCAGGCACCAGTCCCTCACGCCAGCAGCCTCCGTGTCACCTTTACCCTACGGGCTGGAGGTCACCTGTCGGAGACTAGTTCTCCAGAGCCTTCCAAGAGGTCGAGTCCACGAGTAAATAAGTCCTCGGGGAACGTATGGTCAGAACGTGCCTCTCCTCCAGGTAACGCGAGCCTAAAGGCCATTGTTCTCCAACCATGTGGCCAGACTGGGAAGGAAGGGGGAGGATCTTCGGCCGTGGGAAGTCAGTTATCAAAACCTGTGCCCCATCAGCAATGACCCTCCTCCTCCCTCAGCACCTCGTGCAGAACGTGGGGGCAGTGCCTGCCGAGACCTTCGGGGAAGCATTTCTCCGGGAGCACCCACGCACTGTGATCATTTCTGGTTTGCACGCCCGTCAACACCTCCCAAGACAACAAACAAAACACCGAGGAACAAAGAGCAACGTGCTCCCTGACGCACTCACTTCCAGATGTCCCCGCACGATTCTACGCTCACCACAAAGGGGCGTTTCCGCTGCCCAAGCCGGTCTCAGGCTGTCCCAGGAGCCCACTCCCGGGCTGGGCGACTCGTTCTCGCCCAGGCCAACGCTGAGAGTGAAGACTGAGAACAGCGGCTAACAAGTTGTCCTGGCCCGCGGAGCTTGTTTTTGTCTGATTCCCTTCCCGTTGCCAGACGATGGCAAGTCACAGGTACATCTGTTCTGAATATCGGCCGCTTGCCTTTGATCCTCTGCCCTGGTCTGTCCCACAGCTGGGGACCGCCACGCCTCAGACACGGCTGCTGGCTCCTCTTGCTCAAGACCTCGATTTAACTTAACCGACTAACCAGGGAACCATTTCTATATGATTAATTAATGAGGGTCCGACTAGGAAGGATAATAATATAATAACTTAAATAAGACTGCAAGGCCCAGCTGCCAGATTATAAAAAGAATACCAAGAATAAATTTTTTTAAAAAAAAGAAAGGATACCAAGAATAGCGCAATTACAAAGACATTAAAGATGGAGGGGACATAGAGTCGTGGGCCCAGCTTCGACGATGCCAGGCTTCGGGTAGAGGGGCCAAACCCAGGGTTCAGCTGTTTGACCTCAGAGTTCCCTGCCTTCTCTGAGCTTTTCCTCCCTCGACAGTTGGAAGGAGTGAGGTGGACTTGTCAGAGCTGTTTGGAAAGCCAATAGATGTAGTGTATGAAAATTGCCCAGGACAAAATGGACTGAAAAGGCATGGAAACTATGGCTCAGGAAATTCCAGTACAGTCGCTGGGGTGAAGGAGAGAAACAAACAGAATGAGGTCTGTCGAACGTGGTCCATTCTGTTGTATCAGCAAACGTCTTATTTTTCACTGCACTTTAAATCGGCACCCTCACGTCAAGTCCTTTGAAAGTACGTGGACAAGAAGCCCCAACAAGTCATCTTCGTTGATTACAGATGGGTCGACAGTTTTTTTTGTTTGTTTTTTTTTTCTTATAATGTACTTTTATTTTTTTTTAATATATTTTTTATTGATTAAGATATTACATATGTGTCCTTGTCCCCACGTTACCCTCTACCCCCCACCCCCCCCACCCCCGCTCATGCCCTCACCCCCCCGTTGTCCATGTCCATTGATTAGGCCTATATGCTTGCATATAAGTCCTTTGGTTGATCTTTCCCCCTTACCCCCACCCTCCCCTACCTTCCCTCCAAGTCCCGACAGTCCAATCAATGCCTCTCCGTCTCTGGATCAGTCCTTGTTCATCAGCTTATGTTGTTCATTATATTCCACAAATGAGTGAGATCATGTGGTATTTATCCGCTCTCCAGTTCCATCCATGCTGTGGCAAATGGTAAGAGTTCCTTTTTCTTCTTCCTCTTCTTAAAGAATACCTTTCAGCATTTCATATAATGCTGGTTTGGTGGTGATGAACTCCTTTAGCTTTTTCTTATCCGTGAAGCTCTTTATCTGACCTTCTATTCTGAATGATAGCTTTGCTGGATAAAGTAATCTTGGTTGCAGGTTCTTGCTATTCATCACTTTGAATATTTCTTGCCAGTCTCTTCTGGCCTGCATGGTTTCTGTTGAGAAATCAGTTGACAGTCGTATGGGTACTCCCTTGTAGGTAACTGACTGTTTTTCTCTTGCTGCTTTTAAGATTCTCTCTTTATCTTTTGCTCTTGGCATTTTAATTATGATGTGTCTTGGTGTGGTCCTCCTTGGATTCCTTTTGTTTGGGGTTCTCTGCGCTTCCTGGACTTGTAAGTCCATTTCTTTCACCAGGTAGGGGAAGTTTTCTGTCATTATTTCTTCAAAAAGGTTTTCAATATCTTGCCCTCTCTCTCCTTCTGGTACCCCTATAATTCTGATGTTGGTACGCTTGAAGTTGTCCCAGAGGTTCCTTACACTATCTTCATATTTTTGGAATCTCTTTTCTTTTTTCTTTTTCGGTTGGGTATTTTTTGTTTCTTTGTATTTCAAATCTTTGACTTGATTCTTGGGATCCTCTTGTCTGCTGCTGGATCTCTGTAAATTATTCTTTATTTCAGTCAGTGTATGCTTAATTTCTAGTTGGTCCTTTTTCATGTCCTCCATGGTCTCACTATACTTATTGAGGGATTCATTAAATTTATCGGCGGTTTCCATAAAATTCTTGAAAAACCTTATAAACGTGGCCTTGAACTCTATATCCAATCGTTTGCTTTCCTCCATTTCTGCCATTTGTGACCTGTTTCTTTGTCTCCGCATTTTGGCAGCTTCCCTGTGTTGATAGAGTGGCCCTGTGCGCCAGGTGTCCTGTAGGGCCCAGTAGCTCAGCCTCCCCAGTTACCTGGGGTGGACACTCTTGGTGCACTCTTGGTGCCTTGGTTGTTGTAGAATCACTGGGAGGAATTGACCTCCAGGCCAATTGGCTGTGAGAATCAGCTGTGTCTAAACTGGGAGAACTTCTGTGCTGAAGACACCCTTCTGGGGCAAGACTTGCTTCAGTGGGGCTTTGGTGCTCACTGAGTCTGCTCCCTGAGTGTGTCCCTTATGGATCTGAGGAGTTGCAGTCTGGATGGACCCCCTCTGACCACTGGGTACAGTGGCTCCTGGATCTAAGGAGGTGCTAATTCAGCCTCTGCCTGAGGCCACACAGCAGAAGCCATGAAGAGGCTCAGCTGTGAAGCAATGCAAGCCGCTGCGGGGCCTTGGGCCTTCTCTTGGAAGTTCAGGGTCTGCCTGGTTTGGCTGCAGTTAGGTACATTCACATGCAAAAGCCTCTGCCGCAGCCTGGGTGGGGCGGGGTCTCAGGGAGTCAAAGGGCGGAGAAAGCAGCTATGGCCGATTCTCCGCCCGGAGTCGCGCGTCTCAGTGTCCCGGTAACGGCTGCAAGCACCTCTGAGGGAAAGCCACCCTCAAGTTCTCCCGCTGCCGGACAGACCAGCCTCTCCCCGTATGAGACCTGGGTCCCCAGAGACTTCCCGGAACCGGAGTTCAGAGCAGTCAGGAGCTTGTGATTCAAAAAGACAGCCGCGTCCTCAGGTGCTACCCCCTTTCCTCGCGCGCGCGCCGCCGTACCTCTGCACTTCACCTCCGCAGCGCCTCTGGCTCTCAGCGTGCTTTTCTTTCCTTCTAGTTATAGAATTTACACTCAGCCAGCCTTTCTGTTGTTCTGGATGATGTTTGCTCAGTCCTTTGCGGTAATTTTCAATTGTTGTGTGAGGCGACAATTTCCCCGTGTTTACCTATGCCGCCATCTTAGTTGCTTCGGGTCGACAGTTTTTATCTACAGATGAGTCAATAATAACCTATGAGTAAAGTTGATTCCAGTTAGTAGAGTGGCTGGTTGGCCTTTGGGTTTGTGGGCATTCGCATATCGGGTAAAGGTCCAAAGCATCTCAGCACCCCGGGGTGCCTCACACAGGCCTCTCACGCCCCCCAGGCTGCTCCTTCCCCCTCCGCCCCACCCCCACACCCTCAGTCAGATCCCTACACAAGATTTCCCGCCTTGGACCCTCCACTGTCCTGGGGCTGGTGGCCCAATCCCTCGAGGCCTTGCTAGGTAACTCTTCGTCTAAACCTAAATCTTTTAGGCCCTAGCTGGTTTGGCTCAGTGGATTAGGGTGGACGGAAGGATCCCAGGTTCGACTCCAGTCAAGGGCATGTACCTCCTTTGCAGGCGGCAACCAATCGATGTATTTCTCTCACATCAATATCTCTCTCTGTCTTTCCCTCACTCTTTCACTTTCTTTAAAAATCAGTGGAAAATATCCCTGGGTGAGGATTAAAAAAATAAATAAAAATTAAAAATTTAATAAGTAAATAAATAAATAAATAAAAGAGGCAGAACTAGGACTCAAACCTGGATCTTTTGCCTCCAAGTCTGATTCAATTTAAAAATAAAAAAATAAATAGACCTAAATCTTTTAGGCTTTGCAGGCCACACACTCTGTCACCTCCGCCTTTGTAGCCTGAAAGCAGCCATAGGTAATATGTCACTGGGTGTGGCTGTGTTCCAATAAAACTTTATTTACAAAGACAGGTGATGGGCCAATTTGGCCTGAGAATCTAAATAGTTCTTAGGTGTGCCGAAACCGGTTTGGCTCAGTGGATAGAGCGTCGGCCTGCGGACTGAAAGGTCCCAGGTTCGATTCCGGTCAAGGGCATGTACCTGGTTGCGGGCATGTCCCCAGTGGGAGATGTGCAGGAGGCAGCTGATCGATGTTTCTCTCTCATCGATGTTTCTAACTCTCTATCTCTCTCCCTTCCTCTCTGTAAAAAATCAATAAAATATATTAAAAAAAATAAAATAAATAAATAAATAAATAAATAGTTCTTAGGTGTTAGTGAGGCATAATGGCTAATCTATTGGATCTAGAGCAGTGGTTCTCAACCTTCTGGCCCTTTAAATACAGTTCCTCATGTTGTGACCCAACCATAAAATTATTTTCGTTGCTACTTCATAGCTGTAATGTTGCTACTGGTATGAATCATAATGTAAATATCTGCTATGCAGGATGGTCTTAGGCGACCCCTGTGAAAGGGTCGTTCGACAGCCAAAGGGGTCACGACCCACAGTTTGAGAACCGCTGGTCTAGAGGCTCAGACCCTCACTTCCTGGCTGGGCCTTTTCATTCATTGGCCCTAAGACAGGACCAATAGGGGGCATTTTAGACACTGGGAAAGTCCAGCATAAAAGATACTTGGCCCATGGGTGTCTTTTGGTGTCTCTCAGTCACCGCACTTGTGCCTAAAGCCGACCACACCCTGTTGCCTGGAATGCTGGCACTTTCAGATTGCAGAAAGACCTCCCGCCTGACTTCATCAGCACTCTCACACTGGAGAGTGCAACAGAGCTGCCCAGAAGACTTGTTAAAGCACAGTTACTGGGCCCCACGCCCAGAGACCCTGACTCAGTGGGTCCAAGGTGGAGCCATAGGACTCACACTTCTAACAAACTCCCAGGCAGTGATGCTGGTTTGGGGACCATGCTTTGAAAACTACTGCGCTGTATGTTAAAAAACTAAAGGTATACTGCCACCTAGTGGGTAGTCCTTAGTAGTACCCTATGCCAGCTCCCTTTTATTTTTATTTTTATTGTTTTAATATATATACTAGAGGCCTGATGCGCGAAGATTCGTGCAAGAATAGGCCTTCCTTCCCCTGGCTGCCGGCACCGGCTTCCCTTCGGCACCCGGGACCTGGGCCTTCGCTCTGGTCGCCGGCTCCCGCCTTCTCTCCGGGCCAGAGCCACCTCCCACCCGCTCTGCCGGCCCCGTGGCCACCGCCCAGAAGCTGGCCCTCAGCGGCCGGCAGGGGCTTGCAGGAGGCTTGGCTTGCTTCGTTGCTGGGGCGATGAAGGAAGCCAAGCGTCCCACCCAAAGGAAGCCAAGCGTCCTGCCCGCTCCGGCCAGCTCTGTGGCTCCAGCCGGCGCTGCCATCTTTGTGGCTATGGGCGCCAACATCTTTGTCATGGAGTGATGGTTAATTTGCATATTACCCTTTTATTAGTATAGATTTTTTATTTCAGAGAGGAAGGGAGAGGGAGAGATAGAAAGATCAATGATGAGAGAGAATCACTGATTGGCTGCACACCCCACACTGGGGATGGAGCCTGCAACCCAGGCATGTGTCCTGAAGGGGAATCCAACCATGACCCCTGGTTCATAGGTCAATGCTCAACCACTGAGCCACGCCAGCTGGGCAACTTCCTTTTGTTTTTAAGGTGCACTAAAAATTACACATCTTTTGTCATGGAGAAGAATCAAATTCATAAAGCCAGTTTGTCATGTGTATACTTGGAATTCTATAACCATACCCCAAGCTCCTTTCAAGAAATGAAGGGACACATTATTTACAATAGCCTGGCAAAAAATTTAAATCAGCTTAAACCAGAAACAGATTCTTTTCCACCAGGCGAAAAGAGAAAACTTTAAATATCTGCATAGAATAAAACCACGGCTGGGTCTGTCCTCTGGCCACTCTCCCGTTGCCAGATGCACATGCTTCTCTTAAAAGGCAAAATCCACACCTCGGCCCTTCAACCCGCCAGTGATGAACCACTTCTACCTGGTGCAAACCGATGGAATTCCGGAGACGGGCCAAAAGGAGCCCGTGGCACACCCTGGACTTTGTGGCCTTTGCACACACAGAACAGAAGCAATGGTCATGGGCCCTGGTGACGGGCAACCAGGCAAACATTTGCATTCCAACACCACCAAATGCAATTGCCCACTTCCATCGACTCATCCCAGCAAAGGCCGGGGTCTCTAACTCCCCCTGGCCCAAAATACCAGGGCGCTGAGTCGCCAATAGCGGATGACGGGGCTCCATGCTTGGCAGGCTGCTGGATTTTTTTGTCAGCGTGGAGAAACATATCAGGGCCCCGCTACAAAGGATGGCGCAGTACCAGGAGAACGGAAATGACAGGGACCGGAACAGTGTTTGATGCCAACAGCTTATATTTGATCTCCAGATGCGACGCAGCTGACAGCTAATTAGTCCGACTTAGATCTACACAGCTTCCCCCGCTCTTTTCCACACATGCTGGGGGCATGCTGGTGTGAAAATGTGTCTGCCTGGGGTAGTGCTTTGATTGAGAATTCTCTGGAACGAACACACTTGGAACCCCTGAGAACTCCGGAGCCCCAGCACGTGGAACATCTGGCGAGACGTTCTTTTTCCCTCTGGCTTGGCCTGGGAGCAGGTGACGTGACACAGTGAGGGTTTTTTTTTTTGTGGGGTTTTTGGGTTGTTTTCTTTTAATTCAAGTGGCTGATTCCAACCTAACAATAGTAGATTGTTTGGCTTCACGGTTCAGTGTGCAAGCCACCGCTAACTGCAGGCCTCAGTGGTCGAGAGCTACTGCATGTGAATTCTGCGGCTACTAATGAAAAAGCAATTGCGGTGCATTAGCTGCTGAGCTGTCTGGGAGGAATGAGCAGGACACACAGAGTGAGATGGGAGCCCTCCCTGACCCGAGAGGTGACACGATGAGATAACAGAGCTCCTCCCTCTCCTTTGTGGCCAAACTCACCTGTTACAGCTTCTGGGGAAAGAGCAGCAAGACCCCCTCTCCTCTGGCCCCGAGGATCAGAGCTAACACTCATGAACCCCTACAGTGTGCTAGGCATTTTCAGAAGCACCATATTGCCCTAGCTGGTTTTCTCAGTGGTTAGAGCGTTGGCCCATGGACTGAAGGGTCATGAGTTTGATTCCAGTCAAGGTCATGTACCTTGGTTGCAGGCTCAATCCCCAGCCCCGGGTTGGGGCACATGCAGGAGGCAACCAATCTCTCTCAGATCGATGTTTCTTTCTGTGTCTCTCCCCCTCCCTTCCATTCTCTCTCTAAAAAAAAAAAAAAACAATGGAGACTGGCTGGTGTGGCTCAGTGGTTGAGCATCTACCTATGAACCAGGAGGTCACTGTTCAGTTCTTGGTCAGAGCACATGCCCGGGTTATGGACTCAATGCCCAGTGTGGGGCATGCAGGCGGCAGCCGATCAATGATTCTCTCTCATCGTTGACGTTTCTATCTCTCTCGCCCTCTCCCTCCTTCTCTGAAATCAATAAAAATCAAGTTTTAAAAAATCAATGGAGAGTGCCCTCAGCGGTCCCGGACCTGCCTCTCGCTTCAACAGTGTTTGGAGAGAACAGACCCAGGGACGCCCCTTCTTCCAGCCTCCGGCCACTCTCCTGCCCCTTATCCAGTCACCACCTGCAGAACCCCCTCCGGGACCAGCCAACACACCGGTTTTTTTCTACCTTAACTCCTTATTGCCGAACAACTGTGAGCTCCCAAATCCGTCAGAATTACTCCACCGAGGTGGAGGCTGTGGCCGACCCCCTGGCCAGCCTGCCCCTGCGGGCCTCCCGCACCTACCTCTCTGGGCTTCTATTTCGCCCCTGAGGACGTGGCTCTCGAGGGCGTGGGCCACCTCTTCCCCGAGTTGGCAGAGAAGACGCACAAGGGCGCTGAGCATCTCAAAGTTGAAAACCAGCGAGGCGGCCGCCTTCTCTCCCAGGACGCGCTGAGGCCCCCCAAGACGAGTGGGCAAAACCCAGGGCCCATGGCAGCCGCCCTGGCCTTGGAGAGGCGCCTGACCAGGCCCTGGTGGAGCTGCCGGCCCTGGTTCCACCCGCACAGGCCCTCAGCTCTGGGGCTTCCCGGAGAACCACTTCCGGGGTGAGGAGGTGAAACTCATCAAGAAGATGGGGGACACCTGGCTCACCTCCGCAGGCTGCGGCCCCCAGGCTGGGCGGGGCGAGTGTCTCTTCGAAAGGCTCACCCTCCAGCACGACTAGGAGCCTTTGGAGCCCAGAGGCCTTTGGGGGGCCCCTCTGCTTCCCCTGGTGTCTGGCTTTTACCTGAGCCTCTCCCTGAAACTACTCTCCATTCTTTTGTTTTTAAATATATTTTATTGATTTTTTTTCCAGAGAGGAAGGGAGAGGGATAGAGAGTCAGAAACATCAATGAGAGAGAAACATCGGTCAGCTGCCTCCTGCACACTCCCCACTGGGGATGTGCCCGCAACCAAGGTACATGACCTTGACCGGAATCGAATCCGGGACCCTTCAGTCCGCAGGCCAACGCTCTATCCACTGAGCAAAACCAGTCAGGGCTACTAGCCATTCTTTTAACCACCCTGAAGCCCTCTCCCATGCATTGGACCAAATGAAACAATAAGTCCTTTTGCAGCAAAAAAAGAAAATCAATGGAAAAAATATCCTCGGGTGAGAATGAGAAGCACCGCAGCCTTCACCACAACCCTATGAGGCAGGTGAGGAATCTGGATGTGAAATTGATTGCCCAGGTCAAAGCGCTAGTGGGTGGAGAAGCTGGGGTTTGATCCTAAAAGTCCTTCTCCCCAAAGTCATGTTCTTAACCACGACACCGTAAGACTTCATGAGTCGGGGTTGGTGTAAGCCACCCAGGGCCATCCGAGCCCTGCTGCCTGGGCTAGGGAGAGGCCCACCTGGCCTTCACGCCCCTGTAGCAGAATTATACTTCCACCTTTACCATGACGTCATAGCAGGCAAACTGGATTTCCTGCCCCCGGACTCTGGGCGCAGCCATGTGCGTTGATTTGGCCAACGGGATGTTTTACCACGAGACACAAACAGGGGCTTGATGTGTGCTTGCGCCATTGTCGTACCCCTTGTCCTCATAGGCCCCATCATGAGATTCATGGAACCAACCCAAGTTGGACTGAAGCCCAGAGCCAGGCCCAAGAGAATCCAGCCTTAATCAGCAAGCCCCAGCCCCCTGGTTGGTTACCACACTGCGTCATGCACGGATGCAGCTCGTGGTCCCGTTCTAATCAGTGATGCACCAGGAGCACTTTCCAGAATAAATGGAGCCCCCAGAGGAGGGACACAGGGCCTTGCCCCCTTTGGCCGTCCTCCTTGGACACTGGTGTGAGGACATCACGCCTGGTGCTGAGCAACAGCTGGTGACACACACAAGAGGCCAAGGCCGAGGAGGCCCGAGCGGAAAGGACGGGTCCCGGGCCCGCGGTGACCTCATCAGGCACGGAGTGGTCTCCCGCCTCCACATTTTTGTGAGAAAACTAGTCTTCTCTTTGTCCACGCCCCTTCGTCGGGATGCCTATTGTTCCCAGCCAACGTCACTCCTACTGCTATTGACTTTGTCAAGTACAGAAACGCTTTCACAAATGCCGTACCTTCATATCTCCCTCGCTTTTTAAATTGCCTGGTTTCCCCGGAACAGGAGGAGGGAAGCCACGGGTCCTTGGTAACATCCGTCATTCAGTGCCGGCTGCGCTCACCCCGGAGCCATCCATCCAGTCACCCACGTGAGAAGCAGCTTAACTAACATCAACCCTTACAATAAAGAATTATTTTTAAGAAAGAAAGATAAGTAAGTAAATAAAATGAAATCAACCCTTGAATCTGTTCGTGGATAGAGCCAAGCTTCTGGAAGACTCTCTAGCCTGTCGTAGGTTCTGAAAACCGCCTGTTCAGTGAGTCATTTAGTGGAGCTGTTGCGATTTCTCTGGATGGGCGATCACATGTGTCTCTTGGGAATCTGTCTTGGCTGCTTTGATTTCTCGAGGGGCCTCCTGGGAATCACTCCAAATGGATTTTATGAAGCCTGCATGTCAAACAGACCTTCCAAACTCGATGGAAGTCTTCTCATGATATGATTATGAACAGAAACCGTAGCAGCTTTATTGAGATATAATTCTCATGCCATAAAATTCACCTTTTAACGTGCACAGTTCTGCGGTTTTTAGCACATTCGCGGGGGGGTGTAACCATCACCACACTATAATTTAAGAACATTTTCATCATCCCAAAAGGAAACTCCGTCCCCATTAACAGTCATTCCCTCTCACTCCCTCCTTCATCCCACCCAGCCCCGGGCAACCACTAGTCTACGTTCTGTCTCTATGGATTTGCCTATTCTGGACATTTCGTATAAATGGAGTCATACAAGTTATGTATGGTCTTTTGTGTCTGACTTCTGTCAGTTAGCAAAATATCCTCTAGGTTCACCGTGGTGTGGCCTGTATCAGAACGTTATTCCTTTTTATTGATGAATAATATTCCTTTGTGTGGCTACACCACACTTATCCGTTCATCACTTGATGGACATTTGAGCTCTTTCTACTCTTTGGCTATTACAAGTAATGCTGCTCTGAACATTTGCTTTCAAGATTTTTTGTGGCAATATGTCTTCAGTTCTCTTGGGCGCATACCTAGGAATGAAATTGTTACTTCATAGGGTAACTCGAGTCTAACCTCGGGAAGGACTGTCACAGCAGTTATTCCTCACCAGCGGTGTGCAGAAGGTCCGGATTCCTCCGCGTCCTTGTCAGCACTTGTGACTATCTGTGTCGTTGATTAGAACTATGCTGGTGGATGGGAAGTGATACCTCATCGTAGTTTTACTTCGTGTTTGCCTGAGGGCACATGGCATCGAGCACCTTTTCGTGTGTTTACTGGCCATTTTTATATCTTTGTTTAGAAAATGTACAGACATCAATTGAATCATGTTTACATAAGCTAATTTTGATGAAAACTTTGCGAAACCAAAACTTTGCATGATGAAACCAAAATTCTCTTTCCCTAGTAATGAGCAAAATATTACTAAAATCTGACTGATTCACATGTCACTGATTTAGAATGCCTGTATCAACAATTTACAATGACTACGTATTAATGCTGTATCTAGGAAAAAGCCCAATGCTTGTGTTTTGGGGTTTTTTTAATGGGACTGATTTTGAAGCTATGCTCCTCAAATCCCACCAGGGGGCGCTACACAGCTGCCGTGGTCACTAAGGCTCTGCTCTCCCTCCCCATCCCCTTTCTGCTACCAGGCTCTGTCTCTATCTAGCCACACCCGCCTCTAAGCAACAGGAGATTAGCTCAGTTCTTATTTGAGAACTTCTATTTTATTAATAAGAATGAGAAGTGCTAATACAAAATTTTGTAAAAACTGTCGTATATTTTAAATGTTTTATGTTTATTTTACAAATATGTGATGAACATCTTCCATACTAGGGGATGTTTCTGAGACTATTAGGTGTTTTTGTTGTGTTGGGGTTTTTTTGCATCTCTCCCCCAAGGACCATTTCCAGCTGCAGAAACACACTCCTGTCCCCTCCCAACACACACACACACACACACACACACACACACACACACACAGGTTGTCCGTATCTCCTAGTTTCTTGTGGTCCCTACAGCCTGTAGAGCTCCCATCAGCCTGTAACTTTCCAAACACAAATATGACAACTCCACCCATGGGGACAAGACTAAACTATTCATCCAAAATGTGAACATTTTTATAGATAAGAGGTGTTTGGGGTTCTTTTTTTCTTTTAATGATTTGACCACAAGTGCTGGTTCTATTGAAGCAGAAAGCCAGGTGGGGCCTCTGGTCTCAGATCCCTGAGTTCTGCAAGTGGTTGTCATTTGTCAGGAACTGGACTGTGACTCTAAGTGGAGAAGCAGCCCAGGCAGAGCGCAAACTTAGTCCTGTGTAAGCGATGAGCTTCCAAAGGGAGCGGCTGGTGCTGGAGGCGCAGAGAGGGCTGGGCAGGGCGCTTCAAAGCTCCTGGATTGCCTCCCTCTGCAGCGCTCCAGATTGGCAGGAAGAGGAAGTCTCTGCTTGTTAAAAAAAAAAAAAAAAAAAAAAAAAAAAAGCCAAGACTTGGGGGGCAGGATGTAAGTCACGTGGTAATCCTAACCTCCCTCAGAGATTTCTGAATCAATAATGTGGCATTATCTTGATTGGGAGGTGAGGAAAGAGAGCAGACCAAGTAGAGGAAATGCCCAGGAGGATAATATTTATTGACTTATTACTGTTATAACTCACATAGTACCCCTATGAACAGGCACTGGTATAAGCACATTGTACTCATTTAATCCCCCCAACAGCCGTCTGAGGTAGGTATCATTAACACTTTTTAGAGCTGGGGAAACTGAATCACAAAGAGGGTGGGTGATTTTATGGGCCAAATTGAGTCCCCCCCCAAAAAAAAAAAATTTATGTGCTGAAACTCTAACCCCCATGTGACTCTATTTTAAAAAGTCATTAAGCCCAGCCTGCTTAGCTCAGTGGTTGAGCACTGACCTATGAACCAGAAAGTCACGGTTCGATTCCGTCAGGGCACATGCCCAGGTTGTGGGTTCGATCCCCGGTGTGGAGTGTGCAGGAGGCAGCCGATCAATGATTCTCTCTCGTCATTGATGTTTCTATCTCTCTCTCCCTTCCTCTCTGAAGTCAATAAAGATATATTTTGTTAAAGTCATCAAGGTTAAATGAGGTCATGAGGGTGGGGACCCTAATCCAATAGGACTGATGTCCTTATTGGGGGGAAAGGAGGGGACACCCCCAGTGCACGAACAGGGAGAAAAGGCCATGTGAGGGCACAGCAAGAAGGTGGCCTCCTGCAAGCCGAGGAGAGAGTTTTCACCATAAATCAACCCTGCTGGTCCCTTGCTCTTGGACTCCCAGCCTTCAGAACTGTGAGAACACACATTTCTGGTGTTTAAGCCGCCCTGTCTGTATTCTGTTAGGGCAGCCCTAGCAGACGAATGCCATGACTGGCCCTAGATCCTTTGTCTGGCAAATGGAAGAACTGACATTCGATTCCAGGCTGTCTGGCACCTTAGTCGGCATTTTTACTGGCTTTTGCACAGTGCTTCTTGCCCTAAGAGCAAAGATAGCAAGTCTTATTGGAGAATGTGACGTTACAGGAACTGCCAGCACGCATGGGCATTTACTCCACACAGCCCAGCGTGCTCAGTGCTTTGCCTGGATTATCCATTTAATACCAACAACAATCCTGTGAGGTTAGTGCTATTATCGTCCCCATTCCACTAAGGCCTTCAGAGGACTCCGATGGGGACAAACTCACTCCAGAGCCAGCTTGGAACACTGTCACACAATCAATGGTAACTATTGGAGACCATTTTGTTACGCTCAGCTCCGCCACCTGGACAAAAACTGCTCAACGGGGCCTTCCAAGTGGGAGAACACAGTTGAAAGTAATCAAGACCCACTTCTCTGAGGTGGCCTTTGAAATAAATGAGCCAAAGAGGAAGCTGTCCCCACCAAGATGTCCCAGCTTTCGAAAAGAAAAGGCTAATGGGGAGGCGGCCCTGTCCTGATGGGCAGGGGCAGGGGCAGGGGCAGGAGCGAGCACTGTGAGAGGAGCATCGCCCAGCCATGGGCTGCGTGGGAGATGAACAGAATAAGCAGTGGCTGATGGGAACTCGGCAGCAGTCGGGTTAAACCCACCCAGGGCATTTTTCATCTCAGGAATGTACTTTCATGTCTACCAGTTTGATGTGGGTCTTTTTTATATCTTCCTCTTTTTTTAATGTTTTCTTTAATTTATTTAGAGAGGAAGGGAGAGGGATAGAGAGATAGAAACATCATTGGCTGCCCCCTGCGCACTCCACATTGAGGATCAAATCCACAACTCGGGCATGTGCCCTGACTGGGAATCCAGCCAGCGATCTCTACGGGTTGACGCTCATGGGCTTTCAGATACATACTTAAAAAATGTGTAACAGATAAAGTTATACATCTGGTATTTGCTTCAAAAGAACATAGGAGTCATGGAGGGGAAAGCAGAAATAAAGATGAAACTGTATTGGCCATGAGATGGGGATTGGGTATGTGGGGGTCATTGTACTAAATTATCTTCTTTTGAGTATGTTTGGAATTTCCCATAAAAAAGAAATTTTAAGTTTATGGAATTGGAAGCATATATGTTGGTGTGTGTATATACAAACATATTTTTGAATGATAAGCAGAGGGTTAGTAGGGATTTTATTCCACAGGATGTTTGCTTTGTAAAAAAGGGAACAGTACATGGTCCATATTCACAGGAGGGCAGTTCTGTTGCTTCCTGAACTTGGTCATAAGCAGCCCTGGGTCCAGCCTGCGCCAGTCCTCCAGGAGCCACTGCCACACCGTCATCACTGTCCTTAGCTTCAATCCCACATGGTTCCTGAGTCCAACTCTAGATTCTGTCAAATTCCTAACATGATTCAAAGCGACAGTGATTGAATTTGTTTGGTACCAACAATCTTTAGCCCAAAATGCTTCAAAGATTAAACAATCACACATTTAAAATACATAGAAAAATAATATAATTAGGATTTATACAAAGTAGATTATTACAAAACAAGTACACTACAAGAAATACATCTTATATCCAAACACAAAAATTTGGAAATATATGTTTAAGAAAAAACATTTATTTTTAAATGCTGAGTGGGAAGGCATAGACGGAGTCCTGCTAGCAGAAACTTTCACTCCATCGCAAGCTTCTAAAAACAGTTCCTGAAGCAGACTAGACAGCTGTTCCTCTCTCCAAATTCTGTTTAATTTCAGCTGTATATTTCCCATAGAATCTTTCTGCCTTTTTGTTGAATTTGGCATTTCTTTCATTAATATAGTCGATATCTGCATCGTCATTATAAGGTCGTCTCCGGCTATATTTGTCTCGTTTTTCAATTCTGAGGGAAAAAGAAAGTAATTTTAAAAATTTGAAAAGTCTTTTTTAAAATTTTTTAATTTATTAACTAGAGAGAGAGAGAGAGAGAGAGAGAAACATCGATTTGTTGTTCCACTTATTTATGCATTCATTCATTGATTCTTGCTTGTGCCCTGACCGGAAATCAAACCCGCAACCTTGGCATATCAGAACGGCACTCTAACCAACTGAGCTAGCTGGCCAGGGCTTGTCTTCTTTTTTTGTCTTAACAGAAATGGCTGAGTAGTTGAGAAAAGCATCATTACACTTAGAATAGCACACTTTGGTGGGTGGGGGAAGCAGTTTTCATCAACATTAAGTTGAAGCTGCTAATTAATAGCACAACCTGGGTAAGAACCATGAAATCCAGTAATATACAAATTCACCTTCAGAATGCCTCTAAGAAGGCAATGATAACCTTGTTATAAACTGGACTGGATACATAAAATATTAAAAGAAGATGACTACAATAATAATTATATTAATAACCACAGCTAATACGGAGTGCACAGTGAGACACTATCCTTAATACTTCACATGTATTAACTCCTAAAATACAGATTCATTCCACTCTGCCTAATATTCAACCCTATCAGTATAAGATATGCAAATGTAGTGGAGGTAACATTTACTAGAACATTCTTGCTTCTTCAAAACAAATAGCAGAGTGATTACTAAATAAAAGTTCTTAAAGAAGAATTTTCTTTAGATCCTTCCCTGCTTCAATGATAACAATTCAATTATATCAATATTTTGTTTGCTTCTCCATTCCAAATCATATGGACTCAACTCATACCTGCTGTCCCCAAAACCACTGTAGATGCTAAGTCAGAAATTAGCAAGTATAATATCTGTCTATTCAATTCATTCTAAGTTTATTCATTTTGCCATTAAGCACTTAAAATTTCACTCTGCTCTACTGAGTACTTACTGTTTTTCCAGATCTGTGACCATCCTATCAATTTCCTGTGTGGAAGGCACATGTGTTCCATGAAGAAGACTGTTGGATGTTGGAAAAAACTCTTCTCCACTGAAAAGACAGCAAAATGAACTTATAGTAACAATACAAGTGCACTAAATTCTCTAATTTCAAAGTAAACCATTCAGGATGAGATATAAAAGAGACACACATATTTACTGTGGGGTGGGTCCCACCTTAACTTAAAAAAAAAAAAAAAAATACAGAGCCCTGGCCCGTACGGCTCAGTTGGTTGGGTATCATCCCGTGCACCAAAAGATTGCTGGTTTACCCAGCCAGCGTGGCTCAGTAGTTGAGCATCAACCTGTGAACCAGGATGTCACAGTTCGATTCCTGGTCAGGGCATCTGCCCAGGTTGTCGGCTTGATCCCCAGTTGGGGGTGTGCAGGAGGCAGCCAATCAATGATTCTCTCTCATCATTGATGTTTCTATCTCTCTCACCTACTCCCTTCCTCTCTGAAATCAATAAATAAAAATATTTTTTAAAAAAGAAACAAAAAAGATTGCTGGTTCAATTCCTGATCAGGGCACATGCCAGGATTGCAGGCTTGATCCCCAGTAGGGGGCATGTAGGAGGCACCTGACTGATGCTTCGCTTTCACATCAATGTTTCTCTCTCTCTCTCTTTTCTGCTCTCTGAAAATCAATAAAAAAAATCTTAAAAAACAAAAATACAGAATCAGAAGGGATCTAATAAATCACTTATTCTGACACTTTCATTCTATAGATGAAAGGGCCAAGGGCCAGAGTCAGGACTTGCCTCCAAGTTCACGTATTTCTCTCTCCACTAAAGCAGGAGTTGGCAAGCTCCACCATGTTTTTATAGACAGTTTCACTGGGACAAAGCCACACCCATCTGTCTATAGGTCCTCTATGCTGTTTCACATCACAGCAGCAGAGCTGAGTAGTAGTAGTTGTACAGAGACCATATAGCCCACAAAGCCTAAAATGTTTACTATCTGGTCCTTTACAAAAAAAAAAAAGTTCACACATGCTGGCACTACAGCATCTTAAAAGAATATCGGAGTGAATAGGATAATCTGGTTTTAAACACTCCACACTCAGTCTTGGAACGTCCAGCTAGAAAGATAGCCAGATGAGTTTAACTACTGTGGAGTGAGCAATAGTGTTGCTGAGATCAGAAATCATTCTTAAGACAGCCGTCTGATAACCCATACCTAAACATTACCTAGGCATTATTTATGTGTGTATGGTTGTATATATATTCACACACAAATATGTCTACCTCAGGATGCAAAAAAACACCCCAAAAAAACAAAAAACTTGCATTACTGTCAACTTACTGCTTTTCTCTCAGTCTCTCATATGTTTCCATGTCAGGTTTGATCTGTTTGGTCAACCGATGATACTGGCGTAACTGGGCAGCAGCATAATCTAAAAAGAAAATGAGAACCAGACATAATATACTTCCTTGTTTGGTCATTACAATTCAGGGGGGAAAAATCTAAATTATTAGTAGCAATATATGCACAAGACACCAATCTAAGCAGAGCCTCTTATCCTGAAGATGCTGACAATACAAGCCTCGATTAATTTTACCACAAAGAACAGAAGAATCCAGCTGACTGAAGTACAGCCTTTACTGCTGCCCCAGGAGATATATTTGTATTTTCTTGGGCTTATGCCTCTTAGGGAATATCCCTGAAGGGGCGCATCCTTTCATAAATCAGGAACACTGAAGGCGATGCTTGCCTAGCAAGCCCATTCAATAAAGTAAAAGCCAATTTACCTGAAAATCCCAGGTCCGGGTTTTTCCTCTTCTTTTTCCTCTCCCATCTTTCCGCATCTTCCGCACTGATCTCCAGTAACTTCACTTTCTCATAGTCCTCCCCTCTGGCTGCACATTCCTAAAAAGAAAGGGAAGAGCTGAAACCAGCAATTACGATACAAGCAATTATTTTATCTATTTTAAAACAACAAAGATTAAATAAAATTATCTAGCAATACTTTTAAAATGATTAATCAAAGAAAATTTGGGAATCTGCTATAGTATATAAGAAAGAAGTACACAGATTTAAAATAATATTTATTCAGCATTTATCAGGTGTCAGACCCTGTTTTACAGGCACTGGCTCATTTAACTCATAATTAACTCAATTATTATCACAGTCTCCATTTTACAGGTGAGAAAACAGAGGCACAGGCAGGTTAGATAACTCACCCAAAGTGTTGCAGCTAGTAAAAAGCAGAGCCAAGAGCTGAACTCTGGCAGCCTAGCTCTAGAACCAGTGTACAAAACCACCTGGTTTTACTGCGTCAATACAACAGAAAGACCGAGTAAACCACTTATGAAACAGCAGAGGCGTTCCTAACCTTTTTCTTTTCTTCCTCCCGTAGTTCCCATTCCAAACGGGCTTTTCTGGCTTCCCAATTTGCAGGTAACTTCAGTCTTTTATCTTCTTCCACAACTTCCTGGTGATTTAATTTACGGGCTTCGTTCTACAACGTAACGAAAGTTTATAGCTGAAGCATGAGCATCAATCCAAATAGATCTTGCCTTCTTGGAGGGTCAGGTAAGACACATTACCAAGGGGACCCCATTTTATCTTAAAGCAAGGGAGAGCCATCAAAGGATTTTAAGCAAGGGAACCACCTAACTGGGTCTGCATTTGTATCGAGTCAAAAAAAATAATGTGTTGGGCTGCACGGATCTGCTGCTCCAGAGACCTGGAGGTTCATGTCAGCTTTACCTCCGTTTAGCGGTGCAGTCCCTTTGAGCAGGCCCCTTAGGGTTGGATGGGACAAGGTTTCACAAAGAGGAAGGACTACTACAGGGGCACTAAAGACTTCAGATGGGCCGAAACCGGTTTGGCTCAGTGGATAAAGCGTCGGCCTGCGGACTGAAGGGTCCCAGGTTCAATTCCGGTCAAGGGCATGTAACTGGGTTGCGGGCACATCCCCAGTAGGAGATGTGCAGGAGGCAGCTGATCGATGTTTCTCTCTCATCGATGTTTCTGACTATCTCTCTCCCTTCCTCTCTGTAAAAAATCAATAAAATATATTTAAAAAAAAAAGACTTCAGATGGCACGGAATGATGTTAAACACATGATGAGAATGACGCTCTACTTTCCAGTCTCTTTTCATCTTAACTCAGGAAAAAGCCTCAATTTGGGGCTGGGGCTCTAAAACCTATCTTAATAGGTATCTCTAATCCTTTCCAAGTCCTCCCTCCTTTTCAAATATTTTAACAGTTTACATTATGGCAAATGAAAGAAGTTTTCCAGTTGGATTACTCTGTGAAGAGTCTGTTTTAAAATAAATTTAACTGCATAAAATAAAATAAGTATACCATCTTAAGGAAAAATTAAGTTTGATGTTTCTTAGGTCACAGGCTGGTGGCAGTAAGTCCAGGAAGCCATGTCTCCTAATTTCCAACCAGATGTTTTTTTACACAGTTCATCCAAGTAAATATTTAAGTGTGTTTAAGTCTTTCTTAGATTAACTTTTGGGGGGCAAAGAGAGAATGTCCTCTCAACTACCATCCCTTATTTATTCTTGACGCTGACAATACCCTCCAGGTGAAGACACCAAGGAAACACCTGAAACCAAACAAAGTTGTGTGTGTTGCCCTGAAAGAGACAGCAAACCAAAGGGAACTGTAGGCATTTAGGTGAGAGAGTGTTAGGGGGTAGGTATAGGATTAGGGGGTAGGTGTCAGCGGCTTGGGGAGGAAATTCGAGGAAGCGTGGATGTGCTCTGGATTGGCACTGTCGGAAAGCCAACGCATTTTTGATTGAGCATCTTAAGTTTTTACATACGAGGCAGGATTAACGGAGCAAGACTAATGTTTTATTTGGTAATAACAGTCTATGATGTTAGCAGAAGAGGGGGACGTGTGGTCATTCTGTGGTTTGAAGAGTCTTGTTTTTGTCTCACTACAACAGTCAGAGTGATGCTGGGGTTTTGTGGAACCATGGCCGGGCTGTCAGGCCACTCCAAGTTGAGTCAAGAGCTGTTGCTCTTTCTTTCTCAGCTCCAACTGCAGCCAGTTATTTGCTGGACTCTTATCCCTAATATAAATTCTCTTCCTTTGTATTTGTCCCCTCTGCTTGGATATTTTTTTCCTCCAACTTCTTTGTCTGATAACACCTTACTAATCTTTTAAGTAGTAGTTTAGGTGTCTTATATAAGACATTCCCTGGAGCCCCCCCCCCCCCCCGCGCCCCATACTGTTTTAATCTCTCCTCTGTACTCCCCAGCCTTTGTTCCTAACTGTAGCGTGGCATTTACCATAATGAAATTTCTAGCTGTAAAGTTGCCTCCTCTTTTAAGAACAGAAGCCTTATCTTAATCGTCTCGTTCCGACTGACTAGCTCAACCACTGACACTAGACTTTCATTGAGCTTTTTCACGGATTCAACCAACCTGAGATCTAAAACAGCATTTTCATATTCACTGACACTACAGACTTTCAGAGATTTTTATATTGATTTTGAGGGGGTGGGGGGGAGGAAAAGGGAGAAAGTAACACTGATAATGAAACATCCATCTGCTGCCTCTGGCAGGCACCCTACTGCAGTTGGGAGCTCACAACCCCTGAATGTGCCCTGATCCAGAATGGAACCAACATTTCCGAGCAAGGGAATGACGCCCTACCAACTGAGCCACACTGGCGAGGGCTGCTGCTTATTTTTGAATGAAGAGGCAACCAGCTCTCTTATTAGCATTGGACAAGTTTCTACATATTTCCCTAGTAAAATACAGTTTGTTAGAATACAGCAAGGAGGTGAATCCACATGCCCTGTCCTTGGGGTACGTGGGTCTCCCGGGGATGCAGAAATAAACCTTTTCCTTTCCTTTCAAAAAAAAGAATACAGCAAGAAGGCTGTAAGAGAAACTCCCAAACCTAGTCTAGGTAAGTCAAACCAGATGTAGGGGGAAGGAGGTTGGAGGGGGTATGTGTACAGTTGACCTCTAGACAGTGCAGGTTTGAGCTGCGGAGGTCCACTTAAACCAGGTGTCTTTCAGCACCTAAGTACACTCGGCCCTTCCTATCCCTGGGTTTCACACCCACGGATTCAACCAACCTCAGATCTAAAACAGTATTTTCACATTCCCAATGGCAAACCAAAAATACAGCTGACCCGCTGTAGCCGGTTTGGCTCAGTGGATAGCGTGTTGGCCTGCGAACTGAAGGGTCCTGGTTGGATTCTGGCCAAGGGCACATCCCGGGTTGTGGGCTCGATCCCCAGTAGGGGGCGTGCAGGAGGCAGCCAATCAATGATTCTCATCATTGTTGTTTCTATCTCTCTCTCCCTCTCCCTTCCGCTCTGAAATCCGTAAAAATGTATTTATTTAAAAATACAGCTGACCCTTGAACAACGCCGGGACTATGGGTGCCGCCCCCGCACAGTCGAAAATTCGCGTATAGCTCATACTGTTTTCATTCTGCGCGGTTGGTTGAATCCAAGTATGCGAAGGGGCAACTGTAGCGTCCAAAGTTATATATGGATTTTCGACTACGGGGTTCAGCACCCCTAAACCCAGATGCGATGTCCAAGGGTCAACTGTATTTTCAAAAGTGACTAACGTGCTACCAGCGTTGAGAACCACCGGGACAGATCTTGCACCGGGCCACGCGGGTTTGTTAGGCTCGCTGCTGCGACTTCCTCGTCCCCCCACCGACACGCAGGGGCCCGGCCAGTGCCAGGGCTCAGCACCCACTCACCCGCTTCAGGTGCAGCTCCCGGAACTTGCGCAGTCTCTGCTCGCGCTTCTGGGCGGACAGCTCCTCCGCCGCCGCGAGGGGCTGCTCCTCCTGCGCGCTGCTCGCCAGCACCTGCGACAGGGAGGGACGGCGGTTGGCAGGGCTGGTCGGCTTCTCCCGGGGCTGCCCAGGCCCAGTCCCCGCCGGGCCCGACCAGGCCGCGCCGGGCCCGCACTGCCGACCCCGACTCCACAGCGCCTACTCCTCCCTGTCCCAGCACCCAGGCATCTCCTCCACCTCTCGCCCCTGTCGGCCCCTGTGAGTCGCCCCACGAAATCCCCTGGGTAGAGCCGGCGGCACTTACCTTCTCGGTTAGAACCGCAGTCGCCATCACAACCCTCTCCTTCCCACTTCCGGCAACAACACAGCACTTCCGTCGGCCTTCTGATTGATGTTAATAACCTACGATAAGCCCCGCCCCTTCCTGGCAGCCTCGGAGGTTGGGCCCAATCCCTGCTCTATCTAGCAGTAAGCCGGTTTTCGATTGGGCAGGGCCTTGCGCAGCCGCAGAAGACAGTGGGGAGGGCGGGGAGGTGGGGAGAGAAGGGCAGGAAGCGCACGGAAGGGGACGGGAAGGAAGAAAGGCCGACTGCGGGCCTGGTAAGGAGGTCACCTCCGCTGCGTGTTGCTCCCTGGGGCGGACAGTGCTTATCCTGACTGTCAGCTCGCCCCTGCCTGCCTTGTCTCGCGTGCGCTTTCAGTACCGTCACAGATGGCCCCGTTTTAATTTTTTCAAGAGCGTAAGAGAGTTCCCTTTGTTCATTTCCGTTTCCCGCGTCAGCGTTGTAAACAAGGAGCGCAGAAGCGTCCATCTTGTTTACTCTGCGTCTCCAGCAGGGAAACTGTGCGTTAAGTTAATAAAAGTAAGGTGCTGGATACAAGAGGAATATATGAAAATGATTATTTTCTGCACTAATAACCACTAGTTCGACGTAGAAATGAGTAAGTAAGCCCCCAAATGAAAAGATAGACCTAAGTATAAAATTTAAACGGTAACAGGAAGAAAAGCATAATGTGAGGTACAAAAATAATTAAGTTTGAATAGGTGAAGGATTTTCTGGTTCGAAGACGATATAGAAACGTATCTCAAAAGGAGTCTCTAAAGCAGTATAGATAATGTTCCCATCAGAATCTCAGTGGGTTATTCTTTCTGTTTGGGGAACTGTACAATAATGGCAAAAATCCAAAAGCTCGGCCACACCGGTATTGGTGAGACTGGTAGGACTGAACATCGGTGCAACCCCTAGGGCTCAGCTTCGCGGGTCTGGCTGGGCGGTGCGGGGAGAAGCCGGCCCTCCCGCCGCAAGTGCCGGTGGGCAGCTTGGTGGGCGGCTCGGAGGAGGAGAGCCCCTCAGGGCAGCAAGCAGTTCCGGGACAAAACCTGCCACGAGGCCAGGACTCCTGCGTTTGTCCATATGTGACTATCATTCGGTGGCATCTACAATCCTCTCAAGTACCTGAACAGTGACATTCATCCTTTGAAGCTCCTGTTTCCAACCAATCCTAAGGGACGTGCTTACATCACACAGTCCTTGAATAGTCAGTCAGTATATCCCTCTGGCCTTATTCAAGAACAATTTCTTTTCCATCCTTACCACATTGTCCCCTGAAGCAGTAAAGTAACATTTAAAGATATAATTCAGTTGAATGCCTCATCTCCTCCCCCTACAATAAAATCCAAAAGTCTGCTATGAATGGCCTATCATACAAGTAACGTCTATTTGGGTTTATTTCCATCCCTGTGCTAACAAACTTGATTTGTCCTCATGGTAGAATGAAGTTTGAAAATTAAGTCACCAAGAAGTTGTGGGGGAGATTACCTGCAAAAAAAGCTCTTGTGGAATGAGAACTTCAGGGAAAAAAGAAAAAGGTAAATACAATTCATACCATCCTCATAAGCTATAGCTCCAAATAATTGTGTTTTGTTGGGGCAGTATACAGTCAAGCTTTCTGGCTCTGATTCCTCATCTGTAGCTCAGAAAACTGAGAATAAAATATGTAAAACTTTGAGAACAGTGCCTGGTACTGGAAATTCACTCTAGCCCCAGAATGGTAGCCACCCACCGTATGACTATTGATTACATGAAATGTGGCTAGGGCAAATTAAACTGTGCTTTAAGTGTAAAAATACACACTAGGTCACAACACACACACACACTCAGTGTAAAATATCACAGTATTTCTTTTTTTTATCTAAAAAAATTTTTACTTTCCTTCTCCAGATAGGAAGCCTACAAAGTTTATTATGCTTTATCAGGAAAATACAAGGTCAGTCTTTCCTAAGAGGCCTTGTATTTCAATTCCCCGGGCCAGAAACTGCTACTGGACAGACTGAACCAAGCCAAAGGGAAGATCCAACTATAATCAATCTATTTTCTGACCAATGGCACACAGGGTTCCAGACCTCCTCCATTCTCCAGATTCTATGTCTATTCAACTATGTGAGCATGGGCACTTAGGAGAAATGTGCACATCACTTCAATCATTTCCCCACTCCTGGATTAATCTTGGTCCACTCAAAGTCTGCTTTCTGCCAACAGTAAACCCCAGAGGTCAGGAGGCCAAAGGTTCTCAATGTCTACACGGGGTTCTTTTGGGGGCCCAGCAACGACCCTTTCCTTCAAGATCCATTCTGTACCTTTGGATCACGCTAACCACACACAGTAATTACCCCGAGTTCCCAAGGCTGGATGACATCAGATAAGGATGACGCCAGGACCAAGCCTGCTCGAGAGAAGGCGAGGTGGATGCCTCACAGCATTCCTTATATTGTGTTGAAATATTTTAGATATACTGGGATAAATTAATTTACTGGTGTGAATTAATACCGTATTTCTGTTGGACAGCACTGAATCTAGACTCTTGATACAAATTCTCATCTTGCCATAGTCATGCAATGCATAACTGTTTCAGTTCATGAGGGAATGCAAATATAAAGGGTGGTCCTATGAAACTACAATGGAGCTGAAAAATTCCTATTACCTAGGGAAGTAGTCATTGTAGCAAAACACATTACTCAGGTGTTCCTGGTGACGCTGTGTAAACAAACCTACTTAAGTATAGCACAGTTACATACAGTACATAATACTTAACAAATGATTGTTTCTGGTTTATGTATTTACTTTTTTTCTATTTTTTTTTTTAATGTTGCTTTTTAGAGGAAGGGAGAGAGAAACACACCCCCCACCAAGAACTGAGCCCACAGTCTGAGCATGGGCCCTGACCTGGAGTCAAACCTTGACTGTTGGTTCCTGGGTCAACATTCAACCAGAGCCACACCAGCTGTGCTACTGGAAGTGTACTCTTAGTTTGCTGTAGAACACTAGGCCGCGTCACATCATGTTTACACTCTTGGTTGTATTTGCTCGTGAGCTTGATTTCTAGCCCAGGAGCAACAGGCTAGACCAGTGGTCAGCAAACTCATTAGTCAGCAGAGCCAAGTATCAACAGTACGACGATTGAAATTTCTTTTGAGAGCCAAATTTTTTAAACTATATAGGTAGGTACATTGTTATTAACTTAATTAGGGTACTCCTAAGGCTTAGGAAGAGCCACACTCAAGGGGCCAAAAAGCCGCAGGTGGCTCACGAGCCAGTTTGCCGACTACGGGATACCATCTAGCCTAAGTGCGTAGGCTGTACTGTCCAGGTTTGTGTAAGTGCCCTGTTTGCACCACAATGATGAAATTGGCTAACTACCCATTTCTCAGAACATGTTCCTGTGGTTGAAGCGGCACCTGACTGTATTGTCCACAGATTAGATGGTAACAGGGTATCACACTGAGTAATTGTATCCCAATTATGTAATGACAGCTTGTCTGGGGGTATGCAGTTTCTTCTGTTTCAAAGTATAGGAGAGATTAAACAGTCCTGGCCAGGCTGAACTAATAAGGTTAAATTAGACAAGGATGGGGCAATTATGAGAAAAAACCAAATATAACTATATTCTTTTCAGGGTACTGGGAAGAGAAAATGAATAGACTAAGAAAATTAAATAGGGACGTCTCAAGCATATTAAGAGGCTGAAGTCTACCTCAAAGCTAATGGTGAAGGAAGTTGAGATCACAGAAGTGCAATCTCAGAAGTGGCACATATCCACAGCAACTAGCCAGTCCTCTCATCTGTTAAACAGCTATTTGAATGTAGGTCATAATCAGATTGGTACTTTCTGTTACCAGCTAAGTGACAGAGAAAAAATCTAGTATTGTCAATTATTTCAAGTCTCCCTTACAAGGAAATCCTTGAGTTATGTAATTTTACTAAGAGACCAACTAATACTAACAGGATGCTCAGGTTAACCATATTTTCAGTTACAAATGTTAAAGCCAATCCTTGTTTTCTGACTTTACTGTCTAACCAGTCCAATGCCCACCATGTTCTGCACACACCTCCTGGTGGTCAACGCACATCATAGTGACCGGTTATTCCACTGTACAGTCTATTTGCATACTAGGGTTTTTTATATATACTAGAGGCCCGATGCATGAAATTCGTGCAAGAGTAGGCCTTCCTTCCCCTGGCTGCTGGCATGGGCTTCCCTCTGGCACCCGGAACCTGGGCTTCCCTCGCAGCCCCAGCTTCATCTGGAAGGCCGTCCGGAAGGATGTCCAGTCTAATTAGCATATTACCCATTTATTATTATATAGACTAGTGGCCCGGTGCATGCACATTAAAAGGGAATTAGAGGAAATATTTTAATATTGCTATTTGCCCTTTCTCTATAATAGAAGTGTCAGAGATGGAAAAAAATTAGTAAAATGTATATGAAAATCTCCCTCCTGTCAGAGTCTGGGGCGCACCATGGGACACAGAGTCAAGTCCCCACCCACCCAAGTGCACCTCAAAATCCTGCAAGACCCAGACCAGGCTGGCCCCACCCTGTCAAGCTTTACAGGGCGGGGAGCTGGGCCTCAGGTCCCCTAGCCCAAGGGCATGACAACCATTTGTATATTAGCTCTTTATATAGGATGGCCAGTGCATGTCACGGCAGCTCCTGCATTGAGCATCTGCCCCCTGGTGGTCACTGCACATCATAGCTACCGGTCAGACAGACGGACACTTAGCCTTTTATATATATAGATATATATAATAAAGCGAGACTAAAATAGTAAAAAGAAATTTATTTACAAATATATATACACAATAGTTTAATTACTGTTTCTTATAAATTCCATTTCTATGTAACCAATTGATATTATACAAAACATTTACAAGTATATATACAAGACTCCCACCTGTACATAACTCTGGTCCATCTGTGCTACTATCTGCAAAATAAATCTAAGATGTTAACGATTACCACTAAGTTGCTCATAGGAATGAAATAATGGCATAGAAAACACAAACTTGCAGTAAAGTGCATTTCAAGAAGCCTTAGCCATCAGTTCTCTTTTTAAATAGGTTTCCACAATTCATATGGACTTTTTTTCTGATTTATTTTTAGGGATCCTGAAGAGGTCTCTTCAGCGGATTTCTGTAAGAGAACAAATTTTCAAGTCAGCTTCCCAGACACATATATATTGTACGTACTTTAAAATATTTGCTTTTCACAATACATTAAATAATTCCATTTAAGACTGAAATTTAAGAGACACCAACCAAATGCCAAGTGTTAACCTCATCTGTAACCTCACTCAAACTTAGGCCAAGAAACTGCCAAGTATAATCAAACATATGCAGGACATACTACAATTGTGAGGTGTTAAAAAGGAGGACAAGACCTAGCCGGTTTGCCTTAGTGGATAGAGCATCAGCCTGTAAACTGAAGGGTCCTGGGTTTGATTCTAGTCAAGGACACATGCCTGGGATGCAGGCTTGATCCCAAATGGGAGGCGTGCAGGAAGCAGCCAATCAATGAATGATTCTCTCATCATTGATGTTTCTATCTCCCTCTCCCTTCCTCTCTCAAAAAAAAAAAGGGGGGGGGGGGGGGATGGGACAAGCCCTGGCCAGTGTGGCTCAGTTGTGTGTCTTCCTATGCACCAAAGGGTTACCCCTTCCATAGGAGATGTGCAGGAGGCAGCCGACTGATTTCACTCTCACATCAATGTTTCCCTCTTCTCCTCCCTCCTCTCCCCTCCCTTCAATCCCTCTCTGAAAAGCAATGGAAAAAATATCCTTAGGTGACCTGAGAATTACAACTGTGGGTGGGTGGGTGTGTAGATACTAAGTCTATAAAGTGACTTTAGTAGGCCCCCAATTATCACAGCAGACAAAACAATGAGTCTTCCAATAAAAATAAAAGCCCACATAACAGATGTATGTTCCAAGTCCAATTTTTAAGTAGTCAGTGGTTAGATACTTACATTAGAGCTAATGCTTTTTTGCTGGGAAGACTTTTCATTGGCATTTTTAGTTCCATCTTCTGTTAGCTTTCCGGATAGCTAGACAGGAAGAGAAAATATATATTCTTAAAACCGTATTTTTGGTTTAGAGTACTGTATACAAAGCAGCCAGCCCAACTGCATATAAATTTAGCTGTAGAGACACAGCAAATCAAGTTGGATCTAACCATACAGCTAGTAGTATAAACACTGGAATGTTTTTCCCGTTAACAAAACTGATACAATAAATGGATCTGATGAAGACAGGCTTCCCCATAAAGCTGTATTGTATTCCCAAATACAAGTTAACTCTGAAAGTCAAGCCATACCAGAAAATACCTAGTTACAAAGAACTAAGCTGCGATTTTAAACCAGTGTACTTCAAGAATTTCTATAATATGCAATACCTGACTATTTAGTCAGGGGCACTGATCTCTTTTCCCTTTTATTTGAAAACTGCCAACACAATAGCCATCTGGTGTGAATGTATCAAAATTATACCTTTTAAATCATATCAGCAAAAAAATATATTTTTTGGTGTGCCACAGAATTTTATTAATTATAATTTATGTGTGCCATGAGATGAAAGAGGTTGAAAATCGCTGAACTAAGGCATTAGCCCAGTTGTCGAAAAAGCAACTAGTCGTCTGAAAAAGCAACTCAACTAAGATTTTGTCTACTACTAATAAAGCATACCCACGACTGGGTCGGAATGATAGGATTATCTAGGTAATATCTTTCCTGTTTACATAGACTATCAATTCTTAACTACCTTAAACTTCAAAGCTATGGTTTTATGCTCTGGGTTTCAACATAACTTAAAGAACAAAGTGCAGTTTGCCAATGCACATCCTGCACATTTCTGTAGAATTATAAACTTATCTGCAAGTGAAGCAGGCCTCTTCTTCTGTAATCTCTCAAAACATCTGGAATATATTGCATATATTATGAAATGGACATCCTGATCACAGATGCCCCAACATTACAAAGTGCACTTTAGTTTAAAACTGTCTTCAGTATCTTATCCAAATAGTACCTATCCCAAATTCTAACATGCACATGGATCTACCAATAAAAACTAAGCTTTCAGTGTGTGAATATAAACTTCAAATTAGTTAAACCTCTGATGCTTATGCCCATGTATCAATTACCAACAGATTTTCTTCAGCAATGTCTGGAGACCACATTCATGATTTCTATAAGACAGAAATAAAGCAGGTAAACTATACTGTATGTTGAGTACAGAATTTCTGGGAACATTATGCTGCAAATGAAAACTACAGATACTCTGTAAAGATGAGTTAGAAAAATTTGGTAACTACATAGAAATCACCAAAGTACCAGCTACAATCATGAAAGCAATTAATTCTGTGTCAACTGAAAATAATGGTCAGTAATCTCCCACTTTTATGGAAGAGACTAAATCTAGTGATGTCAGATCTGCTATTTTTACTTTAATAAATTATATTTAGCTAGCCTTTCCAAGAAGGCTAAGATACACTGAATAAAAATTGCTAATCAGGTCTGGCAGCAGCTTTTTGAAGATTTTGTCTGGATAAACCTAGAATACTTACCTCAAACTTTGCACCATTATTTGATACAGCTGTTCCATGGTTTGTTTCTTTAGACACAGGAACAATTCTGAGACTAGGGGGCAATTCAAAGTTGGTTGTTCCTAAGGCTTTTGCTGCATTGGCTTTTGCTATTTCTAACAGCTCCATTCGGTCTACAAAAGAAACACCAAGATATTCCTTAGTCTTATAGTATTCCCCAAGAGAACTCAGAATCACAAAATAAGGGTGCATTTTATTTATAATAGCAAGACAAACATTTATGTAAAATATACCCTTATTCATGAAACAATTTTCTACCTCTTTTGCTGAGTAAAATAAGCATCCCTAAATAATTTCAAGTTTTCAGTTTTCCTTATAAAAAAGTCCTAGCCTTCACATTGTTTTTGCTTTCTCTTCAAATACGTATTCTGAACATCGTACTTAAAAAATTTTTCACACAGTATATTTCTCAACTAATGAACCATCATTGACAAATTACTAATCCATTTTCAGACTTAAAAGTCTGTGTTTTTTTAAAAACCTATCCTCTTTTCTGTTCCATGCTCCTGTCCTGGAAGTCATTTGTTTTGAAATACTGGAACAAAATCCTTGTGTGTTTTTCGGTAATATAGTATTAACTTTTGAAAAAAGGAATGTTTTGATCCTGTCCTTCACGTTCTACAATGAACTTAGCAGAGACTTAGGGCGGGCAACCGAAGTCACAAACATTTACAAGACTCCTAAGTGCCGGCCGCCAGCAGAGGAGGTCACCTACCTCCCTGTGGCCAGAGCCACTTACCGCCACGCTCAATCCCAGGGGAAGAAATGTGTCGTTAAGAAACTGGGTGTCACCTGCAGTGTAATTTAGCTGGTAGCCTGATAAAGTCTTCCTCCTAACAAACTACTGAGACGTCAGGCACCAAGGAAAACCACACCGCAGCTTCTCATGCCGTCGCGCACGCGTGAGGAGCCCGGGGAGACGGCAGCTGCGCTCGCTCACCTTTCTCACTTAGGCGGAAAGGCGTGGGGGACCGCGACCGCGACCTGGACCTCGACCTGGATCTTCCCCGCCAACTCCCGTGCTCCTCCGGGTACACCGTGCGGCCAAAGCCGTAGTAGCGTCGCCCCCGCGTGACCGCGTAGGCCCTTCGGTAATACGACCGTCCCCGAGAGCGGGACCGGCTGCGCGATCGGTCTGGCGAGGGAGACCGGTACCGCCTGGAGGAGCCGTAGCGCCTCTCCCGGTACCGGCGGCTGCGGGAGCGCGACCGGCTCCGCGAGTAAGACCGCGAGTAGCGCCTGTACTTCCGCTGGTGGCGCCTTCGGGACCGAGACCGGGACCTGCTCCTGCGCCGGGGCCGGCTCCCGCTGCTGCTGGACCACCGACTGGAGCCGCTGGAACGGGACCGCGAGCTTCTGGAAGAGCGGCTCCGGGTCGCCGAGGACAGCCGGCTGGACCCGCCCGAGGCTGCCGGGGACTGCAGGGGCGAGCCCGGCCACATGTCGTTCACGTAGTTTGACATCTGGGCCTGCGGTAGGGAGCTTCCTGGTCTCTGAGGAGCCTTCCCGGAGACTCGGTTCCTAGAACGGAGGGGGGAGGGGAGGAGTGACGTCCCGGAAGTAAGGCCCGCGGTGGTGGGGGGAGGGGGACCGCGGGCCTCGACAAAGCAATCGAGACTCGCCAACTCCGGTGCAATCGACGCCAGACACCGGCCTTCCCGCCCGGCCAGCGGCCCCCTTTGTGCACCAGGCCGGCCCCGCACTTTCCCCGCCACCCACGCCGAGGTCCCCGCGGGTCCGACCTCGCCACCAAAAAACTTACCACAGGCCGCCGACCTTCACGCAGGACGAAGAGAAAGGCCCAACGGACGCCTCCCTTCCTCAGCCAGGGGCGAAGAGGGGATTTTTTTCCACAGCCGCTCCGACCGCGAACACCAGACCCACACCTCCGACCTCCGGACGCGAACTGAGCTGCGCGGCAGCTGACGCGTCGAAAATACTAGAAGATGACGTGTGGCGCATGCGCAGAAACGTTGGCGCGATGGGCGTGGCCTCCTTTTCGCCCAACCGCCGCCCTTCCTTCCTTACCCCGCCCGCCCCGCCCTCCCTGCCTCCCGCCTGGCGCCGAGGCCTCCAGGATGCGCACGCGCGACCGAGCAGGGGGGGCTGGGAGGCGGGGCTGCTCCATCCGGGGATTGGCGGCCTGCGGTGGTTTTGTTTTTCTGGTGGAGACTGTGAGGCGGCCTCCCGGCCTCCCGGCCTCTGCCCGCCGATGGTGGCGGGGTCGTTGCCTCCGCCCTCTGGGGAGCTGCAGCCTGGCTGTGCCTCCCTGGACCTTCCTCCTGACCGGCGACGGGAGGGCGACCGCGTCGGGGACTCACAGGTTCCCTAAACAGTCAGCGCTAACGTGATTTTGCTAGAAGATGTAAGAAAGGTGGAGACGGACGCACAGACACCATGGCTGACCTTTAACAAGGAGGTCAGAGTGCGGTCTGGGATGTCATCCCAAGGGCACTGTGCTTGGTGTGGGGGGTTAACCAACCAGGACTATTTCCTATTCAAGGATTTATAAATAGGATACGTTCCAAACATACTTTTCCTTAATGAAGCATGACACTTGTCTTGAAATAGCTTTTCATTGAGAACCAATCACAACTGTAGGGAGAGTTAGTTGTTCTATGAGCTTTGCAAGTCAAGGGTGGCATTTTTACAAAAGCCAGTTTCTTTGGAGGGAGATACAAGCTCACTTCTCTCTTGTTCACATTCACCCCCCACACACACACACACCCCACACCCCATCCCCAAGCTTGCGACAGAATCCGCACCCCTCCCCGTGATGCCTCTTGCTTGGCACTGTCCACAGATTCACACCGCGTCCCTGAGGGAGCGTCCTAAGTGCCGTCACAAGCACGGGAAGTGAAGACAGTGCCTACCCACCAGGGATGTTTGAGTTTCAGACTTGGCAAGTGTAAAAACGGTGTGTTAGGGGAAATAATGTGGAACTGTGTGTATAAGACAATGCAATGTTGAGCTCTTGGCTATGAATAAGAAGAGGGTGGTAGCAGTCTCTGTAGAGAGTTCATGATAACAGTCAAATATGTGCCTAAAAGAAGGTGACTAGAAAAATTCCGGGTGCTACCATTAAGAGTACTGAACCCATAACAGTGTTACTTTCCAGCTGCCTCCCTAAAAGCAGCGGGAGTCTGCCATGGGGGGGGGGGGGAGGGCCTTGATCACTCAGCTGACCTGGGGAGCTGGCCCTCCTGGGCTCCTCCGGGCAGTAACAATCAAAAAGACCGCTCTTGGCAGGCTACCACCCTCCGGCACTGGATAAACAGCAGACGGAAGCACTGGGAAGACTCTTCATTTGGCATCTTTAGTTCCGTCTTCTGTTAGCTTTTCCAATAGCTAGACAGGAAGAGAAAAAATATATATTTACTAATTCTGGAGCTTCAGCCTAACAGACAGGCTTCCGGTTTCCCATACTGTTGAGATGTTGGGACACACCATCCTGGGGGGTCTCAGGAAATTTGTTTCCTGGTGGCACCCTAAGAACTCCACTTCCACCGATAGCACCTTCACCCCTTCCACCATGGGAGGACACAAGAAGGCTACCATCTGCCACCTGGAAGAAGGCCTTAACTAGAACCTGCCCACACTGGCACTCTGTTCTTGAACTTCGAGCCTTCAGAACTGTGAGCAATGTGCCTGGCTGGCGTGGCTTGGTGGTTGAGTGTCAACCTATGAACCAGGAGGTCACGATTTGATTACTGGTCAGGGCACGTACTTGGGTTGTGGGCTCAATCCCCAGTGTGGGGCGTGCAGGAGGCAGCCAATCAATGATTCTCTCGTCATTGATGTTTCTTTTTTTTTTTTTTTTAATATATTTTATTGATTTTTTACAGAGAGGAAGGGAGAGGAATAGAGTTAGAAACATCGATGAGAGAGAAACATCAATCAGCTGCCTCCTGCACACCTCCCATTGGGGATGTGCCTGCAACCAAGGTACATGCCCTTGACGGGAATTGAACCCGGGACCCCTCAGTCCGCAGGCCGATGCTCTATCCTCTGAGCCAAACCTGTCAGGGCAATATTTCTATCTCTCTCTCCCTTTCCCTTCCTCTCTGAAATCAATAAAAATACATTTTTTTTAAAAAAAAACTGTGAGAAATAAATTTCTCTTATGATAAGCCACCCAGTCTGTGATATGTTGTCATAGCAGCTGCCTTTATTTCTCTTGAGGATGTTGTTGATGAACAAAGAAGGATGTAAAACTGACAATTAGCTTGAAATTTGTCCATTTACATATTATTTGCAGAAAAGAGGGAAACTAGAGTAAATGGTAACTTCTTTAAGGATCTCATATTAATTCTCTAGAAATGTTTACAATTTGGAACTATGCTTGATTATCCATTCAGCAAGCATTTCCCTCAAAATCTCCTCCTCCTTCTCCTCCTCCTCCTCCTTTTTCTTCTTCTTCTTCCTCCCAGGAAAATCACAACATGATTTCTACCTTGGAATAGATCATAGGCATCTGGATATTACACTGGCTTTAGAAGAGACAAATACTACTTTTAAAGAACTTGGTCTATGTAGTATCACATAAAATTAGCACCAGTAAAGAGAGGATTTTATGAAATTTGTAAAATGAAAAATTCAAACACATAAGTTTAAATTATATATATATAATCTTTCTGGTAGGGTCTCTATTTTTTTTATCAGGAAACTGTGCTCATAGAGACTGCCTTGAAACAACTACAGTCATGTGCTTCATGGAATCTAATGAGAATATACCATTAGAGTCTCAAGATTTTTATACTTCCCTTTTTGAAGACCACTTGGCACATTTGAAGAATTAACAGTTTTGCGAACAGTGCTTGTGATTCATTTTTCCATTGAGACCAAGGAACGACGCAGTCACTCAACTGCAGGACACACAGACGGCCAGTGTGTGGCAGTGTTTAAATGCTCTTCTGAAAGTTGATGCCACAGCTCTGCATTGATTACAAATGCATCCCAGGGTTATATTTTTCTTTTGTTATTGCTCAGTTTGTCAAGGTTTGTTTGCCAAACAGAATATGAAAAATGAACATGAGATTTTCTTGCACAATTCTTTTTTTTTTAAAAATATATTTTATTGATTTTTTACAGAGAGGAAGGGAGAGGGATAGAGAGTTAGAAACATTGATGAGAGAGAAACATCGATCAGCTGCCTTCTGCACACCTCCCACTGGGGATGTGCCCGCAACCAAGGTACATGCCCTTGACCGGAATCGAACCTGGGACCTTTCAGTCCGCAGGCCGACGCTCTATCCACTGAGCCAAACCGGTTTGGCGACAATTCTTAATAGATATATGATCAAAATGTAAGCTCAATTGCTTAAGAAAATCATAAACATGATTTTTTTATTTTTTAAATATACTTTTATTGATTTCAGAGAGAAAGGGAGAGGGAGAGAAGCATCAATGATGAGAGAATCATTGACCTGCTGCCTCCTGCACGCCCCCTACTGGGGATCAGGCTACCCTGACCAGAATGGAACCGTGACTTCTGTCTGGTTCATAGGTCAACAACGCTCAACCACTGAGCCAGGCCAGCCGGTCCTCATAAACACAATGTAGTCACTCAATATGGCTGTAAACAGGTTGTTACTGTGGAGTATCTTGGTATGGACAAAGTATTATTTTCACTGAAAATTCTGAAGACCAAGTTTCTTTTCCCCCCAATAATATTTAAAAACAAACAAACAACAACAACAAATACATGCGCACACACACACATTTTTTGGTACAAGAGAAAAGTAAGGAGACATAATAACTAAATGTAACATGATATTCTGGATGGGATTTTGGAACAGAAAAAAGGACACCAAGTAAAAACTAAGGAAATCTGAGTAAACTATTGACTTTAGTTAATAACAATGTATCAATAGGGGAGACAAATGGTGAGACAAAATAAATACAGTATCAATGTTAGTTCACTATTTGTAAGAAATGAACCACAAAAATGCAAAATGTTAATACTGTGGTAGGGAAGCTGTGGAGGGAGGTACTATGGGAACTTTCTGTACTATTGATTCATTTTTACTGCGGGGCTGGCACAGCCCTAGAAAATTTACCGCCGCACTCCAGACGGGTACAAAGGCTCAACAGCGGCCTCCCTTTGGAAGCCTCAGTGCAAAGAGTTACTTCTCGCGCCCACCGTTGAAAGGTGAACCCTAAGGACTACTACTTCCGACGTCCAAGAGACCAGCGGCCGCTGCCGGCGCCGAGCATGCGCAGAGACGTCGGCGTCGCGGGCGTGACTCCGACCCTAGCCCCGCCCCCGTCCTCCCGCCCCGCCCTCTGTCCCCGTCTCCGCATGCGCGTCCCAGACCGGGGTGGCGCTGCTCCATCCGGGTATTCGGCGGCCTGTGCTGGTTTTGTTTTTCTGGCTGAAACCGGGAGCGCGAGGCGGCCCCGTGTGGCACGACACCGGGCTCCAGACCGACGGCACGGGCGGGGCTGGACGTAAGTGCCAGGTGGGAGCGGGGGAGGAAGGCATCGCCGCGGCAGGATAGTGCTCGGACCCGGACTCCGTGCCCGGCGGATGCTGAGTCGTTGTCTCCCACTCTGGGAGCTACAGACGGGCTGTGCCTGGCTGGACCTTCGGGGCTACCTACTTCGGACCGGACCGGCGGCGGCGGCGGGAGAGGGCAGCCGCGTCCGGATCGCGCCGGGCTGCCGGGCCGCGCCCTTCCCAGGACTCACAGGACCCCTGGAAAGCGCCTTGCCTCCCCTGCGGGAGAGCTGGAGAAACTGAGGCTCAGCGGGCTCACCCGGCGAGCCGGACCGGTCTCCAGACCGTCCCGGTCCACACCCCGCACCCGAACCCCCGCGTCTGTGGGCGGAGTTGGGCAGGAGAAGGGCTTCGAGGCGGGGTCGCCGGGAAGAACCGAAAGTAAACATACGAGGCGTGCTGTTCCTCCCGGGGAAGAGTAAAACGAGTGAATTTTCAAAATTAAAGGCTTATTAGCCCTGGTCATATCGCAGTTTTTAATATTTAATTTTAAGTGGGGGACGGTGCAGTTGGATTCATTGCTCTTTATTAGGACATCAGGTTTTTTAAAAATATATTTTATTGATTTTTTACAGAGAGGAAGGGAGAGGGATAGTTAGAAACATCGATCAGCTGCCTCCTGCACACCCCCCACTGGGGATGTGCCTGCAACCAAGGTACATGCCCTTGACCGGAATCGAACCCAGGACCCTTCAGTCCGCAGGCCGGCGCTCTATCCACTGAGCCGAACCGGCCAGGGCTCGGAGGAATGTTTTATGTAACCTGGTCAGCTATGGTAATTTAGCAGTGGATTTTTACGTCCGAATATTAATTTCAATGTCCTTTCTTTTGGCTGGAAAATATCTGTTAGAATCAGAGATGGAGATATCAAAATGAAATGGGTGTTCTTTTTGTAGAAATTACACCAAAAGCCAGGCTTGGAGAAGGAAAAAATAATGAAGTGATATGAATAGAAGACCTGCAGTGCAGTGTTTAATTTCTTAATCTGAATGTGAAGAAACACATTTTAAATAAAATGTATAAATTCCTAAGAGAAATATTTTTCATCTGACTGCATGCTTTAACTCGGAGCCAAAGTTTATCATTTCTCTCTCCACTATGTTAGTGTTCCTGGACTGTACATATCAAAATCATGTGATAACTTAGGTTAGAATTAAAATTAATAATTATTATAAAAATTTTAAATACTTGGCTATCTACCTTTGTTCAGATTACTTAAATATACCAAAAAGATTTTTTTATTGAGGTATAATTGAAATGTAACATTAGTTTATGGTATACAAAATAGTGGTATACAACATAATGGTATACAATATAATAGTTGGGTATGCTTATATTATTGCAAAATGAACACCACAATAAGTCTAATTAACATCCATCACCACATAGTTACAAAATTTTTCTTGTGATGAGAACTTTCAAAATTTACTCTCTTAGCTAGCAACTTTCAAATAATACAATGCAGTATTATTCACTGTATATTATATCCCTCCTCAGGACTTACTTATTTTATAAATGCAAGCCAAAGCCATCTTTTAAATTAAGAAAAATACTAAATAGAAAAAAAGGGAAAATAAATGAATCCAGATTTTATTTTCCAAAGTTATAATGTGGAAGTTTATCAAAAGTTAAATTGAATGTTCTGAAGAAGTGTATGTAGCCAAACTACAGTACAGTTGAACTTTGCATAACATGGTTTGAACTGTGTAGGTCCACTTATAGGCGGATTTTTTTCAATAAATATGCAGACCTCGGCATCCTGGGGTTTCCCATCCCAGGAATCCACAGATGTAGAGGACCTACTGTATGCATTGTTCTAAGCTATCTATAATAATAAAAGCGCAGTATGCTGATTAGACTGGATGTCCTTCTGGATGCCCTTACCAACGAGGCCCAGGCTGCGAGGGAAGCCCAGGTTCTGGGTGCCAGCGACCGGGGGGAAAGGAAGGCCTACTCTTGCACGAATTTCATGCATCAGGCCTCTAGTTTTATATAAGGGACTTGAACATCCTTGGTTTTTGATTATCTTTGGAGATCCTGGAACCAATCTTGCTCTCCCCCCCCCCCCCCCCCCGCCCCGCTTACTGAGGGACTGTAGTTAGTTAAGTTTTTGAGGAGTCAAAAAGTTATCCTCAGATTTTCCACTGTGTGAGTGTTGGGTTCCCCTAAACCCTCTTGTGTTCGGGGGATCAACTATATTTGTAACTTCACTTTTATTAAGTTATTTCTGAGCTATTAATTATTTTCTAAGAACATAAGTCAGGTTTGAAACAAGTAAATAGAAGCGCTTTATTTAATTGTTTGTCTTTGTTTTTTTTTAAGTGACCTGAAAAAATGTCTGGATTTCTAGAAGGCTTGAGATGCTCAGAATGCATTGATTGGGGGGAAAAACGCAATACTATTGCTTCCATTGCTGCTGGTGTTCTAGTAAGTGTCACTGATAATTTGGGTCGTCACTATTTTGGTGTTTGTTTTTATGTTTTAAATTCTGTATGCTGTTTTAAATTAATGTTTTTCATTATATATTTGCCCTTGATAATATCCAGAACCAGATTAAAGTAAAATAAATTATCTTGTGGTGTTAAATTGACTTTAGCATCCTACCTGAAACCATCTGCAGACTGCACTGTAATTAATCAAAAGGAAAAGCAAAACTGCAGCCATTACTTATTCACAGTGTCAAGAGAATAGCTAAAATTCTATCAACAATAATTATTCTCCATATTACTTTGAAGTTTTGTTTTATTTTTCAATGCGTATATCTTTCTGGAGGCTTATGTCAGCAGCAGGCCATTCCTTTTGTCAGTTGGAATCTGAATCATTTTACTTCTTTCTCCTCCTTGAGATATTGTAACTGATTTCTAGTTCACAAAGTAAGATTATAGGCTTTATTATGAAAATATAAATATTGACTAAAGTAGACTTAGAAAAGAAGTTTATGTTAATATTCATTGCTGTCAGATTTAAGGGTATCTAATATTTAATTAGATATTCAACCATGTGCCAGTACATGTAAGAAATTGCTGGAACATTTAAGAAAAATTAGAAATTCATTGAAGGGATTCCTTCACTTTAATACCTTGCTTTCTTTTGCGCCAGTTATATATGAAATTTCTCCTTGATAATCACCTTTTTTGTTTGTTTTAGTTTTTTACAGGCTGGTGGATTATCATAGATGCAGCTGTCATTTACCCCACTATGGAAGAGTTCAACCATTCATACCATGCCTGTGGCGTTATAGCAACCATCGCCTTCCTAATGTAAGTGTCATTGTCAGTGACACTAATTACATAGGTTGTCACAAAATAAAAATGTTTTACACATAGTTGAGTAGATTTAACTTTTTGAAATGTGAAATTAACAGGTTGGGCATCATTTAAAATTCAAACAATAGAAGGCTTATAAAGAAAAGCCACAATGCTCTTTTCTATTCTTCCTTTTACCTCTCCACTTCCACTTCTATCTCCCAGCTTCTCTCAGCTGTCCTATTTCTATTCTATCAATGTTTATAACATTACTTTTAGGTCAGAAACCATGTAGTACTTTGTCTAAGGGTTTGTTTATTCATCTACCAAATATTTATTAAGGTTTTATAGTCCCAGACTCTGCTGTGGAAACAGGAAATAGAGTAGTGAATAAATCAGGAAAATCCTTGCCTTTTTGGAATTCATACTCTAATGAATGAGGCAGATAGTAACAAAAGAGGAAATAAATTAAATACATAGCATGTTAGATAACGGTAAGCACTAGCGAGAAAAAGCAGAGAAGGGAGATATGAAATGTCAACAGAGCGTGTGGAGATTTCATACCAAGTCAAGGAATGCCTCACTAAGAAGGTGGTTTTTGAGCAAAGACTTGTAGAAATGAAGGAACTTATCATGGGGATATACTATAAGAGAGGATCATTTCAGACAGCAGCAAGTACCAGGACTCTATGGCATGGAGATCAGTAAGATTGGAGTGAAGGGCTAAGGTAATAAAAGCTAAAGAAGACTGAAGACTGTTCCAGACTGAGGAGACTAGAGAGACATTAGAATAAAATATACCTCATGATTCTGGACAGGATTCTTTTGCTATTAAGAGCATTATTGGGGGTGGGGGGGAGCATTATTGGGACAGTTGGGAAACTTGAATGAGGTCTGAAGATTAAATGGTAATGAATCATTGCTCATTTCCTGCTTTTGATGGTTGTATTGTGGTTCTTTAGAACTGTCTTGTTTGTGGGAAATACGTATAATTGTATGCCTTGTTTGTAGGAAGTACAGTTCCTGGGATTGTGGGTCATCACGTTGACAACTTTAAAATATTCAGGGTCAAAAATTTAAAGTACTTGTAACTTTTCTGTAAGTTTGAGATTACATATAAAACTAGTAATATCAGAGAACAAATAGAGATTGTTTAAGAATGTGCTGAATAGTTAAGACTGACAAGACGGGGTCATGGCTATCTAATAGAAAATTGTGAATTTTATTCAAATGGCTCAGCAAGGAAAAACAAGAGCTGAGAACCACTAACACAGGAACATCTACATTTTTAAAAATGTGAAGCTTGTTTTAAAGTATATCTATTTTCCTGGCCTGTGTGGCTCAGTGGTTGAGCATCCACCTGTGAACCAGGAGGTCCCAGTTTGATTCCTGGTCAGGGCACATGCCTGGCTTGCTGACTTGATCCCCAGTAGGGGGCGTGCAGGAGGCAGCCGATCAATAATTCTCTCTCATCATTGATGTTCCTATTTCTCTCTCCCTCTTCCTTCCTCTCTGAAATCAATAAAAATCTATTAAAAAATAAAATATATCTATTTTATGTACTAAGTAATTTAGTTAATGTCATTGAAAATAATTATGAGTATTTTGATCATTCTAAAACTTAGATTTGAGTCCTTCTCAGTGGTTAGAGTGTCAGCCCAAGGACTGGAGGGTTCCTGGTTTGATTCCTATGAAGGGCACATACCTCGATTGCAGGCTCGATCCCCGGCCCTGGTCAGGGCCCTTGTGGGAGGCAACCAATCGATATGTCTCTCTCACATCAATGTTTCTCTGCCTCTGTCTCTCTCTCTCCCTTCCACTCTCTCTCAAAATCAATGGAAAAGTATCCTCAAGTGAGGATTAACAAAAATAAACTAAAATTTAGATTTGAATGAGTAAATTAAGACTATATTATTGAGAAAAAAATTAGGGTTCAAATATTCAATACATTTATTGAGCACCTACCATGTGTTAAGCCCTGTGCTAGACACTGAAAATAAAAATGGGAAACAAGGTAGACAGAGCTCCTGCCTTCATGAAGCTTATATTCTAGTGGTATATGTGTGTGTGCTAAATGTATATAATGTTTAACTTTTTAACTTGATATATTGTGAACATTTTCCCATGACATTTAAACATTTTTTAAAGGATACTTCTAACGAAGGCAAGGCTATCTCAGTCTAGAGTGGTACTCTGTGAAAGTCAGTGAGACTTTTTATGTTTGGAAAAATCTATCAGGAAGTGAAAAAAAGATTTTACCCCTTGACTCTCTTTGTGTTGAGTATGTCTGATATGTACAAATGGAAAACTAGATGGGACCAAGCTAAAGATTATTCTAGTCTTAGTAAAATAAACATTTTTTATTGAGGTATAATTGACTATTTTGAGAATTTCACTCTTTCATTTTAAAAAGCATCAGAATCATCTAAAGGACCTGTTAAAACTCAGATTGCTAAGCTGCATACCCAGAGTTTTGCTTCATACGTTTAGATGGGGCTGGGAATTTTTTTCTAATGTGTTCCCAGGTGATGGCTAATTCTGCCAGTCTTGTGACTGTAACTGCTGCTTTAGAGCATATCTGGTTGAAGGGACTTGCTTAAGATCATATGAACCCATTACTCTAGACCAGCCATGGGCAAACTACGGCCGGCAGGCCAGATGCGGCCCATTTGAAATGAATAAAACTATTGAAAAAAAAGACTATACCCTTTTATGTAATGATGTTTACTTTGAATTTATATTAGTTCACACAAACACTCCATCCATGCTTTTGTTCCGGCCCTCCAGTCCAGTTTAAGAACCCATTGTGGCCCTCGAGTCAAAAAGTTTGCCCACCCCTGCTCTAGACTCATGAGGCCTAAGCTTAAATTTGAGGAACTCTAGCTTATTGTATCTGATAATCTGATGTCATGGATAGTCTCCTCTTGGCATCGGAAACCCTGATTTCTTGGTTTTATTTATACAGGATTAATGCAGTATCGAATGGACAAGTCCGAGGAGATAGTTACAGTGAAGGTTGCCTGGGTCAAACAGGTAAATAGGTACAAATAATGTCTTACTATGCATCCTTAAAATGAGAATATATATGGAGAACATATATAACTCCTTCAGATCAGGAATAGAATGAAGGTGTATCTAGAGCAGAAGTTACAGGTTCCAAGGCATAAGGTAAAAGTTGCATTTGGTTAGATTTGGCTTTAAAGTACAGAATATGCAGTTTTGAATATATAACCCTGTGCAATAATGTAGATATAAATGTACACAATAAAGAACAGTATATAACGAATGTGTATGCAAAATAGAACTTACCTTACTTTCCAGCTATCCCATATAAATTTTCTTCTCTTTTTTGCCAACCTTATTTGATTGAACTAGCATTTTGAATAGTTTAGAATCATAGGTCTTAGTGTCTGTTTTAAAATACACAACATAAAATTTGCCATCTTAACCATTTCTAAATGTAGTTAGTAGTGTTAGTATATTCACATTGTTGTGCAGCCAACCTCCAGAACTTCTTTTTATCTTGCATACTGAATATAATAATAGAATTTTAGTGTGTGGGTTCATCCAGGCCCTTCCTCCTCAGCTGAGGAAATCATATCCCCTAGACTCCGTTGCCATGCATCCGAGGTAAGCAGGATACAGGACATGTGTGGCAGTTTCTAGAGTCCAGTTTGCTCAAAGAATTGAGGGGACAAATACTTATTAAGCAATGTAAATGGTAAATTGAGTGTATTACATCCATACAGAAATAAACTTGGATGTAGGCAAATTGCAAGGTTTTTTGTTGTTTGTATAATGAAACTAGAGGCCTGATGCACGAAATCATGCAAGGGCTTTAGCCCCAGCCCCCGCCTGTTGTGGCTTTATCCAGGAGGAAGGACGTCTGGTCTAATTAGCATATTGTGCTTTTATTATTATAGATAGGAGAAACCACTAGTCAGCTATGATCTCTCTTTGGTTCGTTCACTGTCTTCGTAGATGAACTTAAGTAGAAGAGATCCAGAAACATGTACCTACCATAACTTTATAAACTAAAGGAATAGGTGAATGTTAGTAGTTAGTGTTGATAATAATCTTCTATATACACTAGAGGCCAGTTGCATGAAGATTCGCGCAATAGGCCTTCCTTCCCCCGGCTGCCGGCACTGGTTTTCCTCCAGTACCCGGGACCCAGGCCTTTGGTCTGGCCGCAGCGGAGAAGCCAAGCCTCGAGCTGCTCCGGCCACAGCAGTGAGGCTTCAGTCATCTTCAGTTTTTGCTCTGTGCCTGCATATGCAAATTAACCACCATCTTTGTTGGGTTAATTTGCATACTCATCCTGATTGGCTGGTGGGTGTAGCAGAGTGACACCAATTTGCATTTTTCTCTTTTATTAGTGTAGATAAAAGGCTAATATGCAACGTGTCCCCTTGGGAGTTCAACCGGGAGACCGGGAGTTCAGTTGCTCACTATGATGTGCACTGACCACCAGGGGGTGGCGCAGAACGAAGGAAGGCCCCAGCTGGCAGCTGGAAGGTCCTGTCTGCCGGCCAGGCCTAGGGACCCTACCTGTGCACGAATTTTGTGCACCTGGCCTCTAGGAAGACAATAATAGCTAGAACTAAGACTAGAAGAATATGGCCATTGCATCTTTAAATAAAATTTGTTAGCTAGCATAGCTTTGGGGGGGTTGAGAGACAGTTGTATTTGTTTTGTGTGTGTGTTTTAATATCACATCTATGAGTAACAGCTTATTTCATAACTATTATTTTATGTTTGTATATTAAATAAGAAATATATATATAGCATTCTATTTGCCGTGCTAATTAAATAAACTCAGCTTGGAGTTCATTTTAGGCAGTGTAATGATTTTATAGCAGATTTTCATAAATATTATTTAAATGTGATTTAAGTCTTCCTCTATTAACATAATTTTAATGCAGCTTTTCTAAGTGCCAGCCACAATAAATATGTATTTATTTTGCTGCCAAACTTCCCTGAAAGTGAAATACGATAGTGTTTAGATTCAGATATCACTGAATATGAATCTTTTGTAAGTATACCTATGTTTTTGTTTGAAAGTTCTCTTGGAGGACTTTAAATTTTGCAGCACAATTTCTAAAAATATATGAAAAATGAGTTTAAATACGGTGAAACATATTTTGTAAGATTTTTATTGGACAGTTGAGGACAGTTTTTCTTAGTGTAGATATTTAGGGAAAATAAATATAGGCACTTAAAATACACATATCAGCCAACAAGAAAAAGGCCCACATCTTCACTGTTGAAAGATACTCAACACATCTGGTCTTTTTATTTTAGACTTTAATGATAACTACACATTTTTTCTGTTTGAGTTTTTGAAAAGTTAATTGAATTGACTGCTGCCATATGAAAAACAATTCTGGTAAAATGTTAATTCTTTTAAGGTGCTCGCATTTGGCTGTTCATTGGTTTCATGTTGGCCTTTGGCTCTCTGATTGCGTCTATGTGGATTCTCTTTGGTGGTTATGTTGCTAAAGGTAAGAGAGAGCACAGCTTATATTTTACTTCAATGGAATACTGAAATTGAGCAGTAAAGTTGGTTATTTTTTTCATTAAGCTAGGCCAGCTACTAGCAATACATTTATGCCTAGGAACTCCCCTCTCCCTATTAGTATTTTGTTTTGTTTGGATGTTTTTAGTATCTTGGAAGGAATAGGACATAGCTTCCTATTCTTTGGCTTCCCAAAACCTCAAAAGCAGAATATATATGTTCTCCAGCTACTTGGCAGGTTTTGATTTGCTGAATAATATCCATGCAAAACTCTAATATCCTAGAATTAGAATTTATTGAGCTAATAAATTTCTGATAATGACATCATTTCCTTTTAGATAGCAAAGTAAATTAATATTTCATGTGCATCTGTTACATGAGGCCAGTTTAAGGCAAGCTCAGATAAAGGCCTGCTCTTAGATTCTTGGCTGCAATTTCGCCTGAGGGATATCAGAAAAATATGCAAAACCACTTAATGTTCCAAGTAAAATTGACTATGTTTATCTTAGTAAAAATACAATATTAATGATTTGTAGAAACTGGACTAGCAGAGATATAATCTAACCCTTCTTTGAACAAAACGTGATTCTTAAACTAAAATCATGAGTTTCCTGAATTTTTATTAAAATCTTTTTAAGTCTTACAGATAAGAATGATAGGCATTTTAAAATATTTATATCTTTATTTTGTTTATATGTTTATTATTAAAATCATGTTGCCAAAAATGTAAAAAAAGAAAAAAATAGAAAAAGAAACTATAATAATCTTACTGCTCTTAAATATTTTGGTACATTTTCTTTGTTCTCTTCTGTTTTTTATGTAGTTATAATTATAGTATAAATAAACTTTTGAAGCCTGCTTTTGCATGTTACATAATATGGTTCTCTTGCTGCTACAAAATCTTTGTCACCATCATATTAGAAAGAAAAAAAAATTACTTTTTTTTATTTGAATTGGATAATACTTGTTCATTGTAGAAAACTGAGACTATAAAAGAACTCAAAGAAGATTTTAAAATTACTGATAATTCTTCTTTCCCAGATACATCTATTAATACAGAGTTCCTTTATATAGGAATGTGTTTATATCATAGACTTTTAAGATTTCTTTCCAAAAGGTTTTTGGAGCCAGGTTATGCTTTGAGAATCATTAGTAGCAGATCTATAGTTTTATAAAGTTGCCTTTCTACAGGATCTTCATGAGCCATTCTATTTTTTATTTTATTTTATTGACTTCAGAGAGGAAGGGAAAGGGAGAGAGAAATAGCAACATCAGTGATGAGAGAGAATCATCGAACTGCTGCCTTCTGCCTGCCCCCTACTGGGGATTGAGCCCACAACCCAGGCATATGCCCTGACCAGGAATCAAAGTGGTGACCTCTTAGTTCCTGGGTCAACACTCAACCACTGAGCCACACCAGTTGGACGTTCCTCAGCACATTAAACAGTGTCAAACATAGTATGTAATCAGTATTTGTTAAATGAATGAAGGGATCTGTCAACTACTAAACCAATACTAGACTCTGTCATGTATTATGTCATTTAATACTTAAACCAACCATAGTTATCATCAAAGTCAGTTATATTAGGAAAACTGATATGCATCAGATTATCAGAAACTAAAATGTTTTGAGATGATAAACCTCTAAAATTATTATTATTATTTTACATTAACATTAGTATATTATTATTATTTTTACAGAAAAAGCCGTAGTATACCCTGGAATTGCTGTATTTTTCCAAAATGCCTTCATCTTTTTTGGGTAAGTTTGTTTTGCATTTTTCATCCTATCTTTTCTTTTAAATGCTTTTTTAATAATAGTTTCTTTTATGTCATTTACATATTTAGTTGCTTTATTTACCCCTGTTCAGTGCCCCTCGATGTTATTATCATCCTATATAATAAAAGGGTAATATGTAAATTGACCCTAAAGGCAGAACAACTGGGAACGACCAGTCACTATGAGATGCACTGACCACCAGGGGGCAGATGATCAATGCAGGAGCTGTCCCCTGGTGGTCAGTGTGCTACCACAGGGGGAGGTCTGCTCAGCCATAAGCCGGGGAACAGGCCTAAGCTGACAAGTGGACATCCCCGAGGGCTCCTGGGCTGCCAGAGGGATGTCTAACTGCCAACTTAGGCCTGACCCCCCAGAGAGCGGGCCTAAACCGGCAGGTGGACATCCCCCGAGGGACCCCAGACTGCGAGAGAGTGCAGGCAAGGCTGAGGGCCCCCCCCCCAGCTCAGGGCCCACCCCCCGACACCCAAGTGCACGAATTTTCATGTACCAGTCCTCTAGTAAAATACAAAGAATGAGAAAGGTTTTTTTTAAAAGAATAACTTACTGACTTTTAGAGAGAGGGGAAAAGAGAGAGAGAGAGAGAGAGACATCGATGCTCTTTCTACTGCCTTCTGCACACCCCCATCGGAGACCCTGCCTGCAACCTGAGCATGTGCCCTTGATCAAGAATTGAACCAGCAACCTCCTGGTGCAAGGGATGGCGCCCAACAATTGAGCCACACCAGCCAGGGCAAGAAAGATATTTTTAATACATGGGTTAGTTTACTGCCAACCTTTGGAATATACGTTGATTTTTAAAATTGCTACCACCATCCTGACTGGGTAGCTCAGTTGGTAGGCGCATCATCCTGATATGCCAAGGTTTCGGGTTTGATCCCTGCTCAGGGCACATACAAGAATTAACCAGTGAATGCATAAATAAGTGGAACAACATATCAGTGTTTCTCTTTTTCCTTCTCTCTCTTCTTCTCCCTCCCTTATTCCTCTCTCTCAAATCAATAAATAAAAATAATTTTTTAAAAGAGTAGAGAAATATATTGAAGAGTGACCTGTTAAACAAGAATCAAGAATCAGAATTTTTTTTTTTTTATGATTCTTTTTTTAAAATTGATTTTGAGAGAGAGAGAGAGAGAAAAACAGCGATGTGAGAGCGATATATTGACCAGCTGCCTCCTGCACACCCTCTACTGGGGATGAGGCCCGCAACTTGGCACATGCCCTGACCGGGAATCGAACCAGCAACCTTTCAGTGCACAGGTTAACCTTCCAACCAACTGAACTGGTCAGGCTCTAAATCCTTTTCTAACACATTCAGACAGAATAAATTCTCTATGTTTCTGTGCTCCCTTAACATTTGGTATATATACCTCTTCCCTCCTCCCTGAATACTTACCACATTGGATCATCAAGAATGTGAGCAGCTTGCCCTGGCTGGTGTTGCTAAGTGGTTAGAGCATAGGCCTGTGCACTGAAGAGTCTGGTTTAATTTCCAGTCAAGGGCACATACGTGGGTTGTAGGTTTGATTCTCTGCTCTGGTTGGGGCATGTTCAGGAGGCAACCAATCAATGTGTTTCTCTCACATAGATGTTTCTCTCCCCACCCCCTCCTTCCTTTCCACTCTCTAAAAAAATCCTCTAGTGAGGATTTTTTTAAAAAAGGAACAACTTGAGAGTGAGGACTATATCTTATTTATCTTTATAGCCCTAGCATTTAGCACCTAGTACCTTGATACTCAAAAAAGGTTTGTTGATTCCTAGCCAGTTTGACTCAGTGGATAGAGGGGCAGCCTGTGGACGGAAGCTGTCCCGGGTTCGATTCCTGTCAAGGGCACATGCTCGGGTTGTGGGCTCAATCCCCAGTAGGGGGCGTGCAGGAGGCAGATGATCAATGATTCTCATCATTGATGTTTCTGTCTCTCTCCCTCCCTCTCCCTTCCTCTCTGAAATCAATAAAAATAAGTAAATAAATAAATAAGGTTTGTTGAATGAATTTGATAAAAGTCAGACAAACAGTGGTTACATACTAAGCCTTGATTAACTTTTTTAAGAGTGACATATGTCCCCAATACTCATAGTTAAGGATGCAGGGATGCTGGTGATAAGTCGCACAGCTGAGCACAGTGAAGAATTTACTGCCTTAAGAGTGATCAGCTTGTTCTGACAAAGGGCATGGTTTTTTTTATACAGCTCATCAATTATTCTTTGGAGCTAGTTTCCCATGATTCTAAGTCTCACATATCTTTTCTTTTCCCAAACATAACTAGTCATGTGATGCTTCTTGTTTTATTCACAGAGGACTGGTTTTTAAGTTTGGCCGCACTGAAGACTTATGGCAGTGAAAACATCTGATTTATTGCTCCTGTACAATAGCCCTGCATGGGTTTATTCTGTTGTGTTTGTTTTTTATTTTTAATACTAACTCCCAATCTTTTGTAATGGCATTTTCTAAACTTATTTCTGAGTGTAGTCTCAGCTTACATTTGTGTGATACTAAAATCATGAGAAATCGCTATTTAAACAATAACAACAAAAATCTATTGTGGTATGCATTTGATTAACATCAAATGTTAAGGAAAAGTATTCCACGTGAGTAAGTTTTGTTAAGTTTTATCATGGTATAATTGTAAAAATAAAAATAAATCAGAAAAGAAATTGTGGATACATCTTATCTGAGTATTTGTCATAGCCAAGATCCAAAATGCAATTGAAGTGCTCTTAAAATACGATGTGTTTATTTAAATGTGGGCTCTTCTGTGTCAAATATTAAGTGAAATATAAACATTTTCTTGTTTTTAAAAACTATTCGGTGGTCAGAATTCCTTCTCACTCTACTTTGTGTTGGGTTTATTCAGTTTTGCCAAATTCTGAAAATGTTTCAGTGTAAGTAAGTAGCTATTAAAAGTCTTCCAAGGGGTGAGTGAGCATGTCGGGAGCAGCTCCTGATCCAGCCACCAGGCTCCTCAAAAGTGTCCCTTCTGGCCCTGGCTGGTTTGGCTCAGTCCTTCGGCCTACGAACTGTAGGGTCCTGGATTCAATTTTGGTCAAGGGCACATGCCTGGGTTGTGGGCTTGACCCCCAGTAGGGGGCATGCAGGAGGCAGCCGATCAGTGATTCTCTCTCATCATTGATGTTTCTATCTCTCTCCCTCTCCCTTCCGCTCTGAAATCAATAAAAAATATATATTAAAAAAAAGCGTCCCTTCTGAGCCACTGATCCGTGATCAGTTGTGCCACATGGTTCTGGTGGGACACACGGTTCTGGTGGGACACACAGTCACTCCACAGCTACCACTGAAGGAAAGAAGAAAAAGATAGGGATTTGACACTAAGGTAACAGATTTTGTTGGTGGTGGTTTGATGATAAATTGTGTTCCATGTTTCATTGTATCTCTGTAATGAAACACTGTGCTCAAAACAGACCAGCCAGGTCAGTTACAATTACAGCCGTTAACCACCCGGGGTGCTCAGTCTCTTCCTCTTTGGAACCTGCTATCCCTTCCCTCTCGCCCCCACCTCCCTCCCAGGCTCTCCACTTTAGCCAAGTGGGATTTTTTTTTAAAGGAGCTAGCTAACCATGGGTACATGTTCTTCAGAACTACAGTTTGAAATGTTTTATTTTATAAAATTTGCTACAATTAGCCTTCATTAAACACGAAGTATCAGGTGATTTAAACCTGCGGTACTCCTTTTCTTGTCAGCCACAGTTTCCTCCCTGAATGTATGTTTTGAATACGGCCTGGTCACTGCTCAAAGAAGTAACTATTGCTGTCATCCCACAGCAGATCAGCCATGGTGAGTTTCAGATCCATAGGCTGTGAGAATTGGAGGGGATCTTAGAGGTTGAAGTCCACCTTCTCTTTTCACAGATGAGAGAACTCAGACCATGCAAATTTAAATGATTTCCTCAAGGTCATGGAACTAGTGTTTTTTTGTTGTTGTTTTAAAATATATTTTATTGATTTTTTTTTTTTTTTTTTTTTACAGAGAGGAAGGGAGAGGGACAGAGAGCCAGAAACATCGATGAGATAGAAACATTGATCAGCTGCCTCCTGCACACCCCCTACTGAGGATGTGCCCACAACCAAGGTACATGTCCTTGACCAGAATCGAACCTGGGACCCTTCAGTCCGCAGGCCAACGCTCTATCCACTGAGCTAAACCAGTCAGGGCCATGGAACTAGTGTTTTAATGTTGAGGCAGTGCACCTCGACCATGATGTCTTTCCCCACAGTTAATTCAGAAAGTGTTCAGGGAATAAGAACTACTGTACCTTGAAAACTGTTGGAATAAAATTAAGGTCTGCGAGGACTAAATTTAAGTGAGCTCATTTCCCCCTATTTTTTATCATCTGCTCTGCTGGTGTAGACAAGAATTAATTGGGTAGCATACTTTATTAAGCATGAAAAAGAATCTACGAATTGCCAAGAAATTTAACCCAAACCTTAATGAGGTGCCTGCATCCAAGAAAACGTTGGTAGCATCATTTTTAATGAAACCAAACATTTATTTAAAATTGTTATGAGCCCTAACCAGTTTGGCTCAGTGGATAGAGTATCGGCCTGTGGACTCAAGGGTACCAGGTTCAATTCCGGTCAAGGGCATGTACCTTGGTTGCAGGCACATCCCCAGTGGGGAGTGTGCAGGAGGCAGCTGATCGATGTTTCTCTCTCATCGGTGTTTCTAACTCTCTATCCCTCTCCCTTCCTCTCTGTAAAAAATCAATAAAATATATTTAAAAATAAATAAAAAAAATTGTTATGAAATTACCATTTAAACAAGTCTTTAGTCTTTTATTTTAATATCAAATCCATTTCTGACCTTGTTTCATTGTACATAGGGAGACTGCAGTAACGAGTTTGTCACACAGAAAAAATGTGGGCAACAGTGAAAGGAAGCTCTCTTGTTTAGGAACAGGCCTTGTTTTTCTTGGATGCCTTTGCTTAAAATCCAACAGCCAAATGAGGAAACTGTAAAAGCAAAGCAAACATTTTTGTTACAGATGAATCCTTCCACTCTTAAAATTTGTGCACATACTGATTCTGCCTTGATCTTTTGAAATTTATATTGACCAAAATGTCTCATCACAGAGGTTTTTGCATAAAATCTGAATTGGAAGAGCTCCTAGACCAGCGGTTTTCAACCTGTGGGGTTGCGACCCCTTTGGGGGTCGAATGACCCTTTCACAGGGGTCACCTAAATACATTCTGCATATCAGATATTTACATTACGATTCATAACAGTAGCAAAATTACAGTTATGAAGTAGCAACGAAAGTAATTTTATGGTTGGGAGTCACAACAACATGAGGAACTGTATTAAAGGGTCGCGGCATTAGGAAGGTTGAGAACCACTGTCCTAGACAGATCTCATTTCGTATAGCTCCTTACATGGATCATTGCCAAATAGTCCTCTGGTGTTTTTTTTTGAAAACCTCCAGTAGCAATGGGCTCACTACCATGTAAAGGAGCTAATTCCGTTTTGCAGACAGTTCAAATAGCTAACAATTTACACTGCATTACTTACTGGGCCCGGGTGCACTTTTTGGAGAAGCATAGAAAAGAATCTTTTTTCCCTACACAACAGCTTCTTAGTATTTGAAGATAGTTCTTAGGTCTCCTTTGGGTCTTCTCTTCTGCAAGCTGACTACATCCTGAATTCTCTAGTTGTGCCTTACAATATCACTACTCATTGAGGCGCTTGGATCACAGAATTCTAGAGTTGTAACTCAGAGTAGCTAACGTGGGGTATATTCTATGGATCAGGGTGCTAACATTCTCACACATTATCTCCTTCGAATCCTTACAACAACCTAGCGAGACATTATTATTATTATCTCCATTTCAGAGAGGGGAGGCTGATTCTCTGAGAGGTCACAGAGTTAGAGGTGGCAGAACCCAGATCTGTCTGAATCCAGAATGTGGAATTTGATCTCATTCTACCATGAGGAAACAGCCTCAGAGAAGTAAAGCGATTTGCCTGAAGGCACCAACTTGCCTGGGGTGAGCTAGGACTAGAATTCAGATCTGCTTCTGCTAAAAGGGTAAGAACACTTGCAGGGCATGGGAAGAGACTGGCTGTTGGGAAAAGCCAAGAGCCAATGACGAGAGAGCAGCAGATGCAGGATGAGGCAGGTTACACACAATAATGTGGATGGCTCTCGGAATAATGCCGAGTGAAAGAAGCCAGGTGAAGAAGAGCATGTATGGTTGGTTCCATTTATGTAAGTTTATAGAAAATGCAAACTAGTCTGTAGTGACAGAAAGCAGGTCAATGGATGCCTGGAGATGGGTGGGGTGGGGTAGAAGGGAGTCGTTCCAAGGAGGCAAGAGGAAATGTTTGGTGGTAATGGGTATGTTCGTTATCTTGATTGCAGTGATGGTTTTCACAGGTGTAGAGTACGTTTAAAAGTATCAAATTGTAGGCTTTAAATGTGTGTGGTTCATTGCCAGTTACAAAGCTGTTAGGAGAGGAGGGAGGAGGAGAGAAGAGGCAGGTCCTCAGTTTTGCCCCTACAGAGACAGGTGTCAAGGCCCATACTAACGCTGGTGTGACCCTTTAGTGATCAGTGGATCGGCAAGCGGGTGGAGAAAGGATTGGCCTGGGACTCAGGGCCTGGTTCCTGGTCTTGTCTCTGCCACTCCCAGAGTATGTTACTGGGCACTAGGGTGACCTCCGTCAGCTCCCACTTCCCATTTGTAACAGGCAGTATTGATCCCTGCTTCCCCAACCTCAGCTTCGATTGGAAGATTACCCAAGGCAACATACATCAGAGTGCTTTGTGAACTATGAGTGTAGGTCAAAGGGAGGAGGGCAGGGGGTGACAGTGTCTAGCCCAGTTATAACAACTGCTACAATGTAATGCAGGTGACTAGTTGGAGCTGTGTGTCCCTTGGCTAAATGACCCCAAGTTCTATACTAAAAGTTTCCTTGTGTCCACCAGCTATAATTTATCAAGAGTTGTTTTAGAGTCAGCTCTGCCACTCAATCACTGTGAGAACTTGGTCAGTCCTGGCTCCACTCTGAGCATCTGTCCAATGAGGGTATTAGACTTGCTGGCCCCAGCAGTCCTCCTGGCTCTTGCATTCAGGATTCTGTCACCTTCACGTCACACTATTTGCCCATGTTGACAACTCCAGGTGGAAAGAAGTGTGACCAGAGACAGTTCTCTTATCCCTGGCCCTCACTGACTGAGGCGTCAGGGAAATGGTAACCTTTACCACATCGTGGATTTGCTCCTTCCTTACTCTTCATTTTCATTTGTTCTTATTTCACTCTCATAAACACCAAGTTAACATATGCCCCAGTACCTTTTTAAGTTCATTCACTCAACATCTGTGACATTAAGAGGTTAAAAAAAACTTACCTCCCAGAAAGCTTGGTCATCAAAATATTTAGCCACATGAGGTGCTTTCCATATTTTGAGGTTTAAGATGAGACCTGTTTAAATTCATTAAAAAATGTTGAACATTCAGAGCACAGCATTTGTTATCTCAAAATATCATATGTCAACTATAGTATCTCAACAGAAATCCTTTTTTTTCCTCCCACAACCAGGAGACAGACAAATGGAAGCACTGTTCTTGCTGGGCCCGCTTAATTGATCCTATAGATCTTTTAACAGGAACTGGCTAGAGCAATTATTTCTAAAAGATTTCGATTACTCTGAGAGGTGTAGGAAAACCATGGATCTGACACTCTTCCCGAGATGGAATAGAACGGCCCTACCGACAGTGTCCCCACATGAAAGCTTATCCATTTGAAACGCAAGAGCTGCCATGGAGAGCGGCTCAAAGTAGGCGCCTTGTAGGCCCAATAAACTCCCACCAGCCTCCGCTCAAGGTTCCACTTGTGTAGTTAGGAAAGTAATTTATAACCACTTGCTTTTGTCCCTGTTCTTTTCACCTGTCCAGGCTCTGCCTCGAGGGCTTGGCCCTATGCATTCTGCCACTGAGTAAAACCTGCCGAATCTCCCAGAATCCATGAAGTGAGCGCTTACCTTTCACAGGAAGCAGGGACATGCCATTCATCGATTTATCTGTGTGTTTTTAATGATCAGTCTCGATGTATTCAGGAGTAAGACTAACAAGAGTAGGCGCATGCATAGTCATATTTTCCTGTGTTGTGCATGCCTTTACTGATATTGGCAGGTAAAGTACAATTAGCATGTCTCATTTTGCTAGAATTACTCAGAAATGAGCTCTATCACCGACATGAATTTTCCAGGTAGCTGAGGCTTACTCATCACTAATGAAAATCCATCTAAATACATAAATCCATATTGCATTTTCTTATGAGTCATCACTGAATACATTTAGATTCTTAAAAAAATCAGAACTGTTGCTGGGAACATCCACTTAGGAATGGCTATAGAACGCAGGTAGATAGCTGTCAAGGGTTGTCGGCCTGCTCTCCGGCAGCCCAAGCTTTTTGTGTTCTTGTGTCTGATTTTAAGAACTTCTTGTCCTCTGTGAGACTCTCTGCTTTCACTTCTAACATACTAGTGTGCCTTATCTTGGGGAACCAACCCCACTTCTAATCCATTTCTAATCTTCCTGAATTGGAGACCCAACAACCATACCTGATGGGGTTGTACCTTAAATAGTATAGACAGATTCCAAGTAATGGGTCTCTTGACAAGTAAAACGCTCGGCTTTCAGAGGGCTATGGGTGCTATTTTGGTTGCTTGGAGGCCACTTTCCCCTTCTGTTGTCCAAGTTCTTTTTTTTTTTTAATATATTTTATTGATTTTTTACAGAGAGGAAGGGAGAGGGATAGAGAGTTAGAAACATCGATGAGAGAGAAACATCGATCAGCCGCCTCCTGCACACCCCCTACTGGGGATGTGCCCACAACCAAGGTACATGCCCTTGGCCGGAATCGAACCTGGGACCCTTCAGTCTGCAGGCCGGCGCTCTATCCACTGAGCCAAACCGGTTAGGGCTGTCCAAGTTCTTTTTCATCAGTTCCCTTATGTCCAAAGCAACATGTAAGGAGGAAAGCCATTGGTTTTAACTCTTCGAGGAATAATCCAGGTGTCTTTCCCACTCTTCTCTTTCTTAACCCCATTAAGTATAAGGAACACCCCGCCCCAGAGTCCTTTCCAAGTCACTGAGTCAGTGTCCCTTTGGTGAAGGGGGGAAGAGCCGCGGTGCAGGTGGCCAGATAAAGTACAGAATGCTCAGCTAATTTGAATTCAAAAGAATGGGCACCTTACACTCCCCTTTGCTAAATAGGACCACTCTACCCAGGATAGAATGTAAACTTATGGATGAAAGCATTTTCTCATCTGTATTTAGTTAATCACCTCAGACTCAAAAACTGAGGCCAGATGGTACATTAAGGTAATTCTAGACAGTTTTACTCTCTAAAACCGCCCAGGGAACTCCGAAAAGTCCGTTCCTACATGTGTCAGAGCTGAAAGGAAGCCAGACGGTTAGTTACCATAATCCCTCCGCTACACAGAGGGGCCAGCCAAGCCCAGAGAAATGGCAATGTGACTAACACCCCCCAGTTCATTAGTGCCTGCTTATGCTACTTGGTCTCTTGTTTGGCATCCACTGCCTGCCTAGGGACACAGTATATGAGTGTCCATAAAAGCTGTTCACCTAAAGAATAAAAGTGAACGTTTCTGAAAGGATGCATGTTTTCCCCTGGCATATAAGTAAGATTGGCAAATTAGCAACTCTCCCAGATTCTTTGCTGTTCTATCATATTGCAGAAGCAAAAACATACTTTAATTCTCCGTTTAAAGATCGCCAGTAGCTCCCCACCTCTCAGAGTGATCTGACTCCTTGCTACCACTCTGCCCTCAACCCTGGCCACTCTCCCCCCTCACTCTATCCACATCAGCTACACTGACTTCCTTGCTGTTCCCCAAACATACAAAGCATGTTCCTGCCTCAGGGCCTTTGCACATGCTGTTCGTTCTCGTAGAATGCTCTTCTCCCAAATAAGCATGTTGTATGTCTCCCTCCTCTCCATTCAGGTCTCTGCTCAAAGCTTTACTAGCTAGGCCTTCGCTTACCACCCTTCCAAAAGAGCAGACTACCCTCACACTGACTAGTTCCCCCACTCTGGATTATTTATCTTCATAGCACTTATCACCATCTCGCATAGTATGCATTTATTGCCTTTTTATTGTCAACTAGAATGTCAGCTCCATGAGATCAGGGCATTGTTTTATTCACTGCTTTGTCCCTAGAGCTTAAGAATAGCGCCAGGCTCATAGTAGATATTGTATAAATATTTGCTGAACCAAATATTATTATGGATGTCCTCAGGTAAGCATTTTGGCATAAGGATTTCCTTGGCCTTCTGTACAAAATTGGGTGCAATCACCAGTCCTGGCTCTAAGAGGCTGCAATGTTGCCACTCTTCCTTTTCCTGTTGCAGGTGACCTCTGAGGGCCATTCCAGTTCTGAAATGATGTGATTCTGTTTGTGTGTTTTTTAATCATTTGGCTGGAGCTGAGGAGGTGGGCTCACAGGGAACTGGATGGGCTCGTGCACACCCAGCGATGGGGCGGATGCACTCTGACCCCGGGCCCTGTGCCTGGGCAGTGATGGGCGGGTGAGCGCACACTGACCTGTTAGGAGACCAGATGCTAGACCCATCGCCATGGACAAGCTGAGTACCCCAGTGTCGAAGAGCACCTGGAAGCCGAGCCTGGAAATGACAAAGCACAGATGGTCGTGTTCGGGTGTCAGGCTGCAGAGGTGATGGGGACAAAAAACACTGCTTGCACGAGTAGTCACCCGGTCACGAAGGGCCATCAGGGCAACAAGTGTCCTCTTCCTGGTGGTATATTCCCCTGTCATTTTCCTGCAAAGCCATGCAGACATGGAGGAGGGGCATTCCAAGAACCTCTTTGGCTTACTTTAATCCTCAGACCCCTGGATCATGAACTAGACCAGGAGCTAGAAAGACCAAGTTCAAGTCCCAGTTCTGTTACCAGCTGTGTGGCCTGGAAAAGTCACTTACCCTCTCAGGGCCCTGAGTTTCCTCATTAGGCCATTAAAGATGAGGCTTTATTTCTATCAAGTCAAGGAGGGGTACAGTTTGGCTCTCAGATCCATCTCCCCTGCCTACCCCTCTTGAACATGCTTCCCTGTTCGTTGTCCTTCAAGGCAACCCCAGGACTTCACTTCAAACAATCAAACAGCCCTGAGAGGACATTGACATGCCCTTGCAGTAGAAATATAGGGAGCAGTGATAAGCTGGACTATATTAAAGTTAAGAACTCTTCGACAAAGACACCATTAAGAAGGTGAAAGATAATCCACAAAGTGGAAGGAGGTATTCACAGTATATCTGATAAAGGATCTATATCCAGAACAGATAAAGAATTCCTAAAAATCATTAAGAAAAAGACAAAACAACACAAAATGGGCAAAAGAACTTGAATAGACATTTCAAAAGAAAAAAATGTCCTAAAAGCATATGAAAAGTGCTCCACTTAGTCATCAGGGAAATTAAAGTCCAAACAGTAAGTTTGATGGCTACATGGCTAACATACAGTATAAAAGAAGGAAACTATGGAGAGTGTTAGAGAATATATGGGGTAAAGGGAACTCTCATGTGTATAGATGGGTGCAAATCCCAATGGAAAACTGATAGTATCCAATAAAATGGATGTATGCAAGCTGTGTGATCCAACAATCCACTTCTAGGCATATATTCACTTGAAGTGCATCCATATGTTCTCCCAAAACATTAGACTGTTTATAGCAGCAATACTAGAATGTTCCTAATAGCTCCAAACTAGAAACTGCCCACATGGTCATCAATAATGGATCAATGAATTGTGCTGTATTCACACAGTGGAACACTTGTTTTAACTGTGTTTTCTTAGGCTCTGTAATTTGTCTACTACTTGGTACTCATTTATCACAGGGCCAAACTAATGGGCCAAGCTGTTTACCTCTCTCTCTTGCAAGTCAGCTTTTGTGGGAATGCAAAACTCATATTACAAACCCCCCAACCACAAACTCTAACACGTATTTTCACTTCCTGCCCGTTAGGGGATGTCCCCACCGCTATACTCCCACAGGCATAGTCTCAGTTCCCCCGTCCTCTGCCGCCTGGTCCCATGGGACATGTGGCCTTGCGTGGTATGCCGTGCCTCTCATTTCGAGGGGTCCTGTGAGTAACATTAAATTGTCCTTTCAGTGGTACTGGCCTCTCCATGTTGTCACTCAGTCACCTTTATAAATTAAACCTAAGCACAGTTCAACGCTATCCCCCAATGAAAATGTACAATCTACAGAGATCCTCAACAACATGGTGAATCTCACAATTACAATGATGCGTAAGGGAAGCCAGGCACACAGGACACAGACTTCCGGTATGACTCCATGTGTATAAAGGACAAAAGCAGGCAAAACTGATCAATGCCGTTAGAAGTTAAACTAGCGGTTACCCTGGGACAGGACACAAAGGAGCTCTGGGTGCCTGTTATACGGACGTGTCAGAACATTGATCAAGTGACATCCTTACGATATTTGCACTTTTCTGGAAGTCGACTGTACTATAAAAAGAGTTTGCTTATTTTTAAGTAACATTAAGTGGCAGAATAGAAGCTAAATCCAAGTCTGCTGACTGCCAACCCATAATTCACTCTATCCTGGTGCCATCTGAGAGCAAATGGATGAAGCAGAAATCACCATACAACAGTCCCCACGCAAGATGGACCCCCTATGCCAGGCCCTCGATGCTTTTCCAGCTAATTTCACACGATCCTCACAGCAGCCCTGTGACCAGGTGTTTCACCAATGGGGAGGGCCGGGTTAGGGAAGTGGGCCAAGGGTTCCAATGTCACAGGCTTGGAATGGATGGTGCTTGGGACTCAAACCAGGCAGGTCTGTCTACCCACCAAGGCTGGCCAGATCCGTCCCAGCTTTCAGCATTGGAAGGTTCCTTTCACAATATGGCCATTCTGACATTCCAGAAATAGTTTTTAAAAGTATTTTTCTTTAAATAGACTTTTTTGGTTACATTTAAATAGACATTTAAAATAAAACTTTGTGTCACTAAAGTGGAAGAGAAATGAGAGGCAACTATAAAAAAATACAATGAAAACAAGACGTAGCTAGAATCTCTCCAAGATGTGGCAGCCTGGGCAAGTCTCTCAGCCTGAGACTTCCTCTGCTGTCGCTCAAACCGGAAGTCATCCTGTGAGCACGTGTCCGAAGGGCGCAGAGACTCCTCGAACCCAGTGGAGACTTTCTCCCTGATATAATCAAAGGTCTGGATGGGAATTGAGAAAGAGCCAGTGCGCTCTGTGATTCAGTGTTCTTCAAGTGTGTCTTTACACCTCTTAAAATCCTACATTTTGTGAAAATTCCTCCGTCCTGGCACGGAGCACTGCCTCCGACTCATTCACATCCACTGACCTGAATAGGAAATTGGCAGATACGGTCTGTGGAATGAATGAAGGTCAACTGGTTTGCCCAGTGACACCACATGAATACAGTAGCTGGTCCCCATTGCGTATGAGGTATTCCTGCCTGCCCACTCAGTGCTTTCTCCATCTTTCTGTTATACACAGATGCCCCTCCTATGGAAGCAGCGGCATCCATAATCATAAGGAAAGGGGCCATTGTTGGATATTTACTCCACACCAAGCACCGTCCTGAGCCCTTTAATTATATGTTGCTGAATCTTCACAGCAGTCCCAAGATGTAGATCTTACTATCCCATTTTACAGATAGAAAACTGAATCTTAAGGAGAGTTTGAGTACCATGCCTGCCTAAGGTCACACAACAGATAAAATGCGACCTCTGTCTGTCTGTCCCTGAAGCCTGTGCCCTTTACTTCCAGCAGAACGAAGGCCTCCTACGAGGTCATGGCTGTCACTGTGCCCTTCCCTTTGCTGGGTTCCTGCAGAGGAGGAAGAACAACTTCTTGGTCCTCAGCTGTCTCGTCCTGATGAGGGCTGACTTGCAGAGTGTGCTGGAGGCAGGCCACACAGGCTCTGGGCCAGCCATGGGCAAACTACGGCCCACGGGCCGGATCTGGCCCGTTTGAAATGAATAAAACTAAAAAAACAAAAGGCCGTGCCCTTTTATGTAATGATGTTTACTTTGAATTTATATTAGTTCACACAAACACTCCATCCATGCTTTTGTTCCGGCCCTCCAGTCCAGTTTAAGAACCCATTGTGGCCCTCGAGTCAAAAAGTTTGCCCACCCCTGCTCTGGGCCCTTGTTCTCATCTCCCCAATCCATGTTCAGTGATGTCCCCTTGATGGCGGCCATGGTGGGGGTGTTAGCACCAGAGAAATCAGCAAATGTGCTAAGTCAGGATTTTGTTTTCTTGGAGAGTGGGTTGTTCATCCTTTACCGATATACCATTGGTTGACTTTGTTTTGTTTTGTTTTCTCTAGGCCAATAATACTCAAGCTTGCATGAGAATCACCGGGAAGGCTTGTTGAGACACAGACTCCTGGGCCCCACCTCCAGATTCCTAATTGAGCAGATCTAGGTGGGCTGGAATTTGCATTTCTTTAAAAAAAAAAAAAAAAAATATATATATATATATATATATATATATATATATATATATATTATTGATTTCAGAGAGGAAGGGAGAGGGAGAGAGAGATAGAAACATCAATGATAAAAAAGAAAAAGAAACATCAATGATGAGAGAGAATCATTGATTGGCTGCCTCCTGCACATCCCCTGCTGGGGATCTAGCCCCAACCCGGGCAGGTACCCCTGACCAGAATCAAACCTGGGACCCTTCAGTCCACAGGCTGATGCTCTATCCACTGAGCCAAACCAGCGAGGGCTCCTTTTTCTTAAAATTTAAATTTTATTTTTCAATTACATTCAAAATTATTTTGTACTAGAGGCCTGATGCACAAAATTTGTGCAAGAGTAGGTCTTCGAAGCCCCGGCTGCCTCTCGGCCCTGTGCCCCCCTCTCCACCGCCCCCCCCCGCCCACTGGTCACTGGTCATTCCAGAAGGTCATTCCACCATCTGGTCTAATTAGCATATTAGCTCTTTATTATATGGGATGAGTTTCAGGTTTATAGCATAGTGGTTGGACAATCATATACTTTACAGATTGAGCCCCTGACATTAGAATTTGCATTTCTAACCAATGCCCAGGTGATGATGCTGTTGAGAGCCACTGCTCTAGGAGAGCCACGGAATCACAGAATTTGGGATCTAGAAGGACAAATGGTCCAGATGTTCCCGATTAGCAGCCTGGAATTTGGCCCACACAATTTTTCTAATGATTTTGAATCTTTTGCTAATGCTTAGGAGAGTGTCTACCGTTTTCCTACATTCACTTATTTAATCCTTTAAACCACATGGTTCCTGGCCTCAGGCAGCCTCCAACAATCCTATAAGGGGAGGTATTATCATTATCTTCATTTAAAACCAGGTGACCAAAGCTCAGAGCAGTTAGGGAGCGTGCCCAGCCTATAAGAGGTCAAGACCAGTCTGACTTCACGGCAACTCCTCACATCACCTACACCATCAAAGGTTGAAACATGGACTCACTCAACTGGCTTGGGCCTGGTTGTCCTGCTCTGTTTGTTTGGGGGGGCCTCAGGGCTATCTGCCTTGGCCTTGCACCCAAGCTGCCCGCTTTGGGAAGAAGTAACCTGAAGAGGTGATGACTCCACACAAGTTAGGGGCTCGGAAGAATTTCTGAAGAAGTTGGCCAACAAATGCTCATGGAGGCCTGCTTAGTGCCTGGCCCTGAATGCATGCACCTCAGCTAATGGCTCCGGGCACACTGCTTCCTGAGTTAGGTGCGGGTATGAAGGGAATAAGCCAAGTGACTCACAGGGGATCCTTGGACCAGTTTATCTTATGCATCATCAGCCCGATGTAGGCGGTCCCTCCGAGCAGGCCCGGCAAGCCAAAGGTGTAGTGCACGCCGCACGAGTCGTGGATCCCCAGCACGCGGTTAAAACACACCTGGGGACAAACAGCATTGTCAGTAGATCTGCATGGGAGACTGACATTCCCTACGACTCTTTACACCCGGGCCACCCAAAGGGATGGGCTTTAGGGCCCACGTAAGAAGCACTTCTCAACCTGACCGGTTTGGCTCAGTGGATAGAGCGTCGGCCTGCGGACTGAGGGGTCCCGGGTTCGATTCCGGTCAAGGGCATGTACCTGGGTTGCGGGCACATCCCCAGTAGGAGGTGTGCAGGAGGCAGCTGATCGATGTTTCTGTCTGAGTGTTTCTAATTCTCTATCCCTCTCCTTCCTCCCCATAAAAAAAATCAATAAAACACATTTTTTAAAAAGCAGCACTTCTCAGACTTGCACGTGCGCTCACATTACTGGGGAGCCTGGTCAACCACAGGGTTGGATTTGGAAGGTCTGGGGCCTGAGATTCTGCATTTCTAACAGAGTCCCAGGGAATGCCAGTGCTGCTGGTCCACTGACTGCACTTTGAGAAGCAAGGATCTAACCCAGGCACCACTCACATTTTGGGCTCTAATTCTGTGTTGTGAGTGTGCTGTCCTGTGCACTGTAGGATGCTTAGCAGCATCCCTGGCCTGTACCCTTTAGACGCCAGTAGCACCCCCAACCCAGTGTGTCAACCAAGGATGTCTCCAGATATCGTCACATGCCCCTGGGAGGTGATCGAGACCTACTGGTCTGGCCCAAAGACAAATGCCATCCAAAGACAAATGGCCGATTAGAATAAAAGTCAGAAGAAAAGGATGTGACCACACCCTCAGACTCCCATTCAAATGCCCCTCCACCTCACCACTTAGCCTCCCAGATGGCCATCAGCCAACAGATACGGCTACCAATGAGAATTTGTTCAGGCTACTTTCTCCTTAGATTCCCCATTGTCTGCAGAATAAAACCCCAGACTCCTCAACCTGCTCAGGAGATATACCTGAGCACCAGCCGTCTCTCAAGACTCTGGTCCCACCGCACTCCCAGGTGAACCCAACGCTTCAGTCAAGAGAACATCTGTCTGTTTCCTGGCTGGGCCACCTGCCCTTCTCCCTGTTGAGCCTCTGAGCACACTGCTCCTCCGCCTGGAACACACTTCCCACTTCTCCGCCTGGCTAATCTTAGTTATTTGTCAGTGCTCAGCGGAGACAACCTCTGCTCCGGGAAGCATTTCCTGGCACGTCTCAGGCTGGCGTGGATGTGCCCTGGAGCAGTCATCGCACTGAGCTGTCTTTTTTGTCCATTTTCTTCACTGCGTTACAGCTTGGGAAGCAGGATAAATGTGAAGACATAGGTGATGAATGAATGAATAAGTGAATGAGTGAATGAATGAGTGAGTGAATCATTCTTGAATTGTTCCCCCAGTGATAGAGTCAAGGAAATTGAAGCACAGGTAGAGTGATGGACTCTAAGACGGATGATAACTTACGCATTTTAAAATACGGTTTTAAAATTTGATTTTTAGAGAAAGAGGAAGGGAGAGGAATAGAGAGAAACATCGATGCAAAATGAACGTCATCAATCTGTTGTCTCCTGCAGGCCCCCTACTGGGCTCTGACCAGGAATTGGACCAGTGACCCCTTGGTTTCTGGCTAGACGCTCAACTGCTCAGCCACACCTGCTGGACAACGTATGCATTTTTTTTTTTTTTTTTTTTGCTGTGTACTTCCTCCTTTCATCATAGGGCCTCCAAGCCAGAGGAGGTAAAAGACATCTGTTCTCATTCCAAAGATGAAAATCAGACTCTGCTCAAATCAAACTATTGGTAATTTCTTCCTTATCTGGAGTTGAAACTGCCTCCCTGAATATCCACTGTCAGTCAAATTCAGCTTCCTTCACCACCCAAAAGTATACTCCTTTATTCTCCACCAAGCCTTCAAAAGCCATGCAGATTTGTGGTTCCTAAATATTTCCTTTAGAAGTGTATCAATAACAAACTGGCTATCATGAAGTGTTCTGGTAGTATCTGTGCCTGTTGAATTTTGAAGGAAGAAAAATCCATCCACTTAGAAGAACTAAACAATCAGAAGTGGGCATGCCCTGATGATGAGCCAGCATCTTTCTTCTAGGCACTGCCCTTCCCACCCCCATTCTCACGGTTCATGGGCAGCCGCCACGTGTGTACAGCATGCCCACCCCCACCCAGCCAAAGACGGGCACAGGATCCAAGCTAGACCAATGAGCTCCTTCTTCAAAGAACTTGGAATCAGGGCCAAGAGATGTCACCCAGCTGCTTTCTTGCAAAGAGATACTACACTCCACCATGAGGAGGAGCAGTAGGAGAACAGAAAGGAAGTCTACAGAGTGAGAATAAAGCAGATATTCGGGAAAAACGAAGAAAGGAGATCAGGGACTTCTGGGGCTCCCCAAAACACTCCCATCCCCTGTGGACGAAAGGGGCCGCATGCTGACCTGACAAGCTCAGGGGAGGCCTGCATAGCAGTTTTGCAGACTTAGAGACCTAAAGTAACCACAAAAGATGGTCTGAAATTAAACTTTAACTAAAGCAGTTATGGTGGGCAGTTACGTCCTAAGTCGCTATCTTCACTGATAAGGTCAACCTTTACCGTAACTGAGCCTATCTGTCTTTTTGCATCTATGATAACATACCCTTGAAATGTCTGGGTACCTTGTGACTTCCCTTTTCATGGAGCCCCTGGGGCACAGCCAGGTGTGCTGGGCCCAGGACAGATGCCACAGATTCCTTCATTTATCATGTTAATTGCTCCTGCACCCACCTAAGTATGTGTCTATCACTTTACTTTTTATCCAATCCCGGAGCCCCCCCCCCCCCTTCGCTTTATCCCTCCTCCTTAATCTATCACCAATGAATTTCATGTAACCCACCTATGTTCCTCCTTTAATTGCAATGTATAAATACAAATGTAACCCCGCCATTCCCTGAAGCACTATCTCAATTCGTTGAGGTTCTGCTTCTCGGCATATGTCGACAATTTGGCTCAAATAAACTCACAAAAATTCTTTACAGGTTTCAATGTTTTTTTACGTTAACACCCGATACCAGCCACTCCTGGGCTCCCAGGAGCATTTCTTCCTTGGGTCCCCTGACAACCCAGGGGCCTTATAAAAACTTCCGCCAATGTCTGAGCAAGCTTGAGTGGGTTCTGCTCCCCAGATCCTAACACATGCACCATCCAGCCTGGGCGGGTCCTCCACCCCAAGCTTTTAAACCGAGAGGGTGCCAACACCTGTCTGGTGCAGCCTCTGGCACCACATGATGGTCCACCATGGCCCCAGGGCCCTCTGGCCCAAGACAAAGCAGAGGGTGTTTGCTGCCCAGCTCCTTACCGGCAGGCATTTGGCTCCCCAGATGGAGATCAGCCCAGCCACAAACCCCAGCACCATGGCCAGCCAAGGAGAAGGAATCAGGTGGCACGAGGCACCCACAGCCACGCCTCCCGCCAGCACTGCGTTGTGGATATGAGTCTGCAAAGAAATAGCTTGTGGGTGAATGAAGTGAGACACACGACAACATCTTCCCCAAAGTTCGTCAGCCAGCTGGTAGGCCCTACTGTAAGGTCCTCCCTCCTTCAGTGATCCTGAAACCATCCACTCCCCTGTTAAACTACCTGGACTTTACCAATGGTCTCCTCTCACCCCACTTCTCAGTCTCAGGGAACAGTCAGCCTGATTGGGCGGCACTTAGGGAATCAGCTTGAAAGTCTAGTTTCTCGGCGTTCAGCCACCCTCACACTCATTAGTGACGTGTCCTTGGGCACTTAACAGCTCAGTGCTTCAACTTTTCCACCAGGTAATGGGGTTTTGATTGTACCTGCTGAATGCAGGTTATTGTAAGAAATAAACGAGTTACCACATGTAAAAAGAAAAAAACCCTTAGCCCCGTGCCTGGCATAGAACACGAGTAAATGCCCATTAAATATAAGCCATTATTATAGTTTTTATTATTTTTATTATTAGTGTTTGCTCCTTGGCGCCTATGCCACTTGTATGGACCCAATAAGCTGAGTCCTGGATCACATCTCTGCTCTGTCCTTCATTCCTCTCAACTGGGCTTTGCCTCCTTTTGCGCTTCTTCCCCCCGTCCCCCTCCACTCTGACCAGGCCTAGGAGCTCTGGGCCCTCGGACCAGCTTCAGGGCTTCCCTGACCTGATGGCCAAACTTGCCTCCCTGGATGACCCCACCTTGTCTGACCTGGAGTCCTTGTCACCATGGAGCTCACCTGTGGGGACACCTGCCTCCCCTTAGTACTGTTAACCTGTCATCCGTGGCCACATTCTCTCCACTCCAGGCCCCACTGCCTGTCTAGAATTTTCCCCACCACCTCTGGCCGGCTGACTCCATGCCCTGAGCATCACGGGAACTTGTTTTGTCTTTAGCTCTACACTCCCATCATCTCCCCCACCCAAAACTCACACGATCTCCCGGCTCCATTGATAATAGCAGCTAATATTTGCCCAGAACTTATTCCACATGAAGCGTGTTACATACAATGTCTATGGCTTCACTAAGGCCATGTGGCTGGGTTAACCTACTTCTCTACTTCTGATTCTTATTCCAATCTTGACATTTCTTGGGTTAAGAGGAAAGACTGACACATTCTATTCTAGTCTCCCCTCCCCTCCACCCCTCACTGACTCTTGCTCCTGGCGGCTGGCTTTAATAACTAGCAGGAATGGGGGTCAAACCTGGGTCTGTTTGATGCCAATGCTGCTGGACTAAATCCCTTCCCCTAGGAAGCCTTTCACCACCGCGCAGTCTCCTAAGTTCCAGTGCCCATTTTACAAGCTGCTGCTCCCCCTTGTGCCCCCTGACACAGCGGACAAGGCTCCCCCACCCAAACTTGAGGGCTGGGGCTGGGGGGCGGGGCGTGAACACGTGTGGGGCCTGGGAGACCCAAGTGCGGCCCAGGGGCAGCCCCCCTCCTCACCATGCTGATCTTCCCTCGGGGGTGAGTCAGGGCCGACAGGGAGATGGCGGTGACGGCGCTGACCGCAAGAGCATAGTAGGTGTTGAACACGCCGTTCTTCCTTTCGTGTGGTATGGTCAGCAGAGCAGAGTTGAAACTCGGCCAGAACATCCACAAGAAGAGGGTGCCTGGGGGCCAGAGAGGGTCAGTGGCCAGAGCCAGAACTCCTGCTCCAGAGCCTGAGCCTCGGCGGACTTCAGGCGGGAGCAGCCCGGAGCAGGCAGATCTCGGCTTGATCACTCTCCAGCTCTGTGACTTCAGGCAAGACACGCGTCCTTCCTGAAATCTCAGGTTGCTAGGGCCGGGCTAACATACTTCACAGGCAGCGAAGCCAAGGCCCCTCGAGCTGAATCACCAAACCCCAGGCCTCCTGACCCCAGCGTGGGATGGCCAAATGCTTATCTTAAAAGTTAGCATGAGACTTTTGACAGTTTCCCCCAATGAGACCCCAGGTACAGTTAGTGACACACATCAGTAGCTTTCCTTCAGCCCCGTGGCCTGACACCCAGTCGCCTGCTGTGGAGTTCATCGTTTTCACCGCAGCTTGTGAAAATACGCCATTTTTACTCTTCAGTCCCTACCCTCTCCTTTCCTCGACTTCAGGGCCCTTCACTTGTCCAATTCCCTCCTTTAAGTTGAGGCCAAACAGATCGGATAAACTTATTGAAACTCCAATGGAGGGAGTTCTCCTCTCCTTTGGATAAGAATGAAGAGAGGTACCCCGGAGGGCAAGGCTTCCCTCAAAGGTCTGAATTCATCCAGCGCCACGTGGGGAGGTGAGTCGTGGCGGAGGGCTTCAGACACCGGGGCAGGCTGGTGACAGAGATTTCCTGTGGCGCTCTGGAGCCTCTTGCCCACCCAGTACCAGATCTCCCCTCCGCCTCGCCTTACCCAGCATGGCGAACAGGCTGGGGCTCGTTGTCCTCCGCTCTTTCTCCTCCGCTTCCTTGGGGAGAGGTCTTGAGAGGCACCAGGCCACGGTCAGCCCAAAGTAGGCCGCGAACACGTGGATGTACATCATGCTTAAGTGGTTGTCCGCCTGCAACCAACCCGGCGGGAGCAGTGAGTGTCGGCACCCCCTGCCCACGGGCGAACCCCCATGTTCCTTGGAGAAAGACCTGAGCTTCACAGAGGAGGGGTGACTCGAAGTCATGAGACGGGTGTTTGAAAAAGCTTATCCAGCCCAGCAGTTCCCTTTCAGAGGAGCCCCGTGAATAGCTGAGTGTCTATTCCAGGGAGGTTGCTGGTTGGTCTTATCAATAGCTTTTATTTTTATTATATATATATATATATATATATAAATATATATATATTTATATATATATATATAAAATTTATTGTCTAAAGTTTTACATATGTCTCTTTTTCCCCCAATTGACCCCCTCCCCCAGCCATTCCCACCCCAGGCAAGCCCCCACCGCCCCAGTGTCTGTGGCCATGGGTTATGCTAATATGCATGCATACAAGTCCTTTGGTTGCTCTCTAACCGCCACCCTCCCTTGCCATTTGTGTCTGGATCTATTTTTGTTCATCAGATTATATTGACCATTATATCCCTCCTATGAGTGAGATCATGTGATATTGATCTTCTCTGACTGGCTTATTTCTCTTAGCGTAATGCTCTCCAGTTCCATCCATGCTGTTGCAAATGGTAAAAGTTCCTTCTTTTTTATAGCGGTGTAGTATTCCATTGTGTAGATGTACCACAGTTTTTTAATTGACTCATCTGCTGATGGGCACTTAGGCTGTTTCCAAATCTTAGCTATTGTAAATTGTGCTGCTATGAACATAGGGGTGCATATATTCTTTCTGATTGGTGTTTTTTTCTGGTTTCTTGGGATATAGTCCTAGAAGTGGGATTCCTGGGTCAAATGCGAGTTCTGTTTTTAGGAAACTCCATACTGTCTTCCACGGTGGCTTAAAATATATTTTTATTCATTTCAGAGAGGAAGGGAGAGGGAGGGAGGGAGGGAGGGAGGGAGAGAGAGAGAGAGAGAGAGAGAGAGAGAGAGACATCAATGATGAGAGAGAACTATTGATCGGCTGCCTCCTGAATGCCCCAAACTGGGGACTGAGCCCGTAACCCCAGTATGTGCCCTGACCAGGAATTGAACTGTGACCTCCTGGTTCATAGGTCGACACTCAACCACTAAACCACACCGGCTGGACTACCAGCAGCTTTTAAATGCTTTTGGCCAGCCCTGGCTGGTGTGGCTCAGTTGGTTGGAGTGTACATCGGAAGGTCACAGGTTCGATTCCCAGTCAGGGTACATACCCAGTTGTGGGTTTGATCCCTAGCTGGGGGCTCCGGGGTGTGTGGGGGAGGCAACCGAATGTTTCTCTCTCACATTGATGTTTCTTTCTCTCTCCCTCTCCCTTCCTTTCTCTAAAATCAATTAAAAATATATCCTCAGGTGAGGATGAACATAAATAAATAAATAAATATAAATACTCTTGGCCGAGGTCCACTAAGGTGGGGCCAAAAGCCACACGGCCATGCCCCCGCTGCTCCCTACTTTTCAGCAGAATTTCATGGAGTGATAAGTGCTGTAAACTTTGCAACATGAAACAGCCAGGCTTCTCCTCACTGAACTGAAGTCCTTAGTAAATCCTAGATGTATGCTAATTTCGCTGTATCGATATCAAATTTAGTAATCCTTACTAACTCCTTTAGTGGGATACTCCTGAATCCTGTCAACTGTGCCTTCAAAAAACATCCAGAATTGGCGGAATTTTCACCACCATACCTCAGTGACCTCACTTTGGTTTAAGCCGCCATCCCTGCAAACCAAAATGATTGAAATAACCTTCTTAACAAGTGATCAAAGCTAACGTCCTCAGTCATGAGACAAATGCCACTCCCTTGCTGTGTGGTCTTGGGCGTCAGCTTTCTCATCTGTGACCATCCGACCACAGGGTCACAACTATAGCAGAAGAGCTGGGAGAACGGTCTGGCCTGGCCCCACCCTCACCAGTGGCCTCAGCCTTAGGCTTTGGACAGTTTCCCCAGTGAGGTCCCATGTCCAGTTAGTGACACACATTGACTGGTTTGAAAGAAGCCGTTGGCCATGCAGCTTGCTGGACCACAGCTGGGGGAGATGGAGGAATGGGAATGATCTTTTCATACATCCCATAATTAGCTTGTGATTCCTACAGTGTCATATTTTGGAAGTGAAAGGCGTTCATTTGCCATGTTTAAACATTTAGCATAGACCCCACTTTTGTCACCCCATTTGGGCCTGGCCGTATTATTTAAAATCCCAGAAGCCTCACCCAATGGAGGCCCCCCTTTGCACCTCCTCGCCCGCCCTCACAGCACCATGACTCACAACGAGGAACTGCCGGCTGAGCATCCTCGTGGCACTAAAGGCGGTCACCTCCATCAGCACCATCAGCACCAGCTGCGCCAGGTTGGCCTTCCCCAGGATGGCACCCACAGAGATCAGCACAGACATAGCACTCATGGTCGCCTGCTGAATCCTGGGGAGAGAGGGCGAGACGGGGAGGACGAAGAAGGAAGGATGACTCTCATTCCTTCACTCGTTCATTCACTCATTTAACAAACACTTGCTGAGGGTCTTCCTACTCTCCGCCTGGCACTGTTCGAGAAACTCGGGACACACTGGGAGAACAGAAGGCAAGATTTCCGCCCACATGGGGGCTGATGGGGCCCAGCCTGGGGTTTCCTTCGTCCCTTTCCCCCATCAGGGTGGCGTCTACACTCGGGGAGATTGGTCTCTCACCCACACTGGGGGTGCTCGGCGGTTCTCCTAGGAATGTCACTGTGAGTTACAGGCCAAGCGTTCCCTCAGCTCCCTTCTGGGATCTGACCCCTGGGACTCTGCCCACGGCTTTTCTTCTGCCGTCATTGCTCGCAAACGCTCAATAGAGGGCGCTCTTCACCTGCCGCCCGCGCGCCCGCCACCCAGCCTCCCCCTCTCCCAGGCAGTGGAGAAGTACTGGGTTCGGAAGCAGGACAAGCCTGGCTTCCGGTCTCAGCCTTTCCACTGAGCAGCTGTTTAACCTCACTGAGCCTGTTTCCCTGCCTGCGGGCGAAGAGTGATAATAAGATCTCACGGTAGTACCGTGGGGCTTAGAAGGAGTATTCGTGCACGTGTGTCTGGCACGGTGATGGCGCAAAGAACGACGGAGGAGTAGCAGCCGGCATTCTTAGCACTTTTACTGATTTCTTCCTCCTCTTGACAAATGAGCAGGCTCAGTGTGAGGATGCAGGATAAAACCATTTTTGTTTTTGAGGAACTCACGATTCAGCTGGGGAGATAGGGCTGGCTGACGTTATGAACCCTGATATAACGAGGCTAGAGAGGGAGACATTGAAGGGAAAGAACAGTATAGAGTGGACTCATCAAGGAGGGCTTCCTGGGGGAGGTGGCACTGACTACTAGAGCAATACATGGTGGTTAAACCAACCCATCCTCCCTGGGCGCCTTGCTGTGAGACACCCCCTTCCACCTGGGAGCTGATAATGATGATGCTACAACCAACATCACAACAATAATGATTTATTAAGCGTCATGTATAACAGGCTTGCAACTACATCACCTCATTTAAATTTTTTTTCAATTACAGTCGGCATTCAATATTATTTTATATTAGTTTCAGGTGTACGGCATAGTGATTAGACATTTATGTAATTTATGAGGTGACCACCCCCTAATTCCAGCACCAGCCTGGCACCATCCATGGCTATTACAACATTATTGACTATATTCCCTCTGCTGTATTGTACGTCCCCAAGAGTATATTGTAACTACCAATTTGTACTTAGTAATCCTGTCACCTTTTTCACCCAGCCTCCCACCCCCTCCCATCGGCAGCCATTAGTTTGTTCTCTGTATCTGTGAGTCTGTTTCTGCTTTATTTAGTGCTTTAGATTCCACATGTAAGTGAAACATATGGTATTTACCTTTCTCTGTCTGACTTATTTCCCTTAGCACACTATTCTGTAGGTCCATCCATGTTTTTACAAATGGTAAGATTCATTCTTTTTTTATGGCCAAGTAATATTTCATGGTATATATGGACCACGTCTTCTTAATCCAGTAGTTTATTTATGGGCACTTGGGCTGCTTCCAATCTTGGCTATTGTAAATAATGCTGCAATGAACATAGGGGTGCATACATGTATCTTTTAAGATTAGTGTTTTGGATTTCTTCAAATGTATACTCGGAAGTGGGATTGCTGGGTCATAAGGTAGTTCTATTTTTAATTTTTTGAGGAAACTCCATACTGTTTCCATAGTGGCTGTACCAATTTGCAGTCCCACTAACAATGCACGAGGATTCCCTTTCCTCCACATTTTCACCAACATTTGTTGTTTGTTGATTTATTGGCAATAGCCATTCTGACAGGTGTGAGGTGCTATCTTACTATGGCTTTAATTTTCATTTATCTGATGATTAGTGACGTTGTATCATTAATGAATATAATCTCCCCTTCAGTAGGTTGACTTTTCATTTTGTTGATAGTTTCCTTTGCTGTGCAAAACTTTAATTTGATGTAGTCCTACTTGCTTATTTTTTCTTTTGTTTTTCTTGCAAGGGGAGATATACCAGAAAAAATATATTCCTAAGAGCAATGTCAGAGATTTTACTACCCATGTTTTCTAGGATTTTTATGGTTTCAGGTCTTACATTTAAGTTTTCAGTCCATTTTGAATTTATTCTTGTGTATGGTGGAAGGAGGTGGTCTAGTTTCTTTTCTTCTTCTTTTTTTTTTTTTTTTTTTTTTGGCACATATCTGTTCAATTTTCCCAACACCATTTATTGAATAGACTGTCTTAACCTCATTGTATATTCTTGGCTCCTTTGATATATGTTAATTTAACATATAGGAGTGGATTTATTTATGGCTCTCTATTCTGTTCCATTGACCTGTTTTTTTATCCCAGTACAAAGCTGTTTTGATTACTATAACTTTGTTGTATAGTTTGATATCAGGTAGCATGATACCTCCAACTTTGTTCTTTTTTTCCCTCATGATTGCTGTGGCTATTTGGGGTCTTTTGTGGTTCCATATAAATTTTAGGATTATTCGATCTAGTTCTGTGAAAAATGTCATTGGTATTTTGTTAGGGATTGCATTGAATCTAGTGGTTGCTTTGGGTAGCATTTTAATGATGCATCATTTTAATGATGAACATTTTAATGATGCAAATTCTTCCTATCCATGAACACAAGATATGCTCCCACTTATTTATTTTGTCTTCAATTAATTTCTTCAAAATCTTATAATTTTCTGAGCACAGGTCTTTTACCTTCTTGGTTAAATTTATTCCTAGATATTTTATTTTTTGATGCAATTGTAAATGAGGTTTTCTTAATTTCTCTTTCTGATAGTTCTTTATTGGTGTATAAAAATGCTACCAATTTCTGGATATTAATTTTGTATCCTGCCACTTTATTGAATTTATTTATTAGTTCTAGTAGTTTTCTTTATATACAGTATCATGTCATCTGCAAATAATGACAACTTAACTTCTTTACAATTTGGATGCCTTTTTTTATTTTTCTTGTCTGATTGCTGTGGCTAGGACTTCCTCATTTAAATTTTAATCCAAGTAACCCTCTGAAAATGGTGCTAGGGTACCACTCAGCCTCTCCATCTTACACAGGAGCACACTGAGACTAGAAGAGGAGATGTTTTTGGCAATGACCACACGGCCAGTTAATGACACACATGAGGTTCAAACCTAGTTGGCCTGATTCAAAGACTGTGCTCTGAAGTCTGCACACAGCTCACCCAGTGCTTGCTGCCAATGTAGGGTCCCGCTTAAGGTCAAGGACTTCACAGGGAAGGTCAGGGGGCAAAGGGCAAGGGGAGGCGTCTCACAGGGACCAGGAATTATTTAGAATCCCTTACTATGTGAGGAAAACAAAGGACAAAGCTGAATAAGTCAGGGCTCTGCCCTGAAGGAACTGGTCATGGATGACTCAAGGCTGAACCAACTCCCTGCCAAGTCAGGCTCCACAGCGCGGGTGAGGCTGAGGGAGAGGACCCATCGGGGAGGCAGGCCGGGGCGCCACCCACCAGCCCAGTCCAGCTGGAAAGGTCAGGAAGGAACCCATTGTTCACATCTGTGATGCCAGGCTCGCCAGGGGTCACAACTGGGGAGGATCCACTGGTCAGAGGCGGGGCAGGGAAGTTCACTCAGACTATAAATGACCTCTTCTTGTCTTTCTAGGTTGAGTCAAGAACAAACAGGTCCCTGCGGGCAGGACCTCAAAGAAGGGAGCAGCCCAGAGATGCCTGTGGACTGAAACACAGGAGGCTGAAGGTCTGTGTGGCATTATGCCCAGGCAGCAGGGACACCAAGACCAGGGCCACCACTGTCAGAGCCCCCCAGAGTGCCCTGTGTTGCATCCCATGTGATTACTGGGGTGATTGAGTCCCCATGGGGGTTAGTGCTAAAACTTTCTAGATAGAAGAAAAAATGTGGAGAGTATTTTTTTTCAGGGCCAGTAGGGAGCTGACTATTCTATGTTTCATATCCTGACTACCTGGAGTGTGACAAAGCTAAAGCCATGTCACCACTTAGCTGTGTGACCCTAGACAAGTGCCTTACCCTCTCTGAGCCTGTTTCCTTGCCTGTACACCAGGTTAGACCTCGACTAGAAGGCTTACACAAAATCGTGTTTGTCCGGTGCCTGGCTCATAGACAGATGTTCCACAGCAGTGCTCAGAGGCTTAGCAGGGTCTTCGAGGGGAGGATGGAGTGGCCTTGAGAGGTGGCCAGTTCCACAAGATGCCTAAAATGGTATTTACCATCATCTGGGCAAGACAGAGATTCGGAGTTCCATAAAACAAACAAAAATAATGCGTTTTAAGGAAAAATTTTACCTCGTTCCTCCTGTCAAGTGCTAATATCATTTTAAAAAAGTGTATAGCTCAATATATTAGTATATACCTGTGTGTACCCATTACTCAAGATAACACAAATAACATTTACTGTACCCTATCAGGCTCTTTGTGCTCCTTCCTAATCAATAACTACTGCCTTCCCTGGGCAACCATTATTCTGACTTCTAGTAACACGGGTTAATTTTTCTGGTTGTTAGAATTTCATATAAATGCATCTAAATTGATCAAAATTGATTTATAGAAAGTAAAGCTATGGCTATATCTTTTTGATCAGCATTTAAGGACTGAGACTACTTCTTTCTTTTCAAGAGACTGTCTTGCTGAGTGTGACGTTTCTATTTCTTTTTGTCTTAACTCTATTAATTTTTATTTGAATCCTTATTAACTGGGTAACTTTCCAAAATTACACCCAATAATAAAGAAAAGACTTAGGGATCTGAATTTGCATTTTAGATGAACAATGAGCAATTTGCTACTAGAGGTATGTCCTAGATATTGCATAGGTTTGATGCTAGGAAGAGAAGTAGACATCTGGCTTTTCTGGAATCCACCCTCGCGGGCCCCATACCCTCCAGAACCCAAAAGGAATCCAGCAGCCATGGGGTTACCTGGACAGTTTGATGACCACTTTCCAAGAGGGGGGATGTTCCAGAAAGCCATCCAGCAGGACTGCCCACTGCACCCCGAGGGCCAGCATGAAGAGGTTGAAGGCCACGCTGCTCCAGCCGTATCTCCACAAAGACGAGGTGAGGAAGCCCAAGCCGAGGGCCGCCATGACCATAACATCCTGTAAGATGGCTAAGGGAGGCGATGCCGAGGAGGAGGAAGAGAAGCAGACGAGAGAGAGCAGTGATTTTCAACCCTTTTCATCACAGGGCACCCAGAAACTAATCACCGAAATTCTGCAGCACATCAAAAAATACATTCTATTTTTTTGCCAATCTGACAAAAACAGTATAATTTTGATTCATTCACACCAGAGGGCTATTGTTGTGTTGGCTGTTGTCATTTTAAAAAATATGTATTTTTATGGATTTTAGAGAGGAAGGGAGAGGGATAGAAACATCCATGATGAGAGCGAATCATTGATTAACTGCCTCCTGCATGCCTCCCATTAGGGATTGAGCCTGCAACCTGGGCATATGTCCTGACCCGTATTCAAACCGTGACCTTCTGGTTCATAGGTTGATGCTCAACCAGCGAGTCACACCAGCCTGGCATATTGTCATTTTTTTAAATTTGGCAATCTAAGGGGAGAGAGGTCAGTGCCCCTGACTCAATAGTCAGGTACTGCAAGCTTTAAAAAATCTTGTGGTGCACTGTCGATGTGTCTCAGTGGTTGAGCATCGACCTATGAACCAGGAGGTCACGGTTCAATTCCCAGTCAGGGCTGCTCTGGTTGCCACCTCGATCCCTAGCAGGAGGCAGCCGATTCATGATTCTCTCATCATTGATGTTCCTATCTCTCTCTCTCCTTCTCTCTTCCTCTCTGAAATCAATAAAAATATATTTTAAAACCATTATTGTGGCACACTGGTTCAAAATCGCTGAGGTAGAGGGTTGCATGAAATTAGAGTTTTACAGAATGGCAGCTGGTAGTGATATTAAAGGTCATTTGAGAGTGCTTGGTCAAGTTACCTCACCTCTTTGAGCCTCAGTTTTCTCATCTGAATAATGGGGATAGTACATGCATGCCATGCAGGGTTGAGGGAAGGATTAGATGAGCTAAGCTGGTTAAGCATAAAGTCAGAGCTTGCTTGGCCCATTTGTGAGTGCTCAGGAAATGTAGCAACTATTGCTATTATTAAGCATGATGATATGAGCAAGTGTAGAGCCTCAGGACCAGTGCTTGGCACATACTAGTAGCTGACACTCAGGAAAGGTAATTACTGCTGCTATTGAGGACCCGGTTCAACCTCCAGATCTCAGCACAAGAAAATAAGGCCCAGGAGCCAGTGGCTTGGCTCAGATCATGCAGAAAAGAGGGAAGAGAAGCTCGTCAGCGGGGGCCCAACATTGTTTTAAGCATTTTACACAGACTATCTGGTTTAGTTCTCACAACAACCCTCAGGGTGGGTGCTATTCTTATGATAATTTTACAGATAGGAAAACTGAGGCACAGAGGAGTTAAGACACTGGCCACAGCCCGGCCTGTGTGGCTCAGTGGTTGAGCGTCAACCTTTGATCCAGGAGGTCACGGTGCGATTCCCGGTCAGGGCACAGGCCCGGGTTGTGGGCTTGATCCCCAGTGTGGGGCAAGCATGAGGCAGCCGATCAATGACTCTCTTTCATCATTGATGTTCCTATCTCTTGCTCCCTCTCCCTTCCTCTCTGAAATCAATAATATATTTTTTTTAAAAAGAAACTTGCCTCTCAGCTGGTAGAGCCAGAATGTATACCTAGAGGACCAGCTTTGAAGCCTGTGCCTTTAACTAAAACACTATCTTCCCTTTAGTTTTGTCATCTGTTAAATGGGAAAAATACTCATACCACCTTTGTCAGGCCGCCAGAATCCAGTGGTATAGTGCACAGAATCACTCTGAACAGGAAAGACTATTTTATCAACAAACACCCACTGCTTTTACACGTGTGTAAATGCCTGGAGAGAGGTCTTGAAGGACTCCTCCCCCCACCCCCACCCCCCGCCCATGGAGGTTATCTCTGGTTTGGGAGAGTTTTACTTTTAAAGATTATAAACAACTTAAAAAAAAGCAAAAGAAAAAAAGCATGGCTTTGAGTTTAGACAGTTCTATTTGACTCCAACTCTATCATTCCCTTTAGGTAAACCATATTAAACTGCCAATATTTGGCCATTTTTGATGTTTAAAAATAGCAGTTTACATGTTTCAACTTCACAGTCATGTGGCCTTGTAGGTTGCTTACTTCCCTCATCAGCTGAATATTGGCAAAGTGCTTGGCACACTGCCTGGCACATGGAGAACACTCATAACCAGAACTCTCCAAAGTCTCAAAAAGCCCCTTCAATTTACATTTAAACTCACTTTCATTGCAGAAAACACGCCTAGGGTCTTACATATGGGGCTTGGGTGGGTGTTGATGTTCTCAGATCCATCTGACAACACTGGGATGTAGGAGACCCCTGAGGACCACCATGGAATCCGGGGACGTGGGGAGTGGGTGAGAAGTGGGCATTCAGGAGGATTCAACTTCCTGCACCTTCTTCTCTGACATGAGGGAGGGGTGCAGGCAACGTCTCATTCTCCTGTTTGCATCCTCTTAGAAATGGGGGTGGGATGGAGGTGAGAGGGGAGCATTTTGTAGAGGGGTTCATCCTGGGATTGTTCAGATTCCTTCAGAAGCCAAGCAGAAAACCATGTGTGGGAAGGGTGCAATGCCTACTTGGGAGTGGTGAGGCCTGTAGCCAACTGGGCACTGCACACCCCACTTTAGATATTCAAATTCAATCTTTTCTTAAACACTGCTGTTAAAAAAACCATACCTGCCATTTGCAGCAACACTATATGCATAGGGTTCAGACTTATTGAAGATTTCATGAATAGGGAGACCCTTCAATTTCCTCCCATTCTATATGATAAAAGGCTAATATGCAAATTGTCCCCTTGGGAGTTTGACCTACCTGGAGTTCGGCTGCTCGCTATGATGTGCGGTGACCACCAGGGGGCGGCGCAGAATGAAGGAAGGCCCCGGCCAGCAGCAGGGGGAAGGAAGGCCCTGATCAGCTCTGATCGCCATCCTGGCCTAGGGACCCTCCCCATGCACGAATTTCGTGCACCAGGCCTCTAGTTTTATAGAAAGAGACCAGGGAAAGCCTGTGACTTCCCCAAGTCACACAGCATGCCAGCAGGCACGGTGCCCTTCCACAGGCTAGGCCATCTCTTGTTCCTGTTTGCCCTCACCTCCCTAAGGGACCTTAGTAAGCCCCTTGCCCTCTTTGGGCCTCAGTTTCCCTATCTGTAATACCTGGGAGTTGGACTTGATATTCTCTAAAGACCTCGCTGCTCTGGGATATGCAGAGGAGGGGATCAGTATGGAAGCACACGGGGTCGGGGGAGAAGGGTAACCAGGATTAGGGCAGAGGTGGGGCCCTAAATGTGAGAAAGATCTTGGGTGAGGGTTTCGTCAGGCATAGCAGCCACCGCTGCTGGGTACAGGAGCTCCCCCCCCCCGCCCCCATGGCCCCACACTGTCCCTGAGGGGAGGTGTGCTTCAGCCAGGGGGATGGGATTAGGGTGGCAGTTTCTGGGAGCTGTTGACAGAGCCCATTCACCCCACACTGGTCAGTAAATAACATGATTTCAGGCCCCCTCTTTTCTCACCCCCTGCTCCCTCCCCCTTCCTCTCCCAGGGCACTAGGCCCACACCTGCTCCTCCCACATCTCACTGCCTGGACCCCCCTTCAAGGCTGGGTCCCAGCTCCAGGTGTCCTCATTGGCGTCAGCCTCCACCTCTCAGAGCCTGTGCTGCACCTGCATCAGCCGCTGGTCTGATAAGCTAGTGACTCTAAGGTGTTCCTGGCTGATAAGGAATTTATGTGCTCCAGGGGCCCCAGTGACTGGGCGCCCGAGGGGAATTTCACCATCTAAGGCAGGCCTTCCGCAGATGTTTACAAAAGTCCCAGGAGCCTGAGATGAGGCAATAATTACTATCGTGGTAACAGCAGGCACATACAGGTTGCCCTCCACATACCAGCTTCTGTTCCAAGCGCCTGACAGCCTTAACTGGCAACAACCTCACACAGTAGGTATTACATATTATCATCCCCATTTTACAGATGGGGAAAGGGAGGCATAGAGATGCCAAGGTCACACAGCTAGCAAACAGTGGTGGGAGATCTGAATCCCGACTATCCGGGCATAATCACTACACCATCCTGCCTCACCATATAGCGTATAAAGTGTAATGGTGAAGAGTGTGGGCCTCTGAGGGAGTTTGTTCAAGTTCACGGCTTGGCTCTGCCTCTGTGTCCCAGCCTTCTAATCTGTAAAATGGGTATGAAAACAATGGTGCCTGATCAGAGGATTGCTGTGAACATTGAACTCTCTGGTTAGCATTGGAAATCACTGCACTTAGCACTGGATGCATGGTAAATACTAGTACGTATTATCCCATGCCTGCCACTTGTTAGCTGTGTGACTTTGGGTAAGACTGTACCCCCCAACCCCCCTCGGGCCTGGATGCCCCAGTGATCCTGGCTCTGTGTTCCCACCCACCCTTGCCTCTCCTTCTGGCCTGTCGATACTACGGCCGCACCATCAGCTCTGATGCCAGGACCTCCTTCTGCCTCAGACTGTGGGCTTGACCTCCACACTGTGTTCTCCACTGCTGATTGGGAAGATTGCTGCAGCCCCGACTGGGACCATCCACGGAGCCCTGTGCTGCCTTCCCCTCCCCACAGACTCTATCCCACCCTCATCCCTGCAGCAGAGAAAAAGAGATTCCCAACCAGAGGAGAAGCCAAAGCTAAGATGTGGAAGGTACCAGGATTTGGGGGTGTTCCCATGTCACTGGCAAAGCCCTCTTGTCTTTCAGTAGCTCTTCCTCCTGCTTCTGAGGAGTACAGGGGGAGGACCTAGGTGGTAGTCACAGTGCAGGGCCCAGGCTGCACCCCCACCCCCACCCCCAATTTGGCAGTCTTAGAGCAGGCTCTGTGTGACAGATTGTTACAGTAATGCCTCCAATGAATCATGCCTTTTAATGTAGATCCCTCCCACCCTGGGTTGGGCCTTGTGATTTGCTTTGGCAAATGAGACATTAGTAAACATGATACAAGCAGAGTCTTGAAAAGTTCCTGCACATTGGGGCTTGCCCTCTGTTACTGCAGTAACTCTTCTGTTGCCATGTGAAGAATTCCGGGGCTCGTCTGCTGGCAGCACCCGGGCTAGCTGCCAACTAGCTAGCTATCTGACATGTGAATGAGGCCATCCGAGGCTATCTGCCCAGGTAATCCTCCAGGCTGGAGTTACATGAGTGACCGCAGGTGAAACCAGCAGAAGAACCTCATTGCTGAGCCCAGCCCCAGGTGCTCAACACACAGGCTCATGGTCATGAGCAAATTAAATGGTTGCTATTTTAAGCCACTAAGTTTGGGAGTGGTTTGTTCTGCAGCAACAGATAGCTGATACACTCTGCCTTTCTTGATTATCTCATAGGCACCGAAACTCCGGGCCTAAAATGAACATATCCTTATCCATTTGCCCCACAATCTGCCCTTCCCCTTGCTTGTCATCTCAGGAACTAGCACCTCCATCTGCCAAACCACACATCTGAAGCCATCTTTGACAACTCCATTTTCACCAAGTGCAGCTGATTTTACCTCCTAAATATCTCTCAAATCTCTGACTCTGCTTCTCCTTCTCTCCCCTTGCCCATCGGCCTCATCACAGGTTACCCAGACCAGTTGTCATCAGGGTAGGGAACACACCTCAGGAGATGCTCCAGAGAGGCTCAGACAATCCATAGAGGCCGGAGGAAGATACTAGCACCTCCAGTTTTACTTAATTTTATTTATTTATTAGTTAGTTAGTTAGTTAGTTAGTTAGTCAATCCTCACCTGAGGATATTTTTTCCTTTTTTATTTTATTTTTTAGAAAGAGTGGAAAGGGGAAGGGAGGGTGGGAGAGAGAGAGAAAACATTCGTATGAGCGAGAAACATTGGTTGCCCCCACCAGGACTGAGATTGAACCTGCAATACACACAGTGATTCCTGCTGTGCTCTCCGCCTTCCATTTTCACATGATTAACTCCTGCTGAGCCTCCGCGACCTGGCTGGGTAGTCATCTTCCCACTTGGTTGTGGGCCCTCCTCTGTGCGTCTATATAAAGTAGGTGTCTGAGGACACTTTATATCCACGTTAGCAGCACAGCATAGGGGTAAAGACCCTGGAGCCATTCAATGAAGTTGGAACACCAGCCCCAATGCCTATTGGTTATATGAGAAGTGACTCAACCCACTATAAAATGGGGTCATGAAGAATAATGGCTAAGTGCATGCAAACTAAAACCAAGCTACCTGAATTGAAATGTGCTGTGCTATTGCTAGCTGAGTGACCTTGGGCAAATGACTTAATGTCCATAGGAAAAACAGAGATCGTGAGAGTGCCTGTCTCCTGGGGTTATTGTGAGGCTTCAGTGAAAGCATTTAGAATAGTGCCTGGTATATAGTAAGAGCTCAATAAATACCAGCTCTAATCAGCATGTGCCTGGATCCCACACTGGTTGTAATAGAGGGATGAATGAATGAATGAATGAATGCATTGAATTACACTGTTTTGGACTGAGAAGAATTAAAGTAAATGGAAATGAATTAGAACTGTGCCCAGGCCTCGTTTGCCTGTAAGGGCCCCCTGTGCCAGCCCATTAAGTGGTGTAGGGGCTTCCCTCTCTAAGTCATCTCTTTGTCCTACTTTCCACTGCTGGGGGCCTAGGAGTACCTTCCCTCTGCTTCCAGTGAACTAGTCATTTGGCATCACTGAGGAACAAGCAAGGACTCAACCAGACTCAAGGGTCAGCTTTGTCTCAGGAACCTCACAAGGAGATCTGTCCATTATCATGAGATGCTTGAAAACTCATCTCAATTTTTGTGAAAAACAAAAGCCACACCACGGTGGACACCTGTCTTGTGGACACCTGCGTTGCTCTCATCATCATCTGTAAATATTTTTAGCTGTATATAAAATAACAACCATCCTACACTCCCTTTCAGCTGTACTTTATGGCTTTGGATTTGCTCACAGAATGCAGACTTTTCAGCCTCAAAGTGAGAAGAGGGCTGGGGATGGAGAAGGGGCAATAGACTAAAGCTTCCAAAAGGTGGTCGATACAGAAACGAGCATGAGAGACCTTGAAAAGATAACAAAACCCCAAAACCCAGCAATGTGAAGTTCTGCTGCTAGGAGAGAGAAGTTGGGGGAAGCAGAGAATGATGAAGACTACTTGTCAAAGGGAATTCTGGGAACACAGAAGCGGAGGCTCCTCACTCTGTTCTGAGAAATCAAGGCAGGCTTCCTAGAAGAGGTGATGCCTACATTGTTAGCTGCATCTTTGTGCAACCTGTGGAACAAGATCAGAGAATCCCTTTCCTTGGAGACTTGGTGGAAAGGACCATTTAGGCTCCTGGAGGACCACAGACCTCCTTTGCCCCCGCCCCTATTTGCCTCTGTGACCACCTCCCCTCTGGGCACTCACCTCCATGAGTCACCACAATCTTCGGATCCTTTGAGGAGCTGTCATAGTTGGCGAAAAAGAAGAAGATGACAATGAGAGCCGCCTCCAGTATTAAGGTCCACAGGGGCAGGCAGCACCGCATAGACCGTGGGTACTTAGAGCCCATCCTGGGTGCGTCTCTGTGCGTGGTTCTGCGGGCACCGGCATTACCCCTCTGTCCCCACACCCCTTTGAGGGAGTGATGGGGAGCCACCCGCCAAAAGCCTTATCTCCGGCTGCAAGGCTGGCTCTGTTGGCCTGTCTATGAAGTTAACATGGGAGCAGAGAAACTATGACAGGGTGGGGGAGGAAATGCATGTATTCCAACATTCATTCATTTATTTATTCACTCAACAAGTAGTTGCTGCATTCCTACTAAGGGCAGACGATGTGCTCAGTTTAAAAGGGGGCATTCATTCACTCGGCCCCCAACCATAAGAATCCTCCTTTATTCATTTCTTTACTTTATCCTCACCGTAGTCCTGCAAGAAAGGCAGAGAATGGATCAACAATCCGTTTTACAAATGAGGAAACTAAGGCTCAGAGGAAGCTTTAGATTGGCAAAATTGTACTTTAAAACTTCATCTAGGGCAGCAGTTCTCAACCTGTGGGTCGCGACCCCTTTGGGGGTCGAATGACCCTTTCACAGGGGTCACCTAAGACCATCGGAAAACACATATATAATTACATATTGTTTTTGTGATTAATTACTATGCTTTAATTATGTTCAATTTGTAACAATGAAAATACATCCTGCATATCAGATATTTACATTGCGATTCATAACAGTAGCAACATTACAGTTATGAAGTAGTAACGAAAATAATTTTATGGTTGGAGGTCACCACAACATGAGGAACTGTATTAAAGGGTCGCAGCATTAGGAAGGTTGAGAACCATTGATCTAGGGCATCTAGTGAGCTCCTAATAGAATGTATTAAATGAGAATGAATGAATAAATGAATGAAAGCAAGGAATAATACTGAGCTCTAGGGGGGATATAGATATGCCCCATGGAGAACTAACTCCTTAGAGTTACACAGATGAAGTTATTTATATTTGAATCTGTATTTAAATCCACTTATTTCTAAACTAGAGGCCTGGTGCACAGATTTGTGCACCGGTGGGGTCCCTTGGCCCTGCCTGTGCCCTCTCGAAATCTGGGACCCCTTGGGGGATGCAGGAGGTCCAGTGCACAGATTTGGCCCAATCCCCACAGACCAGGCCGAGGGGCCTCTAGTATGCATAAAAGATCTTTGGTTAATCTCTTCCAGCCCTCCCCACTCTCCCCTTTCCTCTGAGATTCATCAGTCTGTTCCATGTTTCCATGCCTGTGCATTGAGCGTCTGCCCCCTGGTGGTCAGTGTGTGTCATAGCTACTGGTTGAACAGTCACTTAGGCTTTTATATATACAGATCTTTTAAGGGTAGGTGGGAGAAAAGAAAGGAGACTTTGGCCCAGTAAAAACCTGGTGGGAGACCTGGTCACTTCCTCACAGAGCAGCCTAGGAATCTGCTAGGGGCATGAGCACTTAGAGGAAAGACACCAGCATCCCCATCCCACAGTGGTGGACAGTCCCTGAAATGGGATTTAGGCCAACTGATTTCTAATTCCGACCCTGCAGCTAATTTCTCCCGTGACCCACATGCATGTGCCTAGCAGAAGGTCTAACATAGAACAAGCATCAACAAAGGAGGGAGGGAAGAGGAGGAAAAGGAAAGAATGACATAAGGAAAGAAGGAAGGAAGGAAGGTTACTTTTATTTTAGATGCTTTCGGGAGCTAACATTTACTAAGCGTTTACCATTGCTAGGCACTGATCTAGGTGCTTAACATGTGTGGACTCAGTTGATGACACTGTGCGATGGGAACTATTAGTCATAGAGTACAAGTGAGGAACCTGAGGTGCAGACAGGTTAATGAGTTGCCCAGGTTTACAGGGCTAGTAAGTAGGAGAGCTGGGATTTAAACCCAGGCAGTCTGACTTGTGCACATGAGTGTTTAGCCACTTAACTAGCCCAGATGACTTCGAAGTCTTCTTCTAAAGTCTAGGAATATAGGATTCCTAGCCCTCAGCTACCTCAACAGTAAATAAGGGAGCAGGTGCCCTGACTCCTAGAGATCAGAGATCAAAAGTCTCCATTCCCCTCATGATCACCTGGTTCTGATTTCTGGCCTTTTGCTGGCCATCAGCACTTCCTATGACCTGGGTATTGTAAGGAAGGACTCCGCTGTGTGGAGGAATAAATGAATGTGACCCCTGTTGGTCTGGGTCCTGTGCCAGTAGCTTGTAAAGCAGGCAGTCAGACCCACTTGCCCAGGGGCACCAGACGTCAGCCAGATGAACACAAGATTTCCAGCCCCTGTGACTGCAACCCCCGGACGGTTGTGTTTCCCAGCTGACAAGCTCCGTGTGAACGGCAGCTGATTCCATGGGACCCCAAACACCTGTGCATCCTGATTCAGCCCCAGTGAGAGCCTGGCTGCTGGACAAGAGGGCCAAGCTCCTCGCTGAACAGAGAAGCTTTCTTTAATAAAGGAAGCCCCCCCCTCCCCACCCCCGCCTGGAGTTGGCCTCTTCCAACAGGTTTGTTCAAAGGGGAGTTGTCTCTCTTCTCCTCTGACTCTTGCAAAAGTCCCCTGGTTTCTGACAACAGTTCCAGGTTGTCTGCAGATCTTCAAGGCAGGTCACCTGGAAACAAAAAGCACAGGGGATCCAGGGCAGCTATGTCATCAAACAAATAGAGTTAAACGTTATTGTTGAGTAGGTGGAAGGTGAATGACTTCACTGAGCCAGTCTTTCAACTTTTTTTGTGTTTGTTTGACATTTTTCATAATAAAATGGTGGGGCCCTAACCGGTTTGGCTCAGCGGATAGAGCGTCGGCCTGCGGACTGAAGGGTCCCAGGTTCGATTCCGGTCAGGGGCATGTACCTTGGTTGCGGGCACATCCCCAGTAGGGGGTGTGCAGGAGGCAGCTGATTGATGTTTCTCTCTCACTGATGTTTCAAACTCTCTATCCCTCTCCCTTCCTCTCTGTAAAAAAATCAATAAAATATATTTAGAAGAATAAATAAATAAAATAAAATGGTGGGAAAAGAGCACGTGTGCACCCGCTGCTCTCTCTGCCTGAAACACTCCTCCCAGCAGCCATCAGATCCACGCCCCAGGGGCTTTTGACTGTTTAATCTTCAGCACCTGCTGCTCGGTCCATAGTAGATATTCTCAATACATAGTTGTTGAATGAATAAGAGCTGCCACTTCTGGAATGCCAAGCTCTGGGCCAAGACTTTTGCATCCATTGTTTCATTTAATCTTCCCCGAAAGCTTGTGAGGATAGGCATCACCACTTTCATTTTACAGGTGAGGAAAGTGCTGCTCAGAGAGATGAAGCGAGTCCCCAAAGTTACACGGCGGGCAAATGGCAGAGCTGGGGCCCCACTCATGTCCACCTGATGCCACTGCTTGTGTTGTGAGCTGCTTTGCAATTCCGCCTTCCCTTTCCGAAACCATTCACAGTCTCCGTTTCCGGAGGAGTCAAATGAGATGCGCTTCTCTGCTTTCCTCACAGGGTTATTATAAAAAAGAATATGTAAGCATGCTTGGCACCTGTGTCATAGAAAGGAAGGTGGGAAAATGGTGCTATGACTGTATCATCCTGGTTTGAGTGGCTGGTGTGATGACTCAAGTCAGAGGGACTGCAGCTTTCACATGTGATCATGCATTTTGTGTAAAAACAGGACTCTATGAGAATAGCTCCCATGCCCTCCTCACCTTGGTCATGGGCAGTGACTAAGGAGGAACATCGTGCCTTCATTCTCTCTCAGGAAAGCTTGTCCACACCAAGGGTATGGGCCTGCTCTGGGCACACCTGGGTAAAGTGTGGCTAAGTCAATTATTCATTCATTTAACAAACTTGAGCTTGAGAGTCAGGCAACCTGGGTTCAAATCCTACCTCTGCTGTGTGACTATGGGTAAGATGATCAACATCTCTGAGTCTGTTTCTTCATCTGTAAAGTGGCTTTCACAGTGGTGGGCAGCCTTGGTGAAAGTTTGAGCTCCGAGCTTACCCTTGGTCACCCAGTGCCACTTTATCAACATGCTGGAGTAGAGGCGAGGGATTAAAAACAGGGCCCTGTTAACAGTTATTACTTGCTGTCGCTTACTGCATGTCTGGCCCTGAAAGTTCATTATCCTGGAAGCCTTAAAAGATCCCAAACTGGAAACAGAGGCTCTGAGAGATTCTGTAATTTGCCCAAGCTAGTGGGTGGCCAAGCTGGAATTTCTATCCTCGTCTGAAAAAGCAGGTACTCTTGCCATTTTCCAAACTTCATCTCTGCAGGCTATGGATCCAATCCCCAAGAAGCTTTTCACCTAGGCAGATGGGTAAGCCTCACCCGGGAAACCACAGATGAAGAGCAGAACTGATGGAGATGCTCTGTGAGAAAGCAAAGGCAGGAAGGCGGGGAGATAGGTTGGAGTGGGTTTGAGGACAGTGAGTAGATAAAGCTTGCTTGCCTGGGTAGGCCTGGAAAGGGTCCCCATTGTGGCCAGCTCTGGACTCTGTAATAAAGAAAATGGGTTTTCTCTTTCAGGCCCTGAGGATATTTTGAAGATTTGCAAGTAGGATAAGGTAACAGAGAGCAGTGGTTGAGGACAATGCATTTGGTATAAATTACTTGTTCCTCCTTGGAGTGGGTGTTGATTGAAGGAGTGATCACAGGGCAGGGAGGGAGAGGTCTACCCAACCCAGGGCAAACAAGATGCCGTGTACTTCCTGGAATTTTTAAAAATGTGCTGGAAGACCACCTAATAGTCCCACTATTTATGAATGGTTAAGTTGGTATAGCCACTTGATAGATTCTTCAAACATCAGAAATATCTAGGAAGGGGGTATGATGACACTTAAAAATGCTTATCCTATCTAATAATAGACAAACATGGTAATTGAACGTACCTTCGTTACGCCTCCCATTGGCTAAGTGGCAAGATATGCAAATTAACCGCCAGCAAAGATGGCGGTTAATTTGCATACGAAGGTGCGGAGCGGCGGAGCGAAGGCTGAAGGCAGCTCCAGCCAGAGCAAAGGTCTGGGTCCCCGGTGCTGGAGGAAAACCGGTGCTGGCAGCCAGGGGAAGGGAAGCCCTATTGTACGAATCTTTTCGTGCAACAGGCCTCTAGTATTAAATAAAGAACAGAATACAAACTTGAGTATCTAGTATGATCACTATTCTGTTGAATAATAATAACATAATAGTAATATCAGCCATAGAGAAAACAGGAAAAGAAAGAAAAAATAGAAAATACTAACAGGACAGTGGGTGTGTTAAGGTGATGCAATGCATGGGTGTTTTTCCCCCCCTCCAGTGACTTTTCTACATCTTACATTTTCTTTAATGATATACATTCATCTTTTTCTCTTAAAAAAAAAGCACACCACCCTAGCCGGTTTGGCCCAGTGGATAGAGCGTTGACCTGCAGACTAAAGGTCCCAGGTTCGATTCCGGTCAAGGGCACATTCCCAGGTTTTGGGCTCAATCCCCAGTGGGGGATTAATAAAAAATATATTTGAAAAATAAAAAAAGCACACCAACTTTGCTGGGTTTTTTTTCTAGTAGTGATTTTGTCATATCTACATTGCAGGGGAGTAATTGTTCCTGGAAAGGGGACCTGACCCTGAACGGGCCTAGGGTCAGTTGGTAGTGTGTGGGTTCTTGCCTTGGTGCAGGAAAGATTTCATAACATGAGTCCAGGTGACTTTGAGGGAATGTTTATTAAAGCTGGGGACAGTGAAACAAGGAAGGGCTTGGCATAGAAAAAGCAACAGGAGAGACCTAGTTGGGGCTGCTTTGGTTCTCCAGAAATGTTACAGGAAAGAAATGAGTGGACAGTGCTTTAGCTCACTGGGAAGTCAGAGAAGATAGCATTTACGAGGTGGCTGTAAACTGCTTGGCCATGTAACTCTGTCTCAGGGCCCTGGGGACAGGTTTGGGGAATTAGCCCGGGGAGGAGCTATCACTGCCCATTGCTCCCCTGGTTTCAAGTCTGGTGTGGTCGTAGAGTTTAGGAGAGGCATGCCTATGGGGAAGAAGGGAGGGGAAAGAAGGGAAGGCAAAGCTCCCGGGAGGAGAACACACACTGGGACCTTCTTTTTGAGGGTTTTTAAAGGCTAGGAGTTTAGGGAAGGTCTTGGGGAAGGCTCTCAACAGAATTATTATTATTTTTTTTTACTTTAAAAAATTGTATTAAATTAATTGGGTGGCTTTGGTTAATAAGATTATGTTTCGCCCTGGCTGGTTTGGCGCAGTGGATAGAGCATTGGCCTGTGGACTACAGGGTCCTGGATTCAATTCCAGCCAAGGGCACATGCCTGGGTTGTGGGCTCGGTCCCCAATGGGGGGCGTGCAGGAGGCAGCTGATCAATGATTCTCTCTCATCATTGATGTTTCTGTCTCCCTCCCGCTCCCTCACTCTGATATCAATAAAAATATATTTTAAAAAGATTGTTTCAAGTGTACAATTCTATAATACATCATCTGTAAATTGCGTTGTGTATTCACAATATTCATCAGGTTTATACTGATGTGCCAAAAGATTTATTTCCTTAACTTCATCTGTCCTTGGGTGTGGTTGGCACAAATGGTGATTTATGCTATTTATCCTTTGGTTGGGGAAGAGAAGTGTAAACCATTTACTCTTTTTAAAGATTTTTTTAAATTGAGTTCAGAGAAGAAGGGAGAGGGAAAGAGAGGGAAACAGAAGTATCAAGGATGAGAGAGAGAATCATTGGTTGCTACCTCCTGCACGCCCCAGGGATCGAGCCCACAACAGGGGCATGCGCCCTGACCAGGAATCGAACCAAGACCTCCATAGGTCAACGCTCATGGGTCAACACTCAACCACTGAGCCACCCCAGCAGGGCACCATTTACTCTTCAGTGTCCCTGGTTTAGGGAAGATAGGACTTACTAGATGGCTGTACACTGCTTGGCCATTTAACCGTCTGTCTCAGTTGCCCTATTCCATTGCCAAGGAATTTTCCTGGCTTTTTTACTATCCTGCCTCATAATGAACAAATGAATAGTAGATGCAAAGCACCCAGCACCGTGCCTGGCACAAAATCGCGCACGAGGAGCCTTAGGTGAGAAGAGTTGCGAGCCCAACGTCTCCACCTTCGGGAGCCTGGCCAGGCCCGCCCCCGAGCCATCTCCCGCCTCGTCAGTCCTGGTTCCTGGCCGGAGCAGACACTTCTCCTACGCCGACGCGGGCTCTGTCCAGCAGGGGCGGTGCTCCTGCCGCCCGCCGCCCAGTCCGCCGCCCAGCCCGCCGCCCAGCCCGCCCTGCGGACGTGGAACCCCGGCTGCACCGCCCCACGCTCCACACCAACAGCCTCGCGCGACGTCGCGCGCACCCACGGTCCCGCCCCCGTGACGTAACGCCAGGGGGCAGGACCGAAGTGGCCCCGCCCCCTGCGCTTCCTCCGATTGGCCGCCGCGCTGTCATCACCTCGCGGGAAGCTGGCAGGGTATGTGCGTGTGCGCGTGTCTGTGTGTGGGGTTTGCTTTGTCATTTATACCCCCATCGCGCAGTGACGCGGCCGGCCTGGCCCAGCGGTCCAGGAACCGCAGGAAAGGTCCTCGGCGCTGCCCCTGGAGGCTCCTGGCCGGGAGAGATGCTGCGAGCCCCTTACATAATGACGCGACTGACGGAGCACATGTCAGCGCAGAACCAGCACATGCCCCAAACCCAGGCCTCACTGCTGCCTGTGATAGCCTACAATGAAAATAGCACGGTATGCTCTAGTATGGGTTATACAGAGAAACGCACTCCAGTAATAATGAAGGGTACCAGGCATAATATAGGATGTTATATTTATAGGGCCTATTTATAAGCCTCTACTTAAATATTTTCTGATAGGCCCAGGCACTGGCCCAGACACCATAATGATTGGCGCATTTTTCTGTCCTTCAAAGAGGCGGGTTCTCGAGTTCGTTTAGCCTCAGTAGGCCCTGGGATTGGCCAGCAGCGACGTAGCGGCGCCTTCGATTGGCCCCAAGGGCCGTCCGTCGGAGCCGAGGAGGCGGGGCAGGTGGCTGGCTGGTGCTGGGGCGGGCGGGCCCCGGAATTGTCATTTCTTTGTTTCCGAAGGCGGAGGAGGCTCTGAACCCCCCTCCCTATCGTACCCCCTCCCCCGGGTGCTGGCTCCGTGTCTGCGTGACCGGCCCCAGGGGTAGAGTCCAGGCCCGACGAGGGGCGGGCCGGCGGCGGCGGAGGTGAGAGACGGCGGCGGTGGCGGCAGCACCCGGCCCCCCAGCGGGAGGATGAAGCGGCGGAACGCCGACTGCAGTAAGCTCCGCCGCCCCCTAAAGCGGAACCGGATCACCGAGGGCATCTACGGCAGGTGAGCGGCCGCGTCCCCGCCCCCGACGGCCTGGACCCCGAGGCCCCCGGCCGCTCCAGAGGGTCCCAGCCCCGTTATGTAACCCCGACTAGGCCGCACGCCCGCGCTGGGGGCTCTCCAGTGGAGCGCTGCACTGGGGGCCCAGCCCGCCCGCCGGGGTCCGCCCCGGGGGCGCGGGGCGGGGCCGAGGGCCGCCGGCTGGGCTGGGAGGGAGCGGCGGGCGCGGGCTGGGGGAGCCGCCGCGCCGCCGTTGGAAGCGCCGGGCCCCGGGGGGAGGGGCGGCGAGCCCCCTCCCGGCCCGCACCCCCCAGCCTGCGTCGCACACCCCGGGGGCCGACCGGCCTCCGCTGGCCCAGTCCCCCTCCGGCTTGGGAGTCGCGGGCCTGAGCCCGGAGGCTCGAGGACCCTACGCACGGGGGGCAAGGCTGACAAAGTTGGGAGCAGGCAGTGTCCCCGCGGCCCCGGGCAGCCCGGGCAGGTGACCACATCGCCCCATCTTTCGCTTTCTACTTCTCTGATGAGATCTCCAACTTGGCACGGAGGCCTGAAGCCGATACCCCCAAATCATGCCCTATGGCCCCACTCCAGACTCAGAAAAGGAGCTGATGATCATTTTGTCAACAAACATTATTTTGACAATTACAAGTGGATGGTGATTTTCGAACCTTTTCAAATGGATTTTCTCCAAATTCACAAATTTTTTTTCCCCTCCAAGATAAAGACAGTGTGCTTTTAAAGAGAAATTGAATTCAGTACTGGGGCTAGGGGGTGAGGGGGAGAACAGGTTCATGGGGCAACTTAGTGACAATCATTGCTATTTTCTGTTTCTCAGGATGTTAATTCTAAATGGTACTTGCCTTGATAAAGAAATGATTTCAGTGGAGAAGTAATTAGTTTACAAAGGAGAGTTCTCAGCATGTGGATATAGGTTAAACTGAGTCCTCATGGTGTTTTACAGGTTAGCATATTTCTCTGAGCGGTGGGACTTCTAGAAATATGTGCGGTAGCTGATGACACCCAGTTGCCTGAGCATAACTGTACACCTTGCACATGCTGCTGTTTACACAAATGGAATGATTTCTTTTCGCAAGCAACTGACTGCTGTAAACATTGGGGGTTTTCTTATTTTCATGTTTCAAAGCATTAAGGAGTCAAAGTAAACAGTCCTTGAATATCTTCCTATGTAAGAGCCATAGATCATAGGAATAATTCATTCATTTAACAAATTTCTACACCATATGCTAGGCCTCTTCTAGCCAGGAAGAAGTCAGCATTGAGTAAAACAGACCAAAATCCATGCTGAATTAATCAAACCTGACCGTTTTAACTAGGATTGTAAAAGGAAAAAACTTTTTTTTTTTCCTATAGATTTAATGGATGGGGGAAAGTGCTCTTCAAGTTACACACACTATTGATTCTTGAGTAACAAAATGGCTTTTTTCCCTGGTTATTGAAAAAGATTTGAACAGCTAAATATTAATACTGACTCAAGAATAGAAAAAGTATATAAAGCAGAGTTGGTAGACAAAGGACAACTGTAGCATTGTAATGGCTATTTACAGTAACGATGTACCTCCGTTTATAGACACAAGATTGGGAACCCCGTATTGTTTGCATGTCTGCTGTTGTATTTCAGCTTCTCTTTGTATTTGAACAGATACACCCCGTTTAGTACCTGTCCCATTATAACCACTCAGTCAATGTGAATCAATGTGAAGAGGTGAATTCATTGTCTAATGAAAATTATTTTACTGATGATCTTCTGTAATTTCAATTCTTACATTAAAGATTAATAGTAAATACCGAATGCAAGTGATTTAGAATTTCATATGTAAAATTTTAAGAAACCAACTCTTCAGCTTTCAAATCTGTTTGATTTCCTCTGTGTGGCATTAAGTCAATTGTCAATAAAAGACCTAAATATATTTTTACATCATATATCAAATGAGTGTTTCATTATCTGTTTCTTGGTTTATATTACGGAGTATTGGACTGAAGAATAGATCATAGGTGGTACCCCCCACCCCAATTCTGTTTTTAAGAAAAGATGTAGAAAATTTATAATCATTTCTGAAGCAAACAGATTGAGTGAGCTAGTTATAAATTGTGATGCTTGAGGATTTGTGAATATCAAATTTCTGTTGATCATCAAATTTAAGTCTATCCTAAATTGTTTTTCACACCATTTATTGCCCATCTTGTTTCTCAACATCTACCCAATTTTGGTCTTATTAAACAGAGAGCTTTCTTTTTATTTTTTTCTTTGAGGCTCTGTTGACAGTTTTGACAACTATTGTCCACTGTTTCATAGCATAACCTTTCATGGATTTATATTTTTTTATGTTCTGTCTACACAACTTTCTGAGCTTTGGTGTAGCAAAGAGGCAGCTGTGCTAAGGAGAGTATTGGACTGCTGGCATTAGGAGACCTCGGTCCATTCTCAGAATCCTATCTTAGAAGCAGGGCATCCACAGCTTGGATCTCCAGTTCTCATCTATCACATGAGTTTTAAGGACTAAAGGAGATATGTACAGTTTGTGAAACTATAAGTTCTAGCATGCCACAGAAATATTACTTGCCATGTTATCACATGTTGGGCTTATTCTTGAAAGAGGCAGGAAAGACTATAAAATTTGGTACAACTATAAACAACAGTCGAGTAGTCAAAACAAGGGTCAGTTGCTGCTTGGTCTTGAAAAAAATCCTGTTGCTGATCCGTTTTTAATCATGGGCTCCAATCCAACAATTGTGACAGGTGATTATCAAATGATAGCATTATTGTCAGTATAATGGCTGTGATCAAATTTTGTTTCAGGGGCAAGATAGAAGGAAAATGGATTTTAGACATGATATTAATGTTAGCTATATTTAGATATATGCTCATTATTTGAGAATTGAAATGTTTAGAAATATGTTATTCTAGTCAAGTTAATCAAGAATGAGAGAAAGGAAACAGGAATGGTGATCATTTTCTTTAATATAATTAAGGGCTAAAATTCAGTGTCATTAAAAAAAAAAAATCCGAGCCAACACAGAGCCTGACACAGAGTAAGAATTCAGTGCTCAATAAATATTGAGTGAGTGAATTGATAAATGAATATAAGCTAATCCAATCCACTGATTTAAGAACCTGCATTGTTCAAGGAATTATGGAAGGTCGCAGGATAAGACAGACAGTTCTTTGTCTTCAAGGAGTTTACCGTCCAGTAGGTCATAGTAATTCCTCTTAAATTTTGCAGTGGTTTTGAGGTTCTAAAGAGCTTTGAGTTCTGTTCAAATAAAAATATTTGTGTTGACTTAAATTTTAGTTTGCTGTTTTAGTGGTTCACCTGATACATTAACAGCTTTATTTTGCCCTGTGCTATTTTATGAGGAAATAGATACTTAAGTGAAGGAATATTTTCTAACTCAAAGAGATAGATGTGAAAGTACGATGGAAGTTATGAACACAAGCTATTAATAAGGGAAAGTAGATGAATAATTCTACTGCACGGTGACATTGCAGAGGTCCTCAGTTTTATGGCAGTGGTTCTCTCCCTGAGCTTGCCTTCACACATGCACCAGACAGACATTCCCAACAGTCCTAGCTAATTACGTGAAGTGCTTCTCCAGGCGGAGTGGGGTTGGCGTGCTATGCAGATTTTAAAAGCCTTAAGGGGGTTCTGTGTGAGTCACCCACCTTTCACCTTGCCATACTCCTCACTCCTGTCTACATGAAATTACTGACTTTATAATAGGAAGATGAGGAGATAAGGGGTGGTAAATAGAAGACAGAGGCAGAAACATTTGTTTAAAGTCTCTACAGTTAAAATGGTTCCTTACCTAAGTAAGTATAATAAGAATTTTAAGTAAGTCATGTGTAAGCTTCAGGAAACTACGGCTTTGTTACTGAAGATTGAAGAAAGCACCTCTTCGTTTGTGAATTTATGAATACTTCCTGCCATCGTACTGGGTTGGTTCTGCGTGTAGCATGTTTCCTGAAACTTCGGCAGTGCAATACCGTACCTAACTCTCCCATTTTTATAGCTTAGTGTCGTAAAACTAGGACTGAGGACTTCACTGGCATATATACCTTTTCCCATCTTTGTTTCAGAGAAGAGTTTTCTGGCCTTTAACTTTTTAATTGGTCAATTTGCATCCTTCTCAGCTTCCTAATGTCCTTTTTCAGACCCTTGGCTGAATGATCTGGTCTCTAGAGATTTCACTTTACTGCTTTTCCTGCCTCCTTAATGATGTTGCTTTGCCTCAGCCTAGTTTCAGACTCCTCTGGGCTATGTTTATTAAAGCCACTGGAGGCTGGTGTGACCCTTGGCTGCCTTGATTTTACATGTGTTCTGCAACTGAAACCCCAGATACCAATGTTGCAATCTCATAGGCTAAAAGCATTTTGGTAACTTGGCAGGCTTAACGTCAACAGTGCTGGACCTGACATAAAAGTGACAAATTTGGTATTGTTTTAGAGGGGTGTTGGTACAATGGGATAGCTACAATCGAGAAATTGAAATATTTTCACTAACCTTTCCTGCCAGGTGTTTAGCTAAACCTTTTCATTTGTAGTTTCTATAACATACATTTAAAAAAATCTGCCACACTGGAATTTTGTCCTTAATTTTTGCTGGTAGTGTACTATGTTATAAAAAGAAAAAGTACTTTCCTTCAGCTTTCATTTATGATACTTCTTTTCTGAGCACTCTTGGCAGTTTAGTTTCATTAGATGTTTTGAAAATTCCCTTTACATTGCTGCTACCATTTGAAGCTGGAAAAGAGGGAACATGATCGATTTCAGATTTGCTTAAAAGCTTCCTGTTTTATCAGTGATATTCTTTTTTTCTTCATATTGAGTCCTTATGGCCTTTCTTGAACTCCATTGATGTTTCTATCTCTCTCTCCCCCTCCCTTCCTCTCTGAAATCAATATAAATATATTTTAAAACAAACAAACAAACAAATAAAAAAAAGTGTCAGCCAGTCCCTTTTTACCCACCAGATTTATCCTCTATTAAAAAAAAAATCAATATAGCCCTGGCTGGCATGGCTCAGTTGGTTGGAGCATCCTTTGGTACACCAAAAGATGGCAGGTTCGATCAGGGCACATTTCCAGGGCACATTTCCAGTACCCAGTCAGGGCACATGCAGGAGGCAGCCCATCAATGTTTCTCTTTCATCTCTCTCTCTCTCTCTCTCTCTCTCCTCTCTCTCTCTCTCTCTCCTCTCTCTTCTCTCCTCTCTCCTCTCCCTCTCTTCCTATCTAAAAATAAATAAAATAATCAATATAGATATGACAACAATGCAAAATGTGATCCTGTACTAGGATCTGTCTATATTTGTCTACCTTCCTATCTACCTATCTATCACTATAAAAGACATAAGTGAGATAATTACTAAAATTTGAATAAAGTCTATAGATCACACAGTAATACTATAGTAATGTTAATTTCCTTATATTGATAATTATGCTGTGGTTATATGAGACTATCCCTGTTTTCAAGAAATCTAGGAGTAAAAGGGCATTATGTCTGTAATTATTTTTAAATGGTTTAGGAAAAAATAATATGTGTACATATATATAGAGAGAATAATAACAGAAACTTGATAAAATGTTTTTGTCTTTTGTGAAATCTGGGTGAAAGATATATGGGAATTCTTTGTACTATTTATGCAACTTTTCTCTAAGTCTAAAATTATTTCAAAATGAAGTTAAAAAAATAAAAGTAACACACGTTTGTTACAAAAAAATTAAAGCAGCCCTGGCCAGGTAGCTCAGTTGGTTACAGCGTCCTCTCATATGCCAAGGTTGTGGGTTTGATTTCCAATCAGGAAGCAACCAATGAATGCATACATAAGTGGAACAGCAAATCTCTTTCTCTCTCTATCTCTCCCTCTCTCTTCCTCTCTCCCACTCCCTCTCTTCCTCTTCCTTCCTCTTCCTCTGTCTCTAAAAGCAATAACAACAAAATTTTTTAGAAATTAGACAGTATGACAGTGTATATGTCTAATGCAGCGGTTCTCAACCTGTGGGTCGAATTGTTTTTATCTCTCTCTCCCCTTCCCTTCTTCTCTGAAATCAATATAAATTGACCCCTTTGGCGGTCGAAGACCCTTTCACAGGGGTCGCCTAAGACCATCCTGCATATCAGATATTTACATTACCATTCATAACAGTAGCAACATTACAGTTATGAAGTAGCAACGAAAATAATTTTATGGTTGGGTCACAACATGAGGAACTGTATTTAAAGGGCCAGAAGGTTGAGAACCACTGGTCTAATGTAAAGGACCTCAGTACTCCTGCTCTGGGATGTCCACTGTTATCTAATTTATAAGATAGTTCCTTTTTTTCTATAAAGCAAACGTATTTCTCTCTTAACAGAAATAGGGTTCTATTTCACAGAAAATTTCTTGGCATTTCTCCTCATTTAGTCTCTTGCCCATTTCTTTACCTACAAATTTATTTATTTTTAGCAGCAATATAGCATTTTATGTAGAATTCACTCTGTTCTCTGTGGTCTTCAAACTCCCATTTCTGTGCTCTTTCAGTCGTGCCCTCCAGCCTGTGAGTTCCCTGTTTCTCAGGCTTCTTTCCTATAAATGGTAATAACTACCCTTCCTATTTCACAGTTGTCAGGATAAAATGAGATAATATGAAAGCATTTGGAAAAGTTACAAGTGTAATATAAGTGAAGGTGTGGTTGGATATTGAAGATGTGACTCATAACACTTTATTTATGAAATTTCTGATACTTATACAAAATTAACATAGTTTTTTAGAGCCTGTGGGTTGTTTTATTTCTCTTGATGTATTTCTTAACCTCTCTCCATCCCAAACCCCATGGAGTTCACACTGTTGAAAGTATTTTTGAAGCAGAAATTGTCCAGTTGCATTAGGTTATAATACCTGTCCTTGATATCTCTGTAGTCTACATAATCTTTTATAAAAGTACTATACCACACAATTGTTAAAACCTTTTATAGTGACCCATTCTAGGTTTATTTTTCCTTTTAAATTGGACATACTTCACACTGATAGATTTGTTGTCATATATATTGTATGTATATGTATGAGTTTGTGTGTATGTATGTGTAAATGTGTAATTGACTCTAGAAAGGTTCTCTTTGCAGTCTGCCGGAGGCTTAAAATAGAAAAGAGAAATATGGAATAGCTTGGGTCTTCTCAGGCTGCTTCTCTTTTCTGGATTTTACACAAGGATGTGGTTGCAGAATGCAGCACTAGTTTTAGTCCAATTCATCTGGAGACTCAGACACAACTTTCTGCAGTCCACCATTTTACTGTATTAGAAATTAAGACAACAATGTAAAACAATTATTAGTTTATATAAAAATAACAACAAATCTATGAGAAGAGTAATGTTTTATATTTTTGCAGATTTCTTTAATGTTAGGATTAATAGAAGACACTTTGAGAACCCTTACTTAGTCAGAACCAGTGGCAGGTAGGCCAACTGGAGTGTTAGTTCGGCATCCAGAACAAGGCTGATTAGATTCATTTCTTCCTAAAGAAGAATAATCAGAATAGATTGGTAGCAGGTGGTTGGTAATCCTTCAGGCAGAATCTGTATTTGTTATCTTTGTTCATGTTGCTTTGTTAGGCACCCTTCCCAGTCACCTATGCATCATCTCTCCCTCTACCTTCATTGTAAGTGTACTTTGATAAAAGCCCTCCTGGCAGTTCTAAACACTCTATGCGTTGCAGATCAGTTGTTCAACAAGTATTTGTTAAGCTCCTGCAGCGTGCATGGTACTGTGCTGGGCACTGAGGATAAAGCAGGGAACAAAATGGGCAGCTCCTCTGCTCTTGTGGACTTTACATTTAAACTGTTAATTACACAGAATATTATTTAATTATAACTCTGATTAACTATTCTTATGGCACAGCATGTGATGTGAGCATATAATCGGGTAACTATTTTTGCTTCGGGGTCAGGGAGGGCTTTGTTGAAGCGATGCTTCTGTGTGTGCTGAAGGATGAGGAGTAATGAAAGTGTACCTCGTAATTTAAATTGTACTTAGGTAGGGATTTTCTTTGTGACTTAGAAAGAAATGTAGAAAAATGGAAGATTTAACCCTGAACAATCTGAATGTTCCCAGTTAAGGGAAGTACAACTACCAGTTTGGAGATAAGTCTGATTATCTGAGCAGATCCCTGTCTTCTTTTTCAGACATTGTGGATTTCAGTGGAAGTTCCATGACAACGAGAAGTTTATACTGTAGACCAGTACTTCTCAAATTTTATTTATTTATTTAAAATTTTTATTAATTGCTTAGAGAGAGAGCGAGAGACAGAGACAGAGAAAGAGAGATTTGTTGTTTCACTTATTTATGCATTCACTAGGTGCTTCTTGTATGTACCCTGACTGGCGATTGAACCAGCAACCTTGGCGTATCAGGATGACATTCTAATAAACTGAGCTACCTGGCCAGGGCCTCAAATTTTAATGTATGCACAAATGGCTTAGAGAATCTGGTTCAAATACAGGCTTAGATTAAATAGACCCGGGGTAGGCCCTGAAATACTGCTTTTCTTAAAAGCTCATACATGATGCTGGTGCTGCTGTTCATGGACCACACTTGGAGTAGCAAGACTATGTTTACACATTATAAGACTTAAACAGGAATACCAGTTGAATAAGAGGCTGGATGAATATTCGAGAGGTGATGCCCGATAGGGAGAGATATTTGATAACAGAAGACAAAACCGTTTGGTGTAAGAAGTTATCTTGCTACCACAGAAAGCTAAAAGCACTTCACAGTTGCTATTACAGAGGACGGGAAAGCTAGGGATTGAGATAAATGTCCACTAGCACAGCCAGTGAAGTATTCCACAGAGTCATTTCTGTCGTGAGGACCGAGTGAACTAAATGGTCATTAGTCTGCCGAGGGAAAAGGTCAGGCACTGAGGATTGATGGCCACCCCGTGGTGATTATGTGGACTCTAAAAATGATCTGTGACAAGCAACTAAAGATACTAGAATGGAAGGTACACTTGACTTGGAAAAAGAACATTAATACTACTTTTTGTTATTCATAGATGATTAATCCATAGAGTGAGGGTACTGCTAAATAGATTTAGGTTAAAAAAAAGTTTCAAATGGCAAAGATAGAAATAAAATGGGGAAAAGGGGAATCCTGTAGTTAATATCCAGTTTGAAAGAATCACCACCATTAAGCCTATTAATTGCACATGTCTTTTTTTTATTTCTCTGGCACCCAAAATAGAAGCTTATAAGACTGTCAAAAGACATCACTGGTCTGCCCTTCTTTCATATGTTATTATGGGAAATATTTTTTGTTATAGTTATGCTTTTAAATTTTTTTCAAGATGTTTTATAGTTCTTAGTAAATTTATTTGGATCAGAGAATTAAAGTAACATCAAGTTAGCATGTTATATTATGAACTGTATGTATAAAGTATTTTCTATTTAATCACATTTTTTTCGTGGTTTATTTTTCTAAGAATATGTCCATTTCGTCTAGGTTGTCCAGTTTGTTGGAGTAGAGTTGTTCATAGTATTTTTTTACTTCACCTCTTTCATTTCTGATTTTGTTTATTTGGGTTCTCTTTGTTTCTTGGTGAGCCTGGCTAGAGGTTCATCAATCTTGTTTATCCTTTCAAAGAACCAGCTCTTGGTTTTATTGATCTTTTGTATTGTGTTTTTTTTGTCTCTGTGTTATTTATTTCCGCTCTGATCTTTATTATTTTCTTCTTTCTGCTTACTCCAGGCTTTTCTTGTTGCTCTGTTTGTAATTTTTTAAGTTGGAGGTTAGATAATTTATTACCATTTTTTCTTGTTTTTTGAGGTAGGTCTGTAGAGCTATGAACTTCCCTCTCAGGACTGCTTTCACTGTGTCCCACAGATTTTGGTTCTTTGTGGTTTAAAAGAAATATTTAAGTTATAATGACTTAAAATCCTGTCTAATTTTCTCACCCTTTAGAATGTCATGTTTTTGGATTTGGCAAAATTATATGACTTTCAGTACATTTAAAGAAAGGAATTAGGGATTCTACAGTAATGAGCAGTCGTTTTAGGTTACTTGTCTTTTAACTTTTGTATATTAACCTATAGAAGGACAATAGACATAATTTACTAATAAAGAGGACTAAGAGAATACCGAATCAGGCAACTATCATAAACTTTTTAAAACCCTCTAAGACTGAATTCGTAGAATTCAAGATTCATTCTAGAGTAAAATCAACTTTGTCAATTAGATTGCTTCTTGACTTTTAGACGCAGGCCCACCTAAAAGGGGAGACTGAGAAAAGCTGAGGGTATGGCATATGTTTGTAAAAAATCAACTTTCCTTCTAAACTGACTCAGTAAGAACTGGGTGTCAAGGAACATCAAAGGTATGCGAGTCTTTGTTTGAAAAGAAATGAAATATGTAAAAGGGGATCCCCTTGAAGTTACTGAGTTGAAAAAAAGTAGTCACTGTAACAAAGATGATCATTTTTGTGTTGCCTTAGGTTTAAATGATTGAGTATTTTAAAAGTGTTCAATAGGCTGCCATTCTATGGATGATGCTGTAGTGGCATGGAGTGTTGCCGGTCAGACTGGGATCCTGCCGTGCTTGGGAGCATGTGGGGCAGGAACAGTTGGTAGTACTCTACCTTTTCCACCTGGAGAATAGTCTGACTAGAGACATGATGAGGTACAGCTACATTCCAAAGGCAGCCCATGGAAAAAACGATTCATCAGAGAAGTAAATACATTTCCATGCTATTTCTTTTTTTTTAATATGTTTTTATTGATTTTTTTTTAAGAGAGAGGAAGAAAGAGAGATAGAAACATTGATGAGAGAGAAACATCAATCAGCTACCTCCTGCATGTGCCCAAACCCAGGCATGAGCCCTGACTAGGAATCGAGCCGGTGACCTCTTGTTTGATGGGTCGATGCTCAACCACGGAGACACACCAGCCAGGCAATTTCCATGCTGTTTCTTAAATGCCTTCAAAACATGGACGAACGGCTATTATTTCTTCTTTAAAACCTAGAAACAAGAAAAAAAAAAGCCTTTCAGTTTTAAAGCCAAGTAGCTTGGCAATCTAGTAGCAAACTATATTTGTGCTCCTGAATGCTTGCATGATTCACTTGTTCCTTCTAATAAAATATGCCTTGCTTTCCCCTGAATCAGTGATGGGGTTTAATGGGTGAGAGTGAGGGCCCTGTTCTCATCTGGCTAACGTGACTCTAGTGAAATGAAACTATAAGGCTGGGTTTAGAATTCAAGCCTGTGTTCTTCTGGTTTACCTTGGGTTCCTCTATTCTGCAGTAAACCTCTTAGTTGAAATTTACTATCAAGCCCAAAAGGTCTACCAAGAATTAGTATTAGAAATTGACCCTAGTTGCAAATTATGGATATCATTATGGTACTGTATTATTGAGGGTCGTATGTGTCTGTTCTTGACATCTTTCCCTGTATAGCTTCAGAGGGCACAGAAAGAGTCCTCAATGGTGGATCCTGGTTTTGTTGTTTCCTCCAGAGGTATATACTTTTTTGTATCTTACTTTATTTCAAATTTATTTCTTAAAAGTCTTGATTTTTGTTGTTACTGGTATATATTCAAACAGCTAATTTAATCATGGCATTATTGGAATATTTGTATTGCAAAACACCATGCAAAGCTCTAGGCCAGTGGTTCTCAACCTGTGGGTCGCGACCCCTTCGGCAGTTGAATGACCCTTTCACAGGGGTCGCCTAAGACCATCCTGCATATCAGATATGTACATGACGATTCATAACAGTAGCAACATGACAGTTACGAAGTAGCAATGAAAATAATTCTATGGCTGGGTCACCACATGAGGAGCTGTATTTAAGGGCCGGAAGGTGGAGAACCACTGCCCTAGGCCAAGTCAAAGTGAGTTTTATCTCCAATCGGTATATTTTTTAAAGCCTTTTAAAAAATCCTCACCCAGAGGTACATTTTATTGATTTTTAGAAAGAGAGGAAGGGGGAGGGAGTGGAGGGACGCAGGGAGGTTCGGGGGCTGGGGGAGAGGTGTGTGTGTGCGTGAGAGAGAAACATCCATCGGTTGCCTCCTGTACCTGTCACGACCAGGGATTAAACCCGAAATCTACATATGTGCCCTGATTGGGAACTGAACCTGCAGCCTTTTGGTGTATGGACTGATGCTCCAATCAACCCAGCCAGGGCTAGAAAACCTTTTTTTTAAAAATACCTAAATTTAACCTGCTCTAGAATTGGGTTAAGGACCTAGAATTGGGGGTTTATTTATGGGTAGAATCTGAAGGCTTCCATTATCTATTATACAGTTAATGAACTGGCAGAATGGACATGAAAAATATATTTTTTAAGCCATGCCCTTACCTTGTTTTGAGCTCTGCAGTGGTTAGATATGTGTTCTGACTGGCTTATCAGAGTATGTTTCTATTTAACGGAAGTCCAGAGGGAACTGGGAGCACACATTTACAGAGCAAGGCCGGGACACTTCAGGGTTTTTTCTTTAATGTATGCTTTCTTGTGCCCTCACAGCCCTTAGTGTTGGCATCTGCTCCCTAAGTTGGTTTCTGGCTCTTTTGGGAAGTCATTTGTTTTTTAAGGATTTATTGAATAAAACCTGTTCTATTTTTATTACAGCATTTTACATGTTCAGTGACATTTGTTAATATGATAGCAAATCTGTAAAGCCACTAGAACCAAACAAAGGTCACTTCAAAGTACCCAGCTTACGAAGAATGGAGCAGCCATATCCCTAGGAAATTATCAAAGCCAAGCTCAGTTGCCATGGCAAGTCATTTGTTTTTAATTTGGTTAATGCAGATGAAAACTACATAGGGAGGCAAGAGGAGAAATGGGGGGAAAGACAGAATTCTTCAAGCATGTAGGGATGTGCATAAACAATTTCAAAGACTTCATACAGGTGTAGAGTGGTAGGAAAACAGCAAATGTGAAGCCTTCAGCAGCTTGAAAGCTGTTATTTTGAGAGTTGCGGTATTTGAAGGCAGACAGCACATTTTAAAATAATGGTGAAATTTAATTTTTTCCCACCTTACATGGAATTAAGCATAATTTGGTCATCATTTTATTTTGATAGTTGTGGGTCTCCGAATGAATACCAGAGCTTTGAAATTTTAGATGGCCCACGGCAACATCTCCGTTGTTTTCATGGTATATGAAGATATTTTTTGTCTCTTTTAAGCAAAACAGTGCATTTTTCTCTTTCTAGTTCCTCACAAATGACTGTGAATTAATTATTTATTTTTATATTTTGCAGTACATTTTTATACCTGAAATTTCTGGTAGTGTGGGCACTTGTCCTCCTGGCAGATTTTGTCCTGGAGTTCAGATTTGAATACCTGTGGCCGTTTTGGCTTTTCATCAGAAGCGTCTATGATTCCTTCAGATACCAGGGACTGGTATGTTTATTAATACGTTTTTCAAGTATAATGAATTTAATAACCCTTCCAAGAAAATCTTCAATAACTGGTAATGAAACTGTTTAAAGTAGATTTTATTAGTAATACTTAGGGGACTGTACTGAGCTAAATAGAGTCCATGAACTGACTCTAAGGCTATTTTGTTAAACCCATTGATCAAATTAATAATCCCTCCTCCTCTACCATTGCAGTGAAAAGAAGGGGAGGGAAGGAGGACTCCCGGAGGGAGGCAGAGTAGTGGAGGAAGAGTAGTTACCCCCGTCCTACTCTAAAATGTTTCTGGAGCCCCTGTCACTGTGTTGGTGATTGGCTTAGAGTTAGAGCAGTGCTTCTCAAACTTTATGGTTTCAGAACCTGTTTACATCCTTAAAAATTATTGAGGACTCCAAAGAGCTTTTATTTATGAGGGTTACATTAATCCATATTTATTATATTAGAAATTAAAACAAAAACTTAAGTATTTATTAATTCACTTAAAAATAATAACAAACTTATTACCTATTAATACAAATTACATTTTTAAATGAAAAATAAATATATTTTCCAAAACAAAAAAAATTGGAAGATCGACTACAGTTTTGCAAATTATATAATGTCTGGCTTAATGGAAGACAGCTGGATTTTCATATTTGCTTCTGAACTCATTCGATTGCAATATCACATATCATGTAGCTTCTGGAAAACGCCACCATACCCTTGAGTGAATGAGTGTGGAAAAGACAGATAACATCTTAGTATTATTATGAAAACAGTTTTGACCTGGAAGACTTGCTGAAAGACCCCTAGAGATCCCCAGACCATGTGTTGAGAATTGCTGGTTTAGAGCAAGGGCACAGGTCTTATAGTTCTGTTGTGTTCCATAGCCACATCTTAAACTTATAACTCTCTCTACCTGGGCATGGTGCTTTGGTCAAAGCAAATCTGTGCCTTGAAAAGATGGTTTTGAGCTCATGTCCCATTGGTAATAGGTAGAAGTGTGTCCTAAGGAAAGCTGTGTTAGTAAAATCACTAACATCACCATAATTCTTATTATTTAGTTTGGTTCATATGTGCTCCAGCAACCTACCCTTTAAGAATGAGGCTCTTTAGGAATGCATTGTAAGGAGAGAGGAGATTTTTCGGTGTTAAAATGCTAGTTCTTTTAGTAACCTACCTGTGGAGTCCAAGTGAACTCACTTGAACCAACCTCAATTTGTTTTAGTCCAGTTCTTCATGATTTGAGGCCATAAACAGGATTACTCTTTACCATTAAATTAACACTACTTTTTATATGGTTGATTTTAAATGTTTAAAATTTCCTGTTACAACTTGCTCTGTAGTTATTGCGTGGCATTTTCAGAGATTTTGTCCAACATATTTTTAATAATCTCTGTTTGAAAATAACAGGTTCTAAGAGGTGTTTCTTATTTTGTTTTGTTTTTCCCTTTAGGCCTTCTCAGTGTTTTTTGTTTGTGTAGCATTCACGTCAAATATCATATGTCTGCTGTTCATCCCCATACAATGGCTTTTTTTTGCTGCTAGCACATATGTATGGGTTCAGTACGTATGGCACACAGGTAAGTCTTAATGATTTCTTAGATGGACAAAAATCTTAGATTCAGACTTCTTAAATGTGATTAATCTTTAAATAAATTATTTAGAGTTCAGTTTAATGTAGACATTTTAAAGTTGTCTTTTCCTAATAGATTGTAATATACCTTTAAAATATATTTTATTTTTTCATTATTAAATCAAAAGTTTAAGCCTTTATGACTTGATATCTCGATTGTTACTGCTGTCATCATCATTTTGTTGTTGTTGTTTTGTTAATCCTCACCTGAGGATATTTTTCCATTGATTTTTCAGAGAGAGAAGAAGGGAGAGGGAGAGACAGGAAGAGAGAGACATTGATTGGCTGCCTCCCACAGGCGCCCCAACCAGGGCTGGGTATCGAGCCCACAACCAAGGCATGCACCTTTGACTAGAATGGAACCTGGGACTCTTCAGTCTGAGGGTGACACTCTATCCAGTGAACCAAATTGGCCAGGGCTCTAATCATCATTTTTTTTTTTAAAGTCAAAGTGATTCCTATTTAGGTAGACTTGAAGACAGCTATGTGCCAAATAGGAAAAATGTTCTGGGAGTTTCAGCATTGAAAGGAAGTCAGAGGTCATTTAGTTGAAGCCTTATTTGGTATAGCATTCCTCACACATGGTATTTAGTCTCTGTCTGAAAACCTATAGTGACAAGGCACTTACTAGTACTACTGTTGTTTTGGGGCATCTGTAATAGAAAATTCTTTCTCATACTGAGCCAGAATTTTCTTCCTTATATTTTTGACCTAGTACGTCTTAACTGTTTTTGGACTTACTGATCTGACTTAGAGGATATAAATTTTAAATTTCATTAAAATTTCCGGGGAGCTGCAGGTCATCTCCTCAAGGCCAAATATTGGACCTCCTTGCATTAGAGCCACACTGAATAGGTGTAACCTCCATCCACATTAATATTTCTTTAGAGAGTTAAAGACACTGTCATATCCTCTCAAGTCTTCTTTTCTGGAGGTAAAACATCTCTGGTTTCATCAGCTTTTCCTTGTGTGTTATTTTAAGCACTTCATCATCCTAATCTCCGTAGTTCTTAGTGGGTTTTTTTTTTTTTTTTAAGAATTCTTATCCTTTTTTTAATGTTTTTATTGATTTTAGAGAGAAGAAGGGAGAGGGAGAGGGATAGAAACATCAGTGATGAGAGATAATCATTCATCGGCTGCCTCCTGCACGCCCCACACTGGGAATCGAGCCCGCAACTTGGGCATGTGCCCTAACAGGGAACAAACCATGACCTCCTAGGTCAGTGATGGCGAACCTTTTGAGCTTGGCATGTCAGCATTTTGAAAACCCTAACTTAACTCTGGTGCCGTGTCACATATAGAAATTTTTTGATATTTGCAACCATAGTAAAACAAAGATTTATATTTTTGATACTTATTTTATATATTTAAATGCCATTTAACAAAGAAAAATCAACCAAAAAAATGAGTTCGCGTGTCACCTCTGACACGCATGTCATAGGTTCGCTATCACTGTCCTAGGTCATGGGTTGACACTCAACCACTGAGCCACACCAATGAGGCCTTAGTAGTTCTTTTAACCAAAATGTATTGTTTCAGGTATGTTCTCACTTGAAGTTACACAGTCACCTCCCTTCTTCTTACTGATATTTCAAATTAAGATGAAATGAGATGTTTTGACAGTTCCACTCCATTGTCAGAGACTGAACATCAGATGCATAGGGATGTGATCATTTAACTTATCTGCAAAGCTGCCTGAAACTTGATTCTTAGGACCCGCTGCAACCTGTGGGATTTTGACCACTTAGGGAACACCAGCTAATAAAAGCTCTCTGGAGCAACATTCATCCTCTTCTCAAAGCTGCTAAGAGGGTGGTGCTGGCCCATGTAGAAGACGCAGTTCAGCTCTGTTACTTAAAGTATCCATCATGAGCATGGTTTTATCCATCTCTATCTTCATCACTCCTTCATATATGACTTGCTTTATAAGCTAGCATGATGGTTTCTGAGTGTGCTTTCCTCTAATTAAAGAGATTTTCCTACACACCAGTTTTTCCTTGTATTTCCTTGGCTTGGGCCTGTTTCGAGTGAGTTACCATTTACAGTAGTCACTGTCTCTAGGTCTCAGTTTATTCTTTGTCATATGAAAGTGGAGTAATCTAGATAATGTTTAAGGGAGCCTTCCAGCTCAGATAATCTGTGACTCTGATGAACTATAATGATTTCCTAAATTACTTTAATAATGTCTCAGTAGTTAAGAAAAAACTACGCATATAACTATTAATAGAATCTACTGGGAACGAGTTTGGTGGGTGACCCACAGGGCAGCAATGAAGCTAATGTCATAAGTGATACTGGCCTCTCTTTAGCCCTAGGCTCAGAAATGTATGTCGGAATAGCTAAGCTGCTAAGTATGTTTTAATTAGGAATGATTGGAGCTCAAACAAACAAACAAAACAACTCTGTGTTACTATTGGGCCTAACAAACATGAGTGCAGTTTATGTAACTTGGGATTAATTTTTCCCCAGTTGTTAAAATGTAAAATTCTTTCTTAAGAATATTAGGAATGGTTGATGAAATTATATATTGCCACAAAAGAATATTATATTATAATCTTTTCCCCTTGCTGTTAAAAGGGGGGGAATAGGATACAAAATTGTATGTACAACATGACTGTTGTTCAAAAATATTTTCAACATAATTTTATTTTATTATTTGATAGGTTTAGAAATACAGATATTTTGTCCAAATTTTTCTATTTTTTTCTGTAATGTAATTTTTTTATTATATTTATGATAACCTTAGAAATTAATATAGGGAGTAGGGAATATAACTTTTTAATGTGTTTTTATTGATTTCAGAGAGAGGAAGGGAGAGTGAGAGAGGGATAGAAACATCGATGAGAGAGAAACATCAATTGGCTGCCTCCTACACACCCCCTACTGGGTGTTGAGCTCACAATCAGGGCATGTTCCCTAACTGGGAATTGAACCAGAACCTCCTGGTGCATGGGACGATGCTCAGCCAGCCAACCAAGCCGCACTGGCCAGTTGGGAATATAAATTATTTTGAAACTAATATGAAGATGCATTTTTCTAAAGGTTGCTGTCTGTATTCCTATATTGTAAAAATACCTTTTTTTTGTATAATCTATAAGAATGATTGAGTCTATTAGCTACGTTCACAGAGGTTGGGAGTGTTTTCCTTCTTTATGGACTAGGCCTAAGGGAACTTAGGTTTATTCTCCTTAGAAGCAGACTTAGTATTATCTCTGTAAACTTGGACCAATTTGTATAAACTCTGGGCCTCACTTTACTCTTCAGTAAAATAAGGAAGTAGGGCTAAATGATATTCTTTCTAGTTCCAAAATTGTATGATTTATTTGTTTGTTTGTTTCATCCCAAAGATCTTTAGCAAAAAGCTTTAGGTCACTGATTTTTCTCCCCTAGTCTCTCTTTTGTAACTTGCTTGCCTTATACAGTCTAAAAGGAGCTCTTTCCACAGTTGTTGGACCTCATGCCTATGTAGCCCATCTTTATAAAATACCCCATTATTAGTCACATCCTGACAAAGATGGACCTCGCTGCAGATTTTGATTCTAAAACCAGTGAAAATTATTTCTAATTTGCAACTTATTCTGTTGCAAGCTGCTTTTTTCTTCCTTGGAAATTGTTTTTAATTACAAAGGGAATATGAGCTTGTAGTTAAGAAAAAAATTTTTTTTTAATAATACTTCAGTGTCAGAAAAATTTCTTTGTGTTGTAGCTCATTTGTACTTAATAATTTATTTTTTTACATATTTCATATTAGTACAGATCTTCATTCTTTTGAAAACTGCATCATATTTTATTATATAAGTTAACCAAAATTTAACAGTTCCCTATTGATGGACATTTTAATTAATTCTATTTTTTTACTGTTGCAAATAATAATACAGTGCATATTCTTATATACTTATCTCAAGGTTCTTATATTTCTGTAGGGTAGATTTCTGGAATTGGAATTTCTAGGTCAACGGTTTAAGTATTTTAAATTTAATTATATTGCCAAATTGCCTTTTAAGATGTTTGCCTCAATTTATATCATTGCCAAGTATGAGAATGAACCCTTTCTCATACCCTCCCTATACGATTACATGTCTTAAATTTATGCTTATCTGATAGGTTAAAAAAAGGAATCTCATTTTTAAAGTTTGTATGCCCCTAATCAGTAGTGAAATTGAGCCTCTTTTTATATGCTTTTTAGCCATCTATGTATTTTCTTTTATGGCTTATAATCATTGCCTTTCTGTTGATTTATAGGAGCTTTTTGTATGTTAGGGCTATAACTCCTTTGTTTACATATACTGTAAATATTTGCTGCCAGAATGTTTGTCTTTTATTTCTTCCTATGATTCCATAGCATCTTTTGTCATATAAAAGCTTTCAGTTTGTATTAAATTGCTTTTTAATTGTTTGAAAGTCTTAATGAAAGTAACTGTAGTTGAACCAGTCTTTCAAACAACCCATCTGTTCTGTTAGTTAATGTATCATTGATGCTTGTCTCTCTGCTGCTTTTCCACAGAAAGAGGAGTGTGTTTGCCCACAGTGTCTCTCTGGATACTCTTTGTTTATATTGAAGCAGCAATTAGATTTAAAGATCTCAAAAATTTTCATGTAGACCTTTGTCGTCCATTTGCTGCTCACTGGTGAGTATTATGTATATTCTTAATCTATAATTCAGTTCAGTGTTTTTAATGTAAATGGTAATAAGTTCAATTGTAAATTTTTTCTTGGAGGTTTTATGTGAACCCAGAAGACCACATAACATGGTGGCAAAGAGCATGAGCTCTCTCTATTCAGGCAAATGAGTGTTTGAATGCCAGCTCTGTCCCCTAACAGCTTTGTTGCCTTGAACATGTATGTCACTGTCTCTAAGCCTTAGTTCTCCTACCTGTATATTGGGGACTTGTCTCATGGGGATATGGGAAAGATGAAATGAAGTGATGTATGTAAAGTGTGTAACTTAATGCCAAGTACATAGGTATCTGATAAGTGTTATCTGTTTTCATAATGATAAGGTATTGATCCTAAAAAGTCTTGATGAAATATATGGCTATTTCATAAAGCATAAATGAATTTATAATTTTCTTATCTAATTTATAAAAGCAAGAAAATATTAATATTTAATGGAATATTATTACTATTTAAAGGAATATTATTTTTTCTTTTAAAATGTAAATTAATATTAAGATAGTTTATTCATTTAACCTTAACCATGAAACTTTTTTTGTTGTTAATTCTCACATGAGGCTATTTTTTTTACCATTGCTTTCCAGAGACTGATAAGTTTTAAAATTAATGAAGTATAATATAAGTTTTTTGTTTTTGTTTTTTTTTTTAATATATTTTATTGATTTTTTACAGAGAGGAAGGGAGAGAGATAGAGAGTTAGAAACATCGATGAGAGAGAAACATCGATCAGCTGCCTCCTGCACATCTCCCACTGGGGATATGCCCGCAACCCAGGTACATGCCCTTGACCGGAATCGAACCTGGGACCTTTCAGTCCACAGGCCAACGCTCTATCCACTGAGCCAAACCGGTTTTGGCAATGAAGTATAATATAAGTTTTGACAGTATTTGCAGAGGCTTTGAAACAGACTGATGAGTTGAATGAAAATATTTCAACTTTTATTCCCTCAGGTAGCAAGAATATTAAATTAGTCACTTGAATTTGAGCCTGTTTTCTGGTATTAAAAAACAAATGATGTTCTTTTGATTTTTTAACACTTATGATATTGACTTATGATCCCTACCCTGTTAGATCTTAAAAGCATACAGATGCCCAAATTCTAATATTGCACAAGGCACTTGAATGTTAATCAACAACATTAGCCACTGTATCCAGCAATCACTGTGGTAACTTCTTGAGTTAGCTTGAAGAATGCCAACTCTAATGGGCAGCTTCATATGGTCTAATGGTCCCACTGTTCCCTGGGGGTTTGTTCTACATACCAACTGCTTCTCATTTCCACAGCAGACACCCATTTATTTATGTGTTTGCTGAATGCTCAACTATCATCATCTAGAGTTTATTTCTTAATTTCAGTCATAGGTGTCCTCATATGCATGAGGACATGTTCATATGCACGTGTTCTTTTGTTTTTAACTTGCAATTACTGGCTGGATTGTCTTCTCTCTAGTATTGGGTACCCTGTGGTGACTTTGGGCTTTGGCTTCAAAAGTTATGTAAGCTACAAAATGCGGTTAAGGAAGCAAAAGGAAGTACAAAAAGAGAACGAATTTTACATGCAGCTTCTTCAACAAGCCCTACCCCCAGAGCAGCAGATGCTACAGAAGCAAGACAAAGAGTCTGAGGAAGGTAGGTCTTTACCCTAAAGCTATTGGCTCAATAGGTGAGTCATTATTTTATTTGTCAGTACAATTTTATTTATATTTTTTGGAAAAGTTGCTAGGACTTTGGAAGATTACCAAGGATTTCCTGTTTTCTGGTATTCCTCGTTAGGGCCATTGCTTTGTTTGATCATGAAATATAGAGTGTGAGTGATGTTCCCTACCTAGGATCTGAAGACCACGTACCTTTAATATGTTTATTTTTTATTTTTATAGCTTATTTTTTTATATTTTAATTGTTATAAATATTTTAAAATATTCATTCTTAGTAAGTAGCAAAATAGTATGTATAAATGTATGAGTTTGTACCTGAAGCAAACCAAGAATCAAAGTATAAGTCAGAGAAATAAACAGAATTGTTTTATAAGTCACAATTTTTCTGAATAGAGCGAAGATGGAAAAGTCCCATTTTAAATGGCTCATATAATGCCATGTGGAACTGAAATGGTACCTTTTCTATAAGGACCTCTCTAATGAGCATATAATTAATTCAATAGATGAATTTACAGCATTATCAGTTTTCTTTGGTTTGATAGTTGAAAGTTTGGGTTAGGGTTAGGGTTAGGGGTCATATTTGTAGTTGATATATGCCAAATCTTATTCTCTGGTGTGGTGCAAAAATATCTCTTTAAGTAGACTTTGACAAATTGGAATGTGTAGACCTGAAACAGAAAATTTTTTATAAGATACCTAGTAAATGATACAGACTTCTTTAAAAAAATTTTTTTTAATTGATTTCAGAGAGGAAGGGAGAGGGAGAGAGAGATAGAAACATTAATGATGAGAGAGAATCATTGATCTGCTGCCTCCTGCACAACTCCCACTGGGGATCGAGCCTGCAGCCTGGACATGTGCCCTAACCAAGAGTTGACCATGACCTCCTGGTACATAGATTGATGCTCAACCACTGAGCCACACCAGCCAGACCAGACTTCTTATGTCAAATCTAGAGTCAAGGAAAAAAAAAGTAGATTTGAATTGTAACATCACACTTCTTTTGTTTCATTTAATCTCTTTGTTTTCAATTAAGTTATTAAGTTTGTTTAATCTAAACATTTCTTAAAATATGGCTTCTTACGAATATGGTCTGCTTGTGTCCTCTCACCTCAAGTTTGATTTGACCGATAAATGAAGTAGGATTTAATTATAAAATCCTCATCGTATTTTTGAGGCAAAGTTTTAGTGGCTTGTTTGGTGTTTATAAATGATTAGAGGCACAGTGCACAAAATTCATGCGCAGGTCGGTTCCCTAGGCCTGGCTGGTGATCAGGGCCAATCAAGTTCCCCACCTCCCCACCTCTCCCCTCATCCTTCCCTCTCCGCCCACGCACTGCCACTGCACGGTTCCCTGCCTCCTGACCTCCACCCCTCCTCCTTTCCTCACTGCATCCACCACCACCCACCCCTGGTTCCTCGTCCCAGCCCGGGGCCTGGCCCTGATTGGGTGATTGGGGCCTGCCAGGGGGAGGGACTGGGAGGTTGGCTGGCAGGCCCCAATTAGGTGATCGGGGCCTGCTAGTCGGGGGACAGGGTCGCAGGAGGTTGGCCCCCAGGGGGGCGTTGATCAGGTGTGGGGCGGACCAGGGGGCTGCGGGCAGTTGGCCAGCTGGCCCTGCTCCCGATCAGGGCCCGATGGGGCCGGACCAGCTGGGGGGGCAGTGGGGAGAGGGCTTATTAGGGGCTGGGATGGCTATCCAACCTCCCACAGCGCCCCCCCCCCCCTCCCCTGGCCGGCCCACCCTCATTCGGGGTGGGGGAGCTGATGGGGGCAGGGCCGGCCAGGGGGAGGGGCCGTGGGAGGTTTGGGGGGCCGATCAGTGTCCCGATCAGGCCGGTTGGCCGCCGCAGTGTGCATCATAGTGACCAGTCGTTCTGGTCTCCCTGTAGTTCCAGTTGCTTGGCTTTTATACATGTAGATGGCAATTTTCTAAGTATTCAGCTTCTCAAATTTATTTGGATTTGCTTCTTGGAGTTAGCATGATGTGGTGTAGTTACTGCTTCTAAATGAGCTTGCAGATTAATGTGAGTTTCTAAGCATAGATAATGCAGTTTATTGAATCAGTCTTTTCTGTTTTATACAACTAAATATTCTGATGTGGATTTTTTGTTTGTTGGTTTGTTTTTGGTATTGTAGCTGCCAAAGGATTACCTGATATGGATTCCTCCATCCTTATACACCACAACGGAGGCATCCCAGCCAACAAAAAACTCTCCACAACTTTGCCAGAGATAGAATACCGAGAAAAAGGGAAAGAAAAGGACAAGGATGCCAAAAAACACAACCTTGGAATAAATAACAACAATATTCTACAACCTGTAGACTCTAAAATACAAGAAATTGAGTATATGGAAAATCATATCAACAGTAAAAGGTTAAATAATGATCTTGTGGGAAGTACAGAAAACCTCTTGAAAGAGGACTCATGCACTGCTTCCTCAAAAAATTACAAAAATGCCAGTGGAGTTGTGAACTCCTCACCTCGAAGTCACAGCGCCACAAATGGGAGCATTCCTTCTTCATCTAGTAAAAATGAGAAGAAGCAGAAATGCAGTAGCAAGAGCCCAACTACACACAAAGACTTAATGGAAAACTGTATTCCTAATAACCAGCTAAGCAAACCAGATGCACTGGTAAGGTAAGTGTGCCTGCTGTGTCCTTACCAACATTTTCCAATAAACTTACCTTAGGTCTTGAAAGACACACTTCCATATGGACCTATGGGAATTGTTGGTGATCAGGTACTATAACTATAAACTGTGGCATTTGACATTTTAGTGTTTATTTCATAAGGGTTTGTTGGCCACGGGTGCCACTGTTCTGAAGCATTGATTCCAGCTCTTTCCAGTGTTTTAAGAAGGGACAGTGATTGCTTTCCACATTTGACATATTTACATGTAACTTGATTTTTCTAATGCTATGGAGAAGCTTATCTTTAGTCTTTGTCCTTTTTGCATATTCAAAGTTCTTGTGGCATGACACAAAAAGAAGAGTGTGTGTCCTGTTGATGCAAATCTCTTTGTCAGATAGATACCAAAAGGGTGGTGGAAAATTGCCCTTACCACTCTGTGCTTGATTGTTTTTCTACTTAAAATGCAAATCATTCTCCAAATAACTCTGGGAAAGTTAGGTTTGAAAATAATCTCTTTCTAAAAGTTCCAGAGGTAAATACAGTGTTAGACATGGATTTAAATCAGAAATATTCCTTTTCTCATCTTTAATAAAATAATAATGTTGTATTACCTTGACTGGTTCAGACTTAATTTTGCTGTATTTTATATTTTTGTGTATTCTTTAAAATACCCATGTTCCTTGTACCCTCATATCTTTTAATTTGGAAACTGGTATCTGAACTAGAGCTTTTTTAAATGTGTAACTGAAGAGGGCAATTGTAACTCCCTCTAAAAGTTACCTTACAATCCTTCTCCTTTGGCTTGCGTAAGAACAGTGTATTCTAGGAGAGAAGGTTTCCAGTGTTTTAACTTATATAAACAAGATTATTAATTTCTTTTCATTTCTGATTGGTGGCTAGATTAAGGGAAATATATTTGGGCTCTACTGCGAAAGGCTCTTGAAATTTTATAGCCCCATCACTTTTGGAAGCACACCCTGTTGTTGCTGACGTCAGGCTGGTGCCCCCATCTGTCTGTTACGACATCATGCTTGTAGAGAAAGCGCTCAGCAGAGAATCTGCCTGGAGATGCCCATGGGGGAAAGACCAATTAGTTGACCTTTTATTTCAGCTATCCCACAGATTTATTATATGCTGTAAATAAAAACTTTTGATATCCTTTTGATATCAAGCTTTTTGATATCCTTTCTCCTATACAATTTTAATAATGGCAGTCAACTCAAAACAGTTTTCCTCTGTTGGGTATTGCAGAGAGAGCAGTCAAGGCTCAGTCTTATGACACCATCTCACTTGGGCCTCAGTTGTGGTTGTTGATTGACTCTACTGCCTGATCTACCTTCAGTAAAGAAGTTCAAGGACTCACTCAGATGGTCAGTCTTCCAGTATGTGGTGGGTCCAGTGCCCCCGTGCCTCTTCCTGTGGTCACTAATGTGATGTGCCTGATCGGAAGGGTCCCAGAATATTACTCTGTTTTAGGGAATACCTTCTATCAAATACATAAGTAGAAAATATTGTATTTAAATACTTTTATAAGCTTCCATAGGATTATTTTCAACTTTTAATGTAATATAAAAAATAAGGAGATGACCTAAATATCCAACAGTAGGGGATAAATGTAAATAAATTATGGTTCATCCATTTAATGGACTTTTAATATAGGCATTACAATTATGTTTTTGAGCCATATTAAACAATATAGGAAAGTGCTAATGGCAATATTTTATAAAGAAAGTAGAAAGCAATTTTATTAAAAATAATTTTTAAAGAATATACATAGGAAAAGGATTTGAAGGGAGAGAAACCAAAATGATAACAATGGTTATTGCCCCATGGTAGTATTGAGGCTTTATTTTTTCTTTTTATTTCCATGCATTTTCAAGTTTCTTTTATGATGAACAACAATGAAAGTTTATAAAAAGAAGACTGTCTATCTGAGTAAATTATCCAGCTTGGCTGTAGAAGGTCTTATCACACTTCCTCTCGCTCTTCTTGGCTCGCTCCTGTTTCCTCTTGTTTGCCTTCATGATGAATATTAATACGACTGTAACTGATCCAAACTTGACATGTTTGAGTTGTTAGCTAGAGAGTTAAGCATGTTTGAGTTCAGATGGAGAGGGCTGGATTCAGGCTCCTTCTGGTGCAACATAAACGGCTGACACTGCATATTAGCCCTTTGCTACTGCAGACACACCCAGAGTTGTGTGCAGGTCCATGCTGGCTGTAGGGAGAATATTGAGCTACCCCTTTAAATACATATTTTTAAAAATCTTTTGAAAGCCATTACTGTATTATTAGTAGTAAATTAATTGCAACACATTCTATAGCTGTGTCTTTCTCAATATCATGGTTGAGAACTGCTATATTTGAGGAACCAATTCAGTAGCTTTTCTTAGGTGGCGGGAATTCATTAGTATACTGCGTTCAAAGAGAATTCTTGTAGATCACTATAGCTGTCAAAATAAGGTTTGATGTTCATTCCCTAAGAAAGGGCAAATAGTCCTTCAGATCTTTTTTCCATTTCTCCAGGCTCCATGGATGTTCTCTAATGTGCTATATATTAAAAGTGTCAAACAACTGGGCACAGGCCAAATCTGGCCCACTGCCTGATTTTGTAAAACATTTTATTTATTTACATAGTGTCTATGGCTGCCTTTGCACGACAGTGATGGAGTTAAATAGCTTTAATGGCCTACAAAGCCAAAGGTATTTACTATTTAGCCCTTTACAGAAAGCATGCTGATAGATCACTACGGTTAAGGAATGTGGGTGATGTTAAAGAACTTGGGAATAAGTGTTGCCTATAGGATCCTTCCCAGGAAAAGTTTGGAATTTGCTAAAACCAGGCCAAAGCCCTCTTTTGATTTGAGAAATACATATCTCACAAAATCACTTGAATTCTGCCAGCTTGGTTTCTGAATCCTTTAACCAAGGTATTTAGCAACAGACTTACAATGTTGGTAGCCAAAAATATTTTTAATTCTGACATGTGAAAAAATTCTAGACAAAAGCAGAAAAAGCAATGAGAAAGATCAGTTTTTTTGTTTTGTTGCTGTTGTTTTTGTTTTTCAACTAAGTGCTGGGTTAGAAAAGAGCGATGTAAATTAGAATGAGAGCCCTAGCCGATTTGGCTCAATGGATAGATTGTTGGCCCTTGGACTGAAGGGTCTGGGGTTTGATTTCCATCAAGGATTGTACCTCAGTTGGAGCCTTGATCCCTGGCCCTGGTTGGGGATTGTGCTGGAGGCAACCAGTCAATGTGTCTCCCTCACATTGATGCTTCTCTCTCTGTCTCTCCCACTCCCTTCCTCTCTCTCTAAAAATCAAAGGAAAAATATCCTCAGGTGAGGATTAACAACAACAAAAACATTAGAAGGAGATTTGCTTAGTTTTTTTCTTCAGTGGTGGTTTAAAAAATACTTCTGGTGTGAAAAAATTATAGAAAATTTAGGTAGAGAAAAGGTGAAAATAGTCCCACCACTATGACACAAATTACTGTGAAATGTTGTATTTTCATCACCTACATTTATATAATTGTGGCCACAGTGTTTGTGTAGTTTTTTGTTCTGCTTTTTTTCACTTAAATCATATAGAAAGCCTTTTCCCAATGTAGCCTAACCCTCATTTTCACTTGATGTGGAATATTCCATGGCGGGTCTGTGCAATCGTTCAGCAGTCACTAAGACTGGGCAGATCACTGTGGGACACCCGAGCTGCTTTCCTGCAGGCAGGAGAGCCAACAGTTTTGTTTGCACTTGGCACAGAGTTCCCTCTCAAATACAGCTGCAAGACTGTGGGGTTTTTTGTTGGTGATTGTTACTTGTTTCAGTTTTCCTGGTTAAGAGAGAGAATTTAAAACTTGGAGTATAAAATGTAAAGTGTTCCATGTTCTATAGAAGTATTAAAGTAGAAGTCTCTTCTTGGTTTATTTCCATGCCACTTTTTTGGTACCCAAGACAGAAGGTTCACCTTTTTTATATTTAGTGCTAATTTTTAATAAGATGTCAGTTATTTAACTTAGTTGAATAATGTCTGGTGAGAAGTCATAAAGGAAAAGTATCCACAGTTTGCCTAGTAGAAATGCATTCAACAAAACGGAGTAGAATTTAGAATGATGATTATTTTTTTCTGGAACTGCAAGAGATCTAAAAATCTACACCAGCCTCCTCAGCCCTTTAGAGCAGTGAAATTAATGAGCCTTAGAAGGCTAATGGCTAGTCCAAGCGACCCAGTTCGAGTGGTGGTGCCAGGTCCAGAACCAAAGTTTCTTGACTTCTGCCTTTTCTGTTATACCATGCTGCTTAATAGAAGTTTATTGATCGCCTTCATTTTTCTGCTTTATATTTTAGTTTTAGCTGTAAATGCACATATAGATAAAGTTGGTTCAAGGGTTGGCACCAGAGCTAGATTTTATGCTCCAATGGTTAACATTTATAGAAGAAATGCTTAGAATTTAAGAATTCATTTATTTTTCTTCTAGAGAGATGCTGTTCTGAGTGTTTTAAAAAGTCTTGCTCCTGCTAAAGACACAAGTGCATACTTATCTCAAAAGAGAGGGGGCCCTGACCAGTTTGGCTCAGTGGATAGAGCGTCGGCCTGCGGACTAAAGGGTCCCAGGTTCGATTCCGGTCAAGGGCATGTACCTTGGTTTCGGGCACATCCCCAGTAGGGAGTGTGCAGGAAGCAGTTGAATCAATGTTTCTCTCTCATCGATGTTTCTAACTCTCTATTCCTCTCCTTCTCCCTTCCTCTCTGTAAAAAAATCAATAAAATATATTTAAAAAAAAAAAAGAGAGAGAGAGAGAAGGGGCCCGCCCTTGAGAGCTTACACCCTTGGGAATTTAACTCTGGTTGGGTCTAGCTTGGGAGTTAGTCTGGTCCAGACAGCTAGACCCACTGAGCATGGAATTTGCCTATTAGGGATAATTGTAAGGGTAGACAGCAGCAGACCTAAGAACCCTGAACTGGCAGAATTTAAGACAAGGGATAACTTACCCTGAGGAGAGCCCATCATTGGCTGCTTGGAAGACCTCTGGTCCTGGGGTCTGGACTTTGCTGAGATAGTAAGTTCCAAGAAAATTTGAAGCCATGGAATGGGGAGAGGGGCCTGTTGTTCAGAGGAAATTTGAAATCTGGAAAAAGTTGAATATCAAATACTTGCTCTTTTTTTTTTTTTTTCTTTTAAAAAGATTTTATTAAAGGGCTTTATAAAGCAACATCCAGACTCCAGATCCAGCTGCCAAGGAGACCCTGTTATGCTGTGGGTACTGGCTAGGGCATGGCAGGCAGCTCTGGCTTTCCACCCTTCTGTTCCGAGATGGGGGTAGTGGGCAGTATCTCATCTTTGGGTTCCACAATGCTCACATGCTCAAATACTCGCTCTTTTATCTCTCTCTAAATTCATTTGGTTATTTCAAATACTAAAATATTGTTACTTATAACTTAGTTTGTTTATACAATTCTGCTTATTTGGAGACCTGAGAGCCTGGTGGGGTTGGGAAGTGGAGGTAGGAAAGAGAATATGTTTATCAGGATTTTCCCAGCAATCTCTAAGAACGTGGGGTCCTGCCTCAAAGGGGAACTAGGGGGAGGAGAGGACTAGAGAAGTACTTTTTAAAAAAATATATTTTATTGATTTTGTTACAGAGAGGAAGGGAGAAGAAGAGGGATAGAGAGTTAGAAACATCGATTCAGCTGCTTCCTGCACACTCCCTACTGGGGATGTGCCCGCAACCAAGGCACATGCCCTTGACCAGAATCGAACCTGGGACCCTTGAGTCCACAGGCTGACGCTCTATCCACTGAGCCAAACCGGTCAGGGCGAAGTACTTTAAGAAATTTTAACTCATTCACTTATACCGAAGAGTATTTTAACTTATACTCATACCTAGGAACTAACTTATATTACCAGATCTAGGTCTTAGAGAAATTATATTTTTGGAGCGTATAGATTGATACCAATATACTTCATAATTAGGCTATACAATACAATGTTCTAGTTCATTGGTGAGTATATTGATGAGTATTGTGTTTTAGTAGGCTGTGATATGAGTGTGTGTGACTTTCTAATTTAAGCTGATGGGAATGTCATTGCTCTTCATTCCACTTTCTAGTCTAATAAGCCTTTTAAATACATGTTTTATAATTTTAGGTTTCTCTCAGAAGGGAGGATGAAGATAGCAAAAGCTAAAAAATAACCATCTTTCCCCTTATACTGGACTCGCCCAAATGTGGTTTGACTAGTATTCAGTCTTCTATACTTCTGAGTAATCTTATCTTCCAGTTACCAGCATTTGAGATTGCTGTGTAACCTCTGACTTAGTGTGGTTTTGCTGTTTGGAGAAAAACAACAGGAGACAGTTTACAGTACTTCATATTTTTTGTTTTCCCACATTTTAAGATGTTAATGTACAATCACAAATGATATATTGTCCGGCCAGTGTTGCTCAGTGGTTAAGCGTTGACCTATGAACCAGGAGGTCATGGTTTGATTCCCGGTTAGGGCACATACCTGGGTGCAGACTTGATACCCAGTAGGGGTCATGCAGGAGATAGCCAATGGATGTCTGTCTTTCATCAGTGTTTCTATTTCTGTATCCCTCTCCCTTCCTCTCTCTCTAAAATAAATAAAAACATATTAAAAAAAATATATATCCATGGAAAAGAAAGGTCATTTTTTTTAAATACTGATTTTTAAAAAAAATATATTTTATTGATTTTTTACAGAGAGGAAGGGAGAGGGATAGAGAGCCAGAAACATCGATGAGAGAGAAACATCGATCAGCTGCCTCCTGCACACTCCCTACTGGGGATGTGCCTGCAACCAAGGTGATTGCCCTTGACTGGAATTGAACCTGGGACTCTTGAGTCCGCAGGCTGACGCTCTATCCACTGAGCCAAACTGGTTAGGGCAAAAATACTGATTTTTAATAATCAGTAGATTCAGTATAATTTGGTGTGAATAACTGAAAAAGAGCAAAGTGAAGAGATTCCAGGAAGCCCCTGTGTTGTTAGCTTAAGAAGCATTTCAAAGCAACAAGGAAAATTGAGGGCTAATGTTCTTTACCAGAAGAACAAAGAGACATCAGTTCTTCCTGCAACTATCCATCTTTCCTTTCCCTTGTAGGGAGCTGTCTGGGTACTGGCCTGGTTTGAGGTTAGGAGTGGGTGGGGTTGGCTTTTAGCTCCCAGGGCAGGGAAGGGAATGAACTTGTTAGTTCTAAGTTACAACAGGAAGTGGGGAAGAAGATTCAGATCATGGAGCCCAAGATTGTAGACACAAAGCAGGACTAGAATCCAAAGCCAAGACCTGACTATGGAGAAGAAACAAGACAGGCAGTCAGTGCAGGAATAAAGCCTATGAGCATTCCTGGGACAGGTACCTTGGGGAGGGGCATGGCCTTTTATGAACCATTCCAGCCCTCCCCCAAGGCCCTGAAGAGTACTAAGTGTGGGAATCACAGTAGTTTAAGTGGGAAGGTTACAAAGGATTCTCTTGAAAGGTAGAAACCCATTTTAAAAGAAGGTAATTGGAAAGATCAATTATTAAAGGGGAAGTAGCAAAACAGATTATTTAGTATGAACCCATTACAAAATATGGGAGGATATAGTTCTTATGTACACAGAAAATTATTTGAAACTAGAGGCCTGGTGCATGAATTCATGCACCAGTGGGGCCCCTCAGCCTGGCCTGTGGGATCGGGCTGAAACCGGCTCTCCAACATCTCCCAAGGGGTCCTGAGTTGCAAGAGGGCGCAGGCCAGGCCAAGGGACCCCACCAGTGCATGATTGGGGCTGGGGAGGGACCGCAGGAGGGTTCAGGGTGTGTCTTGCCCATTTTGCTCAGTCCCGATCTGCCGAACCCCAGCAGCAAGCTAACCTACCAGTTGGAGTGTCTGCCCCCTGGTGGTCGGTGCTTGTCATAGTGACTGGTCAACTGGTTGACTGTCTGCCCCTTGGTGGTCATTGCACGTCATAGCGAACAGTTGAGCAGCCTTAGCATATCATTAGCATATTACGCTTTGATTGGTTGAATGGCTGACGGTTGACCGGACACTTAGCATATTAGGCTTTTATTATTTAGGATAGTATATACCAAACAGTCAATTGTAGATGATGATAGGGGACTAGAGGCCTGGTACATGAATTTGTGCACGAGTGGGATCCAGCTGGCCTGCCCCAATCGGGCTGGTGGGGGGGAGGGGTCGTGGGCAGTTGGCCAGTGGCCCTGCCCCCGATCAGGGTGGGGGGGTGATTAGGGGCGGGGTCAGCTGGGGGAGGGGCCGCGGGCAGTTGGCTGGCTGGCCGTGCCCCCTGGTTGAACTTTCAGTTGAACTCCCAGTCGAACTCCCTGTCGAGGGGACAATTTGCATATTAACCGTTTATTATATAGGATATTTACTTTCTACATTGTTTCTATGTAGGATGAATTTTTCCACAGGTTTATACCTATAATAGAATGTGTCCTAATGAAGGCAGGGGGACCTTCTTTTCTCCTGATCTGCCATAGTACACAGTTCTTTGCTCAGTAGATGCTCAATAAATACTTGTTGAATGAATACTACCTTTACGCAAGGAAAATATTAGAATGGGGATAGGAGATGGGCCTCAGTGATTTCATTGCAGTGCAGTGTAGTTCTCAAAGTTGAGTGGCAGTGTAGCTCAAAGGCTTTCGAAGTTAGAAAACCTCCATATCACATTAGAATAGGCCAAGGACCAGACAGACACCAGTATCAAACTTTGTTGTTCTTGAGTAGATTGTTGTGAATTTTATTTCTAAAATATAGAAGACCTTATACTCTAAGCTCCTTTCCTTGATATTTCCCAGAAAGTTTTGAAATTCAGTACTCTGTCAGTACTTTTCGAAGGCTGTACAGGAAGTTCAAGAATTTCTCGAAGTTACAAGGGAAGAAAACTGCAAGGGGCTGCTGGCAAAACGCCGTTCGCTTTCGCAGTGGTTGGTTGTACTCCAGGGCCAAGGAGTCTAGCTAGGCACAAGCCTCATCTCAGCCAGGAACAGCCAGGGAGGAAACCTGTTTGCCATGTCGCATTCATCTTTCCTATGGGTCTTCCCTCCCTCCACCCTGAGCCCTGGCCATTCTCTTCGTCTTTATGGTATTGTAGTAGCTACTGGAGAGAGCTCAGATCCCATGTTCCTGTTTCAACCTTTCCTCCAGAGAAATCTCCCAGGTTGGAAAATATGTTGACTGCTTTTACATAGATCATCTCCGGTGCTACAGTGTATTTGTTTGTTCTCTTTTGCATTTGAATGCATTTTACTGTGTGTCAGGAACAGTTTGCCAAAGAAATCTGACCTGGGTGATTGGGGTGTTGAGCTTTCACCCTGGCTGCTTTCCCTATATGTGCAGTCACGTGCACCTCTGCCAAACTACTGCAAAATGGCTTGCTTGACACCCTCCCCGTGAGTGCTGGCTACCAAAGCAGGCTGTCCATTTTACAGGTGCATGCAGTAGTTTCTTTGTAACAGTATCGGTTTCAGCTGAGAGGTAAACTTTAGAATGAAGATTATGAACACTGGACACGTGGAGGTTCTAACTAGATTACATTTATTGGATGTAGCTGCTACTAAATTATTTGGAAATAATTAAGTGGAAAAAATAAGTAGTAGAGCCACGTTTGGTGTGTTTGTTTTCTCTCTGTGGGAACATGTATTGGATTTATGTTTGTCTAGCATTGTCTCTGAGCAGATTATGTTCCCAGACCTGATTTATTTTCATTTTCTGCCATGCTTATGATATTTAAGGTACCTATAAGTTTTACTTGATTAGCTCTGTTTATATTAACTCAAAATATAGTTTGAGTTTATTTTAACCATTGCAGTGATTTAAAACTATACTATGCTTGGTATAAACGTGGCAATAGAAGCATGATCATTTTATACTTAAACAGGCTGTTTTATGGCTTGAAACCCATGTAGCACTTTAGAACCTAGACATTAATGAATTTAAGCCAGCAATTCACTTAATGAGTCCATACCCAGGTGGTCAAGGAAGATACTTACCTATGTTGTATGGATATATAAAGTTTGAAATAACACAAATTATCTGGGAGGCAGAGTCTGCATTAGAAAAATTTTTATGTTTAGTACTGAGACTTCATTCTAATCAAACAGATTGCAGTTTCCTCCCTAGAATTCAGAAGGAACTACTATAAAACTTTGAGTCAGTACCCCTTCTGGCACATAATGAATTGAGGTTTCCAGCTAAGGGGATTAGAGGTGGATTCCCTGAAGAGGAGGTACTTCTAGCAAAAGGAACTATGTTCTTTAAATGTTACTCACGCTATCATTTAGAAACTGGGTGTCTGAATACTTTAACAGTCAGCATGAGTGTACTGCAGTCTGTGCACCTCTTTTGGGGATTTTGAGATCATTTTTCTAGCCAGCTGAGACCCTGGCTAGAACACAAAACAAATTTTGTGTTTGTTTATTGTTTTGTTTTGTTTTTATGGGAAAAATGCAACTCTTCTCTCTCATAAAGTGCGTTTCACCTTTCTTTTTGTATTTTTAAAACATTTTTATTGATTTCAGAGAGGAGGAGAGAGGGAGAGAGAGAACATCAATGATGAGAGAATCAATTGATCAGCTGCCTCCTTCACGCCTCCTACTGGGGACTGAGCCTGCAACCCGGGCATGTGCCCTTGACGGGAATCAAACCTGGGACCTTTCAGTCCACAGGCCAATGCTCTATCCACTGAGCCAAACCAGCTATGGGCCACTTCACCTTTCTTGATAGAATGCTGTAACAGATTTGAAACAGAAACACAGAATAATGAATTCAAAAGGACCATTGCCCTGACCTTTCCCTTGGCTCTAGAACCAGTGCTGCACAGGCACGAGGGGGAGGCCAGGGTTCAATCATCTGTATTTAGTACTGCACCAGGCACCAGAGAGTTTGGAGCACATACTCTTCCAAACAGGACAGCTAATTGTGGCTTGAGGGAGAGGGCGGGGGGAGGGGGGTGTTGCAGGCCCAATGTTGCTAAATCTGGTATTTTGAAGAGATGCCGAAAATAGATATCTTTATGTGAAATCTACCAGTTAAAAATTTTTTTTTAACATCATGCAGGGAAGGGTCAAACAAAACATATTTATAGACCAGATTAGCTCACCAGTTTGCAACCTCTGCACCTGACCCTTCCTGTTATTCTTAGTTTTGCTCCCTCCTACCCCCTGACCCCACTAATATACCAATCAAACTTGACTCTTATAGGAAGGACTTTTGTTAGGGATTATCTGGTAAATCCCATGAACTAATTTGCCATGTACTGTTGTACCTTTCTGCCTCCTCTCCTGTCGTTCCTTGCGCTCCTGGAAAATATGCACTTTTGTCAGCACTCTGCCCCCAGTCAAAGACTGCCCCCTTTATTATTTAATCCTCACCCCTGACTAGGAGGCTTGCAGACCACTTGGAAGAGAGGGGACAAGAAGGTTTAGGTCTCTGGTTTTCCTCAAACAAAACAGAACTGCTTAGGCCTCCTGTACCTAGGACTGGTGACTTCTTCCACTCCAAGATGTTTTTCTGCCATGATTTTAGAGCAAAAAATACACCAGAATTTGGGACATGGACACTAGTTATTCACAGATTTCACAGGCCAGCTAGTTTAGAATTGGACCTTTTAGTACCATCCCTTGTAATGTCAGGCCTGATGTCAAAGCAATGCCTGCTCTCTCCTCTTTCCTTAGGGAGCCAGAGCAGGACAATAAACTAGCTCTAGAATCCAGATTTAGAAAAACTATTGTTTTGATAGGAACTGACGAATGGAATGTAGATTAAGGAACCGAACCATTATCTACTTCAGAAAGTTAAGACCGCCCTTTTTTTGGGAATGACCTAAAAAGTTTGTAAAGTAAAAGAGTTGGATTTTCCCTAAGACTTTCAGAATATTCTAAAACTGGTCTATAACATGGGAAAATCTAAGAGTGAAAACTATGGGAAGTCCATTAACAGCCTCTATTAAAATAACTTTTTTCCCAATTATAAAATAATTAAAATGTTGAAAATAAGTTATATATGTTGATTATATCCAACTTTTAAGATAAAAGATAGCCACTACTATATATATATATATATATATATATTGATTTCAGAGAGGACGGGAGAGAGCTAGAAACATCAAGATGAGAGAGAATCATTGATCAGCTGCCTCCTGTGCACACCCTCTACTGGGGATTAAGCTTGCAACCAGGGCATGTGCCCTTTACCGGAATTGAACCCAAGACCCTTTAGTCTGCAGGCCAACATTCTATCCACTGAGCCAAACCAGCCTGGGTGCCACTATCTTTTTTTTTTTTTTTTTAAGTTTATAGTTTATTAATCCTCTCATGAAAAATCTGCACAACCATCACAGATAAAGTCACCGAAGAATCTTTACTCCTTCTTTTTGCCAGCACCAACGCTGGCCTTTGCAGTCCCTCTGACTTTCTTCATTCTGTTCTTGCGTTCCTTTCTCTGTTTTCTTGAGGTCTTCTTCTTCTCATATAGGCCATGTTTTGCGAGTCTGTGTTTGGGTTCATTTTTCTTTGCGTAATCCAAGGAATCATAAATCATGCCAAAGCCAGTGGTCTTGCCACCACGAAAGTGGGTTCTGAATCCAAACACAAAGATGACATCAGGTGTGGTCTTATACATTTTGGCTAGTTTTTCCCGGATTTCTGTCTTGGGTCCTGTTGCCTTCCCAGGGTGAAGGACATCAATGACCATTTGCTTCCGCTGAAGTAGTCTGTTGGTCATGAACTTCCTGGTCTGGATGGTTACTGTGTCATGCATGATGGCGGTTGGTCTTCAGGCAGCCAGGGAGGAAAAAAGCGGGTGCCACTATCTTAATATATAGCCTCCAAGTCTTTTTTCTTTTTTTTGTCCTTTTTACTGACTGTATCATGAACATGCTCCCTTGTCATTGAATATTCTTCCTCAGTGGTTTTTTAATGGTTGCATGTCAGACAGACACATGAATATACAATTTAGCCAATCTCTGTTGAATATTTAAGTGTTTCTTAATTATAAGTAATGCTGCAACAAACACGCTTTTACATAAATCTTTCTATCACCAGTCTTCTGAAGAAGTATCTGGGAGGAGTATGCTGCATCAACAGATATGAACGTTTTAAGGACTTTTACAAACTACCAAATCTGACCACAGCCTTTAAAGACTTTATTAAAAATACTAGTTTTTGGCCCTTATACCTTTATTCTTGAAGGATTTCGAGAAGTCAGTTGTTCATTTCCCAGAATGACCAGTTGTGTGAAAGTCTAGGATTCCTTTTCTGCATTTCTTTGCATTCCTTAATGAAAAGGAATGTGTTTGCCTTTTGTATTTGATGGATCAGGGAGCAGAGGCAGAGGTATTTTGTAATACGCTTTCACCTAGTAATTAGGTCATCAGGCTGTTGCTTATTTTTGGATGCTTGTGTGTGGCAAGCAATTGTGAGACCTGAGGCAGCTTTATTTTGCTGTTTCCAAAGCTGTGGTTCACAGGGTATCCCTGAGCAGCTTCAGTCAGTAATGAGGTATTTTCACGATTTTATGAGAATGACCCGTGCTGCCTGTCCTGTCAGAGTGAGTGACCTGTAAAGGGGAGAGGGGAAGGAGTTATGGAGAGGATACAGGCTATTTGGGGGTGGGGGGCAGATCTTTGATTTTATGAGCTCAGCTTTCTGCATACACAGCTGTGTGGTCCCTAAGCAAGTCTTGTCTTGTATGATTAATGTATACCAGGGGATCTCCTAATGCAGTGGTCGGCAAACTGCAGCTCGCGAGCCATTGGCCCCTTGAGTGTGGCCACGAAGTTTCAATCGCACTGTACGTGTGCGCCCGCACGTGGTATTTTGTGGAAGAGCCACACTCAAGGGGCCGCAGTTTGCCGACCACTGTCCTAATGGAATTAGATACTTACCAAGATGGAGCAGTTGCTTTTCATTCATTTTTCTCCTGCCTTCTTGATAAGCAAGGACCTACTTGCCCCGTCTCCTTCAGCCATTATTGAAACTAAATATCTGACGGCCTGCTGTAGACAGGGTTCTAGAGCCTCCTCTGTCGTAACACTGACCTGTTCTCTCGAAGGACAGAGTGAGGGTGAGAGACATGGTCTGGAAGGATTGGAAGAAACTTTAGAAATATAGTTCCAGCTTCTAATTTTATAGCACAATTGGTTTCTGGCTTCAGAAAACTTACAGTCTTTTTAGAAATAAGATACATGGGAAACGACTAAAAACCAGAACAAATTTTAAAAAGTACAAGCAATGAATGGTTTAGTGCAGCGGTTCTCAACCTGTGGGTCGTGACCCCTTTGGCAGTTGAACGACCCTTTCACAGGGGTCGCCTAAGACCATCCTGCATATCAGATATTTACATTACAATTCATAACAGTAGCAACATTACAGTTATGAAGTAGCAATGAAAATAATTTTATAGTTGGGTCACAATATGAGGAACTGTATTTAAATGGCCAGAAGGTTGAGAACCACTTGTTTAGTGCCAAATGAGAAGTGTCAACAGTAAAGGCTTTCAGATTTCAGAAAGAGAGGGAACTTTGGGGCCTGGAGATCAGCACCTCGTGCTGGAGAGTTTGTTCAGTTGTTTGTTTTAATTTTTTAACTGGGCCTTAGAGAATGAGTAAAATTTGAAAGTTAGAGTCCGTTCCTCCCAGGTTAAGTGGTATAATAAAAGGCAGAAGATATCTGGAAACAAGGAGTGGGTGATTTTGACTTGTGAGACAGGTTTCTTTCAATCACTTGGCTGTATAATTTGGAGAGGACCTGAAGCCCTTTTCTTAGAAAGCAAGCAGAATTGTGAGGGCCGTGTTGTCCTGGAGAGCCTGTAGCATCTCTGTCACTAGCACGTAAGAGTTCAGAGATAGCCAGCAGAGCCATGGCTCCCTGTCTTCCTGATGGGCTCCTGGGGCCACGCCCGCAGATATACACTTAGGTAGTTTTATGGAGTGTGACTCAGAGTGTTTAGGGAACCTAGTCATCTCTAGGTAAAGTCCTGGCTGAGAAAAGGTCTCCCCCTTTTTGTAAGACTTGCTTCCTGGGGAACTTTACTGCCCCAAAGCCTTCAAGTTCCTCTGTGCTTCTCAGTCAGGCCTCAAAGCTTCAGGCTTTATTAAAACCTCGAAGTTATTGGAGCCTTTTAAACTTTCAATGAAATCATCTTACTGTGGGCTGTAATTCAAGTAATTCACAGAAGATAAGGATTACAGACATTTAGACATAAATATCTTCCAACCTTTCCCTATACTTAAAAACAATACCCCTTTCAACTAAAAGCTGACACTTAAATACTGTACTTTGTTTTACTACCAGGTATACTTCAAGATACTCAAAGATTTTTTTCCTATTTAGCCTGCCTGAAGGGTTAATATTTGAGCTTCATTCTTCCAGAGGTTGTTAAAATGTAAATCTTGTCCTATTAAAATTAAATAATTATCCACCATTTACATTATAACTTACCTTAGGTGGGAAGGATGAGGGAGAAGGTGAGATAGAGTTAAGGTTTGGAGTGGGTAGGAGGGATCCTCAGCTTGTCAGCTTTGCTTTGAAGTCAGCCCAGCCACCAGAGTGCAGACCTGACGAAGTTCTGCTCTGGATGGCCCCAGCTCTCACTTGTGAGTTCGAGTTCAGATGTAGCTTCACAAGGTTAGAAGTTGAATGCCATTTTCTAAAATGATCAGGAAAGTGGCTAGGAAAGGTGCCTGGGCCTAATAGGTAACATTTTCAGTTGGCTAGAACCCTGCCTTGTCTAACTGGCACAAATAGATTTATTTATTGGACATAGACTCCGGCTTCGCCATGGGCCCTGTCTGTCTTCCCAGTGGTGTGAGAATAGTGCCACAGGAGCTGGGCAAGCTGCAAGTGCCTTTATTGCCTGCCTAAGCCTTACCAGAGTTTGCCTGAGATGTCTGGCCCCCCTCTTTTCTTTTTTGGATGAGGCTGCAGTTCTGGAGGAAATTTGCCTTTTACCCCTTAGTCTTCTATTGTGTAGGGAAGAGAGTAGGCTTTAGTTCTCAAAAATGGGGTATGAGCTCACAGATGAACTTTTTTCCTTCTTTTTTCAATCTCTATTTACTGAAATGCATTTTAGGGTTATAAACTATTACTTCTGTTTCATGTTCTTCCTGATCACTTGCTTTAAATTTATATTATAGCTATTGACATTTTAATAAAATCTCATGAATACATTTGAAGATTTTGCATTACCTTCTTAACACCTTCTCAGTGTATCACATCAATAAATTATATATCTGTACTAGAGGCCCAGTGCACAAAATTTGTGCACTCAGGGAGGGTTTCTCAGCCCAGCCTGTGCCCTCTCGCAGTCCGGGAGCCCTTGGGGGATGTCTGCCTGCCACGGAGGCGGGAGAGGCTCCTGCCACCACCACTGTGCTCACACCAGCTGTGAGCCCGACTCAGGGCTTCTGGCTGAGCAGCGCTCCCCCTGTGGGAGCGCACTGACCACCAGGGGGCAACTCCTGCATTGAGCATCTGCCCCCCGGTGGTCAGAGTATGTCATAGTGACCAGTCATTCTGCTGTTGGGTTGATTTGCATATTAGCCTTTTATTATACAGGATTTTTATCTATGAAGTATTGACCTTCAGCATCAAGGGGTTAAGTATATCATTAAGACAGGTAGTAGCTATCTGTCTAATAAATGCCCCTGGCACTTGACTGGCTTGATTCAGTTCAATGTATTGATCACATAATTCATTTAAAACTCATACAGACACTTTTTAATGACCATATGCAAAAACAACTATATCTTAGAAAATAAGATTGCATAGTACATCCACACAATGGAATACTATGCAGCAATGAAATTATTTATAAAAAATTTCTAATGGCTTAAGATATAGAAACTGTATGTGTGTTACTCTCTCACCAATATTAAAAATATTTACATGTGTGAAGAAAGATAAAGGAAAAAAAGACAGAAAATAAGTAAACCAAATGTGAATAGTGGGTGATTCTGTCTGGATGAGAAGATTATGAGTTATTACGTTTTTATTCCTTATACTTTTCTATTGTATACAGTTTTTTAAAAATCTAGACGGGGTATCACTTCTATAATGAAAAAGAAATCCAATAAGGGATTGTAAATCATTTTAACTACCTACTTTAGTAAAGGATTAAAATATAGTGAATGTTTAAGGTTAAGTTAATGCTTTCTGTAGCAAGACAATGAAAAACTTCCCCTCAGAAATTTTAAAAATTACTTTGAATTTACTATTTAGCACTTTTAAGTTATCTTATGTGTCATTATGCAGTGTTCCTATAGCTCAGTGTTTCTTTTTTTTTTAAAGTATATTTTTATTGATTTTAGAGAGAAAGGGAGAGGGAGAGGGAGAGAGAGATAGAAACATCAGTAATGAGAGAGAATCATTGATTGGCTTCCTCCTGCATGCCTCCTACCGGGATCAAGCCTGCAACCAGGGCATGTGCCCTGACCGGGAATCAAACCGTGACCTCGTGGTTCACAGGTCGACGCTCAATCACTGAGCCATGCTGGCCGGGCAGATCAGTGTTTCTTAAACTGGGTAATTCTGGCACTAACTCATAGGTTTGCTGCAACTGTTTAGAAAACTAATTCAGAGTTTTACAAAATAGATGGTAGCAGTTATGAAAATCCTGAAACATTTTAGTTCTGTGTCTTGTGAAATTATTTTATTTTTTAAAATAAACCTTTTATTGAATTACTAGAGGCCCAATGCACGAAAATTCGTGCAAGAGTAGGCCTTCCTTCCCCTGGCTGCCAGCACCAGCTTCCCTCCGGCACTGGCTTCCCTCCGGCACCTGGGACCCGGGCTTTCCTCGGGCTGCCAGCAGGCATCTGGGACCGGGCAGCTTTGCTCCGGCCCCAGCTTCATCCGGAAGGATGTCCGGTCTAATTAGCATATTACCCTTTTATTATAGACTAGAGGCCCGGTGCACAAAATTCGTGCACGGGAGGGGGGTGTGTGTCCCGCAGCCCAGCCTGCACCCTCTCCAATCTGGGACCCCTTGAGGGATGTCCGACTGCCCGTTTAGGCCTGATCACAATCCAGAATTACTGGCTCCCAACCGCTCACCTCCATGCCTGCCTGGTTGCCCCTAACTGCTTCTGCCTGCCAGCCTGATCACCCCCTAACCACTCCCCTGCCAGCCTGATCGACGCCTAACTGCCCCCCTGCCAGCCTGGTCTCCTCTGCAGGCCTGGTCACCTCCAACTGCACTCCCTTGCCAGCCTGGTCACCCCTAACTGCTCTCCTCTTCAGGCCTGGTTCCCCCCAACTGCCTTCCCCTGCAGGCCTGGTCACCTCTAACTGCCCTCCGCTGCAGGCCTGGTTGCCCCCAACTGCCCTCCCCTGCAGGCCTGGGTCCCCCCAACTGTCCTCTCCTGCAGGCCTGGTCCCCCCACTGGCCTCCCCTGCCGGCCATCTTTGACCACATGGGGGCGGCCATCTTGTATGTTGGAGTGATGATCAATTTGCATATTCTTTATTATATAGGATAACACACATCCACAAAAGTACACAAATCGTAACGCATTGTTTGCGGGTAGTTTTTATCGCGCGCTAACAGGTGGCGCGGGCCATTTTTGCTAATTTTTTGCGCAAATGGCAACGTTCAATGAAATTACCACAACTTTAGTTTACGTATTTATACGTTACCCGCATTCTACCGCTAGTCTATAAAAAACGTATTAATACGTGTCCTGCGCTCTACTACACTGATAGAACGTATAAATGCATAAAACGTATAAATACGTTTCCCGCATACAATGTGTTAAGTGTACAACTTATAAATTTTCAACATACCTTTGTAACCACATCATTTTATATTTTTTTGTTTTGTGCTGCTATGTCTTTGACAAAATTTTCATAGTTCTACTTTTAAAAATACATTGTTGTTTAGTGTTCTGTGGTTTCCATAAGTTACATTCTAGATATTCTGCACTTTTTGCTCTCATAATTTTATTAACTCTTTGAGTTTTTACATTTTTCAAGGAGCTCTAAAATTTCATTCAGAATATTGTTATTCTTAGTTCATGGCAAAAAAAAAGGCTTTTATCAGTTAAAAATGCAAAAAGGTAATAACTGCAAATTATTGACATCTAGCCTGTGCAGATTTAATTTTTCTTTCATTCCCAGTGTGGCACACGTTTCCCCCAGTTGGCTGGTTGTGTGGAACTTGATTCCTGTGCCTCTGCATATGATACAGCTCAGGTTGCTAATCTGAAGAAGCAGATCAGCAGCCAGCAGTAAGTGTGTCAAGCCTAGAAATGCTAGACCAAGCTGGGAGGAACTTTACAGACGTTAGCCTCAGATGGGGAAACTGAGTCCTGGAAGGTTACATGCCTCCTCCAGGGTCACAGAGTTGGCACCAGAACTGAGTCTAGAATCCTGATTCTAAACCCCATTACTAACCCATGCTAAGTCACTATTCTTATCTTAAAATTCACCCTTTCTACTGAAAATGCAATCCTCAGACTGCGAAATCGACTTCTGAAGAAAGATAAATTACCTAACATGTTTTTCAGCCAAACTTCTTAATGGGGATAACCTAAAAGCAATTGATCTATTTTGGAAAGTATCCCTTGGGTTACTTCGGGCAAATGAGGGATGGTGTGGGATGGTATAAATGCCGGTCGGTAATTGTTTAGAGCAGTTCCGGGAGGACGTTCAACTGGAATAACCCTGGCAATAGGGAAAGTGTGGCGTGATGTTGACTTGTGACCCTTCCCTGGGGAGCAGCTGTGTCAGGAGACCTGACAGAGCTTCTGGAACACAAAGTCTCAGTCTGTGCTCCCCGCCACTGGGCAGGGAGACTAGCTACTGTGCCTGGGAGATGACCATCAATGTTATATTCCTCTTTGTTTTTGAGATTTTGTTTCAGTTGGCGAAAGGTAGATAAGGAAATATCTCTTGATTTGCTAAGAGAGGCCAGGGAACATATTTAGTAAGTACTAATAAGTGTGGTGGGCCCTGGGGATTTGGTACTTAATGAAACATGTCTGTCAGGACTTAGTCTGTGGAGCTGGCAATCCCAAGGGGAGATCACCATTGCCCTCCAGAAATCCTGGTTCTGTTGGTATGTTGTTTAAGGCAAGGCACAATTCTCATCAGAGCACACTGATTTCTGCCTACCTATAAGTCTGTAGAGAAAGGTGTCTTCTTAGTCTCACATGGCAGCCATCGTTGGTCTAACCTCTAGTGCCACTCACCAAAGTACCGTCCAGCAGACCCATTCTATCCTTTCTCACTCTGTTCCTGGAGTACAGGCCTTTCTCAGAGGCTCTGTCCCTCACATATCTATGGCTGTTCCTGCCTTTGAGCTTTTGGACATGTTTTCTCCCTTATGTAGAATGCCCCTTCTTCCCCTTCTGTTTCTCCAAATCCTGCCCAGCCATTAAGGCCCAATTCAGTTCCCATCTTCTCTCCTCAGAACTCTACCCATACCAGGCTATGGATGGTATAACTACAGTTCAGCCTACTGGTGAAGAGTGGACTCTGGAGCTAGCCTGTCTGTGTGACCTGGGCCGGAAGCTTTCCTGGATCTAGAGTTTTATAGAGTTCTTCATCTATAAAAATGGGAATAATAATTGGATTTAGCCATAAGTTGTGTAGAATAAATGAGTCCATACTATTAAAACCCACAGACCAACGCCTGGTACATAAGTTCTCATTGAATATTATTATTCCTTCTAGCATGTATGTAATCATGGCCTTCCTTGTGTTGTTTAATCATTTTAAGTATTTATTGGCCCCTAGTGAAATTGTAAAGTCCTCTCATGAAGAAAGCGGCTTGATTTTACACTTCCTGTTGACCTTTTCTAGCCATACATGTGCATATAATAGTTCCCCAATACATGAAACTAATACTGTATTAAATAAAGAAAGTAGATGGAACAGGAGTAAGGAATTGAAGAGAAAATACAGGCTTCAGTTCACAGATGGTGTTTTCTTATGAGTCTTAGAGCATGCAATTTGTTCTTTTTTTCTTTCCTTGTCCTAAGTCTAATGAGCTCTCTGTCACACTCACCAGAGGTGTGAACATCACTTAGCAAGGATGCTAGAAATTTCAGGAGGTTGTTTCCGACACTGTTTTCTTCTAGGCCTGTGCTGGGATGGAATCTCAGACAGTAGATTCTGATCTATCAGAATATCTCAAAGCAGGTGGGTCCTGAGCTGGGTGTTACTAACGTACCTCCCTTGCTGAGGGGCACGGGCAATTCACCAGTAGGGAGGGGACCTTACCCTTCAGCCACCCTCTCCTTGCCTTTCCCTCCTCCTCTATTAGCAGCTGAGGTGCTCACAAGCACCATCTTTAGCCATCAGTGTTCACAAACATTTGGGGGAAATCAGAGGTTACCCTCTGGTGGGAAGAGGTGGGGACCCAGGCAGAAGCTTTCAGTAAAGAGCCAGTTGCAGATAGGAGTTGTGGTGATGGCAGGAGCTGCCAGAGGGGTCCTCGGCCATTCACCCAGCAGTCTGGGACTTTAGCCAGGGTCTCCACAAAGCCCCATGGGTGCCCTCTCTGTGATGAAAATGCTGTGTTTCTCCTTCTCCTAGGCTGGAACAAGACATTAAAAAATTAAAGGCTGATCTGCAGGCCAGCAGGCAAGTGGAACAAGAGCTCCGCAGTCAGATCAGCTCCCTCTCTAGCACCGAGCGAGGGATCCGCTCAGAAATGGGCCAGCTTCGGCAGGAGAATGAGCTGCTGCAGAACAAGTATGTGCACCTATCAGGCCTTTGATGAGCCAAGTGGCCTCACTGCTTCTTTTGTTTCCAGGGATTGGAGCACAAGATTCATGATGACAAAGGGATCGAGCAAAGGGGTTTTTAAATAAAATGTTTAATTTAATACCAGATATACAACATGTTATAAAACCTGTAAGAACCTATTTCACTTCAACAAAAGTTTGTTAATATTGCTATTTTGTCTTCTCTCATTTAATGACTTATCTTAATTTAAAATAGTTATCAAGCTTTTATGATAATATACGGAAAGTTGAAAAGAAGTATTTCTGCCACAATTTGAAGCTCTTGATCCTTTGAGTGAAAGTTTCCAGAGCACTGGACTCTATTTACTTTGATTTCCCAAACTAAATGACATTGAACTTTGATTTTACTTGAAGAGACAGGCAAAAAGCCAGCTCTTCTATGTGAATTCTTATGCTTTCTATTAATTCATTCTGGAATTATTTGTTGACTCAATATGGGTCTGTCCTTTTTTTATTTTTTAGTTTCTTAGCACTGTGTGCCTACAGTAGTGAATAATATTATAGGCTTTGGGTTTTCTGGGCTTTACCTATTGAAGGAGTAATTCTTCAACATTTTTAAGGAATGTAACTCAAAAGTTTAAGCATTATAGGCAAATAACCTCTCCACTGCTTCTGACCCGCATGTGGTGACTGTAGCATTGATACATAGAGAACATCTCACCCTTATTGATGTATTTAGATAAACTGACCTTATATTGTTAAGCTGCGGGGTGGTTGTAGGCAGGGAAGGGAATATGGCTGAAATTTCCATCTGAAATGAAGCATCCTATGACCCTACAAAATCTAGTTTGGGATACTCTAGAAAAACCATCTCACAGCTGGAAAGAAGAGGCAGCAGCATAATTATATTCAGGCAAAGAAAGACATTCCCCCACTCACACTTTACCTCAGTTTCAGTGGTGCTGGTTCCATCAGCTGTGCCTTGGTCAGACTGAAGTTCTTTCAAGGTGCTTTGGGGCACTTGAATTAGTTCTGCTGTTATATTTCCCTCTGATAGAAACTTGCTTTACCCTATTTTCTGAATGACCTTCTGTAGATAGAGCAGAAGCTAGGTCTGTATCTTATATGGCAGCTTGCTTATTGGTATTTAGAAATTGTTAAATAATTATGACAGTGTGTTCTCCCTGGGCACCCTGGGAGTTGACACTTATGTTTGCTGTTCAAAACTCTTCTTTACTTTGGCCTTAAAATGACAAAGAGGAGCCATGTTTTTCCAGGGTTCATAGTGGGTATTGTAATTGTAAAACTCTGTGTGACAATCATTTCCATATAGGTTACATAATGCTGTGCAAGTGAAGCAAAAAGACAAACAGAACATCAGCCAGTTGGAAAAAAAGCTAAAAGCTGAGCAGGAAGCCCGAAGCTTTGTAGAAAAGCAGTTAATGGAAGAGAAAAAAAGGAAGAAGTTAGAAGAAGCTACTGCTGCCCGGGCTGTTGCATTCGCTGCTGCGTCTAGGTATGTCCGTATCACCTGAGTGCTTAATCTATGGTTGGCTTTCCTTGTACCGAGACAGCCATGGGAATTTGATGCTTTGGGCAGGATTAGAAATACAATAGTTGTGCATGGATGGATTGTTTTTAATTATGGCTTTACTAGCTGGTTTAAACTCCATCTGTGCAAGTTTGCACTCTCTTATAACAACTTCATCCTCAGCGATCTCCTCCATAAAGTGAGGGGAGGATATCACCATGCCTCCCACACCTGGGAGGCAGAGTGCTGCTCATAAAAGGGTTTCCAACTCTAGCTGGTTTGGCTCAGTGGATAGAGCATTGGCCTGCGGACTGAAGGGTCCCAGGTTCAATTCCCAGTAGTAGGCATGCAGGAGCAGCCAATCAATGATTCTGTCTCATCATTGATGTTTCTATCTCTCCCTTTCCCTTCCTCTCTGAAATCAATAAAAATTTTTCTTTTTAAAAAAAGGGTTTCCAGTCACTTTCTTCCAAACTGATAATTACTAAACACTTTGAAAGAACCAATCTAGAATTTTGTACTCTTTATAGAACCATCACTACTCCCTACTCTTTGGTGTGTGTTTCTGAAGTTTTATCTAAAAGCTAGAGGCCCGGTGCATGAATTAGTGCACATTGAATGGAAATTCATTAGAAGAAATATTTTAATACTGCTATTCACCCTTTATAATAGAAGTGTCAACCAAATTCACGATCGACAATGACAGATGGAAACACGTGTGCGATTGGCGCCAGCGAGAGCTTTATATATATATAGATATAGATAATAGATATAGATATAGATATAGATATAGATATAGATATAGATATAGATATATATCAATAAACTTGCTTAATTAGACCTGCTTTCTGATTTAGCTAAACTTTTTCCAGCTCAGTGAAGCACCCCAATTTCTTTCAGGTAATTGTTAGCAACACAGCAGTAAATATCAACACGAAGCAGATTATTATTGTAGATCATGCAGGGAGAACAAAGGGTAAAATATTTAACTGCAGCAGTGTTTGACTATATTCTGCGCAGTGAGAAAACCTGAAGTCATTTTCAAGGTCCACCATTTCTTTCTTCTTTTCAGTTGGGTCAAGTTTCTAAGCTTTCTAAATCTCCATTTTCTGGGTAATGAAAAGACAATAGGATTCCACTGAGTCTCCTATCTACCTACTCCAGGACTTCTGTGAGGATCAAATGAGATGAGGCACGGGAAAATGCTTCACAGACATTTGGTTAAAGTGTAAAATGTTTCCACCTGGCTATAAAGCAAGTCATGTTCCTGGGCTGAAGAAACTCCAGGGAAGCTAGTCACTAGGGAGAGGAAGGCGGGCATTGCTACGTGACGTCATTACCCGGCGCCCACAGCTGGGCTGTGGGCCACATTTTGCACCATGGGGTCTCGGCAGTGTCAGCTGCGATTTGATGGGGTGTCACTCCAGGGTGGTGGTGGGGCCTGTGTTCCACTTGGGGGAAGCCGAGTGCTGCTCTGTGGGCACCAGGTCTACAGTGCCGTTTCTCTGTCAATGGCCAGTGTGTATCAGGCAGCTCCTGTGTTGAACGTCTGCCCCACTGGTGGTCAGTGCACGTCATAGACCAGTTGGACGGTCAGACACTTAGCATATTAGCCTTTTATATATATAGATGGAAGAAAGGTAAAACCTTGGTTCCCAAGTACTATGTACTAACTGCTTATGTCTTTGTTGGATATCAGCAGATTGTCAATGAGCTGGAAAAGATGGGGGAAAGGAAACATAAGTCACTCTTAGACATCATTGAACTTGTGGAGTGATACAAATTAGGGCCTACTTCCTATGCCATTGAAAAGTACGCAAATATTCCAAACTTAATGTTCAGATACTGTATTCAGATAGTAACTGCTACCTGAATATAAGCCAGGAGAGAAGATGGTTAAGAGCCTCTTGGTTTGTTTTTGGCTTCTACTTCACTTTTTTCCTTTGTTTTCTTTTCTTTTTTTTTTTTACATTTTATTGATTTTTTTACAGAGAGGAAGGGAGAGGGATAGAGAGTTAGAAACATCAGTGAGAGAGAAACATCGATCAGCTGCCTTCTGCACACTCCCTGCTGGGGATGTGCCTGCAACTAAGGTACATGCCCTGGACTGGAATTGAACCTGGGACCTTTCAGTCCACAGGCCAATGCTCTATCCACTGAGCTAACCTGGTTAGGGCTCCTTTGTTTTCTTGACTAGTGAAGTCATCTGCATGGTAGAAGTCAGTTACGGGTTTACAGATGCAGAGTGAGGGTAAATTATTATTTATTTCATTTTAAGTTCCTATCGTAATTTGTATCTATGTGATAGAATTCTGCCGGCATTCTTCCTTGAGTTTTGCTTTTTTGTATTTGGTGTGTTAATAGCCTTCTTTTGGGTTCTGGCATTTGCAGAATAATTGATCAATCCTCAGCTTACCTTTTAGGAAATGACAGCAGGAGAGGACTTTTTCTCCTGTGTGATCCTGTCTCCCCCCAGCAGACTCTGTACTGCAGATAGCTGAGCTCACTTGGCTTATCAGCATCTATACAGACACACAAGACCCTTTATTAGTCTGCCTAACCCAGTGGTCGGCAAACTCATTAGTTAACAGAGCCAAAAATCAACAGTACAACGATTGAAATTTCTTTTGAGAGCCATATTTTTTAAACTTAAACTATATAGGTAGGTACATTGTTATTAACCTAATTAGGGTACTCCTAAGACTTAGGAAGAGCCACACTCAAGGGCCCAAAGACCCGCATGTGGCTTGCGAGCTGCAGTTTGCTGACCACAGGCCTAACCTAACCTAATCTAATGTGGAGTTTTTGGTTTGTTAATTGTTTGAAGATTTGTAAGCATTTCTGAAGCACTTAAACTTGCAGGAGACTTTTCTGAACAATAATCTAGTGTGGCCTGTGCTGTCCTTAATTCATCTACCATCTACCCTTTTTTCACCCCAAAAACCCGCTGAGAAGTATATGACAATTCCTTAACTATGTTGTATAGTGCCTCTTACTAGTATACCTGAGAATCAGTAAATTGGTTTTCTTCTCTACTCTAAATCCCTTTTGTTTCCAGTTAAGCTTATTTGTTTTATTTTGATCTTACCCTTAGATGGTCCTTGTTTGCCATCACTTGTGTAGAGATTGTTTTTATTCTTAACAAAATCTCAAGACTTTGAGTCTCTCACTGGACCTATATTTTTGTGTAGGCAAGACACCTACTTTCTCCATCAAGCTGTTTCTGCAATCTTGCTATCATCTTTTGTAGTTTATCCTTATTGTAGCCTTGAGAAGCCACCTAATGCTGCTCCCTTCTTCTCTTTACTCCAGGCCTGTGACAACCACGATTAAAGAAAGGTGAAAGTCTCAAGGCATAGTCCCTCAAAAGTGGAAAAAAATTCTGGTTCACTGCCCCCTGCTGGGCATGTCTGGCTCTGCCTTGCTCAGTTTGTGTGCATTGTCTCAAGTCATATGGCAGGGTGGGAAGCTTGTTGGGAAACCTCCATTTTTATCCAAGTTCTGTGACCTACAAACTAGGTAGCCATGAACTAGTATTATATCTTATTTATAAAAGTGGATAATATACCCTATCCCCATAAAGAAGGTAGTGTGGGTGAAGTACCTAGCTTGGTGCCTGGCTCATATTAGATATACCGTTAACGATAATTATTTTTTGAGAGTTTGTTGAAATTATCAAAGAATAGAAAGCATACCAGACAGCCAATACCTGACTGACTTTGGAGTATAGAGAAGTATCAATCCTGCAATATAAATAAACCGATAGTCTTTTAAGTCCCCTTCTCTCCTTCTCTTCCTTTTCAAAAGGGGAGAGTGCACCGAAACCTTACGGAATCGGATCAGAGAATTGGAGGCAGAGGGTAAGAAGCTCACAATGGACATGAAGGTGAAAGAAGACCAGCTCAGAGAACTAGAACTGAAAGTCCAGGTAATGGGAGGACCAAAGGCTTTCTTGTACTTGAATTCCTCTTCTGCGTTGATTGGTGGCCTGTGATACAATGTGGAGATGGTGCTTTTTGATACAGGCAAATCCCATTGCATCTGAAAAGCTCTGTGACCAGAGGAAGCGCTAATCTTGTCCAGCTCATTGATGTCATGTTTAACTTAGTCAGATTCTAATACAAGCCAGAAATGTTGATGGTCCTTTGACATGTTTTATACCAGAATTTGAATTACTGTAGAGTCATTTTATTTTTCTAGGTTATAGGCCAGATTAGTGTCCTTTGGGATTTATACATCTCTTATCAGCCCCCACCATCTCTCCATCCCCAGGGAATTGACCATTCTGGTTGCTCTGAGCTTTTCCAGATTGCAGTTCTGAGCAGTACATTGGGAGGAAAGCTGCCAGTGCTGTGAACGTAGCCAGTTTTGGGAGCCATGTGTACTGTGGCAAAGTATTTGGCATTGGCACTTCAAGGGAACATTTAAAATGAATGTCATATATTATAAAGTTACAGTAATTTTTATAAAGTTACAGTAATTTGACTCGTGTTTGGTAAAGGTAGCATCAGAAATGGATGGCAATGGTGAGGAAAACAATAAAATTAGGTCATCTCCGTCCCATACAAAAAGAAATTCCAGATGAAGAGTTGAATGCAGAAATAAAAAGACATTTTATTTTAAACTAGGTGAAAATATAGTAGAATTTCTTTACTCTTGAAACAGGGGAAGACTTTCTAAACAAAAATAATGGAAGAGGTAATGGAAGGAGACTAAACTTTGGGTGATGAGCATGCAATATATGGATGATGTGTTATAATACTGAAACTTATATAATCTTATTAACCAATGTCAGTCACCCCAAAATTAAATAAGTTAAAAATTACATTGCAGTCAAAAATATAATGGAAGAAATCACAAAGCAGAAAATATAAACTAGAATAATCAACTGGGGGAGTATAGATATTGCATCAAATATAAATAAGGAATTAATACTCTCGATATAGAAATAATTCATAAAAATTGCTAAGCTCAAATATACAGAAAAATAGGCAAAGGATACCAACAGTTAATTCACAGCAGAACTAGAAATGGCTGATAACATATTATTATATCCTTATTAATCATAAGACATAGATTAAAGTTGAGTGTCATTTATCTCCTGTGAAATTAGCAAAGAATTTTAAGTGATAATATCAATCTGAGTGAGCCTGCAATGAAATAGGCCTCATACACTGCTGGGGAAGTGTAACTTTCTGGAAAGGGTCATGCACTTTTTAAGTATTTTCCTTGTTAGGACTTCAACCTAAGCTAAATATTTTTTAAAGTCTTATTGATGATATATATACAGAGATGTTCACCATGGTGGTAATATAAATGCAAAAAAAGGGAAACAATCTTAACAATAGGTGATTCATTTAATAAATTATGGTACATATATATGGGGGAGTATTATGCAGCCATTAAGAATTACATTTTCAAAGAACATTTGCGATTATATAAGTTTTTTTTTTAATTATACAAAACTGAACACATACTGTTACCTCATTGATGTTAAAAGATACACATGTGCTTAAAAGACTTAAAATAATATGTATCAAATTTTCACAGTGTTGGGATTTTGGGTGATTTTCATTTTCCTCTTTGAACTTTAATATATTTTAAAATTCTCTATAATACATGTGGATATCTCTTTTAAAATGAAGAAATTAAAATATCTCTATACATACATTTATTGGTTACATTACCAGATGTTTTAAGTGGACTTATTCTGCAGTGTGCTCTATTAAAATAATTAACATTTTTACAATTGTTAGTGCAAATTGAGAGTAGAATTTTGGCAAATTTGATTACAGTATTACAGCAACATTTGCAACTGGCAGCAAGGAAAACGTTCTTTTTGGTTCTGAATTAAGCTTGTAAGAAAGTGTCTTGTTTGGAGACAGAAAAACCCAACATAGTCAGATTTATCTAAAATGTTTTTGTATGTGCACATCACCATACAAATACATTTTGCCCTCTAAGTGGTGGGTCTAAACCCATAGAATACTAGCATTCTGTGTTCTAGGGCCAGGCCAATAATAGCGGGATTTTATTTGTGATTTCAGGCTAATTTGTAGACCGATGCCAAAACTCTCTTGTAACATTGCTGCTTTGATGATATTGATAGGAGCTTCGGAAGTATAAGGAAAATGAGAAGGACACTGAGGTGTTAATGTCAGCTCTCTCAGCCATGCAAGATAAAACACAGCACCTGGAGAACAGCCTGAGCGCAGAAACGAGGATCAAGCTCGACCTGTTCTCCGCACTGGGGGACGCAAAGCGGCAGCTCGAGATTGCCCAAGGTAGGAGGACAGCGGGCCCCCGGGGGAGGTGGTGTGGCTGAGAATGCACAAGGACGCGAGAGCATATCCGTTTTCTCCTTAATGGTTTAAGCGCCCAGCATACAGTTTTGCTGAATTAGAGAACTGCAGAGTCACTTAGAGGTGCTAGTGCAGCAGTACTTACAGGGTCTGTGAGAACATGGAGAGAGGCGGGGACGAAGCCAGTCTGGGGAGTCGGAGGGCTCAGGGAAGCTGATGTCTGAGCTGGGTCTTGAATGATGAGAAAGGGTTAGCCCAGTGAAGAAGCAGTAGAGCAGAGTGAGGACTAGAGAGGCATATAACAGAAGCAGCAGCTTGAGCGAGGCCAGGGAAGCTAGGAGGCCTGATGTGTTCAGAGCTGCAGCTGGCTGTGCGTGGCTGGAGGTGACAGTCGAAGTGGTGAGAGGAGAGTCTGGAGAACTGGCCGTTCACTCAGCAGGTATTTATTAAGACCTACTGTGTGCCAGGCATTGTGAGAATCCCTGAGGGACCAGATAGTAACAAACATTTTGGTCTTAGGGACCCCTTTACACTCTTAAAATCATGGAGTACCCCAAAGATGTTTTTATAAAAACTGGGTTATATCTGTCAACATTTGTTTATTAGAAATGAAAAGTTCAAACATGTATTTCTTCATTTATTTTAAAATAACATAAACATATTACTTGTTAACATAAATAACATTTTTATGAAAAATAACTATTTTCAAAAAATTGTAATGAGAAAAGTGACATTGTTTTACATTTAGCAAATCTCTCGTTTCTGGCTTAATGAAAGATAGTTCCATTCCCACCTCTTTCTACATTCAGTCTGTTGTAATTTCACTTGCCATGTTGTTTCTGGAAGACTTTTCTATGTCCATGAGGGAATGAGTGTGAAGAAGGCCAATCATGCCTTAGTGCGATGGACCCTGTGGATCCTGTGAGAGGGCAAGCCACGCAGCAAGGCAAGGCCTACTGCCCTCAGATAGAGGAGAGGACGTGAAAGGCGAGAGGCGATACTGGGTGGCTTCATGAGAGAGGGGACTCAGCTTTGAAGGGTGAATTCTGAGAGCAGAGAACGGCAGGGAAGAACAGGCTACCTGAGGGAATAGTGTAAGCGAAGAAAAGAACGTTTTGGGAATGTCCAGGTGAGCAGACCAGTGACCTCAAGGTGGGGGGCCTGGCAGAAGAGAGGGGGCGATCAGGAGGACCATGAGTGAAGCCTCCTAGAGAACATATTTCCCTGGTTTTCAGGAGGGCGGGTGAAAGGTTCTGGCGTTGTTTTGGAAGTCTCTTTCCAGTAGCTGTGTGAAAGATGGATTGGAAAGACAGTGGAGGCAGGGAGGTCATTTAGGAGGCTACCACTGTCCTAGCTAAGAGTGATGAGTGGGGGAGCAGGATGTCCAGACAGGAGGGAAGGATAAAGGTGCCAGAACCAAGAAGGAAGGTGTGAGGAGTGAAAAGAGAGCGTGAGTTTGGTTTGGGATGTTTCCATGTGGAGTTGCTTCCTGGACACCCAGGTAAAAATAGTTCATCAGTTATTGGAAGTTTGGGGCCTAAACTCCAGAGAAAGGACCAAAACCCCCGTGGGTGGGGGGTGGGATATAGAAGTTACGAGAAGTTAGCGAAGCTATAAGAGTGGCTTGGAATGGCCCAGCTGGTAGAGCAAAAAGAGAAGGGAGTTGAGAATCGGGCTTATTAATCTGTGGACTCAGGGAAAGCATTTAAAAAGAAGGTTCCAGGGATCCTGCTTTAAGGCTGAACTTCTGAGCATACACTGGCTTTTTGCCTGGTTGGCCCAGCTCCCTGGGAAGTGGCCACTTCTCTCTGCAGCATCCCGTTTACTCCGATTTGCCAACATGGAAGAGATTTCCCCCTGCAGTGAAGCAGCACCTGGTCTCCAAGTAGCTGAGGGGAGGTTGGCCTGTCAGCCCAGGAATTCTTGTAAAGCAACAGAGAAGCAGAGAGAAATGTCTTTTTCAAAAGCTCTGGGAATGTTTTCGTATTACTGATTAAAGACATCAAATTTAAATCTGTGTAGAAAAAAAGATCCAGTGGCTCATATATCAGATGCCGTAGGAATTTTATTCATCTGAGGCTAATTGTGTTAAAAGGGAAGGAGGGTTTTGTGCTTACTTAAAGCTGAGGAGACATGAAGGAAGTCCCAGGGAGCAGGTTCTTTCCATGGCTCTTTGCTGCTGCCTTTCCCACTACTTCCCTTCACTGTCATGCTCAGAATCCTCCTCCTATCTAATAAAAGAGAAACATGGTAATTAGCATACGGCCGCTACCCTTCCCATTGGCTAATCAGGGCAATATGCAAATTAACTGCCAGCCAAGATGGCGGCTGGCAGCCAGGCAGCTTGAAACTAACATGAGGCTTGCTTGCTTCAGTGATGGCCTGAGCCTGCAGTTTGAAACATTGTAACAAATATAGAAGCTAAACAAAACCCCAGAAACCTGCTTTCAGCGAGCCGGGATCTCAGAGCTGGAGTTATACATTGTTTCGATTATAGAACCGAAACAAACCAGATACCTGCTTTCAGCAGCAGAGGCCTAAGAGCTGGAGCCTCAGAGCTAAAGCTGGCCCAGAATAAAAAAAAAAAGAAAAATGAAGCAGTTGGGAGCTTCCGTCACCCGCCAGCCTGAAAACAGCCCTCAGCCCCTCACCCAGACTGGCCAGGCACCCCAGTGGGGACCCCCACCCTGAAGGGTGTGTGACCAGCTGCAAACAGCCATCATCCCCTCACCCAGGCTGGCCAGGCACCCCAGTGGGGACCCCCACCCTGATCCAGGACACCCTTCAGGGCAAACCAGCCAGCCCCCACACGTGCACCAGGCCTCTATCCTATATAGTAAAAGAGTAATATGCCTCCCAGCACCGGGATCAGTGGAGCGGCGAGGCCTCCCGGCATCGGGATCAGCATGACAGGGGGCAGCGCCCAAACCCCCTGATCGCCCTGCGGCTCTGTGTGTGACAGGGGGCGGGGCCACAACCTCCCTATCCGCCCTGCTCTGTTCGTAACAGGGGAAGGCGCCCCAACCCCCTGATTGGCCCTGCTCTGTGGGTGATAGAGGGCGATGCCCCCCACGGGCCCTGCTCTGTGTGTGACGGGGTAGAGCCATAACCTCCCCATCAGCCCTGCCCTGAGTGTGACAGGGTGCGGCACCCCAACCCACTGATCCGCCCTGCTCTGTGTGTGACAGGGGGCGGTGCCCCAACTCCCCTATCGGCCCTACTCTGTGAGTGACAGGGGGGAGCTCCCCAACCCGCTGATGGGCCCTGCTCTGTGCGTGACAGGGGGAGCTCCCCAACCCCCGATCGACCCTGCTCTGTGCGTGACAGGGTACGGAGCCCCAACCCCCCTGATGGGCCCTGCTCTGTGAGTGACAGGGGGCAGCGCCCCAACCCCCTGATTGGCCCTGCTCTGTGCGTGACGGGGTGGCGCTGCAACCTCCCCATCGACCCTGCCTTGAGTGTGACAGGGGGTGGTGCCCCAACCCCCCAATCAGCCCTACCCTGAGCGTGACTGAGGGTGGCATCGCAACCTCCCGATCCGCCCTGCTCTGTGCATGACAGGGGCGGCGCCCCAACTCCCCAATCGGCCCTGCTCTGAGCCCGACCAGGGGCTGCACCTAGGGATTGGGCCTGCCCTCTGCCACCCGGGAGCAGGCCTAAGCCAGCAGGTCGTTATCTCCCGAGGGGTCCCAGACTGTGAGAGGGCACAGGCCGGGCTGAGGGACCCCCCTTTCCCCCCGAGTGCACAAATTTTTGTGCACCGGGCCTCTAGTATTCTAATAAGAACCCAACTTTGTAATTCAAATCAAACCCCTGTGTTGCTTTTCTCCTTCCTACTATCTATATCATTTGATTCATCCTGGTTTCAAAATGACTTTCATCTCTGCTAAGTCCTTTGGAAAACTATGCCACCAAGGGCAGCTACATTTTAAATATGTTACCATCTTCCACAGGACTCACGAGGGCAACTCAAATGAAACCTCCTTCTTTTCTGAGCATTTAAATTTCTGAAGTGCTATTCCTAAGTGTTCTTCCTCTAGTGGACCAGGGAGCTTCAAAGAATAATGGAAATTGTATGGGCTTTGGAACGAAGGGTCCTGGGTTGACATCCTGTCCTACCTCTTAATAACTGGGCAAGATGCATAACTTGCAGCGCCTCAGCTTTGTCCTAACCCTTTGTCCTGGGCTGGGCACTAGGGATACTGTAATGAGAGGAAAAAAAGTAGATAGTCCCTGCCCTCATGGAGCTCATGGCCCAATGGAGAGATGACGAACACAAGTCATCACCTAAGTGAATAGTTGCAAGAGAGATGGAAGAATGTGTAGGCAAGAGTGCAGACTCGAGCCAGACTGCATAGATTTGAATCCTGGCTCTGTACTCAACCTCTGTATGCCTGTTTCCTCATCTATAAAATGGATGATGCTGATAATAATTTCTTTCTGATAGGGTTGTTGTGATAAATAAATAAGTTTGTATGTGGAAGTACTTAGAACAGTGTCTGGCACATACATGTTAGCTACTATAATTATTACTAGAGGCCCAATGCATGCATTCATGCACCAGCGGTGTCCCTTGGCCTGGCCTGTGGGATCCACCGAAACCGGCTCTCCAACATCCCCTGAGGGCTCCCGAATTGTAAGAGAGGGCACAGGCCAGGCTGAGGGACCCCGTCAGTGCACGGGGCTGGGGAGGGACACGGGCTGTTGGCCAGCTGGGAAGGGACTGCAGGAGGGCTCCAGGGCATGTCTGGCCTATCTCGCTCTGTCCTGATCAGCTGGACCCCAGCAGCAAGCTAAACTACCAGTCAGAGTGTCTGCCCTCTGGTGGTCAGTGTCTGTTATAGCGACTGGTTGACTGGTCAACTGTCTGCCCCTGGTGGTCAGTGCACGTCATAGCAAGTGGTTGAGCAGCCTTAGTGTATCATTAGCATATTATGCTTTGATTGGTTGAATAGATGATCAGAGACTTAGCATATTAGGTTTTTATTATATAGGGTCATTATTACAAAAAGTAAAGTGACAGAAAGAAAAGTTTAGCGTGTGTTGAGAATCTATGAGTTGAGGGGATAGGGTCTGATTTAAATGGGAAAATTAGGGAAAGCTTTGTAAGGAAGTAGAAATAGAAATCCCAGGAGTTAACACAGAGAGAGCAAGGGAAATAGCCCCGAGGCAGGCATCGCTGCTTGGGTGAGAAACTGAGTGTAGTGAGGGAGGGTGTCAAGGCTCAGCCCATGGCAAACTGGGCAGTCAGTGTGAGTCACTTGAGAGCCCCCGTGCAGCAGCCAGAGCCAGAGCTCCACTTACTTTCTACATGAGGGCCTGGGGCAGTTCTGAGGCCTTAGTTGTTCTGTGTTTCCTGGTCTGACACCCAGAGATCGTCCACCCTCCCAGAAAAATATTGCAGCTCAAGAGGGAGAGCCATAGTTTAAATCATTCCCTCTTAGGCTGCCATTGGTGACCCCATGCTCAGAACATGGCTCCTGGAAATTAACCTCTTTGCTTAGTCGCACCTACATAGAGGGAATCCCTTTTTACTGTGAAACATGGCCCTCAGGCCAGTCTGGCTGCTGCCTGCTCTTGTACCATCCACTGGCTAAGAATGGTTTCTATATTCTTCCATGGTTTAAAAAAACACACACATGACAAAGACAGTATGTGGCTCACACACCTGAAATACCTACTATTTGGCCCTTTACAGGAAAGTTTGCCTACCCTTGCAAACCCTTACATCAAAGCGGAGTCACACCCACTTGGGGCTGGCCTAGGAGGGCATCGTGTTGGGTTAGCCCTGCCTTCCCACTAATGGTGGGTCTTTGATCTTCCAGGACAAATTCTTCAGAAAGACCAGGAAATCAAGGACCTAAAACAGAAGATAGCCGAAGTCATGGCCGTCATGCCCAGCATAACGTACAGTGCCGCCACCAGCCCCCTGAGCCCGGTTTCCCCCCACTACTCTTCCAAATTTGTGGAGACCAGCCCCTCTGGACTCGACCCCAACGCCTCTGTTTACCAGCCCATGAAGAAGTGAAGACCAGCTGTGTTTCACCCAACAGTGTGGTTACCAGAAGGCATTGCGAAGAAGCATCTCTGGCAGTCAAGATAACAAAAAGTTTATATTGTATTTTGTGGGACTGTATATGTTGTCATTTTTAAAAGGGGGGGAAGATAACTCCACATCTGATTAGAACTGCCCATCAGTTTTTCTTAGAAGATTTTTAGAAGACCTCACAGAACTTTGCAGTTTATTTTTCTCGGCCAATGCATTAAAACCATTCTTGGATTTCAAGTAGCCAATTTTGCCTTTTATGTAATCTTACAGTTTCCTCTTGAAGAAAGAAAAAAAGGGGGTTTTGCTTCTCAATCCTCTATTTTTGTTTTGCTTCGTTCTAAAATAAGCAAAACCTGCCCATTGGATCCATGTGGGGTGATAATGAAAACTTTGTTTTTAAGAGTGAAAGAGTTAAATAACCTAACACAGTTTTGATTGTATAGTTGAATTCAAGAAGGTGATTCTTGATATTACAGAAAACAACATTTGATTACCCCTCTAAGGACCAAACAAATTGAAAGAGTGTCATTTAAGCTGAGGGGAGAGACTCAGGCAATGAGACTAGATGTGTTTGAAATGTTTCTATTCCCATCAGTGTGTTTAGACCTAGAAAATTGCTAGCGGCTGTCTTGTTCACAGTGCCTTGGGAAAAGACATTTCAAGAGGAAACTTGATGATTTTAGACTATTTTCCCCCTTTGTCATCATCGATCTTCTATCTGTATCGAGCTCACTGCGGATCCTGCTGTAAAACTGGTGGGTAGCTGGGCTGTTCGTTACCACCACGACCAGCACTTTCCTTCCTGTCATAGAAAGCACCACAGTGTTCTGGGCTTGTCTAAAATCCAGCACCTTGGGAAGGTGAGCTGGGTGGTGTTTGTGTACGTGAGGCTGCAATGACAGCTAATAAAAGCTGCAGCTCTAGGTTCTTTTGTTTTTGTTTTGTTTTCATTTCATTTCACTTAACTGTGCTTTTCACTCTTCATTATCTTATGTTTGATGATTTAAAACAAACTTGACTATTCCTCAGCTCTTGTGCCAAGGGGAGTTTTTGTTTTGTTTTGTTTTGTTTAAAAAATTCTAAACTCAAAACTCTGCACAAAGATTTCAGTTTCAAGTGTATATTATACATTGATAGAAAAGTGTTTGCACTGGCAACTTTTGGAAGTGTTTAAGAATCAGGGTGGGGGTGGGGGGAGGGACTGGGAGAGGGAGGGGCAAAGCAAAATTGTATTTGGAAACTAGGAAAATTAAGAAACCAAATAGATTGGTTTTGCTTCCTTGCCATGGATTCTGGAAGGACATAGTTCTTCTAAAATTTCCTGTTAATTGGCATGTACGTCTCATTTAAAGAAAATTAAGTAGGACAAGCAAGTCAGCAAAATAGAAGTATTAAAAAGAATCATCCTTTTAAACACAGATCTTACTTTGGGATTTAAAAAAAACTTCTAGCTTTAGCCAGGTGTGCATGTTGCTGCCATTTTGCATTTTTGAATCATCTTGTGTAATTGTCACCATGAAAGTGTTACTCAGAATTGTCATGGATTTTTTTCATCTTTGTGCAAAAACATGGAAAATTGTCACTGACTTTGTGTTCAGGTTTCCCCCATTTTGCTGCCTTTTGGGACACTATTTTCGTTAAATACTTGGTCTTGGCTGCATTTTTTTTTTTCCTGTGGGGTTCAAAAGAATAAACATTTTCTTACAGATAAACTAGTTTTCTGCCTTTTTAACTTTTTACGAGGGCATGCCAAGTTCGATTGTTCTGAGTGAACCTTAGGTTGTTGCTCTTGTTCTCGCCTCATCTCAGCTTCCTGTCAGGTGGCCGTGTCCAGCAGACACAAGATTTGGGGTGAGTCCATTTAGTTGGCTTCACCTCACGTCTCACTTAAGACATCTCCATTCTCATTCTCTTTCCCTCCCTCTTCCTCCCCCATCCTTCCTCCCTCCCTCCCTGCTACTCTTCCTCATCCCTCTTTCTTTTTTCTTTTTAAACTAGAGGCCTGGTGCATGAATGCACCAGTGGGGTCCCTCGGCCTGGCCTGCGGGATTGGGCTGAAACCGGCTCTCCAACATCCCCCGAGGGGTCCTGGGTTGCAAGAGGGCGCAGGCCAGGCTGAGGGACCCCACTGGAGCACGATTGGGGCCGGGGAGGGACCGCGGGAGGGCTCCAGGGCGTGTCCAGCCCATCTCACTCAGTTGATCAGCCGGACACCAGCAGCAAGCTAACCTACTGGTCGGAGTGTCTGCCCCCTGGTGGGCAGTGCATGTCATAGTGAGCATTTGAGCAGCCTTAGCATATCATTAGCATATTATGCTTTGGTTGAACGAACGACCGGACACTTGGCATATTAGGCTTTTATTATATAGGATCTTTGTTCAAAATATTACATATGTCCTCCTTTTACCCCCATTGATCCCCTACAGCCCCCTCTGCCCCCCACCCCAGGCCTTCAGTATCCTCTTGTCTGTGTCCATGGGTTATGCATATATGCATACAAGGTCTTTGGATGATTACTTCCCACTCACCCACCCTCCGCCTTCCCTCCGAGATTCCACACTCTGTTCCCTGCTTCCATGACTCTGGATCCACTCTGTTCATCGGTTTATTTTGTTAAATGGATTCCACATATGAGTGAGATCATGTGATACTTGTCTTTCTCCGACTGACTTATTTCACTTAGCATGATACTTTCCAGGTCCCTCCAGGCTGTCTCAAAGGATTAGAGATCCTTCTATTTTACTGCTGCATAGTATTCCACGGTATAAATGTACCACGGCTTTTCTATCCACTTGTCTACTGATGGGCACTTGGGCTGTTTCCAGATCTTAGCTGTTGTAAATTGCTCCCTCCTTCTTTCTCTCTGGTGACTGATTAGAACCAAGGCTGACTTGTCTTCCTGTCCTAAAAATAACCAAGTTAGCGGGGCTGGAAGGTAGTCGGTGAGACAATCTTGAGAGCAAATCTCCTTCCCATTTTCCAGAACCTTGTAGGCCCACGTTGTGACCAGGACCCTGTTGGGTTTGCTCCTGCTGTGATCCACATTGACCGCCAAAGGAACCTCTCCCAAGCCTCCCGTTCCTGGAGGCCTTGCTTTCGTCTTCCAAGAAGCCAGCGCCTCTCTCAGCCCTGTTTTCCTCCCTTGGCCATTGTTATCATTGGTCTTAGCTCCAGTTTTTTAATATTCTGTCTTGGCATCTCACCTATGTCCCTGTTGCTGGGTAGCCTCCCTAAGTCTCCGCCATTTAGGGTCTCGCAGACACACCACACAGTACCGCGAGCAGAGTTCCCAGGGGAAGCACTCTAGTTTGGCTTTATTACCTGTGCCGACCCTGCAGAAATGTCTGCCTATAGCGGGGGTCCTCAAACTACGGCCCGCGGGCCACATGCAAATACAAATATTGTATTTGTTCCCGTTTTGTTTTTTTACTTCAAAATAAGATATGTGCAGTGTGCATAGGAATTTGTTCATAGTTTTTTTTTAAACTATAGTCCGGCCCTCCAACGGTCTGAGGGACAGTGAACTGGCCCCCTGTTTAAAAAGTTTGAGGACCCCTGGCCTATAGCATTCTCGACAGCATGCCTTTTCCACCAGGGAAATCTCCAGTTGTCGTCTTTGTTTGTTTCTTTTTTTTTTTTAATCCTCACCCAAGGATATTTTTCCATTTATTTTAGAGAGAGTGGAAGAGAGAGGGAGAGACAGAAAGAAACATTGATGTGAGAGAAACACATCGAATGGTTGCCTCCTGCATGAGCCCCAACCAGGGCCCAGCCTGGAGAGGAACCTGCAACCAAGGTACATGCCCTTGACCGGACTCAAACCTGGGACACTTTGGTCCGCAGGCCGATGCTCTATCCACTGAGCCAAACCGGCCAGGGCCGTCTTTGTTTCTTTCTCTCTTTTTTTTCAAATATATTTCTTTATTGATTTCAGAGAGGAAGGGAGAAGGAGAGAGAGAGATAGAAACATTAATGATGAGAGAATCATTGATCGGCTGCCTCCTGCACGCCCCCCACTGGGAATCGAGCCCACAACCCAGGCATGTGCCCTTGGCTGGCATCGAACCTGGGACCCTTCAATCTGCAGGCTGACGCTCTATCCACTGAGCCAAACCAGCCAGGGCCGTCTTTGTTTTTTTAGGCCCATCATAAAATAGTCCCATGTCTTAGTACTTTAGAATTTATTACATGCCATAAAGCAGTGTTTGCCATTCTGGATGGTTAGGTATTTACCTAAAGAGCAGGCGGGGTGTGTGTTGGCCGGCCAGACAGCCTCTAACTGACGTCTGCCAACTTGACATAAGGAAGAAGCGATCATGAGTGTCCATTCTTGCGGCAACCGTCTTCCCAAGAGGCCCTGGAAGAGGAGAATGAACAGCTCCTCGCGGCCCCTGGTCGGGGGGGAGGAATGGTCCTTTCTCTGACCCCCGTTTCCCACGCTCATCCACCTAATGGATTGGGCTAGGGCAGTGACGGCGAACCTTCTGAGCTCGGCGTGTCAGCATTTTGGAAAACCCTCACTTAACTCTGGTGCCGGGTCACATATAGAAATTTTTTGATCTTTGTAACCATAGTAAAACAAAGACTTATATTTTTGATATTTATTTTAAATATTTAAATGCCATTTAACAAAGGAAAATCAACCAAAAAAATGAGTTCGCGTGTCACCTCTGACACACGTGTCATAGGTTCGCCATCACTGGGTTACGGCAAGGTGCCTGGGAGGGCTGAGCCTTTCTAAGAGCTGGTCTTAGATCGCTTCTTACAGAATCCACACAATACCAGAGGGAGTGGAAATGATGAACTGGAAATCTGCCCCAAAGCCGGTTAAGTGAAGTTCAAGTAGTAAACTGTTTTCACTTGGGCCACAGTCGCTCGACCACTGAGGTTAAAAGGCCTCTGAGACCCATAAATGTCTGGTTTCCTGTGACTTTCAATGACGTTTCTTGCTGAGCTGGCCTCTTCACCGGCCAGCAGCACTTGCCCAAGGGCAGCCCCCACTTTAAAGGTCTAGTCTGTTGCAGCCAGCAAGCCCTCTAGACCAGTGGTTCTCAACCTTCCTAATGCCGCGACCCTTTCATACAGTTCCTCATGCTGTGGTGACCCCCAATTTCATTGTTACAAATTGAACATATTTAAGCATAGTGATTAATCACAAAAACATTATGTAACTCTATATGTGTTTTCCGATGGTCTTAGGCGACCCCTGTGAAAGGGTCGTTCGAACCCTAAAGGGGTCGCGACCCACAGGCTGAGAACCGCTGCTCTGGACAGAGATGAGCGTCTGCGCCCAGCTCTGCCGCCCCCTGCTCTGTGACCTCTCGTAACCTCCCCAGGCAGGTGCTGTTTCCTTACCTTCCACAAGTAGTATTCCTGCTGGGAGGAGTTACTATGGGAACAGGGTGACCTGCACAAGTGCTCTGCAAATGATCCAGCGCCTCCTGGTGGAAGTCCAAACCAGAGCCTCAGAGTGAAGGTGAGGCAGGGACCTGGTGAATTCCTGTTCCTGGGGCAGCTCCCCCCCCACAGCCTGACTCCTAAGTGGAGCTCCTCAGACGTGTGCGATCTGCAGCTTCACTTGGACATCAGCATCTCTGGGACCCCTTTCCCAGACACCCACCCCAATCTGAGTCTGTATTTCAACAAGAGCTCCAGGTGACTCAGTGGCTTATTAAATGTTTGGAAGCCCTTGTGCGAGCGGCTTTCCTAACTGTAGGCAATAGGCCTCTGTGATCCATCCCCAGCATAGTCAACTTTTACTGGCAACGGCTACCGAATTCCCCCGGGCAAACGGAATGTAGGGAGGAGGGAGGAGGATATGAGAACAAAGAACTGGATGGGAGCCAGCATCCTGGTGGAAACCCCCGAGATGCCTGCCTCAACTAGACGGGGAGGTGGAGGCAACTAGAAAAGGCCTCAGTCCAGTTTTTTTCTAATGGCCCAATGGGAGACGTATGAGGAAACAGATGACCCCGTAGCACTCAGCCAATGAGGAAGGGGAGGAGGGGCTGAATAAATAGGCTGTGTTCGCTACCCCAGGTGTGCCTGTGCCACCGGATGGACACGCGCTCTCGAGACCTTACTAAAAGTCTCGTTTTCGCCATACTTCTGCCTCAGACAGGTGAGCATTTCTCACACTAACCTGAAGGCTCCACACTGTCACTCTCTTCCAGTTCAGAGAAAGCCAACGCTCAGGCTCTGAAAATTCAGAATTCAGAGCTTCATTGAGGGGGGCCCTGGAGAGGAAGAAGTCCTTAGGGTTTATACATGTTGCTCATTGTATTGCTCTCTCCTCCCCATTAGAATGCAGGCGCCAGGAGGGCAGAGACCTTCTGCTTTTTTATTGCTGTAACCCCCCCCCTCCCCCCTGCAATGACTGCCACACAGGAAGGATTCAATAAATACTATTGAACGAGTAAGGTTAATTACTAGGCTAGACATGCAATCTGAAATAATGTATCTTTTTAAAAAATATTTTTTATTGATTTTTAGAGAAGGGAGAGGGAGAGAGAGAGAAACATCAATAATGAGAGAGAATCATCTATCGGCTGCCTCCTGCACATCTCCTACTGGGGATCGAGCCTGCAACCCAGGCATGTGCCCTTGACTGGAACCGAACCTAGGACCCTTCTATCCACAGGCCAATGCTCTATCCATTGAGTAAAACCAGCTAGGGCTGAAATAATGTACCTTAACTGAATCAGAGCATCTCTGTGGTCATTCTAGTGAAAAATAGAACTGTTTCTGGAAGGAGAGGGGGACATACTTATCGTGACGTCTTGCATCTGCCTATCTCTGGTTTCTGCTGAAACCTTGTTTTCCTTATTAAATTTTCTCTACCAACTCCTGCTCGACGTAGCCAGGTGCAAAGATTCCCCAACAGCTGGATTTACTGAGAATAATTACTTCTCTGTCAGGCAGCCTGCCGGGGGCCTATCCATGCTTCACCGAGTTGGAGCCTGAGACCAGATTTGCCCACGTGCTGGCCCCGCTGCATCTTGAGTCAATGTGGGGTGTTTTCATTCGATAGCAATTGAATTAGAAAGCATTTCCTCCAGGAGGTATTCTATTTATCTCAATGGTTGTTTTTCATTCCTTTGCCTTTGCCTGAGGTCCAAGTCTTACATCCCCTCTGGATGGGCTTGCTAGGGTTCTGGAATCACCCTGTTATTACACCTCTGATCTCTCTGCTAAGAATCCCAGGCTTAGCATCACACACACTCGTGTGGCCTTTTAAGCCCCATCCAGGAAGCCTGGACTGCTTTCCTCTGGGAGACGGTCCATTCTGTCCCTGTTCCCTAGCTCTGCGGCCTCCAGACATCTTAGGGTTGAGAAGGAGATGAGACTGAGTGTGGACGAGGGACCTCTAGGAGGCCTGGCCCCCGTGCCTTCAGCATCGCCAGTTTTCACCATTCCCTTCTCTTACAGCCTCAGACCTGTGCTGACACATGATCAGGTACCAGGTCCATACTCATCTAGAAAAATTGTTCCCAAACTTCAGGGAACGATTCAGAACTGCCCGAATGGGCTCCACCTGCAATTTCTGACTTAGGAGGTCTGGGGTGAAGGCTGAAAAGTTGTGTCTCTAACAAGTTCCCAAGTGAAGCTTAGATCCTGGGACCCCACTTTGAGAACCACTAACTTCAAGAGGGAGGGCTGGCCCTGGGGCCCAGCCCCACCTGAAGCCATCCCCGGCAGCTGCCACCAGAGGGCACATGCAACCTTAGGGAAGGTCTTTTTTCACCCCCAACAGCAGCCAGCTGAGGTTCTTCCTTAAGATTTCTTTATTTTTTTTTAAAAAATATATTTTATTGATTTTTTACAGAGAGGAAGGGAGAGGGATAGAGAGTTAGAAACATCGATGAGAGAGAAACATCAACCAGCCGCCTCCTGGACACCTCCTACTGGGGATGTGCCCGCAACCAAGGTACATGCCCTTGACCGGAATCGAACCTGGGACCCTTCAGTCCGCAGGCTGACGATCTATCAACTGAGCCAAACCGGTCTGGCACCTTAAGATTTCTTTCTCCTTAACTGTAATTTTTGTTGCTATGTATTAGGAAGAAGAAATATGGATCTAAAAAATACCGTGGATTCTCCTAGTCTGTCTCTGGTAAGTATCACAGGCCTGCTGGACCAGTCTTTCAAAGGTACTGACTATTTCCTTCATTTCTTGAAGCTTCCGAGAAACGGAGCTCTGTTCCCAAGGGAGACTCCCGGGCCCCCTCCCTCAGCCACCAAGGAGGCACTTCCTTCCAGAGGTCCCGGAATCACTCCGAATTCAGGACCCAAGGGGCAGTTAAGGTTATGTTTTCATATTCTTTATACTTTACCATTGGTTCCATGTTTTCTACAATAAATTTAATATTACTTTTATAGCAGAAAACAATAATGATTTTAAAACACATTTTAAATGTAATTAAAAGCCAAACCAAATAATAAAAAAAAAGAGCCAGCAATAACCCAAGGGGGGACTTGGGGTGAGCAGCTGGGGGTAAAGTTCCCCAGCTGGAACTTGCCCCCATTCTCCTGCTTGGTGGTTCTACCCAATGTCTACTGGGGGTGGGGGGCTGGGATCAGAGTAGGTTCTGTGCTCAGGACGACCTGGCTGGAACCAGGGAACAGACAGTTACCTGTGAGGGCTCTGTCCCCCCTACAGTTCACCTGTTGAAGCGTGAGGCCTGATGCCCCCCTGAGCACAGCAGCAAGCCACATCCACACCAGGGCTCCGGGGCCAAGCGGGTGGAAGCAGGCCTAAGATATTCAAACTCAGAGCCTTTGCAGCCCAGAGGTTCCTCCTTAGTGGTCTGTAGGCATATTTTATTTGACCTGCATAGAATTGAGTAAGTTTGAGCTAACATTGAAAAATTGGGAGATTTCACATTATCCAGATTTTTGTTTTCTGCCAAAAAATCTGCAGATCTGGCGTCCTGGGGCTGGCATCTCTCTCAGTGCTCCGCAGAGCTGGGAGCAGTGGGCCTCAGGTCTCCACCGTGGTTGCTCACTAGATCCACATGGGGAGTTTTTAGAAGTGCCATCCCCAGGGCCTGCCCCCAGGGAGTCTGGCTTAACTGGGCTGGGGGAACTCTGGGCTTTTTACTTTTTCTTTTTCTTTTTTTAACTCCCTAGGAGTTTGTAATGAACAGCCAGGATTAAAACACTGGGAACTAGAGAGGAATAAGAGAAATCTTCAGTCCTGGCCGGGGCCTGGGGCCTCAGGCCCCAGAGGGTGTGCCATGGGTGTCTGTGGGCTGGGGGTGGGGGCCTGGACTTAGGTGCCCTTAGCTGGCCAAATTGAGATGTGAGGGTGGCTGGTCTGTCTGCCCGACTTCTCCTTGGAGACCCTCGCTGGCTCGCTTCTTGCTTTCTCTTCTCTCCGCTGGGCTTCCCTCCAGGTCCTTATCCTGGATTTTCCTTGCCAACCACATTTCTCACACTGACCAGTTTAAATTATTAGCCCTCCAATTTCCAAAAAGAGAATCTGTTAGCATCACCTCAAATGTGTTGTCATCGTGTGTTCTTTTTGTCTGAAGTTTTTTATATTGTAAGCCATAGAAACAGCCTATGGCCGGTATAAACCCAAAAGGGAACTGAGTGGAAAGGGAGGGGGTGGGCGCATATAGGGTGGTCTAGGAGCTGAGAAGCCCGCTGGGGAAGACAGGAGTTAGTACTTGGGCTCTGGCAGGGGCCTGGGCCCACTCCTGGGGTGAATGGGTCCATGACCCAGTCTCTCTCAAGCAAGAGTTTTGGGAGCCTGTAATAGACCTGAATTATTGTTCCCAATTATTCCCTCCCTCCCCAGTGAGAGGATTAAACATCTGCCCTCCTGGGTGCGGGGATTGGCTCAGGGAATGTGAGTGGACATCCCATTCGCCAGACCTGAGCAGAAGCTTTACCTGCACCTGGGGGACTCGGGCTAGCCTCTGCTCTCTCTGCCAGGGGAACAGTGTTCCCTTGGTCGGGGCCACGCTGGCTGAGAGCTGAGCAGAGCCAAAGCCAACCCTCAGACCTGTGAACAAAAAAATGCATGTTACTGGTATAAGCCAGTGAGATTTGGGGGCTATTTGTTACCGCAGCAAAAGCTGACCAATGTAAAGAGAGGCTAAGCTGGAGTCCTACTCCCTCCAAACTCTGGGGTGGAGAGCAGGAGCCTTAGGAAGGAGATGCAGGTCCCCTCAGCTTCAAGGTGGGAGACTCAGCTTGCGGGCACCCCGCCCACCTCCGGCTGCATGCATAAACAGAGGCTGTTACGGAAAAGGAACCCAGGCCCCACAGGCTGGGAGCCAGGAAGCCACACCAGTAGTTCCAGTGGCCAAAGCCCGAGGCAGTGAGTCCTACCCCTCCTGCCCCCAAGGCCCCTGTCATTATCTTCCTCTCCCATGAGCTCCGTTTTAAGAATTTTACCAACAAACAAAAGTAACTACATGTATAATTGGTGACTACTAATATTAGTCCAGGGCGTAACTTGTGATGGATGGCCGTGGCCCGTGGAGGTGAAAAGCGAGAGAATTCCGCCTTCAAGTCACCTGTGCAGCCTCTTTGACATGTCAAAATAGCTTTGGGAGTGCGTGTTACACCTTCCCGGCCTTTACTAGTATATATCTGCCCCCGCGCCCACCGGTGGGAACTGACAGCTCCTGAGAGTGCATCCTTCCAGCAGCCACGGCTGGAGCCCAGCGTGCCTCAAGACTCAAAGGAATGGCCTCGTGGCAGGCATCGTGGCAGGCGTCTGGGGCCTTCTGTGGGGGAGGCCCAGGGGTGAGGCTGCTCTGGAGACCCACGGGCCCTGACTTGGGATAAGCTGAATTCCTAGTGAGAGCAGAGGGGTTTGATGTGACACTCCCCCGCCCCAGGATGCTCTCTGTTGTACAGCAGTGGAGCCAAGTCACCTAAGCTCTGTGCCTCACTTTCTTCATCTGTCAAATGGGAAGGATGCACATAGTCCCCAGCACACTGTGTTGCTGTGAGAATCAGCGAATCTGCACCTGCCAGGCACTGTGGCTAAGATCTGGGGCAGTTGATAGAGACGAATGGGCCATGGGCTCTGCCTAGAAGAACGAACCTTCTGGTGTGGAAGGTGGTCAAGGGTTAAAACCCAGTGGAGGAGAGCCATGTATATGGAAAGTCTACCGTACAGATGTGGGGTGACAGGGGGTGGCGAGCAGCTGCTTCCAGAGCTGGGCTGATGGAGGCAGGGAGCAGGAGCTGACACCATGTCCCCGGCTGTTTCCAGTATGTCGAGTTGGCACGGGAAACATTTGGAATGGGCTCCAGTTGTTGCTGATCCGAGCCAGACGGAAGAGGGAGGAAAAGCCGCCAGGGAGCCCAAGGTTTTGGGTAAATAGACAGATAAAAGTTAAGGGTCAGGAAAAAAAAAAATTAAGGGTCAGGGAAGAATGGAACAACTTGTATCTCAGGCATTTCCCCCCTAAAATACTATCTTCATTTTTAAAAATTATGTGAAATAACATATAAAAGTGATTCTTTAGAATTTTATCTTTTTTTAAAAAGAGCTCTTTCAAGTCATTTTTATAACCTGGCAGGGAGTCAAAATATGAAGAGAAGATTCAAACTCGGTCCCTTTAAGCGGGTGCTACCATGATGGCTTCGCGCAGGCATGACCAAAGGTAAGGGCGACACCGGATTCCAAGGCCAGGGTGGGAAGAAGGCTCCAAGGCTCACAGGCTGAAAAGCTTGGTTTCGGCAAGTCTCGGAGGGGTCGCAGGTGGCAGGAGAGAAGTGAAATTTGAGGGACCCTCGGAGTACGGGGCACGGTTGCTGGGTCATCAGCACTTTGAAATGTTTATTTTTTTAAATTTATTTTAAATGTAGTATATACATATTACTCAGTCTTTTTTTTTCTTTTCTTTTTTTTTTTTAATTAAATCTTTATTGTTCAGATTATTACATTTTTTCCTCTTTTTTTCCCCCCATAACTCCCCTCCTCCCAGTTCCCGCCCCACCCTCCACCCTCACTCCCCACCCTGGTTTGGTGGTGATGAACTCCTTTAGCTTTTCCTTATCTGTGAAGCTCTTTATCTGACCTTCAATTCTGAATGATAGCTTTGCTGGATAAAGTAATCTTGGTTGTAGGTTCTTGGCATTCGTCACTTTGAATATTTCTTGCCACTCCCTTCTGGCCTGCAAAGTTTCTGTTGAGAAATCAGCTGACAGTCGTATGGGTATTCCCTTGTAGGTAACTGAGTTTCTTTCGCTTGCTGCTTTTAAGATTCTCTCTTTATCTTTTGCTCTTGGCATTTTAATGATGATGTGTCTTGGTGTGGTCCTCTTTGAATTCCTTTTGTTTGGGGTTCTCCGCGCTTCTTGGACCTGTAAGTCTATTTCTTTCACCAGGTGGGGGAAGTTTTCTGTCATTATTTCTTCAAATAGGTTTTCAATATCTTGCTCTCTCTCATCTTCTGGCACCCCTATAATTCTGATGTTGGTACGCTTGATGCTGTCCCAGAGGCTCCTTACACTATCCTCGCATTTTTGGATTCTTTTTTCATTTTGCTTTTCCGGTTGGGTGTTTTTTGCTTCCTCGCATTTCAAATCATTGACTTGATTCTTGCGCTCCTCTGGTCTGCTGTCGGGAGTCTGTATAATATTCGTTATTTCAGTCCGTGTATGCTTAATTTCTAGTTGGTTCCCCAATATAAGATCGAGGGTCTCATTAGTTTTCTTGTAGATCTCATTAAGTTTATCGGCGGCTTCTAAACAGTTCTTGAGAGACCTTAAAAGTGTGGTTCTGAACTCTATATCTTCCATTGACAATTTTGTCCTGTTTCTTTGTCTCCGCATTTTGTTATGCTTCCTTGGTGCACCCCCTAGTGGTCTTTGTTCGAAGTCGTATAGTTAAACCTTGATTGTTGTAGCTAATACCAGGGAGGGTTTGACCTCCAGGCCAAGTGGCTATGAGAATCAGCTGTGTCAGCAGTGAGAGAACTTCTGTCCTCTAGGGAGGTGCTAATCTAGCCTTTGCCTGAGGCTATCCGGCAAATGCCTGTGTGCAGGGCTTGGGCGGGGCGGGTCGCACAGGATCAACAGGGTGGGCTGGAGAGAGCAGTTATGGCGGCTCTCAGTCCTGTCCCCAGGGGCTCTGCCTCTCTGAGTCCCAGCACCCGCTGCAAAGCTCGGAGAGAAAGCTGCACTCGCTCTGACCGAAGCCAGACAGTCCTGCTTCTCCCGTTTGAGTCTGGGTCGCTAAAGACTCGCCCAGATCTGGAGCTCAGAGTCTGCGACTCCCTCCCGATTGAAAACAACAACCGCGCCCTCCGCCGCCAGCCCGCTCCGCGCACTCCGCACCTCAGAATTTGACTTCAGCACTGCGCCTCCTCTGAGTGTCCGTATGCGTTTCTCTTTCCTCCTAGTTGTAGGACTTCCACTCAGCCAGCGTTCCTGTGGTTCTGGGTGATGTCCCTTCCGTTTTTTGGTTTCACTTTTGAAGTAGTTGTTCAAAGCAGCAAACTCCGGCGTTAACCTATGCCGCCATCTTGGTTCTCTACTCAGTCTTTTTTTCATAAATTTTTATTGATTTCAGAGAGGAAGGGAGGGAGAGATAGAAAAATCAGTGATGAGAGAGAATCATTGATCGGCTGCCTCCCGCACACCCCACACTGGGGACTGAGCCCGCAGCCCGGGCATGTGCCCCTGATCAGTAACTGAACCTGGGACCCTTCAGTTCGCAGGCTGACGCTCTGTCCACTGAGCCCAACCAGCCAGGGCATTGAAATGTTTCGTGATGGTGATTCAGTGTCGAGAGTATTTGTCGTCTGGGAGAACCGAGTGCCGTCGACAGTTCAATCGAAGGGCCTCATGCGTTTCGAATTTTATCTTTTTCGAAAAAATGAAACTTTTATTTTAGTGGAGGTTGATATCTGATCGGAGCAATCAAACTACACCACCACCTGGTGGCAGCATACTAAAGTCACAGGTTTGTTTTATTTTGTTTGAGATGAACAAAATGCTGCAAGATCAATGTTTGGACATGACCAGAGATACCAAAGCCGTTCCCCCTTCCTCCTCCTCCCGCCTTTGCTGAACTCCGCTTGCATAGTTGAAGGTTCCTAGTTCCCAGCTTTTTGTCTGAGCCCCACCCGCTGGTTTCCCAGCAGGAAGTTAACCTGCTGCTGCTCATCCCCTGCCCTTCGCCAGCCCTGGAGAGCATCAGGGTCCGGTCCATGCCGCCCTCCAGCTCTACGTCGTCGGGGCTAGCGCCTCCCCCTCCAGGCTCTCAGCCCAGCCCTCCAGGGGATGTGAGAACTGTTGAGTACTGATGTGGTTCAATCCTGGTCGACCATCACTGGTTGTGGGCACCTGGACTTCTCTAAGGCCTATCAGAGCTTTAGTTTTCCCATCTAAAAAGTGGGATGGAGTCTGGATTCAGCAAGAGATTTCTTGTTCTTTTTACTACATGCCTTTCCACATGAACTGGGGTGGGTGGAAACAGGAAGTGATGGGGAGGAGTGGGATGGAGAGGAGCGTGGAGGCCAAATGCCCTCCATTGCACTTCCTTCTTGGGGCCCCTGCCTGGAGCTCCCGCCCAGTCCCTGGTCCCCATCACAGTCTCGTCAATCCCCTCTTCCAGACCCCCCCAGACTCGGTCCCCAACGCCTCGTACCATTTTATAATCCACGTGGCGCTGAAGGATAATGACTGAACAAAGGTCCTTGCCCTTCCTTGGGGCCCAGAGACGGCAATGCTTTTTTGGGGGGGGGGGGGGGGGGTGTTAATATATTTTATTGATTTTTTTTAACAGAGAGGAAGGGAGAGGAATAGAGAGTTAGAAACATCAATCAGCTGCCTCCTCCACACCTCCTACTGGGGATGTGCCTGCAACCAAGGTACATGCCCTTGACCGGAATCGAACCTGGGACCCTTCAGTCCGCAGGCCGACGCTCTATCCACTGAGCCAAACCAGTCAGGACAATGCTTTTGCTCTCAGGTGGCTCACAAATGTAGCATTCCAGGCACTTGGGAAGCGGAGAACTTCCTGAGCAGGACTTCCCCCACCTTGGCGACCAGCAGAGCCCGTCCTTAAGCTTAGGGAGCCAGCCTCCCGGCCGCTGCCGCCACTGCCTGATCTTGTGCAGCCCTGGACGAGTCATTTATGCTACCTTGACCCTTGAGTCTCCCATTTGTAAGGGGGAGCGCTCCGATCTAGTCCAGCTCCAGCAACGTGACTGTTGGGGTTGCTGAAGGGGTGAGAAGAGTGGGTGTGTCCTCCCGCCCCTGCCTTCTTGGGGAGCCCAGGACCCTGCTTGGATCCCAGGGGGACACTGTGATGCTCCCCCATACTCGCTGTGGGTAGCCAGAGCTAAGTGCTATATTAATTATTACCAACTCCCTCTGGGAAGCAAATTCAAAGTGAGGTCACCATGGTAACCCAGACGTTGCAATGTGACCAAATTTTTAAAGTGCTCAACATGTTCCAAGCAAATTACCTCTCAGTGGAAGAGAGAAGAATGGAGCCTCCATCCCTCTCCTCAGTGACCTCTGGAAGAAGAGCCAGGAGCTCGGAACCTTTCTACAAGAGAGGGCGAGGCGGGGGCAGGGCGGAGAGGCCAGGGCGGAGCTGGAAATGACAACCGAGGCCCTGGCCAGAGAGCCATAGACCTGGATTCTAGTCTCAACTTGAGCACCATCTTATCTACAGCCCCCGGCTGGGGCTTTGCCTTCTCGGGCCTCCAGGAGAGCTCCCCCTCCCCGCCCTCCCCCCCCCCCCCCGCCCCACCGTATTTCTTCAAAGACCAAAGAACCACATATTGGTGGGGGGGGGGGGGAGGGGTGGGGGAGGACCAGGGGGGTTGCTAATCAGGCTTCCAAGACAGAGAGACCTGGATTCAAATCCTACCTTTGCCACCCAGCAGCTGGGTGACTTTGGACCGGTGACTTCACCCCTCTGAGCTTTGGCTCTGTTACCTATAAGACAGGGGTGGTTGTGAAGTTTAAATAAGATCCATGGGAAGGAAGCACAGTGCCCTGCACACAGTAGGCACTACTGTCATTGTTCCTGCCACTCACTACGTGTCCAACGTGCCCAGCTCTGATTTGAGCAAGGCACACACGATCTCACCACATCCCTCCCACGAGACAGCCGCTATGATTAACCCTACTAGAGGCCCCGTGCGTGAAATTCATGCAAGGGGCTTGGCCCTCGCAGCTGCCGTGGCTGCCTCGGCCCTGGCTTTGTCCGGAAGGTCGTCTGACCATCCGATTAATTAGAATATTATGCTTTTATTACTATCGATTGTACAGATGTAGACACTAAGTCAGCGAGGTGAAGCAACTCACCGAGGTGGGGCCTGGATTCCAACCCAGTCCTGTCTGCCTCCGGAACTAAAGCCTCTGACCCTTCCCTACTTGGCCTAAGGAGGAAATGAGACATGTTGAGTGCCCAGCACAGTGTGTGGCACATAGTAGGTGCTCATTAAATAGCTGCGCACCCATAGGCACATCCAGTTTTCATGTCATAGCCACTGTATTGCCCCTGACCCCCCATCTTCTGGGGTTTGGTGACCAGGATCTGCTGGGTTCGAAACTCTCATGGCTTGGGCAGTGAGAAGGAATTAGAGGTAGAGACCCTGAGCAGGCCCCCTCTTTAGGCCACTGCCCAAGGGGGTGCCAGTGTCTATCTGATCATACGGGCCTGGCCTAATATGCTCACCTGTCCCTTGGGCCCTGGCTGAGCTCACACTGTTGGGACCCAGTTGGCCAGGAGCTGCCTCTGACCTCATCCCACCCTAGTTACTCTGGCCTTGGATGCCCCCACCTACCATTTATTGCTGCGTCAGCATCCCACTTACCTGCCCAGCCTCCCCAGGCTTTCCAAGGACAGAATGAGGTCAGGCCTCCGGAGTGATGGATGGATTAATAACAGCCATTCCTTCCACCAGCCCGTTAGCCCTGCACTGTCCCAGGCCCGTGTAGGGGCCAGAGTGAGCCTCATCCGTCAGGGGAGCACAGCTAAGAGCGGGTAGAGGCTACCCTCCTAGCCAGCTCAGGGTCCTCCAGGAGCCCACAGCAGCTCAAAGTTGAAATCTTGGGATATGGACACCCCAGTTTTAGCCCTTCTTCTCCTTGATGGTGGCATGTCCGTAAGCAAATCACTGCTCCTCTCTGAGTCTCAGTTTCTCCATCTGCAGTATGGAGTGGCTAATGCCCGTTGCCTGTCTCCTGGGGTTGCTGTGGGGACCAACCAGGAGCAGTTGGGATCTCGCTGTGTAAATCTCCGTGCACGTAGAAGAGGTGATTCTGGGTGTTGATAATCTTGCCTGAGTTGGGTTCCCCCAGAAGCGGACTGAGACGGGGTAAGAGAAGTTCCCTTGGGTGGTGATCCCAAGAAGCACTGGTGGGAAGTGGGGAAGTGGGCCAGGGAGGGAAGACTGTGCACTTCGGGGCATGCTGATGGGCAGGCTGCAGCGGGAACGGGGCAGGGGGGGGGCTCAGGGGACGGGTAGAATGGGCTCGGGTCTGTCCTCATCAGGAGGTGGTTAGGCTGAGCTATTTGTCCACCAGCACCCAGCCGCCTGTGGTTGGGGACTGCTCCAGAAGACAGTGTCCCAGCACTTCCGGCTTGCCCCGGGAGGGGGCCGAGCGTACCCCTGGGAGAGAAGGCCCTCGGAGTTGTAGGTAGTTGCATAGGAGACACATACATGTGCACAGGAATGGTGATGCTGAAGGGATGCGGGCAGGGCTCCACATACATGGCCACATTCATCGCTGTCCTCACATCAACCTTAAGACGGAGGGACTAGGATGAGCCCCGTTTTGCAAAGGAGGAACCTGAAACTCAAAGGGGGGAGGCTCACTTGCCCCAGGCCACACAAGGGGCGGTGCTAGCACTAGCGGGGGCTGCAGGGTCTTCGGTCTTTTCACTGCCCCCAGGTCAGCAGGACCCATTGGCATGTGGGGTGCAGCCAGCAGCTGGTAAATGTTTAACAATGGGAGGAAAAAGCCCCACCAGCTCTGGCTTACAGTGTTTGCTGGTTGCCATGGTATACATACTCCCACCATGGTCCGTTTCATGCTACCAAAGCGGCATCTGTCACTGAACACAGTTGGGAAAGGATGCTGGCTGACAGTGGGCTCTCGGAGCTGGTATGAGCTGCTGCCAGTGGGCTCTCGGAGCTGGTATGAGCGGGCTCCTGCAACCCCTGGTTGGAACATTTTTGGTCTCATCTCCTACCCAGCACGGCCCTCAGCACCACTCAGCCTGAACTTCTTTCTAAGGTGCAAACATGTCACACCTGTCCCAGGCCCACCCCAGGAGTTAGTCCATGCTCTGGAATGCCCCCTTCCTCCTCTGCCTGGGCCCAACTCTTACTCACCTCTTCGGAGCCTGCTCTGGTCCTACGTCCTCCAGGCTGTGTTAGTCAGGACCAATACCACTAGCTGCTGTAACAACCCCATAATCTCAAGAATGTAACCCAATCTAAGTCTGCTGCCCCCTAGACCAGCAGTCCACTGCAAGTGGGGGTGGGTGTGTGTCAGGGGAGGGGTTCTCATCTCTGCAGCCACCGAAACCCGTATTCTTTTATTTATTTGTTTGTTTGTTTATTTATTTTTAAATATATTTTTATTTATTTTTTTACAGAGAGGAAGGGAGAGGGATAGAGAGTTAGAAATATTGATCACCTGCCTCCTACACACCTCCCACTGGGGATGTGCCCACAACCAAGGTACATGCCCTTGACCGGAATCGAACCTGGGACCTTTCAGTCCACAGGCCGACGCTCTATCCACTGAGCCAAACCGGCCAGGGCCCCATATTCTTTTAACACTTCATGTCCAAGTTCACCTCAGAAGGGGGAAACATCCTGGAGGACCCACAGGTTATGGCCAGGCCTGGAACGGGTGTTCATCGCTTCTACCAACGGTGTGGCCAGAACTGCCCTCCTGACCGCAAGGGGACCAGGCGGGTGCTTTACCTGGAAATGCGGTTTCCCTCCGAGGAGAGAATGAAACCAGGACAACAAACCAGAGCCAGCTTCTGCTTCTGCTCCCACAACGTCCACAGCCTAACCAACTTCTTTCTTTTCTAGATTCTTCCAGAACATACTGTCCAGAAACTGTTTTCTTTGGGGTTTTGCTCAGACTGCCCAGCATGGTTATTGGGTCGGCCTTTTCTGCCTTCATAACTCACAGAGATGGCGCTATGAAAGGTCCCGAGAAACTGGGTTGCCAATGCTTGCTTCAGGTCTGAGTCGCCTGTGGTTTTTGGGGTTCCCGGGCCTGATAATGCAGGTGTAGGCAGGGCCGGCAAGCGGTATTTTTAATTAGCTATTAGGTCGTGCGGATGTACAGCTCACATTGGAACTGTTGGCCATGGCGGAGTCGGCACCCCAGGTGTTGGGTTGGTGGGATCAGATTGGACCTGGGTTCAGCAACCTCAGTGCTTGAGTTCTGGCTAGGAAAGAATTCAGAGGCAAGACTCAAACTGTCAGAGGGCATTTGTTTGGAAAATCACAGAGGTAGAAGAAATGGGCTTAGGAAACAAGTATGGAGCAAAGGAACTTAGAAGTGAGGGAGGTCAAGGTGACTGTGCTCAGGGTGAGGGGAAGGGAAAGGCGGGGTGTTGGGGGGAGAGCATGCTGTCCTCTGTCCTAAGGGTTTTCAGGGTGGGAATTTTAAGGGCGGCCCCAGGGGAAGATCTCAATAGACTATTCAGCAGATTTCCAGGTGTGTCCTTTCAGAGTCAAGGTCTCCACTGACTGATTGGCCGGCACCAAACACAGCTGGTCCTGAGGTCAGCCCTGGCCTCGGTGTTACTTGTCTGGTTTTGCTGCTTTTCTAGGCCTGGAGATGAAATATAACCGAGGCCTAAATGTTATCGCTAGGAATGAAAGGTCAGGGGCTGTGGTCCAAACCACATGATCAGCGACATGGTCGGGGAGGAAAGGTCACCTTGGGGATGACCCTACAGTTGTGTTGCTAGGCGTCTGGGGCTTTTCACCATGGTGACCTTCTGTGCCTGACCCATCGTCCTTGCTCTGCTCATATCTGTCTGACTGACGTTCAGAGAACCACCAATCTGGTGCAAATGTTCCATTTCATGGTTGTGGACCCTGAGGCCTGGAGAGGGGGAGGAATTCACCCTAAGCCAGTGGTTCTCAACCTTCTGGCCCTTTAAACACAGTCCCTCATGTTGTGACCCCAACCATACAATTATTTTCGTTGCTACTTCATAACTGTAATGTTGCTACTGTTATGAATCGTAATGTCAATATCTGATATGCAGGATGGTCTTAGGCGACCCCTGTGAAAGGGTCATTCGACGCCCAAAGGGGTCGCGACCCACAGGTTGAGAACCGCTGCCCTAAGCCATGGTCTAAGCTGAAACTTGACCTGACACTTGAACCCAGGGCACCTGGATTTTAACCCCAGGCTCTGTCTACACACTGTGGTGTAGCTGCCCTCAGAAGACCTGACTGTGAACTCCAGCACAAGGCACTGGTAGATGTTGAGTCTGTCTCTTCCAACTACTTGTTTTGGGATCTTAGGCAAGTCTCTTGACCTCTCTGAGCCTCAGTTTCCTCATCTGGAAAATGGGGATGATAATAATCCCTATCCCATAGGATGGTTAGAAGGATAAAAGATAAGAAAAGCGCTCAGGGCAGTATCTGGGAAGTGTGTGTGTGTGTGTGTGTGTGTGTCCCCTCTTCTCTACGCATAGGCCCTGTTGTACACACATAAAGGCTACAAACTTGGAAGGGTGATTTACAACCACTACCTAGAGCAGTGGTTCGCAACCTTGGCTGCACATTAGAATCACCTGGGAATCTTTTTTAAAATCCTGATTTCTGGGCCTCATCCTCTGGAAATTGTGTCTTTGTTACTAATGTGTGGCCCCCACCCCATAACAAAGAAGCAGAATTTCCGGAGGATGAGGCCCAGAAATCAGGATTTTATAAAGATTCCCAGGTGATTCTAATGTGCAGGCAAGGTTGAGAACCACTGACCTAGAGGGATAGACAGGGAGGGAAAAAACTGCACAGAGAGCACAGGGCCTTTAATGCTACATAAAGAGGAAGAAAGAATTGTGTGTTGGTGGTCCAGTGTGGCTGGAGTGCAGAGAACGAAGTGAGGAGCCCCTGCGGGAAATCCTCGCTAAATACTCACCGCTGGCTCTGACTTTCTGCCGAGGCGCGTGATTGCTCTCAAGGAGCACGGGAGGCATGTGGAAACCACCTCAAGGCCGAGGCTATTCCAGGAGAGAGGCTCATCTGGGTCAAGCTTCAGCCACTGTGCAGCCAGGTTTTTTCATGACAATCCGCTCTCAAGATGCACATGCAAGTCCTTGGGAACTCAAGTCACACCGCTTGATCTTGCTTGTAATCCAATTTGGCGCTTAGCTGACTGTTTCAAAAATACCCCGAAGCTGTGTGTGCGCACATACAAGCCTGGGCTTTGCTTCTGTGCACAGAGGCTGCGTGGGCCCCTGCCCGTGGAGGGTGCATCCGTCAGGGGAGGCTAGGCTCTGCTGCAGTAACAAATCTCCCCTGCGTTTCAGTGGCGTAGAACCACGAAGGTTTCTTTCTTAGTCACTGTGCATGGCCACTGTGGCTCCGCTGGGGCTCTGCTTGTGGTGGGCACCCGGGCACACAGGGTGAAGGAGTGGCTGCCAACCCAGCTGTTGCTGTGCTCTGTGATGGAGGGCGAGTGAAAGGGCTCTGGAGGGTCTCACTCGGGCAATAAAGTGCTCTGCCCGGAAGGGATTAACATCGTTGCTTGAGTCCAAATGCAGACACTACCTCACTGAGGCAACTCCTTGGGCCCATCTCCTCCCCTGTCTGTGTAAAGGGGATTAGAACAGTTTCTATCCCTGGCCAGTATGGCTCAATGGTTAGAGCGTCAGCCCACATACTGAAGGGTCATGGGTTGGATTCCTGGTCAAGGGCACCTACCTGGGTTGCAGGTTCTCCCTGGCCTAGGTCGGGGCATGTGTGGGAGGCAACCAATCGATGTGTCTCTCTCACATTGATGTTTCTCTTTCTCTCCCTCCCTCCCTTCCTCCCTCTCGCCCTCCCTTTTACTCTCTCCAAAATCAATGGAAAAAATATCCTCTGATGAGGATTTTTAAAAAAAAAGAAGAATGGGGAGGCTCTTGAGTTTTCTCTGATCCCCTCCTGCCAGACAGGTGATGAGCCTGGTGTGTGAGGATGTGGGGGGACAGAGGGCTGGTGGGACTGGGGAAGGCTGAAGTCGGGGGAGGTCCCGGCCGCTTGATACTTCCTGTGTTTATCATTGCTTTGTTCTTGGGGCCCAGTTGTCACCACATAACTGCAGCACCAAACCCACTTGCTTCCCTTCACATGCGCCCACCCCCTCCCCACCTCCCCCACCAATGGCTTCTCTCTGGGATCATGGCCCCCTCCCTCTCCCTCTGTGCCCACAGAACGGGGTTCCCTCATGTCAGGGATGAGGCTGCATCCTGAGATGAACCAGCCCCTCTGGGAGCCATCGCTGTAGCCAAACCCACAGGCTCACTGAGGATCACACCCATCCCCTCTTCCAAGGGCTCTGCCCCTATTGAGCACGTACTGTGGGCCAGCTCCTCTACCGCTGGGCTTAAAGGGAGTCCCCAGGCTGAGGCTGGGGGTCAGCTCAGGGCCCAGAGCCAAAGGCCCAGCTCCTCCTGCCTCAGCGACAAGGGCAGCTCTTGCAGTGATCTCCCCAGGACAGTTTTCACCCCTGGAAGCAGCCCATGGGTGGGGGAGGTGGGGCTCAGAGGGAGAACAGGATGCATTTTGGATGTGAAAGGGAATCTCTGGCGGGTGCTGCCCATCGTGAACACCTTTCTGACCTCCGCTAACCTCCCTTTGAAAAGAGAAACTGGCCCTCAGATCCAGAGCCCGAAACTGAAGAAACTGCTTGATTAGCATCGTACTCATGCGATTGCTTAGCTGTTTATGGCAACCCCACAGTTTCCCATTCACACAGTTCCCTGGGAAAATAAATTACATAAGTAACAATGAGTTGGTTTTAAAAAACAACACCACCAAATAGCTGTCAGCACAGGCAGAAGTGAAAGTGGTTTCGAATGCCTGCGAAGTTTGAGAAACACGGTCCAAGGTTTCGGGGCTGGGAGGTGGGGCGATTTAACCCTGGTTTTCTCCTTCCAGCTGAGAGGACCCTGGCCTGGAGGCGGCAGAGCTGACTCCCAGAGGCCCAAGAGTCCTTATCTCTAAACATCTTGGTGTCAGGCTCCTTCCTGTCTCCAGAGCAACTCTGGGGAGGTGGTGGTGACCCTGAAGGCTGGCTCCTGGGTGGAGGCCTCCTGGGTGTGAGCTCAGCAGCCTGGCCTGGGGCCACCGAGTGGCCTGTGGCTCAGGACCTGGGAACCATTGGCCTCCTCTCTTCCCACCCCTTCCCCATCGCTTTTCCTATAAACCAGTGGTTCTCAACCTTCCTAGTGCCGCGACCCTTTAATATAGTTCCTCATGTTGTGGTGACCCCCAACCATAAAATTATTTTCATTGCTACTTCATAACTGTAATTTTGCTACTGTTATGAATCGTAATGTAAACCCTTGGGATCACAGGCCATCTGGTTACCTGACCTCCCCCCCCCCCCCCGCCCGTGGCCACAGTTCCAGGTAAGGCTGAGGTTCCCTGGCACCGAGGGCCTCCCGCCCTGTACCTCCTCTTCCAGGTTCAGCCTCTCCCAGCACCCCCAAGTGCTGGCTCCTCACTGCTGACAGAAGCTGCCTCAGTGAGTCTGTGGTGGTTTTCAGGCACCTTCCTTTTAAAACACCTTCATGGCCCAGCCTGCTGGGGTCCCCAAAGGTGTGGATGGAGTCGGCAAAGAAGGAATGACACGGAGACAGCGTTCAGTTGATCAGCAGCCTAGCCAGGATCTCTAGCCAAGTTCTGGTCAGGATCTCCAGCCAGGTTCTGTTGATCAGCATAGAGAGGTTCTCCTGCCAGGTTCTCCAGGTTCTCCAGCCAGGTTCAGTCACCAGGGGTTCTAGTCAGGTTCTCTTGCCATGTTCTATCTCTAGGTTCTGTGGCCAGTTTCTGTCCAGGATCTTTTGCCATGTTCTCTCGCTAGGTTCTGCCTCTAGGTTCTGTCTCGTTTCTGTCTAGGATCTTTTGCCATGTTCTCTCCAGCGAAGCTCTTCTGTCTCTAGGTTCTTTGTAGGTTCTGTGTGTAGGTTCTGTGTCTAGGTTCTGTGTCCTGTTGTCTTGTTACATCTGTATTTATACCAGTTGATTCCAATCCTATCAATCTCTATTCCAAAGGTTAGGGCGTTTCTTATCTCCATTCCAGGGAGTAAAGATTATGTAGCTTAAGCATGATTGTTCGTAGTTAAAGTGATTAATTACCCACCTGGCACTTAGTTAAGGGGTTTTATTCCCTCCCTAACTTCAGGGGAAAATCCCTACCTGGGGAAACAACCTTTCTCAGAGAGGTGACCTTGGTTAAAACACATAGTGCCAAGAAGGTGAGCAAACATATTAAGAACAGTATGCCATATATGCCAGGTCCCTTGAAACAGCAAGGATGGACTGGCTCCTGGCACCAGCCAGTGCGGCTCAGTGGTTGAGCGTCGACCTATGAACCAGGAGGTTGTTAATGTAAAAAACATTCAAACCTGGAAAGAATTTTTGTGAGTTTATTTGAGCCAAACTGTTGACAATTGCCTGGAAGCAGAGCCTGTAATGGTTTACATCTGTATTTATACATTTCAATCAAAGGAAAGGGACGTAGGTGGGTTACATGAAATCCATTGGTGATAGATTAGAGAGGTGGGAGAAAGCAAAGCAGGGGGCGAGGGACCCCTGGGATTGGATAAAAAGTAAAATGATAGACACATACTTAGGTGGGTGCAGGAACAATGAACATGATAACAACGAAGGAATTCCTGGTATCTGTCCTGGCGCCCAGGCACATTAGGTTGTGCCCCAATGGGTCCGGAAAAAGGGAAGTTACAAGTTACCCAGACATTTAAAGGGTATGTTATTATAGATGCAAAAAGCCAGATAGGCTCAGTTAAGGTAAAGGTTGACCTTGTCAGTGAAGATACCAGCCCAAGATGTAACTACCCACTATAGAGCAGTTAAAAAAAAAAAAAAAAAAGGAGACAAATGTACTACTCTTTGTAATATTTTAAGCAATAACAAAAAAAAATAAAAAAATAGAGGACTATTTCCCACCGGCTGAGGTAAATCTAGGAGGGTTGTCCCTTTTATGGCCTTTTCTTGTCTGCCGGTCGCAGGCCAAACCAGAGTCAATTCCCTCCTTAATGACGGTCAGCAGCTTGGACTCGCCTCTAATCCTACATCTGTCTGCCCCGTGGACTGTGACTTCCTGGAGGGCAAAGACCGTGTCCTGTAGCCTCGGCCTCAGCTTTGTCTCTATCCCTGTTTCTGTTCGTTGCGAGTGTGCTGTGCAAGTGTAACCCACGCATCCTGGGACCCCGGGGAGCTGGGGCTCCGCACCCGCGGGCAGAGCATTAAATAAGACACAGGCCATTAACCAAGAGAAGCTAAAAACAATTCCAACTATGACTTGTGTCTTTCGAATACACTTTAAAATCCTTTCCCCTCCGAGTCCCCGTTCCTTCTCCTCCTGCTTTCCTGCTTCAGGCCCTCTATGACACAAAACCTACAAACCAGTTTGTCCAAAACCCAGAGTCACCTGTCAGAGCAGAAGCAGGTGTGGCAAGTCAGCTGGTCGTCCTCCAAGACCCCGTCCTCCTCTTCCTCACGGGCACGAGGTGGCTCCGCTGAATGGCATTTCCCAGCCTCCTTGGCAGGCGTGGCCGCAGGACTGAGTCCCAGTCACGAGAACGTGAATGCAAGGGACAGAGCCTCCTCCAGGCCTCCGTCTGAAGCACTGTGCCCTCTTTTCCTCCCGGCTGGCTGAAATCAGACACGGTCACAACCGCAAAGACGGCAAGCCTTAGGGCAGTGATGGCAAACCTGACACACGAACTTATTTTTTTGGCTGATTTTTCTTTATTAAATGGCATTTAAACATATAAAATAAATATCAAAAATGTAAATCTTTGTTTTACTATGGTTGCAAAGATCAAAAAATTTCTATATGTGACACGGCACCAGACTTAAGTTGGGGTTTTTCAAAATGCTGACACGCCGAGCTCCAAAGGTTTGCCATTGCTGCCTTAGGGGGTGGAAGGAACCTGGGTTTCTGAATGACTGCGTGGAGCAGCGATGCCCTCCACACCTGGGACATTCTCCCCAGGACTGTTACGTGAGAGAGAAATACACTTCTGCGTTCTTTAAGCTGCTGTGTTTTGGAGTTTCTTTCCCTAGCAGATTAACTGTACCCCCTAAATCTCTGAGCAGGGGAGGGAGAGATGCTGGCTGAGTGGTTTCCACCAGAATCCCCTTTAGGAGAAAGGGGGAGCAGAGCCTGGGACCACTCCCACGTGACGAGCTCTGTGCCATCCCACATTGCGGAAGGACTGAATGGCTGGGGGCAGTTGCCATTGCAGTGAAAGATGACAGTTTCTTGTGCAACGAAAGGGGAAGGGGAAAGATTGAGGTCACAGGTCATCAGGGGTGCAG